>NC_092048.1:76516487-77716487 GCF_003086295.3 Arachis hypogaea | reverse complement strand
GAAACCATAAATGAAAAGTACATTTTCAAAATCAAACTAGAAGTTGCAGAGAAAGTAAAAATATACAGAGTGTAGTTCTCCAAAATGCCAAAAGCTGCCTACTAGTTCAAAACTACTCCTATATATACTACTCTTCTGATCTTCTAGTGGGCTCTTCAAGTCTTGGATATGGGCCTTTGGATCTTTAGTTGAAGCAGTTACAGTCTTCAGTGGGCTCAACTTTGCTTGCAGAAAAAGTATGAGTTAGACATGGATGTTAGTTAGGACGTTAGTGGTGTTAACGTTAAGTGAAAATGTGGGTTCGAGAATGTTAGTGACGATCACCTTTTTCACTAACGTTCCAAGCCAAAAATGATCCACGTTAACTTGAACATTAGTGGCACTAACGTGACCACTAACGTTGCCTCTTGGTCCTTCGCAAACGTTATTCGCATTCACCTTTTCCAATAACGTTGCTTATTGCCCCTTTTCCCCACGTTAGAGTTCACATTAGTATAACTAACGTGACCCTTAACGTGGGCATGCCTAAGCTTCGAGAGCGTTATTGACACTTACCTTTGTCACTAATGCTCCAAACGCCCCTCCTTCCCACGTTAGAGTTCATGTTAATTAGATTAACATGACCACTAACGTGGTGGTGATTGCCATCTCCAACGTTAGTGACAAAGGTGAGTGTCACTAACATTAGTCCATTAATTCTTCCTCCACGTTAGCTTCCACGTTAATGTAATTAACGTGGCAACTAACGTGGGCAATAGTGGCTTAATCCAACGTTAGTGACAAAGGTGAGTGTCATTAACGTTGGCAATTCCTTGTGCTTTTCACGTTAGAGTTCACGTTAATGTAATTAACATGAATCTTAACATGGCCAAGTGTGCCCTTTTTCCAACGTTAGTGGTATTCACTTTTACCACTATCGTTGGAGCTTCCCTTCTCCTCCACGTTAGCTTCCACGTTATTGTAATTAACGTGGCAACTAACGTGGGCTATAATGGCTTTCGAAGGCATTATTGGCGATCACTTTTCTCATTAACGTTGCAAGCTAGCTCCCATTCCACATTAGTGGTCACGTTAATTAGACTAACGTGGCTACTAATGTGGTTCTTCCTTGCTTCCTTTGTCCTGAAATCAAGCAATTAAAGTGCATTAAAGCTCTATTCCAAGTCATGAGATCATGCATTATCTAATTTGTCATTCAATTCATGTATAATTCTCATGAAATCATGTAAAGTTCACAATGTTTGCTTGAATCAAGATGTAAGTGAATATCTACCCAAAACTTTCTTATTTACTAAGAAAATGCATGAAACTACCCTAAAATAGTAAAGAAAAGGTCAGTGAAAATGGTCAAAATGCCCTGGCATCACAACACCAAACTTAAAGCTTGCTTGTCCCTAAGCAAGTACTGAAATATAAGAATGATGAATGAAAGAACAAGAGAAATAAGTTCTTATTATAGAAGTAAAGCTCTTGGTTTATGGGGTTTCATGCATAGCAACTTAGGTTCGTTCCTTTACTGGTTTCCAGGTTCTTATCATGCTCTTGAATACTTGCTTAATTGCATCCTATGAGATCCTTATTCTTTGATCCTCCCTTTTTTTTTTCTCAGGGTTTATTGCATCCTTAGGCTAAGTGCTCTGTGAGGGGCCGACTCTTTAAAATAAGCTTTTAGCCAACACTCCCGAACTAGTTGGTTCAAGGTGCTAGGTGTTAAAACACCCCTATGGACTTACTCTCTCAAGTCTCTCTCCCCCATACATGCACACCACAAGCATATGGTTTGTTATTTTCTTTCTTTGAGGCTTTGGTGTCCAGCACCTCTTTGGGTTACTAAATGTTCTGTAGTAAGGTTACTTTTGATAGTGGATTTTCAGTTGATAATCTCGGGTTAGTTAACCCAAGTTACCAAGTGATGAAGCACTCCTAAGAACTTATTCATCCAAGCAGATCATTGGTACAAGATCACCACAGACACATCCCTCAAGATTCAAACCCTTGGTGCCTAGCCTTATTTCTTATTATTTTTCTTTCTCTTTCAAACTCTTATTGCTCTTTTTCTTTTTATTATTGGGATCTTGTTGTTTGGTTAATCTCATAGAATGTGTTTCAAGCATGTAATTCAATACACATAGTGCCCTCATACCTTATAGGTGATCCAACTTAGCTAATCTATTATCCCACCACCAACCTTGAGGACTTATTTCACTATATGAACTTTGTTCTAGTTTCTTTCATAACATTCTCTTTCATTAAATTCAAAGGGCAAGCATACAAGTAAGTAGGATGAAGATGAAAATAGGTAACTTGGACCAGCACACATATGACAAAAGCAACTGAAAATGTTAAAGACAGAATTGAAAATTCCTAAGCTACTATGGAAGCATGTTCTATTTCATACATGATTTTCCTTATTTAGACTTGAAAAAGATAAAATGAAGAGGGAACTCCACCACCTTTTACTCACGGGGCTGCCCATGCTCTCCCACTTTTTTGTTCTCTTTGTGTCCTTCTTGAGTGCTTGAACCCCCATTTCCTTTGCTCTTTCCAATCAACTTTTTCCAGAAGTCAGCATCTTCCATCTTATTTTTCAATGTTTTCTTCTGTTGTTTCACCTTCTTTTCCTCTTGTTCTGTTAGATCTTTTTGGACTGTATCATATCTGGGGATTGCAGAGTGCAAATTATGCATATGCCCAGACATGTAGTTCAACTTGGCTTGAGTGTTTATGTTGAATTCTTCCCTATGTAGTTGCCGTCCTTCATTAAGCACGCTGAACTCGTTGAATGCCTTCGTCTGAGCTAGCTGATGTTGGTTGAGCTCTTGAAGGCATTTATCTTGACGCTCTTACCTTTCAGTCACTTGATTGATGGCTTGAGTGAGCAGGGAGTAGTGTTCCTGTTGCTGCTCCATTTGCTGTTTCTGCCATTCTCCTTGCTAATTCATCCAGTTAGCAAGTAGTTCTTCCTGACGATCCATCCGTTGGAATTGGAAGTGTAGTTGTTGCTCTTGTCCTTCCATATATCTCCTTGCCAAGTCCTCAATGGCTCCTTGAATGTGACCCAGATTTATATTGGTTGGATCATAGTACTCTTCTTGCTAGTATTCTTCTTGATGAGGTTCCTCTTGATGAGGTCCTTCTTGTGATGTTCTTTTCCCTAATTGAGGCCTTCTTTGTTGTTAGGCGGGTGCCACATAGGTTATACACTGGAGCATAACTAACCTCCCAGGGTTTACCCAATGTGGATTACTGTCTTCGAAGACCTCCTTGGCTTTCTTACATAGTCTCACGATGGCGCTGGGATACAAAAGCCGAGCACTCGGATCATTTTTTTTGGCTGCCTCTTGGATTCCCTCCGCTATAATTTCATGTACATTGATGTCCCCACTGCTCATAATGCAATGTAGCATGGTAGCTCGAGCAATGTTGACCTCAGAATTGTTTGAAGCTGGAAGGATAGATCTTCTCACGAGTTCAAACCATCCCTTGGCTTCTGGGATGAGATCTCCTCTTCTGATGAACCGTGGCCTCTTATCTGAATACTTTTCCCAATCTGATCCTATGACACACATGTCGTTCACAATTTCTTCAAGTTCATCATTGTCGGGGCCATTACTTATTCTTGCTTGATAGCTTGGCTTGTCAGAGGGTTGTGATCTCAGATGAAGAGTCCTCATTATAGCATTGGGACTGAAGTCCACCTCTGTTCCTCTCACGTAGCTTTTGAAGGTAGGAGCTTTGGTATTGTCTTCTCTGGCTACATTGGCATAGAACTCTTTAATGAGATTTGCATTTATCTTTGTCTCTGGGTTCGTAAGCTCTTGCCAACCCCTCTGTTCAATCTTTTCTCCAATCTGCGGGCACTCATCATAGTTGAATTGGAATGTCAGTTCTGGCAATACTTTCTTGTGTTTTATACATTCGAATTGAAGCTCATGAAAGGCGGTCTTGAACCTTCCTTCATCAAAAGGAATGCTCTCCACCGGTGTCTTTCCCTTTCGCCTTTTGGAGCTTGATGATGCCATAAGTGACTTTTGATATGTGAAAGTGTTGAAGGGCATGGATCAATGATGGAATTCGGCTGGGTTAGGATAGGGTGTAGTTAAGGGAGTGGGTGAGAGTGCTTTCGATGGGGTAAGAGGTGTTGAGTTCCGAAAGTGAGAAGTACAAAGAAAGGGGAGTTGGAATGTAAAGAGGTACGGACTAGGAACCACTTATATAGAAAAGTGGTGAGTAAATGAAAGGTGTGGATTGATGGTGTAGGCGTATGATGGGCGGATGGGGTTTAGCATGGGATGAGCACAAGGATCATCAACTTTATGATGGGGTTGGTTCGATTTCCAAGCGTGTCATTCTTCCAATGTTGCATGGCAACATTTCCCAATTATTCCCCTTGAAGACATGTGTATAGTCCCCTCTTTTTGAAGTGGCCGAACCCTCCTTCTTCAATTGTCCCATCAATTCCTTCCAATCTTCCTTTCATTTCTCTTATAAGAGAAAAAAAAGAATGTAATTAATAAATTTTGGGTAGTGGCGCAAAAATAAAAAAAATTGGGATAACTACTTTTTAAAATTTTTGTTTTTAACTAACTAAGTGCTATTCATGAATGCAAACCAACTGACTATTTAACTGTCCATGTATGCAACATTGGTAACACCAAACTTAGTTTGTGGCCATGTGGTGTAAAAAGATTTGTTCAAGGTTCTAAGAGTGACATGATATGAGTTGTATTTATGTTCTCTTAGTGTGCCTTGAACACCAAACTTGTTCTTCACTATATGTTGCATACAAGGATTCATTTAAATGTATGTCAAAGTTGATTTGGAATTCATAAACCTTTCATTATTAACTACTTTGAAAACATATAAAACATGGGTTGCCTCCCATGAAGCGCTTCTTTAGCGTCACTAGCTTGACGTTCTGCCTTTGTCAGGGTGGTTGGTAATGCTTTAAATCTTCTCCCCTTACAGTGAATCTATCTCCATTGGCTTCATTAAGGATCTCCACATGTTCTAAGGAGAGAATTCTGCTGATGGTGAAAACTTTAGGCAGCTGAGGTGGGATGGTGGGGAGATGAGGTGGGATAACTGGAAGATAAGCTGAGATCACTTTATCCCCTGGAGAGAAATCCTCTGTAGGGATCTTCTTGTTCTTCCATCTCCTTGGTGCCTTCTTCCTTGTTTCTTTTAACTCTACTCTGCTCCTTGTGGCCTCCTTTCCCAGGGAAATTTTGTTGCTGGTCTCATATGATTCTGGTGGGTTTGGTTCCTATTGGATTTCCTTTAGCTGTTGCACCTTCTGACTGTTTTATTTACCAACCAAAGGGATTTCCAGGTGTACAGTTTGTGCTTCAGTGCTTGTTTCTTCCACTAGTGCCTTGTCGTGATCTTCCTTTGGTTCCTTATTTTCTAAATCTACTTCTTGTAAGGGTTTGAAGACATTGAATGCGAGTTGTTCATCATGTATCCTCAATATTAGCTCTCCTCGCTCTACATCTATAAGCGCTCTGGCTGTAGCCAGGAATGGTCTTAATATGATTGGGTGAATGTGACTCTCTTCCATTTCAAATATGACAAAGTCTGTGGGAAGAAAGTAGTTCCCAACCTTTACCAACACGTTTTCAACCACTCCTACTGCTTGTTTTTGAGTTTTGTCAGCTAGCCTGATGACTACGTCTGTGGGCATTAGCTCATTGATCTGCAGCTTCTTCATGAGGGATAAAGGCATTAAGTTGATGCTTGCTCCCAGGTCACAGAGTCCTTTATCAAACCTTGTTTCTCCTATGGCACAGGGGATGTGAAAACTCCCTGGATCATTCCTTTTTGTAGGTAACTCTGGTTGAATGAGAGCACTGCACTCCTTATTCATCACTATTGTTTGCCCTCCTTTAAGTGAGCTTTTCTTGGTCAGTAGCTCCTTCATGCACTTAATGTATAAGGGCATTTATTGGAGAGATTTGATAAATGGTATGTTTACATGGAGAGATGCAAACATATCAAGGAACTTTGAGTATATTCTCTTTTCTACACCACCCTTGAGTCTTTGGGGAAAAGGTGCATAGAGGTTCAGAATTTCCTTCTGTGTAATTTTGGTTTCTTGGTGACCCTCTTCCTGCTTCTCTGCTGAGGTGTCTCTAGGTTGTTCTAAGGGTTTGTTCATCTCTTCCTCAGTCCCCCTATCACTTATAGTGACCATCTTGCATTCTTCCCATCTTACTTTCTTTGCTTCACCTCTCGGGTTTTTCTTTGTGTCACTTGGGAAGCTGTCAGTAGGTTTGGGAATCTTTTCAGAGAGGTATCCCACTTGAAATTCTAGCCTCTTGATGGTGTCTCCCTGGTTTTTAATATTGGCTCGCACCTCCTCCTTGAACACCTTGTTATCTTGGATTTCCTTACATATGCCTTCAAGTAGAGTTTCAATCCTTGAGAGTCTATCTTCGCATGATGGTGAGTTGAGATTGGAGGGATGAGAAGGGCCATTTTGGTTTTGATATGGATGTTGAGAGGTGTTGCTAGGTGGGTGCTGATATGATCTCTGTGTGGAATGTTGGTGAGCTGCATTGTTGTTGGGGTTGTGACGTCTCTGATCTTGGCCTTGATCTTGTTGATTTTCCCACCCAAAGTTTGGGTGGTTCCTCCAACTAGGATTATAAGTATTGGAGTATGGATCATGGGTCTACCTAGGTGAGTTCCCAATGTAGTTGTCTTGTTCTTGATCATCGTCTGCCTCTGCATTCACTCCTTCTTAGCTGCTGATGAGGTAGTGATTGCTGCTACTTGGTTCCTTTCCATCTTCTTGGTAAGGTCAGCCAGCTGCTTGGTGATCATCTTATTTTGAGCTAGCAGTGCATCCACGTTGTTTAGCTCTATCACTCCTCTAGTGTTGCCTCTTTCAGAAGCATAGAAGTAGTCATTCTCAGCTACAGTCTCAATGACATCTATGGCTTCTTCAATGGTCTTCTTCTTGTTTAGAGATCCCCCATATGAGTGGTCTATTGCCTTCTTTGATTTGTAAGAAAGACCTTCATAGAAAATGTGTAACTGCACCCATTCATTGAATATATCTAGCGGACACCTTCTTGTCAAGTCCTTAAACCTCTCCTATGCTTCATAGAGAGTTTCACCATCTTGTTACCTGAAGGTTTGTACCTCAGCTCTCAACCTGTTGATTCTTTGAGGATGATAGAATCTCGCCAAGAATTTGTTCACCACATCTTCCCAGGTTGTTAAACTCTCCTTCGGGAAAGATTCCAGCCATTTAGATGCTTTGTCCTTAAGTGAAAAGGGGAACAAAAGCAATCTATAGGTGTCAGGATGAATGCTATTAGACTTTACAGTATCACATATCCTCAGGAAGGTGGTTAGATGTTGATTGGGGTCTTCTTGGACACTTCCTCTAAATGAACAGTTGTTCTGAACAAGGGTGATGAGCTGTGGCTTTAATTCAAAGTTATTGGCATGTATGGTTGGCTTTTGGATGCTACTTCCACATTTTCCTGGGTTTGGATTGATGTAAGAGCCTAGAACTCTTCTCTCTTGTCCAGCATGATGCACTGGACCTTCTCTGCCATGGTTGTGAGCCTCTTCTTCATGGTGGTTCTCCATATTCTTCTCCATATTTGTTTCAAAATACTCTTCCTCCTCCTCAGCACCAACGACTCTCTTTCCTCTTGCTTCCCTTCTTAGTCTAAGGAAGGTCCTCTCAGGTTCAGAATCAAAGGAAGTTAAAGCCCCGCTTCATCTACTTGTCATACAACCAACAGAGCAAAAGTAAGAGAGAAAATAAATGCAGAAAGTACTCTTGTTAGAAATGCTGTTAGTGTGAGTGATGCAATATATCAAACAGTTAGTGGGTTAGTTAACTGAATTGCAAATAAATAAGAGAACACCACAAATAGGTAAGGGATAAAGGAAAAAAAATAACTAAAACTGAAAGTAAATCACTCAAACAGAAATTAAATCAAACAAAAGAAAAATGCTCAATCTAGTTATCCACCAATTAAATCATTGTTGATACAAAATCAATCCCCAGCAACGGCGCCATTAACTTGATGCATGGAGACTTGTCTCTCAACAAAATTCCCCTTGGCAAGTATACCGAATTGTCGTCAAGTAAAAACTCACAATAGAGTGAGGTCGAATCCCACAGGGATTGATTGGTCAAGCAACTTTAATCAGAGGAATGTTCTAGTTGAGCTAAGCAGAAATGGAATTGAGATTTACAGAAAAGTAAATGTCGGGAAAGTAAATAACAGAAAATGTAATCGTTGAAAGTAAATGACAGAACGTAAATGACGGAAAGTAAATTGCAGAATCTTAAATGGGGATTTGGGAAGATGAACATAAAAGTAAATGGCAGAAAGTAAAGAGAATGTGTAAGATCAGAAATGGGGGATTCATTGGGCTCAGGAGATGTTGTATTCTCTGGTTCAAGTTTATTCTCATCTCTTTCTCAATCAATGCATTAATTGATCTCCTTGGCAATCTTAAGTGATTGGATTCAATTTCCTTGGCAACCCAATCTCTCAAATCTTGATCAATAGCCAATTCCTTGGTCTAATTGCTCATGAGAAGAGATGAAGTATGGTCACTGATTATACCACATGTATTCCCAAATCAAAGTGTTGGTAGGATTATATGTCACCATATCTATCCAAACCCCAATTTGGTCCAACATGAGAAAGCATTTCTAGCATGATCTCTTCATTCCTCTTCCGAGGTTTCGAAGAGATCCCAGTATGAATAGCTTCTTTTCCAAGACAACTACCCAATAGGATGAAGATTGAAAGCTTTCTAGTAAAATCAAGAGAAAAGAAAGAAGAAGAATAATGACAACTATTATTGATCCATCAAATTACAACAGAGCTCCCTAACCCAATGAAAGGGGTTTAGTTGTTCACAACTCTGGAAATGGAAAGCATAAATGAAAAGTACATTTTCAAAATCAAACTAGAAGTTGCAGAGAAAGTAAAAATATACAGAGTGTAGTTCTCCAAAATGCCAAAAGCTGCCTACTAGTTCAAAACTACTCCTATATATACTACTCTTCTGATCTTCTAGTGGGCTCTTCAAGTCTTGGATATGGGCCTTTGGATCTTTAGTTGAAGCAGTTACAGTCTTCAGTGGGCTCAGCTTTGCTTGCAGAAAAAGTGTGAGCTAGGCATGGACGTTTGTTAGGACGTTAGTGGTGTTAACATTAAGTGAAAATGTGGGTTCGAGAACGTTAGTGACGATCACCTTTTTCACTAACGTTACAAGCCAAAAATGATCCACGTTAACTTCAACGTTAGTGGCACTAACGTGACCACTAATGTTGTCTCTTGGTCCTTCGCAAACGTTATTGGCATTCACCTTTTCCAATAACGTTGCTTATTGCCCCTTTTCCCCACGTTAGAGTTCACGTTAGTATAACTAACGTCACCATTAACGTGGGCATGGCTAAGCTTTGAGAGCATTAATGACACTTACCTTTGTCACTAACGCTCCAAACGCCCCTCCTTCCCACGTTAGAGTTCACGTTAATTAGATTAACGTGACCACTAACGTGGTGGTGATTGCCATCTCCAACGTTAGTGACAAAGGTGAGTGTCACTAACGTTGGCAATTCCTTGTTCCTTTCACGTTAGAGTTCACGTTAATGTAATAACGTGACTCTTAATGTGGCTAAGTGTGCCCTTTTTCCAACGTTAGTGGTATTCACTTTTACCACTATCGTTGGAGCTTCCCTTCTCCTCCACGTTAGCTTCCACGTTAATGTAATTAACGTGGCAACTAATGTGGGCTATAATGGCTTTCAAAGGCATTATTGGCGATCACTTTTCTCATTAACATTACAAGCTAGGTCCCATTCCACGTTAGTGGTCATGTTAATTAGACTAACGTGGCTACTAACGTGGTTCTTCCTTGCTTCCTTTGTTCTAAAATCAAGCAATTAAAGTGCATCAAAGCTCTATTCCAAGTCATGAGATCATGCATTATCTAATTTGTCATTCAATTCATGCATAATTCTCATGAAATCATGTAAAGTTCACAATGTTTGCTTGAATCAAGATGTAAGTGAATATCTACCCAAAACATGCTTATTTACTAAGAAAATGCATGAAACTACCCTAAAACAGTAAAGAAAAGGTCAGTGAAACTGGCCAAAATGCCCTGGCATCATTTGCACTCTAGTCGCTCAAGTGTATAAGGTCAATTCTCTCAATTCTCCCCTAATCATGCTTTCCAAGATTTGTTTTTCATCTAACAATTAACATTTATTTCATTCATGCACACATTCATCATGAGGTCTTTTCATAGGTTGTAATGGGGATGCATATTTGGTCAAGTGGACTTGAAATTTGAATCTTTGATTACCTTAAACTTCCCACCTAACCTATATAGTAAGCTATACAATTCTAAACAAACCTAACTACCCATTCTTCACTTTTTCACATACCCATGCATTTCCTTTTCACTTCACAACACTTATGCATTGATTCTTATTGGACTTTACTTTGGGGCATTGTGTCCCCATTTTATTTCTTTTCTTTTTTTTTCTTTCTTTTTCTATATATTTTTTTCTTTTCTTTTCTTTTTCGCTTTTATATTTTTTTTTTTGCTTTTTTTTTCTTTTGTTTTTCTCGTTTTTTTTTCTTTCTTTCAAGCTACATACAAGAACATCAATGTATAAGGTTATACATTTGATCAATATATGAGTATGCACCCAATTCCCAAATATTTCCAACAACAATACAATATACCCTTTTATCTCAACCAATGTCCCAAATTTTCCCATACTTGAATGATACTCACACTCACTAGCCTAAGCTAATCAAAGATCCAAATAAAGGACATTTATTATTTTTCGCTTTAAGGCTTGTAATGTGCTAAAATAAAGAACAAGTGGGTTAATCGTAGGCTCAAAGTTGGCTAACAATGGTAGGTAAAAGGTAGGCTATTTGGATAAGTGAGCTAAAAAAAATGATGGCCTCAATCATATAAATGCATGAATACACAAAATAATAGATATAGAGAATCAAACAAATCAAGGATCACAATCATAGAAAGAGAACAATTGCACACAAGAAGGGAAAATAAGTGGTTATAATATGTAACCACACCATTAGGCTCAAATCTCACAAGCTTGTGTTCTTAGCTCAAAAATTATGTTCCAAAATAAATTCTTTCAAGCAAGTTCAACAAAAAAATTTTTCAAATTGGTGGGTTGCCCTAAAAACAGTTTCTTGGAAAAGAAATCATCACCCTAACCAAGTAGTCCTAATATAAAAATAAGTGGCAAAATATATACAAATTCTAACTAACATGCAACCTATCATGCAATGCAACAACTAGCTAACATTGGTGTTGAAAGAGGAAATTGTTACCCATGGAGATCAGTCGGACGACCTCCCCACACTTGAAGATTGCACCATCCTCGGTGCATGCAAAAAAAGAGCAAGGTGGACGGGTTGCTACAACTGATGAGCTCCTTCAAAAGGTTGTGCGGATGACTTGTTTGTTGCCCCATTTTGAAACTTTTCCTTTTTCCTTTTTCGGCGGCCAGCCTAAAAAGAGCGAAAAAGAAAGAAAATTAAGCCTACAACAAAGATATCAAAGCAAATAGAACATAGGCAGGGGCTAATGCCAAATAAAAGTAGGCTTCTCACTACATGTTAGCTATGCATGTAAGTGAAAAAGCAATATAGGCAAAGGGCATATCAACTAATACTTGATGCAAGAGAAAAGTCAAAGCATGGGTACATGACATAAATACAGTATTTTGCATCAAGCATAATTAATAATTGACACAAACAAGATTAGTAATAAGCATGAGAGCATTTAGTCCCATCCTAACTCAACGATGATAAGGTACAAAAATAAGGGATCATGAGTCAAGAAGGACTAAAGCACTAATCTTGTGTGTAGAGAAAATATTACAATTAATGCCAAACAAGTCACGAAGTACCAAGATTAACCAAGAAATTCCCAACAATTGAGTAAAAGAATTCAACACCAATATTAAAATAAGAAACTTAGAAAATAAAAGGGAAAACAAGTTACAAAAATAAATTAAAATGCAATGAATGAAAACAAGCAAATGCAATAAAAGAGGATAGAAGAAAAGAGAAATTTTTTTTATTTTTTTATTTTTTATTTTTTTTAAAAGAAAATTTTTTTTTTTCAAGAGAGGAAGAAAAAAAAAGAAAAAAGTAGAAAGAAAGAAGAAGAAAAGAAGAAAGAAGGAGAAAGGAGAAAGGAGAAAAACAGGGTGCAAATCCGCGCATATGCGCCATGCGTGCTTATGCGCAGATGCGGCAGGAGCAATCTGCGTGTAAGTGCCATGCGTGCTTATGCGTGGATTGAGATTATGCTCCCAGCACAATTCCAGCACAATGTTCGCACAACTCTCGGGTTTTTATACCAGGAGTTGCGGAAGTGCAATCCGCGCGTACGCGCCATGCGTGCTTAAGCGTGGATTGAGTTTTTTTTTCTTAGAAGCATAAAAACAGAATTTAACATTCTCCTAACCTATAAACATTCTAAAGCAACTTAAATTCAAATTCAGCAAAAATCTTTAAGTTTTTGAAAAAAAATTTCAAAGACAAAACAAGCACAACTTGCACTTCAAGTAACCTACTTTAACAACAATCTAAACTAATCAAAACACATTATAACAACCTATCAATTTAAACAAAGTGTATAAGAGTATAGAAAAGAAGAAAACTACCTATAATGGCAACTCAAATCACTTATTAAGTGTATATACAAGAGAATGGAAAGAGTTTACTGTAACAACCCTAGTTTTTGAAAATCAAATAATTAATTATTTGTGATTTATTTGAAGAAAATTATTTTACTAAAGGTAATTAAATACATTTTCATGATAATTGAAGTTTAAATTAATTAGAATTTTTATATAATCTTTATTAGATATTTGGTATAATTGAAATTGTAACACCCTAATATTCAAATCCTTATGCTCGAGTCATAAGTCAATGATATTACGGTAGTACGACTCTCAGGTGGATTTTTAATAAATAAATATAGGTAATTTCAAAAGGAGTATTAATTGAGAAGCCTGAAAAGAGTAGAAATAAAATCGCGAAGACGTATCTCTCATGTTTCGACAACAAAAGATAAACCGTGAAGCCGAAAATGATATACGGACAAGGCGTAAAGGAGATTAAGAGATAGATAACAGATAGATATATATAACATAAGTAAATAGCTACTAGTCGCGACCCGCGAAGTTTAGGTCGGCTAGAGTACATTATGAAATTAGTTGACAACAGTATATCCTAATCTCTCCCGAAGGAAACATGAGAGCCTCTATAGGCAAATTCAAAGAGTTCAATACATAATATAAACTTTCCAAAACAAAGGTGGAGAGAGTCTAATCAAAACACAAAGTAGAGGAAATAAAGATCTTCGTCGTCTCTCAGGCGACCCACAACTCACTTCTGAGAACCTGGACCTGTGTCTGAAAAACAAGAGATATATACGGAATGAGAACCCCGGGCGCATGGGTTCCCAGTACGGTAAAAGTGCCAAATAAATTCAATGAACTACAACAAAAACTCACTAAGCATCCTAAACTTCTTCACCAATTATTCATCCTAGGTTCTCGCTAATCCATGAATAGGCAACTGTCATAAGGGAGTGCTAAATTTACTTCATGTTTCACATGTTTCCCAACTCGCTGACTCTTCCACGAATCAGACTCAGAATCATAAGCAAAACCATCACCAGTTGTTCTGCCTCAGTAGTTCTATATCAATACATCATCATGCAATCGCATCATCAATTCATCCCATCAAGAACAGCCCTCACACCCACCGACACCAGCATGAAGGGTCTCTCAGTTGTAAAACACAAGCAATACAGGCAAGTAATACACAAACATGATACAAGTAGAACAAGTAGCATATAGTCAGGTAACATGGCATATATGATGTAGAAATCCAAGACAAATGGCAAACCCAAACAATTCAAACATATGCAAATGATGAATGCCTGCCCTATGGCTGATGATATCATCTGTCGGTTATATAGCCAACCCGACATGTCCTGGTAGCTAACCATTGGACAGAAACACCCCTTGCGGAGCAAGTAGGTTTGAGCTACAACCCCCTTGCTACTGCCCGCTCAACCCAGAGCCAGTGAAATAATCACTACTGCGGCTACTACCCAGGCGGGTGTCTAAAAGCTCAACCTGGAGCGAGTGGATTCACCACTACTGCCGCTACTACCCAGGCATCGCAATCTCTGACCTGGAGCAAGTGGGACGAACCACAACCCTTGCTACTACCCAGGTATCTCAAGCATTGGCCCGGAGCAAGTGGGACGAACCACAACCCTTACTACTGCCTAGGCATCTCAAACATATATTCATTCAATCTCAATTCATATTATCAACATTCATTGTTACCAAATCTCAAACATTAACTTGGAGCAAGTGGGACGAACCACAACCCTTGCTACTACCCAAGTATCACAAATAAACATTTATTCATAATCACCCTTCATTATTATCAATCCTCAGACAATGACCCAGAGCAAGCGGGACGAACCACGACCCTTGCTACTACCCAGGTATCACAAATACACATTTATTCAAAGCCCCACGATTAAACTCGTTTATCATAATCCTCCTTTCCCGTCTCATACCCGGAGCAAGTGGACAACGCCACTGCCTACTACCCGGGGTCGCACATCACATTTCAATATTTTTTTTTTCATTATTATCCATTTAACATATTCATTCATTAATCATATATGCATTTATACTCAGCCATAAACAATAATGGCTTTGCCGTAACCCGGCAATAACTCAGCCATCCGGCTCATGGTCCAATCAAGAACGGGCCATTTATCAATAAATATAGCCCTCCGGCTCATGGCATACACGGTACTTCCACCGTCATCCTCCATATCTCATATAATCATCTTTGATCATCATTGATCATAACTTTTCCCCTTGCTTCACTCGCAAGTTACCACATCCCCTAGCTCATTGCTAGGCATATCAGAATGATTTAATACATGAGAGGTGAGATCGGAGGTTTAGAAGTATGAGATTTGGCTTTTAAAACTCAAAAATCAACTTTGGCATGAAAACAGGGCCACGCGTACACGCACTTCACGCGCACGCGTGGATGGCCACAAAACTCATCGACGCGCAAGCATCATACGCGCGGACGCGCGGGTTGAAAAATAGCCAAACGACGTGCAAGCGTCAGCCACGCGTACGCGTGGGTGCTCTTGCGCCCCAGGCACAAAACTGGCACAACTCTGGCACAACTCTGGGGAAAATAGCTGGGCATTTGGTGCAGCGCATCGACGCGCCCGCGCACACCACGCGCACCCGTGGATAGTGCCTTCTTGAAGAACGACGCGTACGCGCCAAGTGCGCCTACGCGTGGAGGGTCATTCTGCTAAAAATTTTCTAAGTTAAAAGCTGCAGAATTTACAGATTCAACCTCCAATCTTCCGACGGACATAACTTTCTCATTTTAAATCATTTTTCACCCGTTCTTCAAACGGCATGGACATCCCGGATCCAATTTCATTTCTAAACAGATTTGGCACAAAACAGAGATCCGTAGTCCAAGTTATGTCCCGTCAAAGTATGCCCAAAAACCATGTTTTCATACCAAACCACTAGGTGCCATTTTCAAAACAAGCCATTTTCAACTCTTTTCAAAATCGACCAAAACATGCCAATTTCAACCCTTTTTGAAATCAATCAAAATGTACCAAAATCCACATCAAGCCATCCTCAACTCACACATTGACACTTTACCAAAAATTCCCAAAACCACATCTAACCATTTTAACACTTCTCAATCAAATGGCTAAAGGACAAACACAATATCATGTCATACATCCTTCCTCATCCCAATTTCCAATAATACCATTTCCAATCAACCATCATTATACGTAATCAATATCATACTCACTATCACGTGATTTCACCCACAAATCAACCTTAATCATTCCCCAAGCATATATCACAACATACATATCTCTAATGCATCATCATACCATCAAGGCATCAATAATCATAATCACATATATGATCACATAATATATCTCAACCGAACCAAACATACCTCGTCTACATAATTTCACCCAAAATTACCAAATTCCACACTTCAACTTCTCAAACCTTATTATTCAATAACCAACCTAATCATTCATATATTTATTATCTGAAATTCATCCAATCACTTGTGCCATCATACAATGCACACATCGACTTACCTTTCTTACCTCTTTCCGGCCTCCGGCCCAAAATTCACGGCCTCCGGCCCAATTTTCACAATTTAAATGCATAAACCACAAATCAATACTCATTACCCAGTACATCAAATTCTCAATACACCAAGCATACAAGGTCACACAATTCTCAACCCAATCATTAATTCACATTACATATCAACTATGCATATTAGCACCAACCATTTACACAATCCAAACTTAATCCTAGGGGTATCTAGCCTAGGAATTCTCATCACAACACACGGTACTTAAATGAAACTTAAACCGTACCTCTTGTAGCCAAACCAATTGAGCCTCTTCTTTGGAATTCTTCACCAACCTTAGCTCCAAGCCTTACCAAAGCTCCTCAAGCAATACCAATCTCCCAATTGTGCACCAACATCACCCAATACACTAACATAACCAATGTCACATACATACATCAACCTAGGGCTCATAAAAATGACAAATCACAAGGGTTTGAGCACTTCTTACCTCAGCCCATATGAAGTAGGGATAGAACCCACTTAGAATCCATATTGGAGTATCCCTAAACACCCAAAATCACAGGATTTCAACACTAACTATCCAAAAACGTATAACAGTGGGGAATTTCGAAAACTGGGCAGAGATAAATGAAATACTTACCACCAAACTTAGATAGAATTGTAGAGGATGAGAAGAGCAACGCGTGGCCGCAAACGGCTCGTCAATCGGAGCTCCGTAGCTCAAGTTATGGTGGTTTGAAGATCAAAGAGAGTTAGGTTTTCTCTCTTCTCTTCTCTCTTCTCAAATCAGCGCCCCAACCCTTCTTTTTAGGGTAAAATGAGCTGAAATGCTCACAACTAATGTTTATATATGTTGGGTCTTGGGCCCACTTAGGCCCGGTTCACTTATTTTTGCCCATTGGCCCAATTTTGGGCCAAAACCTTTAAGATTAGCGCTCTAAATCGCACTTTAAATATTTCTACCTTCCCTAATTATAATTCCTCATTTCTTAATCTTATTTACCCATAATCAATTTCCTCAGTTGTAGTACCAGACAGATCTCAGCCGGTACTGCCGGTCAAAATTCCACTGCGCACTTTTACGCAGAAAACTATATTTTTCGACTCGGAAAAATTCACTGAATCCAAATATCATATTTAAATTATCAAATTCCAATTGCCAAATCTTCCAACCATATTTGCTCCTATTTAACTTATTATTTACTAAATTTCGGTTAGATCGGGTATTACATTCTACCCCCCTAACAGAAATTTTCGCCCTCGAAAATTCCATCCATCACTATCCTCTCCCTCTGCCAAGCCAATTACCACTAATCACAGCTCAACTCCAAGCATAACCTCCAAACTTACTTTCTTATTCTCAAACCTTCGAATTTCTACATGACTTGCTGTTATAAAGTCTCTGACTCATCAATCAAAAACCCCTTTCATTTCTAGAAAGCAAATGAGTTCGAAATAACAATTTAACAAAAATCATGAGAATCTGCTTTTCTTTAATAATCTATAAAAGCATTCGAGACACATCTCTTTCGTTAAAGTTACTCATATAAAAAATTATCCTCAAAACCATAACCAGCAGTCTTTCAAATTTTTTGGAGAAAAATTTTCAACAGTACCTCCCCAAGAATTGGAGTTTACCACCCGTCACGGGCTCCCTCAAACCAATCTCAGTACTGCATCTGTATTTCAATTTAGTGGCTTTCACATTCGTCTTTCAAAACTAATCATTATAAATCTCAATCTAATTCCAAGGTCACTATGACCAAACATCATGGTACTCATCTCTCAAACACGACAACTCGCACTCTCTCATCATCTAAATCCAATTATGCATCAATGATAATTTCCTCATCCGTTTCAGAACCATCAAGGCTCACAGCCGCAATTAATTCCAATTACCTAGAATCACTATCTGCATAGCTCACTAAACTTTTAAGTACTCAAAGCATAAAGCATTTCCAATCATGCTCTACTTTTCCTTATTATTACCATACTATGCTAACGCTTTAGCAAGCTTCCGCTATGCCACCTTGATTTCTCGTCAAGTATTAGTTCCATCACTTATTTCCTCAAGTACTAAACCACCACTTAACTTGACCGACAATTCGAATTAACGTTTCCAAATCCATCATTTAGGACCATCCCTTATCTATTTAAATCAAAGGAACTAAAAGTCACGAGTTCAATCCATTTCACCAAAAATCCAGAAATCAACCAACTACATAACAAACACAACACATCATTCTCAACAGAAATTCATTTACATCACAGGCATTTATCCATTTGTATTAAGGCAATTACCTCAATCTTATTGTCGCAATCGGCCCGCATCCTGACTCTCTCCTTGTTGGCAATTTCTTGATACATGCCCTAGTAACCCGCACTTGTAACATACACCTAACCCCAATCGGCACGGCCTATTTGGGTGATGACTTCCACATCTCTGACAGCTTGAAACATCAGAAGCAGCCGCTGCCCGTTTTCCTTTACCATTCCTTTGGGACTCCTTACTCGTCGCAAAGTTATTCTGTCCTTGGGGAAAGTGTTGTACGTATCCTCTCTCCTTAAACTCTCGACCCCTTGGTGCGAATCCTTGGTTGTGTTCTCTATGACTTCCCTTCTCTGCAACCCTCCTTTTCACACACTCTTCAGCAATTCTGCTCTTATTCACTAACTCTGAAAAAGTTCGGATCTCCATTGGTCCCACTGAACTTAAGATGTCGCTCCGGAGCCCTCCTTCATACTTAATGAATTTCCATTCCTCGAAGTCTCCCGGAGCTCCTTGACACATGCGGGAAAACCTGAATAGCTCCTCAAATTTGTCTGTATACTCAGATATGGACATAGCACCTTGCTTTAGCTGCAGTAACTCCAATTCCTTGGCTGTCTTGGCGGAATTCAGAAAGTACTTCTTATAGAATTCCACCTGGAAGGCATCCCAAGTGATATGATCATTCCCCTGTTGCAGGAGACGTCGAGCCCCTTGCCACTAATGTGATGCTTCCCCCGTGAGTAGATAGGTAGCGAATTCAACACGCTGCTCTTCAGGCACCAACTACGCTTGCAGTGCTCGCTCCATGGCCTGAAACTAAGTATCAACTTCAGTCGGATTGGTGGTTCCCTTGAACTTAGGTGGATTAACCTTTAAGAAGGTTGCTAGTGTCATCGGGCCCTGAGCTTCCCTTCCGCCATTGCCATTATTGTTCATCTGTTGCCCAAGAGCCTCCGTAGTGGCCTGCATAGCAGCAGCCATATTCTCCAACGCCGCCATAAGGTTTACCGGGTTATTCGGGTTGATTTCCGGTTCCTGCGTATTAGTACGATCTCTTTCACGTCCCCGACCGGGTCCACGAGGTGCCATCTGGTTCCTATACACACCAAACAATCGATATCAAGTTGATCAGTCTCAATATCGGAAGTATAGTGCTTCAAAGTACCAAAGGTACACTCATGGACTTCATGCTAGATGTATCGATTAGATACCCTAACTAGCACAGGCACAGACTCAGAGTATGCATTGAAGCATAAGCAGTTCCATCCCTCAGGCTCACGAGGACGAACTGCTCTGATACCATAATGTAACACCCTAATATTCAAATCCTTATGCTCGAGTCATAAGTCAATGATATTACGGTGGTACGACTCTCAGGTGGATTTTTAATAAATAAATATAGGTAATTTCAAAAGGAGTATTAATTGAGAAGCCTGAAAAGAGTAGAAATAAAATCGCGAAGACGTATCTCTCACGTTTCGACAACAAAAGATAAACCGTGAAGCCGAAAATGATATACGGACAAGGCGTAAAGGAGATTAAGAGATAGATAACAGATAGATATATATAACATAAGTAAATAGCTACTAGTCGCGACCCGCGAAGTTTAGGTCGGCTAGAGTACATTATGAAATTAGTTGACAACAGTATATCCTAATCTCTCCCGAAGGAAACATGAGAGCCTCTATAGGCAAATTCAAAGAGTTCAATACATAATATAAACTTTCCAAAACAAAGGTGGAGAGATTCTAATCAAAACACAAAGTAGAGGAAATAAAGATCTTCGTCGTCTCTCAGGCGACCCACAACTCACTTCTGAGAACCTGGACCTGTGTCTGAAAAACAAGAGATATATACGGAATGAGAACCCTGGGCCCATGGGTTCCCAGTACGGTAAAAGTGCCAAATAAATTCAATGTACTACAACAAAAACTCACTAAGCATCCTAAACTTCTTCACCAATTATTCATCCTAGGTTCTCGCTAATCCATGAATAGGCAACTGTCATAAGGGAGTGCTAAATTTACTTCATGTTTCACATGTTTCCCAACTCGCTGACTCTTCCACGAATCAGACTCAGAATCATAAGCAAAACCATCACCAGTTGTTCTGCCTCAGTAGTTCTATATCAATACATCATCATGCAATCGCATCATCAATTCATCCCATCAAGAACAGCCCTCACACCCACCGACACCAGCATGAAGGGTCTCTCAGTTGTACAAACACAAGCAATACAGGCAAGTAATACACAAACATGATACAAGTAGAACAAGTAGCACATAGTCAGGTAACATGGCATATATGATGTAGAAATCCAAGACAAATGGCAAACCCAAACAATTCAAACATATGCAAATGATGAATGCCTGCCCTATGGCTGATGATATCATCTGTCGGTTATATAGCCAACCCGACATGTCCTGGTAGCTAACCATTGGACAGAAACACCCCTTGCGGAGCAAGTAGGTTTGAGCTACAACCCCCTTGCTACTGCCCGCTCAACCCAGAGCCAGTGAAATAATCACTACTGCGGCTACTACCCAGGCGGGTGTCTAAAAGCTCAACCTGGAGCGAGTGGATTCACCACTACTGCCGCTACTACCCAGGCGTCGCAATCTCTGACCTGGAGCAAGTGGGACGAACCACAACCCTTGCTACTACCCAGGTATCTCAAGCATTGGCCCGGAGCAAGTGGGACGAACCACAACCCTTACTACTGCCTAGGCATCTCAAACATATATTCATTCAATCTCAATTCATATTATCAACATTCATTGTTACCAAATCTCAAACATTAACTTGGAGCAAGTGGGACGAACCACAACCCTTGCTACTACCCAAGTATCACAAATAAACATTTATTCATAATCACCCTTCATTATTATCAATCCTCAGACAATGACCCAGAGCAAGCGGGACGAACCACGACCCTTGCTACTACCCAGGTATCACAAATACACATTTATTCAAAGCCCCACGATTAAACTCGTTTATCATAATCCTCCTTTCCCGTCTCATACCCGGAGCAAGTGGACAACGCCACTGCCTACTACCCGGGGTCGCACATCACATTTCAATATTTTTTTTGTCATTATTATCCATTTAACATATTCATTCATTAATCATATATGCATTTATACTCAGCCATAAACAATAATGGCTTTGCCGTAACCCGGCAATAACTCAGCCATCCGGCTCATGGTCCAATCAAGAACGGGCCATTTATCAATAAATATAGCCCTCCGGCTCATGGCATACACGGTACTTCCACCGTCATCCTCCATATCTCATATAATCATCTTTGATCATCATTGATCATAACTTTTCCCCTTGCTTCACTCGCAAGTTACCACATCCCCTAGCTCATTGCTAGGCATATCAGAATGATTTAATACATGAGAGGTGAGATCGGAGGTTTAGAAGTATGAGATTTGGCTTTTAAAACTCAAAAATCAACTTTGGCATGAAAACAGGGCCACGCGTACGCGCACTTCACGCGCACGCGTGGATGGCCACAAAACTCATCGACGCGCAAGCATCATACTCGCGGACGCGCGGGTTGAAAAATAGCCAAACGACGCGCAAGCGTCAGCCACGCGTACGCGTGGGTGCTCTTGCGCCCCAGGCACAAAACTGGCACAACTCTGGCACAACTCTGGGGAAAATAGCTGGGCATTTGGTGCAGCGCATCGACGCGCCCGCGCACACCACGCGCACGCGTGGATAGTGCCTTCTTGAAGAACGACGCGTACGCGCCAAGTGCGCCTACGCGTGGAGGGTCATTCTGCTAAAAATTTTCTAAGTTAAAAGCTGCAGAATTTACAGATTCAACCTCCAATCTTCCGACGGACATAACTTTCTCATTTTAAATCATTTTTCACCCGTTCTTCAAACGGCATGGACATCCCGGATCCAATTTCATTTCTAAACAGATTTGGCACAAAACAGAGATCCGTAGTCCAAGTTATGTCCCGTCAAAGTATGCCCAAAAACCATGTTTTCATACCAAACCACTAGGTGCCATTTTCAAAACAAGCCATTTTCAACTCTTTTCAAAATCGACCAAAACATGCCAATTTCAACCCTTTTTGAAATCAATCAAAATGTACCAAAATCCACATCAAGCCATCCTCAACTCACACATTGACACTTTACCAAAAATTCCCAAAACCACATCTAACCATTTTAACACTTCTCAATCAAATGGCTAAAGGACAAACACAATATCATGTCATACATCCTTCCTCATCCCAATTTCCAATAATACCATTTCCAATCAACCATCATTATACGTAATCAATATCATACTCACTATCACGTGATTTCACCCACAAATCAACCTTAATCATTCCCCAAGCATATATCACAACATACATATCTCTAATGCATCATCATACCATCAAGGCATCAATAATCATAATCACATATATGATCACATAATATATCTCAACCGAACCAAACATACCTCGTCTACATAATTTCACCCAAAATTACCAAATTCCACACTTCAACTTCTCAAACCTTATTATTCAATAACCAACCTAATCATTCATATATTTATTATCTGAAATTCATCCAATCACTTGTGCCATCATACAATGCACACATCGACTTACCTTTCTTACCTCTTTCCGGCCTCCGGCCCAAAATTCACGGCCTCCGGCCCAATCTTCATAATTTAAATGCATAAACCACAAATCAATACTCATTACCCAGTACATCAAATTCTCAATACACCAAGCATACAAGGTCACACAATTCTCAACCCAATCATTAATTCACATTACATATCAACTATGCATATTAGCACCAACCATTTACACAATCCAAACTTAATCCTAGGGGTATCTAGCCTAGGAATTCTCATCACAACACACGGTACTTAAATGAAACTTAAACCGTACCTCTTGTAGCCAAACCAATTGAGCCTCTTCTTTGGAATTCTTCACCAACCTTAGCTCCAAGCCTTACCAAAGCTCCTCAAGCAATACCAATCTCCCAATTGTGCACCAACATCACCAAATACACTAACATAACCAATGTCACATACATACATCAACCTAGGGCTCATAAAAATGACAAATCACAAGGGTTTGAGCACTTCTTACCTCAGCCCATATGAAGTAGGGATAGAACCCACTTAGAATCCATATTGGAGTATCCCTAAACACCCAAAATCACAAGATTTCAACACTAACTATCCAAAAACGTATAACAGTGGGGAATTTCGAAAACTGGGCAGAGATAAATGAAATACTTACCACCAAACTTAGATAGAATTGTAGAGGATGAGAAGAGCAACGCGTGGCCGCAAACGGCTCGTCAATCGGAGCTCCGTAGCTCAAGTTATGGTGGTTTGAAGATCAAAGAGAGTTAGGTTTTCTCTCTTCTCTTCTCTCTTCTCAAATCAGCGCCCCAACCCTTCTTTTTAGGGTAAAATGAGCTGAAATGCTCACAACTAATGTTTATATATGTTGGGTCTTGGGCCCACTTAGGCCCGGTTCACTTATTTTTGCCCATTGGCCCAATTTTGGGCCAAAACCTTTAAGATTAGCGCTCTAAATCGCACTTTAAATATTTCTACCTTCCCTAATTATAATTCCTCATTTCTTAATCTTATTTACCCATAATCAATTTCCTCAGTTGTAGTACCAGACAGATCTCAGCCGGTACTGCCGGTCAAAATTCCACTGCGCACTTTTACGCAGAAAACTATATTTTCCGACTCGGAAAAATTCACTGAATCCAAATATCATATTTAAATTATCAAATTCCAATTGCCAAATCTTCCGACCATATTCGCTCCTATTTAACTTATTATTTACTAAATTTCGGTTAGATCGGGTATTACAGAAATTATAATTTTAATAATTGAAAAATTAGAATAATTGTATAATTTAATTTAAATAAATTCTATTTTGAATGAATTATATTATTAACTTGAACTCCTAGAAATTATTTTACTAGAAATGATTAGATTGATATTTATAACTATTTTAAGTTTAAATCAATTAATATTTATGTACAACTTTATTATAATTAATTATTTTATAAATTGAAATTAAAATTTCGGAGATAGAAAAATAATAGAGATTTGTATGATTTAATCTAGAAAATTGATATTTGAATTTAAATTGTACTTTACAAAATATAATTAACTTGTTCATTTTATAATGTAAATTAGAAATAATTGATTGAACTTAGCAATATGTTGATAAATAATGTTCCTAAATATTTTTAATAAAGTATATTTGATTTTAAAATAACTCTACCCTTCAATTTTATCAAAATATCTATTCATACCTATCCTTATTATTTTATAAAATCCCTAATTTCTAACCCTAATTCCCAAATTGGAAACCCTAAGTTACTAATCAGAAACCCTAACCCTCCCCCACTCTCTTCAGCGCCGTCACCCTCATCACAAGCGTACAGACTCCCCTTCTCTTCCTCAGCTTCACCGCGGCACACATACACACTCAGGACACCACACTCATTCAGCCCACACCCCTTCTGTCACACACCCACACCTTGTGAACGAAGCTGCACCACGTCCAGCCCGCCTCGCCATCGCTGCCGTCAATATTGCCAACGAAGAGGACGCCGTCGTCGCTGTTCAAGGAGGAAGGAAGAACCACGCGAGAGCCAAGGGAGGAGGGAACCTTTGCTGCGTCGCCGCCATGCCTCCATTGCCATCGAACGCCGTCAAGCGCGGAGAGAGAGCCAGACACCACGAGGAAGAAGCCCGCGACTAGCCTTGTCGCCGTCAGTGCTGTGGGTTGCCGTCGCCATCCACGCGAGCTGCCACCGCGTCACCGTTACTGAGCTACAGCGCCGCCGTTGTTGCACCCTACTGCTGCCGCGTCTCACCAAGCCGTCGCTGGAGGAGGAAGTTGCTCTGCCACCCTCCGAGCTTGCTGTTGCAGTTGCCTATACCGCTGCCGTAGCTTCTTCGTTCTGTTATTACCTTCTAATTGTTGTAAGACATCCGTGTTCTGAATCATCACTTGATGTTTTTGTTTATTCCACTGCCATTTTATTAGCCTTGCGCTTGTTATCAATTTGATTTTGCCCTGAACTTCCAGAATTGAACTTCCAGAATTGTTACTCTTATCCGATTTGAATTCATGGTTTTTGCTTGCTGCCGTGGCCACCTCACGTCGCTGCTGGCTCTGTTTGAAAATGGCTGCTACTTCTAGAATCTCAGATCGGAGAGGAGAGGAGGCGTTTAACCTTGTCATTGTTGCTGCCCCAGAAGAAGTGAGGCTGCTGCTGCTGTTCCGGCCGCATTGGCTGTTGAAAACTGGGAAAAAGAAAGGAATCGTTGCGTTTAAATTCGATGGTTTCGACTAATTGAGGTAGGGGATTTAACGTTTTTAATTTAGAATGCCTAAAAAGTTAATTAGATAAGTGCAAATGGTTAATAATAATTAAGGACTTCTTAATTTACATGAATGATTTGAAATGTGTTTGAGAATGGTTAGCTATTGCAATTTTTCTGAGTTGTGATTTGAATTAAATATGGTAGTGAATGGTGATTAACCTTGTGATACCTACTAAATTAAAAATATGTTGAGTTAATTATAAAGAAAAACTGACATGTTGATGATTGATGAGTCGAGTTTGAATTGTGATTGGTTAATGCTATGACTGATATTGGTTTTCTGATTTTAATGGATTTGTTGACAATTCTGATTTCATGTGATATTGCTGAATTGGTTGAGATTCTGATTTTGGGTGAATTATTGACTTGTTTGATGTTGAATTGGATATTTGATGCATGGGAATGGCTGTGAAGTTTACTTGTGACTAGTTGAGATTGGTTTTGGTGGTTATTGAAGGATTGGAACTAAGGGATTAAACTGTTTTGAGAACCTGTGATTTTATGAAATAATATAGTAACCTTTAAGAGTATATAAATAATTTATTAATGGTTAGACTAATTTTCTGTGTCATGATTTATTGATCCTGACTTGGCTGTGATTGTGACTGGTTTCATTGTTGTAAGCGATTAATTGATGAGGTTGATTTTGGTTTGAGGCTATGCTTGTGATTAGCGGATAATTTATACGCTTTTTGGAATTGTTTTTAGCATGTTTTTAGTAGGATCTAGTTACTTTTAGGGATGTTTTCATTAGTTTTTATGTTAAATTCACATTTCTGGACTTTACTATGAGTTTGTGTGTTTTTCTGTGATTTCAGGTATTTTCTGGCTGAAATTGAGGGACTTGAGCAAAAATCAGATTCAGAGGTTGAAGAAGGACTGCTGATGTTGGATTCTGACCTCCCTGCACTCAAAGTGGATTTTCTAGACATCCAGGGCTTTCCAGCAATATATAATAGTCCAACGCAAACTGGCGTTCAACGCCAGCTCTCTGCCCAATTCTGGCGTCCAGTGCCAGAAACAAGTTGCAAAGTGGAGTTCAACTCCAAGAATGACCTCTCCACGTGTAGACTTCAAGCTCAGCCCAAGCACACACCAAGTGGACCCCGGAAGTGGATTTATGCATCAATTACTTACTTTTGTAAACCCTAGTAGCTAGTTTATTATAAATAGGACCTTTTACTATTGTATTAGACATCTTTGGACGCCTGGTTCTTAGATCAGAGGGGCTGGCCATTCGGCCATGCCTGGACCTTTCACTTATGTATTTTTAACGGTAGAGTTTCTATACTCCATAGATTAAGGTGTGGAGCTCTGCTGTTCCTCAAAGATTACTGCAAAGTACTACTGTTTTCTATTCAAATCACTTGTTCCGCTTCTAAGATATTCATTCGCACTTCAACATGAATGTGATGAACGTGACAATCATCAACATTCCCTATGAACGCGTGCCTGACAACCACTCCCGTTCTACCTTCGATTGAACGAGTATCTCTTAGATTACTAATATAGGGGACCGAGTCCGAGATATTGGGATCTTCGTGGTATAAGCTAGATTGATGGTGGCATTCATGAGAATCCAGAAAGTCTAAACCTTGTCCGTGGTATTTCGAGTAGGATTCTGGGAATGAATGACTGTGACGAGCTTCAAACTCGCGAGTGCTGGGCATAGTGACAGACGCAAAAGGATAGTAAATCCTATTCCAGTATGATCGAGAACCTCCAGATGATTAGCCATGCAGTGACAGCGCATCGGACCATTTTCACAGGGAGGAATAAGATGCAACCAACGACAAAGGTGATGCCTCCAGACGATTAGCCGTGCTGTGACAGAGCATTTGGATCATTTTCCCGAGAGAGATCGAAAGTAGCCATTGGCACCGGTGACATCCTTACATAAAGCTAGCCATAGAAAGAAGTAAGATTGATTGGATGAAGATAGCAGGAAAGCAGAGGTTCAGAGGAATGAAAGCATCTCTACACGCTTATCTGAAATTCTACCCAATGAATTACATAAGTATTTCTATCCTTATTTTAGTATTATTTTCGAAAACCCCATTACTATTTTATATCTGCCTGACTGAGATTTACAAGGTGACCATAGCTTGCTTCATACCAACAATCTCCGTGGGATTCGACCCTTACTCACGTAAGGTATTACTTGGACGACCCAATGCACTTGCTGGTTAGTTGTGCGAAGTTGTGAACCATGGTATTGGCATCAAAGTGTAATCACAATTTCGTCCATTTTTTGGTGCCATTGCCAGGGAAAGAAAGAGCAATGAATTTTACATAATCAAAGTGTAATCACAATTTCGTCCACCAAGTTTTTGGCGCCGTTGCCGGGGATTGTTCGAGTTTGGACAACTGACGGTTCATCTTGTTGCTCAGATTAGGTAACTTTCTTTTTGTTTTCTTTTCAAAAATTTTTCAAAAATCTTTCAAAATTTTCTCCTTTGTTTTCAAAAAAATTTTAAAATAAAAATGTTTTCAAAAATTTTATAATTTTATTCAAAATTTTTAAGAATGAATTCTAGTCTTTCATGAAGCATGTGAAGCCTGGCTGGCTGTAAAGCCATGTCTAAATTCATTTGGACTGAGGCTTCCAATTTGTTATCAAGAGTAAGCTAGTTGGTGCTAATCCACCTACTGCTGTTCATGATCTACCTGTTACATGCTAAAGCTTGGCTGGCTATTAAGCCATGCCTGACCCTTTGATTGGAGCTTTAGACTAAAGAGCATAAGATTCCTGGAATTCATATTAAAAATTTTGGAATCCTTATTTTTCTTTTTTCAAAATGATTTTCGAAAAAATTAAAGGAAAATACAAAAAAAATCATAAAATCATAAAAATCAAAAATATTTTTTTGTGTTCTTGTTTGAGTCTTGAGTCATGTTATAAGTTTGGTGTCAATTGCATGCTCATCTTGCATTTTTCGAAAATTTCATGCATTCATAGTGTTCTTCATAATCTTCAAGTTGTTCTTGGTAAGTCTTCTTGTTTGATCTTGATGATTTTTTGTTTTGGGTCGTATGGTGTTTTTCATATGCATTCTTGAATTCTTAGTGACTAAGCATTAAAGATTTCTAAGTTTGGTGTCTTGCATGTTTTCTTTGCATTAAAAATTTTTCAAAAATGTGTTCTTGATGTTCATCATGATCTTCATAGTGTTCTTGGTGTTCATCTTGACATTCATAGCATTCTTGCATGCATTCATTGTTTTGATCCAAAATTTCCATGCATTGAGCATTTTTAGTGTTTTTCTCTCTCATCATAAAAATTCAAAAAATCAAAAAAATATCTTTCCCTTTTTCTCTCTTAAAATTTCGAAAATTAGATTTGACTTTTTCAAAAATTTTTAAAATCTAGTTGTTTTTATGAGTCAAATCAAATTTTCAATTTAAAAATCTTATCTTTTTCAAAATCTTTTTCAAAATTCAAATCTTTTTCATTTTTCTTAGTTATTTTTGAAAACTCTAAAAATATTTTTCAAAAATCTTTTTCTTAATTTTAACTCAAATTTTCGAAAATAACAATAACAATTAATGTTTTGATTCAAAAATTTCAAGTTTGTTACTTGCTTGTTAAGAAAGATTCAAACTTTAAGTTCTAGAATCATATCTTGTGATTTCTTGTGAATGAAGTCATTAATTGTGATTTTAAAAATTCAAATCTTTTTCAAAAACTAATTTCTATTATATCTTTTCAAAAATATCTTCTTATCTCACCTTTTTCAAAAAAAAAATTGATTTCAAAATATCTCTTCTAACGTCTTATCTTTTCAAAATTTGTTTCAACTAACTAACTAACTTTTTGTTTGTTTCTTATCTTTTTCAAAACCACCTAACTAACTCTCTCTCTCTCTCTAATTTTCGAAAACATCTTCCCTCTTTTTTCAAAATTTCTTTTTAATTAATTAATTATTTTAATTTTTAATTTTAATTTTCGAAAATTACTAACCTTTTTCAAAAACTATTTTCGAAAATCATTAACTCTTTTTCAAAAATTATTTTCGAAAATCCTCTCCCTCTCTCCTCTTATTCCATTTATTTATTCATCTACTAACATCTCTTCCTCACATCACTCACCAAATTCGAACCCCCTCTTCTATCTGTGTTCGAATTTTTCTTCTTCTTCCTTTTCTACTAACAATAAGGAACCTCTTTCCTGTGACATAGAGGATTCCTCTTCTTTTCTTTTTCTCTTCTCTTTCTTATGAGCAGGGACAGAGAAAAAGGCATTCTTGTTGAAGCTGATCCAGAACCTGAAAGGACTTTGAAAAGGAAACTAAGAGAAGCTAAATTACAGCAATCCAGAGACAACCTTATTGAAAATTTCGAACAAGTAAGGGAGATGGCAGCCGAACCTAACAACAACAATGCAAGGAGAATGCTTGGGGACTTTACTACACCTAATTCCAATTTACATGGAAGAAGCATCTCCATTCCTGCCATTGGAGCAAACAACTTTGAGCTGAAACCTCAGCTAGTTTCTCTGATGCAGCAGAACTGTAAGTTTCATGGACTTCCATCTGAAGATCCTTTTCAGTTCTTAACTGAATTCTTGCAGATATGTGATACTGTAAAGACTAATGGAGTAGATCCTGAAGTCTACAGGCTCATGCTTTTCCCTTTTGCTGTAAGAGACAGAGCTAGAGTGTGGTTGGACTCTCAACCCAAAGACAGACTGAACTCTTGGGATAAGCTGGTCACGGCTTTCTTAGCCAAGTTCTTTCCTCCTCAAAAGCTGAGCAAGCTTAGAGTGGATGTTCAAACCTTCAGACAAAAAGAAGGTGAATCCCTCTATGAAGCTTGGGAAAGATACAAACAGTTGACTAAAAAGTGTCCTTCTGACATGCTTTCAGAATAGACCATCCTGGATATATTCTATGATGGTCTGTCTGAGTTATCAAAGATGTCATTGGATACTTCTGCAGGTGGATCCATTCACCTAAAGAAAATGCCTGCAAAAGCTCAAGAACTCATTGACATGGTTGCAAATAACCAGTTCATGTACACTTCTGAAAGGAATCCTGTGAATAATGGGACGCCTATGAAGAAGGGAGTTCTTGAAATTGATACTCTGAATGCCATATTGGCTCAGAACAAAATATTGACTCAGCAAGTCAATATGATTTCTCAGAGTCTGAATGGAGTGCAAGCTGCGTCCAACAGTACTCAAGAGGCTTCTTATGAAGAAGAAGCTTATGATCCTGAAAACCCTGCAATAGTAGAGGTGAATTACTTAGGTGAACCTTATGGAAACACCTATAATCCATCATGGAGAAATCATCCAAATCTCTCATGGAAGGATCAAAGGCCTCAACAAGGCTTTAATAATGGTGGAAGAAACAGGTTTAACAATAATAAACCTTTTCCATCATCCACTCAGCAACAGACAGAGAACTCTGAACAAAATACTTCTAATTTAGCAAACTTAGTTTCTGATCTATCCAAGGCCACTATAAGTTTCATGAATGAAACAAGGTCTTCCATTAGAAATTTGGAAGCACAAGTGGGCCAGCTGAGTAAAAGGATCACTGAAATCCCTCCTAGTACTCTCCCAAGCAATACAGAAGAGAATCCAAAAGGAGAGTGCAAGACCATTGACATAAGCATCATGGCCGAACCTGTAAGGGAAGGAGAGGACATGAATCCCAAGGAGGAAGACCTCCTGGGACGCCCAGTGATCAATAAGGAGTTTCCCTCTGAGGAACCAAAGGACTCTGAGGCTCATATAGAGACCATAGAGATTCCATTGAACCTCCTTATGCCATTCATGAGCTCTGATGAGTATTCCTCTTCTGAAGAGAATGAGGATGTTACTGAAGAGCAAGCTACCAAGTTCCTTGGTGCAATCATGAAGCTGAATGCCAAATTATTTGGTATTGAAACTTGGGAACATGAACCTCCCTTGTTCACCAATGAACTAAGTGATTTGGATCAACTGACATTGCCTCAGAAGAGACAGGATCCTGGAAAGTTCATAATACCTTGTACCAGGCACCATGATCTTTAAGGCTCTGTGTGACCTTGGTTCAGGAATAAACCTCATGCCCCTCTCTGTAATAGAGAAACTGGGAATCTATGGGGTGCAAGCTGCTAAAATCTCATTAGAGATGGCAGACAATTCAAGAAAACAGGCTTATGGAGAAGTAGAGGACGTGTTAGTAAAGGTTGAAGGCCTTTACATCCCTACTGATTTCATAGTCCTAGACACTGGAAAGGAAGAGGATGAATCCATCATCCTAGGAAGACCTTTCCTAGCCACAGCAAGAGCTGTGATTGATGTGGACAGAGGAGAATTGATCCTTCAATTAAATAAGGACAACCTTGTGTTTACAACTCAAGGATCTCTCTCTACATCCATGGAGAGGAAGCAGAAAAAGCTTCTCTCAAAGTAGAGTGGTGCACGAAATTGTGATCTCCAGGCTCGAACAAATCCTGGTAATGGCTCCAGAGCTTGGTGCTCTGATCTCAATACATAATTGTCACAACTTCGATACAACTAACCAGCAAGTGCACTGGGTCGTCCAAGTAATACCTTACGTGAGTAAGGGTCGAATCCCACGGAGATTGTTGGTATGAAGCAAGCTATGGTCACCTTGTAAATCTCATTCAGGCGGATATAAAGTGATAATGGTGTTTTCGAATATTATATAATAAAATAGGGATAGAGATACTTATGTAATTCATTGGTAGGAATTTCAGATAAGCGAATGGAGATGCTTTCGTTCCTCTGAACCTCTGCTTTCCTGCTATCTTCATCCAGTCAGTCTTACTCCTTTCCATGGCTGGCTTTATGCAAGGGCATCACCGTTGTCAGTGGCTACATCCCCTCCTCTCAGTGAATAATATGCTCACGCACCCTGTCACGACACGGCTATTCATCTGTCGGTTCTCGATCATGCTGGAATAGGATTCACCCTCCTTTTGCGTCTGTCACTAACGCCCAGCACTCGCGAGTTTGAAGCTCGTCATAGTCATTCAATCATTGAATCCTACTCAGAATACCACAGACAAGGTTTAGACCTTCCGGATTCTCTTGAATGCCGCCATCATTCTAGCTTACGCCACGAAGATTCTGGTTAGGAGATCTAAGAGATACTCATTCTAGCTTAATTCATGTAGAACAGAAGTGTTTGTCAGGCACGCGTTCATAGGGGAGAATGGTGATGAGCGTCACACATAATCATCACCTTCATCACGTTCTTGGGTGCGAATGGATATCTTAGAAGCGAAATAAGAAGAATTGAATAGAAAACAGTAGTACTTTGCATTAATCTTTGAGGAACAGCAGAGCTCCACACCTTAATCTATGGAGTGCAGAAACTCTACCGTTGAAAATACATAAGTGAAAGGTCCAGGCATGGCCGAGATGGCCAGCCCCCTTGATCTAAGAACAATGCGTTCAAAGATGATCCTAAGATCCTAAGATGATCAAAAGATGCCTCATACAATAGTAAGAGGTCCTATTTATAATAAACTAGCTACTAGGGTTTACATGAGTAAGTAATTGATGCATAAATCCACTTCCGGGGCCCACTTGGTGTGTGTTTGGGCTGAGCCTGAGTGTTGCACGTGCAGAGGTCATTTGTCGAGTTGAAGGCCAGTTTCTGTGCCAGTTTGGGTGTTCAACTCTGGTTTTGGATCCTTTTATGGCGCTGGACGTCAGATTTGGGCAGAAGGCTGGCGTTGAACGCCAGTTTACGTCATCAATTCTTGGCCAAAGTATGGACTATTATATATTTCTGGAAAGCCCTGAATGTCTACTTTCCAACGCAATTAGGAGCTTGCCATTTCGAGTTCTGTAGCTCCAAAAATCCACTTTGAGTGCAGGGAGGTCAGAATCCAACAGCATCAGCAGTCCTTTTTCAACCTCTGAATCTGATTTCTGCTCAAGTCCCTCAATTTCAGCCAGAAAATACCTGAAATCACAGAAAAACACACAAACTCATAGTAAAGTCCAGAAATGTGAATTTAACATAAAAACTAATGAAAATATCCCTAAAAGTAACTAGATCCTACTAAAAACATACTAAAAACAATGCCAAAAAGCGTATAAATTATCCGAATAGTGTTATTGGCATCTATAGGAACTTCAGATTTTGAATAGTGTTATTGACTCTCCTAGTTCAGTATGATGATTCTTGAACACAGATTCTTTATGAGTCTTGGCTGTGGCCCTAAGCACTTTGTTTTCCAGTATTACCACCGGATACATAAATGCCACAGACACATAATTGGGTGAACCTTTTCAGATTGTGACTCAGCTTTGCTAAAGTCCCCAATTAGAGGTGTCCAGGGTTCTTAAGCACACTCTTCTTTTGCTTTGGACCTTGACTTTAACCGCTCAGTCTCAAGTTTTCACTTGACACGTACACGCCACAAGCACATGGTTAGGGACAGCTTGGTTTAGCCGCTTAGACCAAGATTTTATTCCTTTAGGCCCTCCTATCCACTGATGCTCAAAGCCTTGGGATCCTTTTTATTTGCCCTTGCCTTTTGGTTTTAAGGGTTATTGGCTTTTTCTGCTTGCTTTTTCTTTTTCTTTCTATTTTTTTTTTCTGCAAGCTTTGTTCTTTGCTGCTTTTTCTTGCTTCAAGAATCATTTTTATGATTTTTCAGATTATCAAATAACATGTCTCCTAATCATCATTCTTTCAAGAGCCAACATATTTAACATTCTTAAACAACAACTTCAAAAGACATATGCACTGTTCAAGCATACATTCAGAAAACAAGAAGCATTGTCACCACATCAATATAATTAAGCTAAGTTCAAGGATAAATTCGAAACTCATGTACTTCTTGTTCTTTTGAATTAAAACATTTTTCATTTAAGAGAGGTGATGGATTCATCGGACATTCATAACTTTAAGACAAAGTTACTAACTACTAATGATCATGTAATGAAGACACAAACATAGATAAGCACATAACATAGAAAACGAAAAACAGAAGAAATAAGAACAAGGAATGAATCCACCTTAGTGATGGTGGCGTTTCCTTCTTGAGGAACCAATGATGTCCTTGAGCTCTTCTATGTCTCTTCCTTGTCTTTGTTGCTCCTCCCTCATTGCTTTCTGATCTTCTCTTTTTTCATGGAGCATGATGGAGTGCTCTTGATGTTCCACCCTTAGTTGTCCCATATTGGAACTCAATTCTCCTAGGGAGGTGTTGATTTGCTCCCAATAGTTTTATGGAGGAAAGTGCATTTGAGGCATCTCAGGGATCTCATGGAAGTGAGATTCTTGCGCCTCTTGAGCTCCATGATTGGGCTCTCTTGCTTGCTCCATCTTTTTCTTAGTGATGGGCTTGTCCTCTTTGATGAGGATATCTCCCTCTATGTTAATCCCAGCCGAATTGCATAGGTGGAAGATGAGGTGAGGAAAGGCTAACCTTGCCATAGTGGAGGATTTGTCAGCCACCTTGTAGAGTTCTTGAGGTATAATCTCATGAACTTCCACCTCTTCTCCAATCATGATGCTATGGATCATGATGGCTCGGTCTATAGTAACTTCAGACCGGTTGCTAGTAGGAATGATTGAGCATTGAATAAACTCCAACCATCCTCTAGCTATAGGCTTGAGGTCCAATCTTGTTAGTTGAACCGGGTTGCCTTTGGAGTCAATCTTCCATTGAGCTCCTTCTACACATATATCCATAAGGACTTGGTCCAACCTTTGATCAAAGTTGACTCTCCTTGTGTAGGGGCGTGCGTTCTCTTCCATGTATGGCAAGTTGAACGCCAACCTCACATTCTCCGGACTAAAATCTAAGTATTTCCCCCGAACCATTGTAACATAGTTCTTTGGATCCGGGTTCTTACTTTGATCATGGTTCTTGGTGATCCATGCATTGGCATAGAACTCTTGAACCATTAGGATGCTGACTTGTTGGATGGGATTTGTTAGAACTTCCCAACCTCTTCTTTGAATTTCATGTCGGATCTCCGGATACTCATTTCTTTTGAGTTTAAAAGGGACCTCAGGGATCACCTTCTTCTTGGCCACAACATCATAGAAGTGGTCTTGATGGGCTTTGGAGATGAATCTTTCCATCTTCCATGACTCGGATGTGGAAGCTTTTATCTTCCCTTTCCCTCTTCTAGAGGATTCTCCGATCTTTGATGCCATCAATGGTAATGGAAAAACAAAAAAGCTATGCTTTTACCACACCAAACTTAGAATATTGCTCGCCCTCGAGCAATAAACAAAAGAATAGAAGAAGAAGAAGAAGAAATATGGAGAGGGAGAGGGAGATGTGGTTTCGGCCAAGAGGAGTGTAGAAGGGTGTGTTGTGTGAATTTGATGAAGAATGGAGGTCTTTATATAGGGAAGGGAGGGGGGTTAAGGTTCGGCCATATGGGTGGTTTGGGGTGGGAAATTGGTTTTGAATCTTGAAGGTAGGTGGAGTTTATGAGGTAGGTTTATTGGGAAGAGTGGGTGGATGTGAGTGGTGAAGGTTTAGTGGGGAAGAGAGATTGAGGTGATTGGTGAGGGGTTTTTAGGGAAGAGTGTTTATGGGGTTGTGTGAAAGAGAGTGGTGAGAAGAAGTGAGAGGAGGTAGGTGGGGATCCTGTGGGGTCCACAGATCCTGAGTGGATCCTGTGGGGTCCACAGCTCCTAAGATGATCCTGTGGGGTCCACAGATCCTGAGGTGTCAAGGCATTTACATCCCTGCACCATTAGGCATGTAAAAATGCCTTTGTACCCAACTCTGGGCGTTCAGCGCCAGGTTGGTGGCCATTTTGGGCGTTCAACGCCCATTTGTGTGCCATTTCTGGCGTTGAACGCCAGAACCATGCCTGTTCTGGCGTTCAGCGCCCAGAAGCTGCCCATTTTGGGCGTTCAGCACCAGAACCATGCTCTGTTCTGGCGCTGAACGCCAGACAGATGCTCCTCCAGGGTGTGATTTTTCTTCTGCTGTTTTTGATTCCGTTTTCAATTTTTATATTTATTTTGTGACTCCACATGATCATTAACCTAAGAAAATATGAAAAACAATAATAATAGAGTTAGATAAATAAACATTGGGTTGCCTCCCAACAAGCGCTTCTTTAATGTCAATAGCTTGACAGTGGGCTCTCATGGAGCCTCACAGATGTTCAGAGCATTGTTGAAACTCTTCAACACCAAACTTAGAGTTTGGATATGGGAGTTCAACACCAAACTTAGAGTTTGGTTGTGGTCTCCCAACACCAAACTTAGAGTTTGACTGTGGGGGCTCTGGTTGACTCTGCTTTGAGAGAAGCTTTTCATGCTTCCTCTCCATGGTTGCAGAGGGAGATCCTTGAGTTTTAAACACAAGGGAGTCCTCATTCCATTGAAGGACTATTTCACCTCTGTAAACATCAATCACAGCTCTTGCTGTGGCCAGGAAAGGTCTTCCTAGGATGATGGATTCATCCTCTTCCTTTCCAGTATCAAGGACTATGAAATCAGCAGGGATGTAAAGGCCTTCAACCTTTACTAACACATCCTCTACTTGTCCATATGCCTATTTTCTTGAGCTGTCTGCCATCTCTAGTGAGATTTTAGCAGCCTGCACCCCATAGATTCCCAGTTTCTCTATTACAGAGAGAGGTATGAGGTTTATTCCTGAACCAAGGTCACACAGAGCCTTAAAGATCATGGTGCCTATGGTACAGGGTATTATGAACTTTCCAGGATCCTGTCTCTTTTGAGGCAATGTCAGTTGATCCAGATCACTTAGTTCATTGATGAACAAGGGAGGTTCAACTTCCCAAGTATCAATGCCAAATAATTTGGCATTTAGCTTCATGATTGCACCAAGAAACTTGGCAGTTTGCTCTTCAGTAACATCCTCATTCTCTTCAGAAGAGGAATACTCATCAGAGCTCATGAAGGGCATAAGGAGGTTCAATGGGATCTCTATGGTCTCTAGATGGGCCCCAGAGTCCTTTGGTTCCTCAGAGGGAAGCTCCTTATTGACCACTGGACATCCTAGGGGGTCTTCCTCCTTGGGATTCACGTCCTCTCCTCTCCTCACAGGTTCGGCCATGGCGCTTATGTCAATGGCCTTGCACTTTCCTTTTGGGTTCTCTTCTGTATTGCTTGGGAGAGTACTAGGAGGGATTTCAGTGATCCTTTTACTCAGCTGGCCCACTTGTGCTTCCAGATTTCTAATGGAAGACCTTGTTTCATTCATGAAACTTACAGTGGCCTTAGATAGATCAGAGACTAGATTTGCTAAATTAGAAGCATTTTGTTCAGAGTTCTCTGTCTGTTGCTGACTTGATGATGGAAAAGGCTTGCTATTGCTAAACCTGTTTCTTCCACCATTATTAAAGCCTTGTTGAGGATTTTGATCCTTCCATGAGAAATTTGGATGATTTCTCCATGTTGAGTTATAGGTGTTTCCATAAGGTTCACCTAAGTAATTTACCTCTGCTATTGCAGGGTTCTCAAGATCATAGGCTTCTTCTTCAGAAGATGCCTCTTGAGTACTGTTGGATGCAGCTTGCATTCCATGCAGACTCTGAGAGATCATATTGACTTGCTGAGTCAATATTTTATTCTGAGCCAATATGGCATTCAGAGTATCAACTTCAAGAACTCCCTTCTTTATAGGCGTCCCATTGTTCACAGGATTCCTTTCAGAAGTGTACATGAACTGGTTATTAGCAACCATGTCAATGAGTTCTTGAGCTTCTGCAGGCGTTTTCTTTAGGTGAATGGATCCACCTGCAGAAGTGTCCAGTGACATCTTTGATAGCTCAGATAAACCATCATAGAATATATCCAGGATGGTCCATTCTGAAAGCATGTCAGAAGGACACTTTTTGGTCAACTGTTTGTATCTTTCCCAAGCTTCATAGAGGGATTCACCTTCTTTCTGTCTGAAGGTTTGAACATCAGCCCTAAGCTTGCTCAGCTTTTGAGGAGGAAAGTACTTGGCTAAGAAAGCCGTGACCAGCTTATCCCACGAGTTCAGGCTGTCTTTAGGTTGAGAGTCCAACCATAATCTAGCTCTGTCTCTTACAGCAAAGGGAAAAAGCATGAGCCTGTAGACTTCAGGATCTACTCCATTAGTCTTAACAGTATCACATATCTGCAAGAATTCAGTTAAGAACTGAAAAGGATCTTCAGATGGAAGTCCATGAAACTTGCAGTTCTGCTGCATCAGAGAAACTAATTGAGGTTTCAGCTCAAAATTGTTTGCTCCAATGGCAGGAATGGAGATGCTTCTTCCATGTAAATTGGAATTAGGTGCAATAAAGTCACCAAGCATCTTCCTTACATTATTATTATTTTCGGCTGCCATCTCCTTTTCCTGTTCGAAAATTTCTGAAAGGTTATCTCTGGATTGTTGTATTTTGGCTTCTCTTAATTTTCTCTTCAGAGTCCTTTCAGGTTCTGGATCTGCTTTCAGGTTCTGGATCTGCTTTCACAAGAATGTTCTTATCCTTGCTCCTGCTCATATGACAAAGAAGAAGGCACAGAAAAATAATAATAATAATGGAGATCCTTTATACCACAGTATAGGGATTCCTGTGTGAGTGGAAGAAGAGGGGGAGACAAAGAATGTAATATAATGGAAGAAACACAACTGTGAGGATGGAAGAGAGGTGAGATGAGATGTTAGGATATGAATGAATAAATAGAATGAGATGGGGGAGGGATAATTTTCGAAAATTATTTTGAAAAAGAGTTAGTGATTTTCGAAAATGGTTTTTGAAAAATGTTAGTAATTTTTCGAAAATTTTTGAAATCAAAAATGAAAAATAAAAATAATTAGTTAATTAAAAAGAAATTTTTGAAAAAGAGGGAAGATATTTTCGAAAATGAGAGAGAGAGAGTTAGTTAGGTGGTTTTGAAAAAGTTAAGAAACAAACAAAAAGTTAGTTAGTTAGTTGAAACAAATTTTGAAAAGATAAGAAGTTAGGAAGTTAGAAAAGATATTTGAAAAGATATTTTTGAAAAAGATAAGATAAGAAGATATTTTTGAAAAGATATGATTGAAATTAGTTTTTGAAAAAAAAGATTTGATTTTTAAAATCACAATTAATGACTTGATTCACAAGAAATCACAAGATATGATTCTAGAACTTAAAGTTTGAATCTTTCTTAACAAGTAAGTAACAAACTTGAAATTTTTTGAATCAAAACATTAATTGATTATGTTATTTTCGAAAATTTGATATAAAAATAAGAAAAAGATTTTTGAAAAATATTTTTGGAATTTTCGAAAATAACTAAGTATTTTGAAAAAGATTTGATTTTTGAAAAAGATTTTGAAAAAGATAAGATTTTCAAATTGAAAATTTGATTTGACTCATAAGAAACAACTTGATTTTAAAAATTTTTGAAAAAGTCAACTCAAATTTTCGAATTTGATGAGAGAAAAAGGGAAAGATATTTTTTTTTATTTTTGAAATTTTTATGAAAAACATGAAAATTATGCAATGCATGAAATTTTTAGATCAAAACATGTGATGCATGCAAGAATTCTATGAATGTCAAGATGAACACCAAGAACACTTTGAATGCCAAGATGAACATCATAGACACAATTTTAAAAAACTTTTAATGCAAAGAAAACATGCAAGACACCAAACTTAGAATTCTTTAATGCTTAGGCACTAAGAATTCAAGAATGCATATGATAAACATGAAAAGACACAAAACAAAAAATCATCAAGATCATACAAGAAGACTTACCAAGAACAACTTGAAGATCATGAAGAACACTATGAATGCATGATATTTTCGAAAAAATGCAAGATGCATATGCAAGTGACACCAAACTTATGATATGACTCAAGACTCAAACAAGAAACAGAAAAATATTTTTGATTTTTATGATTTTCTAATTTTTTTTTGGATTTTTTTTTCGAAAATTTATTGAAAAGGGAAAATAAGGATTCCAAAATTTTTAATATGAATTCCAGGAATCTTGCATTCTTAGTCTAAAGCTTCAGTCCAGGAATTAGACATGGCTCACTAGCCAGCCAAGCTTTCAATGAAAGCTCCGGTCCAAAACACTAGACATGGCCAATGGCCAGCCAAGCTTCAGCAGGTGATTGAGGATCAGCAGCAGGTTGATTAGCAACAACTAGCTTGCTCTTGATAACAAATTGCAAGCCTCATTCCAAATAAATTTAGACATGGCTTTACATCCGGCCAGGCTTCACATGCTTCATGAAACACTAGAATTCATTCTTAAAAATTTTGAATAAAATTTTGAAAACATTTTTATTTTTTTCGAAAACAGATGAAAAATTTTTTTGAAAATATTTTTGAAAAATTTTTGAAAACAAAACGAAAAGAAAATTACCTAATCTGAGCAACAAGATGAACCGTCAGTTGTCCAAACTCGAACAATCCCCGGCAACGGCGCCAAAAACTTGGTGCACGAAATTGTGATCTCCAGGCTCGAACAAATCCTGGTAATGGCTCCAGATCTTGGTGCTCTGATCTCAATACATAATTGTCACAACTTCGATACAACTAACCAGCAAGTGCACTGGGTCGTCCAAGTAATACCTTACGTGAGTAAGGGTCGAATCCCACAGAGATTGTTGGTATGAAGCAAGCTATGGTCACCTTGTAAATCTCAGTCAGGCGGATATAAAGTGATAATGGTGTTTTCGAATATTATATAATAAAATAGGGATAGAGATACTTATGTAATTCATTGGTAGGAATTTCAGATAAGCGAATGGAGATGCTTTCGTTCCTCTGAACCTCTGCTTTCCTGCTATCTTCATCCAGTCAGTCTTACTCCTTTCCATGGCTGGCTTTATGCAAGGGCATCACCGTTGTCAGTGGCTACATCCCCTCCTCTCAGTGAATAATATGCTCACGCACCCTGTCACGGCACGGCTATTCATCTGTCGGTTCTCGATCATGCTGGAATAGGATTCACCCTCCTTTTGTGTCTGTCACTAATGCCCAGCACTCGCGAGTTTGAAGCTCGTCACGGTCATTCAATCATTGAATCCTACTCAGAATACCACAGACAAGGTTTAGACCTTCCGGATTCTCTTGAATGACGCCATCATTCTAGCTTACGCCACGAAGATTCTGGTTAGGAGATCTAAGAGATACTCATTCTAGCTTAATTCATGTAGAACAGAAGTGTTTGTCAAGCACGCGTTCATAGGGGAGAATGGTGATGAGCGTCACACATAATCATCACCTTCATCACGTTCTTGGGTGCGAATGGATATCTTAGAAGCGAAATAAGAAGAATTGAATAGAAAATAGTAGTACTTTGCATTAATCTTTGAGGAACAGCAGAGCTCCACACCTTAATCTATGGAGTGCAGAAACTCTACCGTTGAAAATACATAAGTGAAAGGCCCAGGCATGGCCGAGATGGCCAGCCCCCTTGATCTAAGAACAATGCGTTCAAAGATGATCCTAAGATCCTAAGATGATCAAAAGATGCCTCATACAATAGTAAGAGGTCCTATTTATAATAAACTAGCTACTAGGGTTTACATGAGTAAGTAATTGATGCATAAATCCACTTCCGGGGCCCACTTGGTGTGTGTTTGGGCTGAGCCTGAGTGTTGCACGTGCAGAGGTCATTTGTGGAGTTGAACGCCAGTTTCTGTGCCAGTTTGGGCGTTCAACTCTGGTTTTGGATCCTTTTCTGGCGCTGGACGTCAGATTTGGGCAGATGGCTGGCGTTGAACGCCAGTTTACGTCGTTAATTCTTGGCCAAAGTATGGACGATTATATATTGCTGGAAAGCCCTGAATGTCTACTTTCCAACGCAATTGGGAGCGCGCCATTTCGAGTTCTGTAGCTCCAAAAAATCCACTTTGAGTGCAGGGAGGTTAAAATCCAACAGCATCAGCAGTCCTTTTTCAACCTCTGAATCTGATTTCTGCTCAAGTCCCTCAATTTCAGCCAGAAAATACCTGAAATCATAGAAAAACACAGAAACTCATAGTAAAGTCCAGAAATGTGAATTTAACATAAAAACTAATGAAAATATCCCTAAAAGTAACTAGATCCTACTAAAAACATACTAAAAACAATGCCAAAAAGCGTATAAATTATCCGCTCATCACAGAGTCAACCAAAGCCCCCACAGTCAGACTCTAAGTTTGGTGTTGGGAAGCCACAATCAAACTCTAAGTTTGGTATTGAACTCCCATATCCAAACTCTAAGTTTGGTGTTGGGGGAGTCTCAACAATGCTCTGAACATCTGTGAGGCCCCATGAGAGCCCACTGTCAAGCTATTGACATTAAAGAAGCGCTTGTTGGGAGGCAACCCAATTTCTATTTATCTAACTATATTTTTCTTAGTTATATGTCTTTATAGGTTCATGATCATGAGGAGTCACAAAATAAATATAAAAATTGAAAACGGAATCAAAAACAGCAGAAGAAAAATCACACCCTGGAGGAAGCATCTGCCTGGCGTTCAACGCCAGAACAGAACATGGTTCTGGCGCTGAATGCCCAAACTGGGCAGTATCTGGGCGCTGAACGCCCAAAATGGGCATCATCTGGGCGCTGAACGCCAGAATTGCACCCTGGAGAGGAGCTGGCACTGAACGCCCAGAACAAGCATGGTTCTGGCGTTCAACGCCAGAAATGGGCAACAAATGGGCGTTGAACGCCCAAAATGGGCACCAACCTGGCGCTGAACGCCCAGAGTTGTGTGCAAGGGCATTTTACATGCCTAATTTGGTGCAAGGTTGTAAATCCTTGAACACCTCAGGATCTGTGGACCCCACAGGATCCCCACCTACCTCCACTCACTTCTTCTCACCCCTCACCACTCTCTTTCACAAAATCCCATAAACACTCTACCCCAAAACCCTTCACCAATCACCTCAATCTCTCTTCCCCATCACCTCCTCACCACTCACATCCATCCACTCATCCCCATAAACCTACCTCATAAACTCCACCTACCTTCAAAATTCAAAATCAATTTCCCACCCAAACCCACCCTAAATGGCCGAACCTCCACCCCTTTCCCTTCCCTATATAAAGGCTTCCATTCTTCCTCATTTTCACACAACACAACCCTCTCTTCTCTTCTTGGCCGAAACACACCTTCCCCCTCTTCTCCATATTTTCTTCTTCTTCTTCTTCATCTTTTCTTTCTTCTCTTGCTCGAGGGCGAGCAAAATTCTAAGTTTGGTATGGTAAAAGCATAAGCTTTTTGTTTCTCCATTACCATTGATGGCACCTAAGACTGGAGAATCCTCTAAAAAAGGAAAAGGGAAGACAAAAGCTTCCACCTCCGAGTCATGGGAGATGGAAAGGTTCATCTCCAAAGCCCATCAAGACCACTTCTATGATGTTGTGGCCATGAAGAAGGTGATCCCCGAGGTCCCTTTCAAACTCAAAAGAAATGAATATCCGGAGATCCGACATGAAATTCAAAGAAGAGGTTGGGAAGTTCTAATAAATCCCATCCAACAAGTCGGCATCCTAATGGTTCAAGAGTTCTATGCCAATGCATGGATCACCAAGAACCATGATCAAAGTAAGAACCCAGATCCAAAGAACTATGTTACAATGGTTCGGGGGAAATACTTAGATTTTAGTCCGAAAAATGTGAGGTTGGCGTTCAACTTGCCAAACATGGTAGAGAACGCACGCCCCTACACAAGGAGAGTCAACTTTGATCAAAGGTTGGACCAAGTCCTTATGGACATATGTGTAGAAGGAGCTCAATAGAAAATTGACTCAAAAGGCAAACCGGTTCAACTAAGAAGACTGGACCTTAAGCCTGTAGCTAGAGGATGGTTGGAGTTCATTCAATGCTCAATCATTCCCACTAGCAACCGGTCTGAAGTTACTATAGACCGGGCCATCATGATCCATAGCATCATGATTGGAGAAGAGGTGGAAGTTCATGAGATTATACCTCAAGAACTCTACAAGGTGGCTGACAAATCCTCCACTATGGCAAGGTTAGCCTTTCCTCACCTCATCTTCCACCTATGCAATTCGGCTGGGATTGACATAGAGGGAGATATCCTTATTAAAGAGGACAAGCCCATCACTAAGAAAAAGATGGAGCAAGCAAGAGAGCCCATTCATGGAACTCAAGAGGCGTATGAAGCTCATCACCATGAGATCCCGGAGATGCCTCAAATGCACTTTCCTCCACAAAACTATTGGGAGCAAATCAACACCTCCCTAGGAGAATTGAGTTCCAATATGGGACAACTAAGGGTAGAACATCAAGAAAAACCAAGCAGAAAAAGCCAAAAGCTCTTAAAACCAAGAGGCAAGAGCAAAAAGCCAATAACCCTCAAAACCAAAAGGCAAGGGCAAATAAAAAGGATCTCAAGGCTTTGAGCATCAGTGGATAGGAGGGCCTAAAGGAATAAAATCCTGGTCTAAGTGGCTAAACCAAGCTGTCCCTAACCATGTGCTTGTGGCGTGTAGGTGTCAAGTGAAAACTTGAGACTGAGCGGTTAAAGTCAAGGTCCAAAGCAAAAAAAGAGTGTGCTTAAAAACCCTGGACACCTCTAATTGGGGACTTTAGCAAAGCTGAGTCACAATCTGAAAAGGTTCACCCAATTATGTGTCTGTGGCATTTATGTATCCGGTGGTAATACTGGAAAACAAAGTGCTTAGGGCCACGGCCAAGACTCATAAAGAAGCTGTGTTCAAGAATCATCATACTGAACTAGGAGAATCAATAACACTATCTGAACTCTGAGTTCCTATAGATGCCAATTATTCTGGACCTCAATGGATAAAGTGAGATGCCAAAACTATTCAAGAGGCAAAAAGCTACAAGTCCCGCTCATCTGATTGAAGCTATGTTTCATTGATAGTTTGGAATTTATAGTATATTCTCTTCTTTTTATCCTATTTGATTTTCAGTTGCTTGGGGACAAGCAACAATATAAGTTTGGTGTTGTGATGAGCGGATAATTTATACGCTTTTTGGCATTATTTTTAGTATGTTTTTAGTAGGATCTAGTTACTTTTAGGGATGTTTTCATTAGTTTTTATGTTAAATTCACATTTTTGGACTTTACTATGAGTTTGTGTATTTTTCTGTGATTTAAGGTATTTTCTGGCTGAAATTGAGGGACTTGAGCAAAAATCAGATTCAGAGGTTGAAGAAGGACTGCTGATGTTGTTGGATTCTGACCTCCCTGCACTCAAAGTAGATTTTCTAGAGCTACAAAACTCAAAATTGCGCGCTTCCAATTCCGTTGGAAAGTAGACATCCAGGGCTTTCCAGAAATATATAATAGTTCATACTTTGCCCAAGTTTAAATGACGCAAACTGGCGTTCAACGCCAGCTCTCTGCCCAATTCTGGCGTCCAGCGCCAGAAACAAGTTGCAAAGTGGAGTTCAACGCCCAAACTGGCATAAAAGCTGGCGTTCAACTCCAAGAATGGCTTCTCCACGTGTAGACTTCAAGCTCAGCCCAAGCACACACCAAGTGGGCCCCGGAAGTGGATTTATGCATCAATTACTTACTTCTGTAAACCCTAGTAGCTAGTTTATTATAAATAGGACCTTTTACTATTGTATTAGACATCTTTGGAAGCCTGGTTCTTAGATCAGAGAGGCTGGCCATTCGGCCATGCCTGGACCTTTCACTTATGTATTTTTAATGGTAGAGTTTCTACACTCCATAGATTAAGGTGTGGAGCTCTGCTGTTCCTCAAAGATTAATGCAAAGTACTACTGTTTTCTATTCAATTCACTTGTTCCGCTTCTAAGATATTCATTAGCACTTCAACCTGAATGTGATGAACGTGACAATCATCATCATTCCCTATGAACGCGTGCCTGACAACCACTCCCGTTCTACCTTCGATTGAACGAGTATCTCTTAGATTACTAATACAGGGGACCGAGTCCGAGATATTGGGATCTTCATGGTATAAGCTAGATTGATGGCGGCATTCATGAGAATCCAGAAAGTCTAAACCTTGTCCGTGGTATTCCGAGTAGGATTCTGGGATTGAATGACTGTGACGAGCTTCACACTCGCGAGTGCTAGGCGTAGTGACAGACGCAAAAGGATAGTAAATCCTATTCCAGTATGATCGAGAACCTCCAGATGATTAACCATGCAGTGACAGCGCATCGGACCATTTTCACAGGGAGGAATAGGATGCAACCAACGACAAAGGTGATGCCTCCAGACGATTAGCCGTGCTGTGACAGAGCATTTGGATCATTTTCCCGAGAGAGATCGAAAGTAGCCATTGGCACCGGTGACATCCTTACATAAAGCTAGCCATAGAAAGGAGTAAGATCGATTGGATGAAGATAGTAGGAAAGAAGAGGTTCAGAGGAATGAAAGCATCTCTACACGCTTATCTGAAATTCTACCCAATGAATTACATAAGTATTTCTATCCTTATTTTAGTATTATTTTCGAAAACCCCATTACTATTTTATATCTGCCTGACTGAGATTTACAAGGTGACCCAGTGCACTTGCTGGTTAGTTGTGCAAAGTTGTGAACCATGGTATTGGCATCGTGTTTTTTTGGTGCCATTGCCAGGGAAAGAGCAATGAATTTTACATAATCAAAGTGTAATCATAATTTCATCCACCAGCTTGTTACCTAAATTTCGGGTTACATTGATTTCTTAATTTAGTTGCCATTGTTGATTTAAGGTTAACTAGAGTTGATTTTGAGAACGGTTAAAGGATTGGAGGATGATTACTGAAATATTTTCCTAAAGTGTGATCTTTAGAATAAAATGGTAACTTTGCTAATAACTAAATAACTTTAAAAATAACAAGAAATATGAAGAGTTGATGTTGGGGTATTTGTTATGAATCCTTGAAATTAGACCGGTTTACTTTTAAAGAATGGTTTATGGAAATTCTGATTTTAATTGATGAAAGGATGTTAGTTCTTAAACTGAATTGTGATGAGATAATTATTGAGAATCTGTCATGATAGTTGCTGATAAATGGATGGAGAATTGATTGAGTTTAATTTGAAAGGATTCTATGACTTATGAATTTAATTGTAAATTGATGAGATGAAAATTGGATTGTTGGATTATGTGAGAATTGCGAATTGTGGATTTTCTGGTTGCTTGAGAATCTTGTATTTGATAATTGTTGAGAAAGAGGGAACCCGTAAAGGTGGTTAAGTCCGAGTTTTAGGGGAGGTGCTACCAAAATTTTATAAAAACCTGAGGTTTCATTTGAAAAGTTATTTTAGAAGCTTTGAATTTGGAAAATTATATTACTTGAGCTTTATTTAGTTTAGAAAAGAATTAAAATATTTTGAGTTCAATTTACCAAGGAAAGGAATTATGATTCGAACTTGAAATATTTAAGAAAGAAATTATGTTTTGAATTTGATTGAATATAGAAAGAGTTATGTTTTGGGCTTGAAATAAACGATTACCTTTTTAGAAATTTGGTGAAATAATAAAATTTGAATTTGAATAGTAAGAGAGATGATTTTTGAATCTTTGTGAAGTTAGTGAACTTGAGAAAGAGTTCTATTCGATTATTTCCAAAGAGAGGTTATGTTTTGAAAAGTGTTTAATGAATTTAAAATAAATGATTTTTCTTGAGTCTTTCGATAGAGAACCAAACTGAAAAATAGTTTTAAAGTTGGCTTGAGTCAAGATTGCTAAAGTAGAGATTATGACTGGCTTGATGGTTAAGATTTTTATGGATAAATGCCTGAGAAAGTTAAGAAAGGTTTAAAGAAAAATGTTAAGAACTCAAAGGGAAAAAGAGAGTGATGAATTGATATGTGGATTGTTGCATTTTAGAAAGGATAATGAAAAGTGATAAAAGGCGGAAAAACCCCACGAACTGTTAGTTGTTTAACTACGGGGGAAAAGCCCACGAATTGATAATTGGTTAAAATCGGGAAGTACCCACGAACTGAATGATCATTGATCTTGGGGAAACCTATAGATTGTTATTTGTTTTATATGCGGGAAAAACCCACGGACTGATAATCATTGATTACGGGAATAACCCATGAATTGTTGTATGTTGATCTCGAGTATAGCCCATGAACTGAAGATCATTGTTTGCTGTGTATTGATCTCGGGTATAACCCACGAACTGAAGATCACTATGTTATTGTGTATTGATCTCGGGTATAACCCACGAACTGAAGATCTCTGTTTTGTTTGTGAATTGATCTCGGGGACGCCCACGAACTGAGGATCACTGTTTCCCCTTGTGCGTATATAATGGGGTCGGGCTTCGCGCCAACTGCCGGTAGTCACGAAGGAGTGGTATTCTTACCACCGACACATATGCACTAAGGACACAAAGGGAAGCCATATCTGGGACTTGTTCCTAGGTAATGTCGGGCTGTAGGGTGTAAACTGACACGGGAGCTCATGGCCTGCTTAGGACAGACATGCATCATATTGGTTGTGCATTTGCATTTGGTTGTGTTTGCTTGTATTACTTCTCTGCGATTGTGTTGTTTCTTTTATTGTGATTTGTTTGTCTGTTGAATTGAGTTTCTTACTTGTGCTAGTAGTCTGTGAATATATAGAAATGATTAATAACTGTTTGTTGTGACTGAGAATCAATTGTGACTGAGATTCAATTATGTGGCTAAAAGATATTTAATATGACAAATTGTGATAGAGATATGTTTTCGGTTTAGAAATTTAAAGAAAGTAATTATTTATCTAAAGTAATATTAAAAAGTACTTCAAAAGGTTTGACTAAGATGGTTTATTAAGCAAAGTTAATTATTTGCATGTTAATCATTACTTTTACGGCATTCCCATTCCCTATTGAGAACGTGTGGTTTGTTCTCACCCCAAAATCTTCCACCCTTTCAGTGACACAGGTACGAAGATTCAGTTTGAAGCTACGGGCGATTCTAGAATTTATTTACGAGTTAAGTTTATGACTTGAGATTCTTTCATAGAATTCCCTCGCCCTTACTACTTAAGGTTTTTATTTTATGCAGAGGGATAGGAGTTGTACCTGAATTTTATTTAAATTCTTTTGTATAATATTACTATTATTAATAATTATGTGATTATTATTACTTGGTGATGTTTGCTATATGATTTTAATTAATAAAAACAAAAATTTCTGGTATTTTTACTAAAATTGAATCGCGATATCGAACTAAAGGCTTAATAGTAAATAGTTAATAAAGGAAAGCAGGTTGGTAACTCCTTACTTTCGGTACGATCATGACGTACTGGGAGTTGGGTCGTTACATTTACCATGGTGGGGTGTCTCCCACCTTGCACTTTTATTTATTGTCCTTAAGTTGGACTTATGGGGAGCTCCTCATCAAGGTGGCTTGTGCTTGTAACCATCTTGGAACATCCACCAATGCTTTAATATCTAATAAGCTATATTCTTCAAGTTCAATTTTCCCAAGCTTTGATGGAGTTCTTCAAAGACTATGGGCTCCCAAAGTAGATCCTCATCTTGCAATCTGGGATCCCACACCTTATTTTCACACCCGTCTTGAATTTGATCATTATTATTCCATCCGGGTGGTAAGCATAATGAACTCTCAATTAAGTGACCAAATATCCTTCTAGACCCACCTAATTGAGTGCTAGTCCAACCTTTGCCAACCAAAATGAGTCTTAATATGCAACGCCAACCACAAAACATTCTTCTTTTACGCTTCATCCCACAAAGTTCTCTAAGTTGACCATCCATTTTAAGCAAACCATATTTAAGTGGGATAATAAAGCTAATAGAAATGAATTTCACCCACTCAAATGAAGGTGTAGATGGCAACCTAGGAAAAGAAGCATCTAAGGATCTTGACAAAGCGTATTCAATTCCCATCCTCCTTTTTCTAAGGATCTCCACCTCCTCACAAGATCTCTTAATATCAATCCTTTGTTCAACAATTTTATCTAAGCCTTTTCCCTTACTCAAATCATAAATGGGAGGGTGAGAGAAATTTACCTCCACATTACTTTCCATCTCATCGGGAGAAGGTTCTTCATGCTAAAAGGATTCTTCACCACTAAGACTTGATGCTTGATCTTCAATTCTACGGGAACTCAATTCTTGCTCTATCCCATCCAAGTTTTCATAAGGGATACGCCTTGGAGGTTATGCACATTCGTCCTTAGCATCAAATTCAATCTTCTTGGAGGGATTTTCTTCTACTCTAGATTCCGAAGGTAGTTTCGCATCTCCCAAGTCTTCAACCACTTCTTCCTTGTCTTCAACAATTAAAACTTCCTCCAATTGTTCCAATACAAAGCAACTTCCCTCATTCTCCACCGGAGTTTCCAATCTCTCCTTCATGCTATGCTCTTCATTAGACTCTCCACATGTAGCCATTGGAGTTCCTTGAATATTCAAGCATTGGGATGCTAACCGGTTTACCACCTCGTCCAAGGCGGCCGTGAATTGTTACACATCCCTTTTCATCTCCTCTTATCCTTGAACAAGAACATCAAGGATGTCATCCATTGGAGGTTGGAGTGGATAGAAGGGTTCATCAATTTGGGGGAAGAATTCATAGTAGGGAGGTGGTTCCTCTTGGTAGAGTTGTGGTGGTTCAATACTTTCCACTATTTCTACTTGTTGCACAACACGCTCCATGGTTGCTTGAAGTTGATCCAATATTTTCTTGAGACGATCCCTTGACTCTTGTTCCTCTTGGATAATATGATTAGGATCATATGGCTCTTGGATCGATGGACATGAGTATTCTTCCATGGGAGGTTTTGGTAGGAAGTAGTATTCATCTTGTGGTTGAAAATTTTCATACATTGGAGGTGGTTCATCTTGGTAATAATATAGAGGGGGTGGTTCTTGAAAGTATTAATGTTGGGATGGTGGTGGCTCTATGTGTAGTTCATATGGCTCATGTGGTTCTTGGAATGGTGGATATAGATTAAAGTCATATGAAGGTGGTTGGTAAGAAGGGGCTTGTAAGTATGGTTGAGGGTTATGTTGAGGATATGGCTCATAGCCATATGGTGGTGGTTCTTGATAGTCAAAAGGAGATTCACCATAGCCATTGGATTGGTATGCATCATAGAATGGCTCTTGTTCATAGTGTATTGGTAGAGGTTGTTGCCATGAGGATTGATCATATGCATATGGCTCCTCCCACCTTTGATTGTCCCATCCTTGCTACACATCCTCATTGTAGCTCCCATTTCCTACAACATAGTTAGGACCAAACTCATAGCCAAAGTGAGAATTCATGATAAAAAGAAAATATAAGAAGAAAAATCTAATAAAAAATAATGAAACAATGTCTTAAAGCTAGCAAAAATTAACAAGCAATCAAAAAATCAAGCTATTCACAATATTCACATATATACAATAACCAATAACACAACACCATTGTAATTCCCCGGCAACGGCGCCATTTTGATGAACGGATTTTTGTGTGGTATAGAATTTCACAATTGAAATCTCGTCAAAGTATAGTTTCTAAACCAACAACAATCCTTTCATACAAAAATTTGTTTGTCACAAGTACAAACCCCTAAAATTATAAACCGAAGTATTAAACCTCGGGTCGTTCTCCCTAGGAATTGCAATAAAGTGTCTTGTTATTGGTTATGAGGTATGTTTTGGGGTTTTTGGGATAAGAGACATAAAATGTGAATGGCAATGAAAATAAACTAACAACTAGAAAGGTCTTGGCAAGGGTTGGTGGTCAAGGATCTCTATCCCTATCACTAACCACAACATGAGAATTGGCAAGGATCAATCCCACTAAGTCAACCTCTAACTAGTAGTAAGGAAAGTCAAGTGAGAAATATCAATCCAAGTCCATAAGTCCTAGCTCTCCACCAATTCAATTAGTGAGACCTAGAGTTAATGGCTCCCAATCATCAATTACTTAGACATTAGTAACTCAAGAGCTCCTAAGTTACCTTCCCAAGCCAAGAGCATAAAATTCTACTCTAAAATCTAACCAAGCATTTTATCAAACACTTGGAAGGCATAAAAGGAAATCATAGTAAAATTGCAAGAAAATTAAATCTACACTACTCAATTGCAAGGAATTAAATAATAACAAATCAAATGAACAGTAAAAGAAAGCAAAACATAAATTGCATTAAAGGAAAATGGAAGAACAAAAGTGCATCAACATAAAAGTAGAGAATTACAAGAATTAAATGCTAAAATAGAGAGAAGAGATGTAGAAGAAGAAGAATTCCAAAAAGAAAAGTGAATCAAAGCATGAAATTAACCTAGATCTAAGAAATCCTAATCTAGATCTAACCTAATTCTAATCCTAGAGAGAAGAGAGAGCTTCTCTCTCTAAAACTAACTAAAGCATGATAAAGATAAAATAAAACACACTAAATAACTAGATGCCCCATCCCTTTTCAATCCTTGGGTTAAATAACATCAGAAATGAGTTGGATTGGGCCCACAAGGCTTCTAAAATCACTGGCCACGAGTTGCATTAAGTGAATCATCTGCAACCATCGGCGCATACGCGTACAGTGCATATACGCGCCCCCAAACGCAATGCAACTATGGCAAATCTTATATCATTTTGAAGCCCCGGATATTAGCTTTCTAATGCAACTAGAACTGCATCATTTGGACCTCTGTAGCTCAAGTTATGGTCGATTAAGTGCGAAGAGGTCGGCTTGACAGCTTTTGCGATTCCTTCATTTCTTCATGAGTTCTCAATTTTTACATGCTTTTCCTTCATTCCCTTGATCCAATCTTTGCCTCCTAAATCTGAAATCACTTAACAAACATATCAAGGTATTTAATGGAATCAATGTGAATTAAATTTAGCTATTTTAAGACCTCAAACCTATGTTTTCACTCTTAAGCACAATTAAAGGAGAAGTTATAAAACCATGCTATTTCATTAAATAAATGTGGGAAAAGATGATAAAACCCTCTAAATTCAACACAAGATAAACCCTCCAAATGGGGTTTATCAGGTAGCCACTCTCAACTCCAATTATCCAACATTCATGCAAGGTATGGAAGAGCTGAGTGCTAGGCAAGAAGAGATACTAGCCAAGCATAAAGAGGATGAGAGAACCTATATGAGGAGGCTATGCTTTTGGAAGCCAAGGGACACCCCTACACAAGAAAGAGCCTCCAAGAAAAAGGATGGTGATGAATCCTCAAAGAAGAAGGATAAAGGGAAGGGACCTATGCATTGAAGCTGCTCAACAGTACAAGGTTGTTGAGCCCCATGGTTGAAATTTAATTTCTGAATTTACTGCTTAGTAGTTTATTTTGATATAGTAGTTGTTGTTTGTTTTTGAGTTTAGAGTTTCTCTATAAGTCCTTTGAATTTATGTTTTTAAATTGAGAAAGAAAATGTCTTTTTTTAAGTTCTCATTACATCAATAAAAGTAGTTTGTTTTCACAAGAATCAATGATGAATTGTTGCAAAAACAAGAGCAAGAGACAAAGACCCAAGTGAGTTAATTCAAATTAAGAGATGAGGAACAAGTATGAAAGCATGAATAAAAATCTGAAAGTAAGTAGATTATAATGGACAATTAGACATAGAGGACATAACAAGTAGATGCCTAGGATGACCCTTGAATATCCGTAGAACCAAGGAGTAGTAAGTAAAAGTCCCAAGGCTCTGAGCATCAACTACTAGGATCAAGGAAAGAAAGAAATAGCTCAAAGAGCCAAAATCCTAGAAGATGCTTATGGTGAAGATGTGTCAAGAAGAGAGACCTGAGCAAGTAAATTTTTAAGGGTGTTTCAACACCAAGTACCCTAAAACCAACTGGTTTGGGAGTGCTAATTGAAAGCTTAACCTAAATGTTCGTCTTGAGACAAAACACTTAGAGTCATGGTCAATCAAGGAAACCAAAAGAGGAATGAAAAGAAAAGAACAATCAAATGAAAAATAATAATAAAACTTAGTACTCCAAGGTGACAATCAATAGAAAGGGCTCTAGAAGCAAGCACTTAAAAGGGTCCTTAAAAGTCTAAGAGTTCATTGTAATATGAAAATCACAAAGTTCATGCATGATTTGATACTTAGCCTCTATCTTTAATTGTGAATACATTCTCTTAGGGGTCAAGTCTCAATCAATTAAGAACAATTCACATTAATTTGCTTGGGGACAAGGAAAACTTAAGTTTGGTATTGTGATGACTTGCATCATCTACCTTTTTTTCTTAACTGAAAGGAACATAGAATTAGTAAATTCTCATTCAATTGATACAATTAATTGAACTAAATGATGAATTTTATGGTACATTATTTTGAAAGGGATCTTATTTGAATTTCAAGTGAAAATAGCAACAAAAGAGGAAGAAAGCAAGAAAAATAAGCTGGGCATGTGTACTGGGCGTGCCACTTGGTGTAATCGCCAACAATTTGAATGGGCGTGGCATGCCAGCTATAGGGCGTGGCACGCCAGTTAGAACCTCCAGAGGAGAACCCATGATGAATTACAATGGGCGTGGCACGCCAAGGCCAGGCGTGGCACGCCAAAGAGATGAACAACAAGGGGGCGTGGCACGCCTAGGCCAGGTGTGGCACGCCAGTTATCTTTTCCAGAGAAGGGACTCTAAGCTTTACTATAGGCGTGGCACGCCAAGGCCAGGCGTGGCACACCAACTACAAATTCCAAAGAAGGATCCTTGAAAACTTACAAAAGGGCATGGTGATGAGGAAAAATCGATTCCACACAAACTAACCGGCAAGTATACCGGGTCACATCAAGTAGTAAAACTCACAAAAGTGAGGTCGATCCCACAGGGATTGATGGATTAAGCAACTTTAGTATGGTGATGAATTTAGTTAAGCTGATATTTGATGATTTGAGTGATAATTGATTGACAAAATGTGAATTGCTAGGAAATTAAAATGCTGAATGTAAAATAGTTGAAACTTAAATGGCAAAAAACTTAAATTGCTGAAACTTAAAGAACAAGAAACTAAAAAGTGCTGAATCTTAAATTGCAAGAAATGTAAATAACTGAATTAAGAGTGCAGGAAAGTAAAATTGCAGAATCTAAAGTGCATGGAAACTTAAATTGCATGAAAAATAAAGGGATTTGGGTGCTGGGAATCAAAACAGAACTGGACAATGAAATCAGAGAGATCTAAATGAAGAAATTCAAAGGAAATAATTCATCAGGGATTAGAGATATTGTAGTCCTTCATGAATCAATTTGGTCTCAACTCCTTTGTCATTCATACGATAGATCTATGGCGGATTGAAATTGATTGGATCCCAATTCCTTGGCAATCCAATCTCTCTTATCACAATCAATCTTACAATTTCTTGATCTAATTGTCATGAGAAGAGGTTAAGTGCATATCTCTCATCCATAAGCCACACTAACTCTCAGTATCCTAATTCCTCCCGAATGGTGTTGACAAGATAGTAGTGAAGGATAGATCTCCAATTCTAATGCAAGTGATTCTCCTACCGAGGCTCACACAAACATTAAGTGAATTGAACCCCATTCCGGAGTGAACAATTCACAATCAACACAGAAGATACCCAATAGCTACACAAATGAATAGAGAAGAAAAATTTCATTGATTCATTGAAATTACAATAGAGCTCCTCCCCCTAATAAAATTGGGGTTTAGTTCATCATTGATCTAACAGAAAAGAGAAATTTGTAGAGAATGAAGAACAGAAGGGAAATTGAAATCAGGTCTAAAATTCTCAAAAAGAAAAGAACTAAAAAGAAGACTAAAAAGAGAAGTGTTCCCTATGAAATCAAATTCTCCTCTATTTATACACTTTCCAATTCAGTCATCAAGTACTTGGAGTGGGCTTTTGGCCTTTGATGCAGTGGGTCAGGATTGGTACTTGGATGCAGCTTCAGGAGAACGTAGCATTCTCAATGAGAGCGCAACGCTCATTCACCGACGCGTATGCATCCCCTGTGCATGCGCGTCCCTTGCAGTATAGCACCATCGATGCGCACGTGTACCATATGCGTGCGCGTCGATACTATCTTTAGCCTCAACCATGCTTGCGCGTAACATCCATGCGTGCGCGTCCTTGGTATTGTTCTTTAAATATGCGCTACGTTCGCGCCATGAGCGCTCCTCACGTGTGCGCATCCCATGCGTGTGCGCGTGGATGGCAAAATATCAACTGCAAGCTTCCACGCCATCCACGCGTTTGTGTGCTTTTTCCCAGATGCCTCATCCACGCGTGCGCGTCTTGTACGCGTGCACGTCGGTGGCAGTTCTTCAATCCAAAATTTAAAATTATCGCAGTTGCTCATTCAAAGTAAATGTAGCGCTCTTTTGTTAATGAGTGCTGATCACACCCACGCGTACGCGTCATGCACGCGTGCGGATGGGTCTTTCAAAATTCGTCTTCTACGCGTAAGCATCCTTTACGTGCGCGCGTCGCTAAAGAGCGTAGCGTTCTTCAATTGAGCGTAGCGTTATTCTGCACTGCCTCCTTTTCTCTGCTTTTTCTTTTGCATCTTTTTGTCTGTCATCAATCAAACATGCAATCAAAGCCTTGCTAAAACCATAAGATTTTGCATCATATCATAATAATCAAATAAATCTTGTATAAATCTCATGATAATGCATAAAATAAACAATGTTTGATTGAATCAAGATGAACATGAAATTCCACTCCAATTACTTACTTATTGTGAAAAAAATGCATGAAACCTAATGAAAATAAGTAAAAATTGCTAGCAAAACTAGCCTAAGATGACTTGTCATCACAACACCAAACTTAAATCTTGCTTGTCCCCAAGCAAGCAGTAAAACATGAGAAAAATGAAAGAGTATAAAAAGGTATACTATAAAGGAACATTCTAACCCTTTTCCTTTATTAGTGAACTTACTTAAACAATCAGACATATATACCACCACTGAACTTTATTATCATCCCTATAAAATTGGACAATTTTACTTCTGTTTCAACATTTTATTTTATTCATGCAGAGGGAAAAAGATATATATTCAAGTAGATGTAGATGAAGCAGACATTCTAGCTAGATTACTGAATTGAAGAATAAAATGACAATATACAAACAAAATGCAAACAATGGTAAACTAATCAGAAAGGGGGTACAATTAGACTTCCAACTAAAGCACTTCAAGGCATAAACAGTTGAGTAACAATACAACCTTTTGGCATCTTCTTGCTTAGTCATTCATCATCCTCCTTGGCTTTTGTGCTTTTCTTGCTGATGATGCACAATCCTTCAAAAAAGTTGAGTGATTTTTTGCAATGATAGTGGAAGTTACTTGTTCCCCAAGCACTTGAAAAATGGTTAGCATGCATGAATGTTTGTAGGCTTTTGAGCTTACTTTGGTGTGTGAACACCAAACTTAGTTCCTTGCCAATGTTTCTTATGCAGCAGATTAATCACATACATGAAACCTTGTGCTTTTATTAAAGAAAACAGATTATGAACTAGAAACTAGACAAGTGCTAAGTAGTTTCTCTAATTGTTTGGAGTTACTGATAAATTCTACAGAGGGTTGTAATGTGTTATTGATGAAATCTATGGTGGAACACCAAACTTAAAACCACACATTCACCCTTAAATTGTTTTGGTGTACAACACCAAACTTAGCTCCTTGCAATGCAGAGAATTCTACTTCACTCTTTTATTGAAATAGCAAGGAAAAAAAACTACCTCTGGTTGGGTTGCCTCCCAACAAGCGCTTGTTTATCGCCATTAGCTTGACGTCCTCCTTCTTTGTTATCCCAACTCATGAACACTCTCTTCTTTGTTCCAAGATCCTCCCAAATAATTCTTAGCTCTGTGACCATTTGTTGTGAATATGTCCTTTGTGGCTTCATTCAGAAGTTCAAGGCTTCCATATGGGAAAACCATAGTTACTAGATAAGGGCCAGTCCATTTAGACTTGAGTTTTCCAGGAAAAATCTTGAGCCTAGAGTTGTATAATAACACATGTTTCCCCGGCTCAAACTCTTTTCTTGTGATCTTCTTGTCATTCCATCTTTTAGCTCTCTCCTTGTATATCTTAGCATTCTTATAAGCTTCCAATCTAAACTCATCCAGCTCATCAAGTTGCAATAACCTTTTCTCTCCTACTGCTTGAGAGTCAAGATTGAGGAGTTTAGTGGCCCGGTATGCTTTGGGCTCAAGCTCCACAAGAAGGTGACAAGATTTGCCATAAATTAGTTGAAAGGGTGACTTTCCAATTAGAGTTTTGAATGTTGTTCTATATGCCCATAGAGCATCATCCAACTTTCTGGCTAAGTCTTTCCTTGTGATCCCAATTGTCTTTTCCAAGATTCTCTTTAGCTCCCTATTTGCCAATTCAGCCTGCCCATTAGTTTGAGAGTGGTATGGTGTGGCCACTTTGTGAATTATTCCATATTTGTGGAGTAGTTTTTCCATTTGTTTGTTACAAAAGTGGCTACCACCATCACTAAAAAGGCCTTTGGGCACCCCATATCTGGTAAACATGTGTTTCTTATGAAATTGAAGAATAATTGGTGCATCACATGTGGTTGTGGCTATAGCCTCCACCCTTTTGGAGACATATTCCACTACTACCAGAATGTATTTGAAGGAATATGATGGAGGAAAGGGGCCCATAAATCCATACCCCAGAGATCAAACAGTTCCACTTCCAGAATGAAGTTTTGAGGCATTTTATTCCTCTTTGTTAACCCACCAGCTCTTTGACATTCGTTGCATTAATGCACAAACTCTCTGGCATCTTTGAATATAGTTGGCCAATAAAATCCACTTTGAAGCACTTTAGCTGCTGTTCTTTTTGGCCTAAAATATCCACCATAAGCTGAACCATGATAGTGCCATCATATGTCTCTCATCTCATTTTCAGGGATACACCTTCTAATCATCCCATCTGGACACCTCTTGAACAAGAAAGGCTCGTCCCACAAGAATTTCTTGGCCTCATTACGCAGCTTCTTTACTTGTTGCTTGGTAAACTCTTGAGGAATCTTTCATCCCACCTTGTAGTTTGAAATGCCAGCAAACCAAGGTGCTTGCTGGACTTGGAGAAGATGTTCATCTAGGAACTTTTTATTCACTAGCCGTGGTTGATGAGGGAAAAATGATTCCACACAAACTCACCGGCAAGTGTACCGGGTCGCATCAAGTAGTAATAACTCACAAGAGTGAGGTCGATCCCACAGGGATTGATGGATTGAGCAATTTTAGTTAGGTGATGAATTTAGTTAAGTGAGTAGTTGGTGATTTGAGTGAAACTTGATTAACAGAAGCTAAATTGCAAGTAGATAAAAGGGAGAAGGTAAATTGACAAAATCTTAAAGTGTAGAAGAAGTAAATTGCAGAAACTTAAAGAGCAAGAAAGTAAAAGAGTTGAAACTTAAATTGCAAGAAAGGCAAATGACTGAAACTTAAAGTACAAAAAACTTAAATTGCTGAATTTAAATTGCTGAGAAATGTAAATTGCATTAAGAGTAAAGGGATTTGGGTGTTAGGATTCAAATTGTACTAGAAAATGTAAATTAAATTAAATCAGAGAGCTATGAGATGAAGAGATTCAGCTCAATAGTAAAACAGAAATGGAAAATTGCTTGAAGAAACAAACAACAAGAAAACTTAGCTCAATTGTGAAATTCTAAAAGAGAAATTAAAAATTGAAGAAGAGTAATGAGAACATAAAGTAGATCTAGATCTCAATTACTCTCTTGACAAAACAAAAAAGAAATTGCAGAAGAAATGAAAACAAAAATAGAAACGATGATTCAGATTCAATTCCCAATTCTTGAAGAGACAAAAAGGAAAAGTAAAAGATGATTCTAAGATGAAGAATTCAGTAGAGTCCTCCAATCTCAATTCAAAACCCAAAACAGAAAGTAGAAGTTGCAGAAGAAAGAACAAACAGAAAGAAAACTAGATCTAGTCCCAATTCCCAAATTCAAAATGAAAATTAAAAGTGATAAAACTAAAATGAGCAAAAGGTTTTTCTGCAAATCAAATTTGCTCCTATTTATACACTTTCTATTCTAGTCACTAAGCACTTGGAATGGGCTTTTAATTTTGGCCTTGAATGAGAAATGGTTGGATCCGAATTGGCAATTGTTTGAAAATGGGTCAGGATGCACTTGGTAACACTCCAAGTGGAGCATTCAGTTTGGAAAGTGAACGCCCAGTTCACTTTTCCAAGGCATGCCTTTGGTGCACATTCCTTCTTGCCTAGCGTTCACTAATTAAACGCTGCATTCTCTCATTGAGCATTGGCTTCCTTCCTTCGTCGAGAGCTTTACTCGTGGGTGCTCCCTTTGGTTGAGCGCTACGTTTGGTTTTTGAATGCTCCTTAGTGAGCTTCGATGCACGCCTTGCTTCCTGGCCCACTACGCCCAAAATCGTTCACTTAGTGAACGTGGCGTTCACTTTTTGAACGCTACCCCTTTTGCTGAGCCTTCCTTGGTGTGCGCTTTTCTTCCTTGGGCGTACATTTATTGAATGCTGCGTTCAAAGTTTGAGCGCCACCCTTTGCTTCTTTGGTGCATTTGGCCTGAGCTTCCTCCCCAAGGCTTGAGAAGCACGAAAACATTCACAAAGTGAACGCCAAGTTCACTTCAAAAGTGAACGCTGGCCTAAAAGCGTTGCTGAGTGTGGCCCCTTGGTGCGTTGCATTAGTGAACTCCAAGTTCACTCTTTGAACATTGTTCCCTTGATTGGCCTCCCGTTTTCTTTATTTCTTCACCTACAAGCAACCAAACAAACAATTAAAGTATCACCAAATTCACAAGGTCTTTGCATCATTCATGAAATCAATTAATTCTAGTATAAACCCTATGATTTTGTGTAAAATAAATGATGGTTGATTGATTCAAGATAATCATGAAAATCCAATCCAATCACTTACTTATTGTGCAAGAAAGTGCATGAAACCTAATGAAACTAATGAAAAATGCTTGTAAAACTAGCATAAGATAACTTGTCATTAGTGGTGCATCCTGGTTGGCCTCTTGTGGCAATCTTGACAAATGATCTGCCACTTGATTCTTGCTTCCTTTCCTATCTCTCACTTCAATGTCAAATTCTTGTAGCAGCAGCACCCGCCTGATAAGTCTTGGCTTTGCATCCTGTTTAGACACAAGATACTTGAGAGCAGCATAATCAATATATACTATAACTTTTGAACCAATCAAGTATTATCTAAACTTGTCAAATGCATATACGATAGCCAAGAGCTATTTCTCTGTGGTGTATAATCTCTTTTTGCCTCATTTAACACCTTACTGGCATAGTATATGACATGATGCAGCTTTTCTTTCTTTTGCCCCAATACAGCACCAATTGCAACATCACTTGCATCACACATTAGTTCAACAGGAAGTCCCCATTCTAAGGGTGTGATGATTGGTGCTGTAGTGAGTTTCCTTTATAAAGTTTCAAAGGCATGCTTGCAATTGTCATCAAAGATGAAAGGATTATCAACCACTAGCAAATTGCTCAGTGGTTTGGCTATTTTTGAAAAATCCTTGATGTATCTTCTATAAAACCTAGCATGCCCAAGAAAACTTCTCACTGCTTTTACATTAACAGGTATAGGGAGCTTTTCAATGATTTCTATCTTAGCTCTATCAACTTCTATACCCTTGCTTGAAACCTTATGCCCAAGAATAATACCCTCTGGTACCATGAAATGGCATTTTTCCCAATTCAAAACTAAAGTTGTTTCTTGACGTCTTTTCAATACAAGAGTTAGATGTTACAGACAAGTTTCAAAAGAGTTACCAAAGACAGAGAAATCATCCATAAAGACCTCTAAGAAATTTTCAACCATGTCAGAGAATATGGAGAGCATACACCTTTGGAAGGTTGCTAGAGCATTGCAGAGCCCAAAATTCATCCTCCTGTAGGCGAAGACTCCAAATGGACAAGTGAATAAAGTTTTATCTTGATCCTTGGGGTCCACCACTATTTGATTATATCCAGAATACCCATCCAAGAAGTAGTAATAAGCATGGCCGGCTAATCTTTCTAGCATTTGATCAATGAAAGGGAGAGGAAAGTGATCTTTCCTTGTAGCCTCATTCAATCTTCTATAATCAATGAACATCCTCCACCCTGTTACTGTCCTTGTAGGGATTAACTCATTCTTCTCATTGAAGATGACAGTCATTCCTCCCTTCTTTGGCACAACTTGGACCGGACTCACCCAAGGGTTATCAGAGATTGGGTATATGATTCCAGCATTCCACAGCTTTATCACCTCCTTTTGAACCACTTCTTTTATGGTTGGGTTAAGCCTTCTTTGATGTTGCACCACAAGTCTTGAGTCCTCTTCTAGCAAGATCTTATGCATGCAGATGGCAGGGCTTATACCCTTGATGTCATCAATTGTCCATCCCAAAGTTGTCTTGTGAGCTTTTAACACTTCAATCAGCTTTGTTTCATCTTCCATGTTCAAGGAGGAATTAATGATTACTGGCACGGTCTCTTCTTCTCCAAGAAATGAATACTTGAGACAAGGAGGGAGTGGCTTCAATTCTTGTTTTGGCACCTCCTTTGTCTTGCCTTCAAAGGAGATTTCAGCTACTCCTTCTTCTATGATGTCTTGTTCTACTTCTATTTCCTCTTCTTGTTCTTCCTGATCGTTGGCTTCAACTAGCTCCTCCTCTAATTCTTCTATCATTTCCACCCTCATATGCTTTTCCTTCTCAGGGGGATATTGCATGTCCTTAAAGACATTGATGATCATTTTTTCATCATACACCCTGAGGGTCATTTAACCTTTTTCTACATCAATGATAGCTCTTGCTGTGGCTAAGAAAGGTCGCCCCAGGATAATTGAGTTGTGTCCTTCTTTTTCCATGTCTAAAATGACAAAATCAGCAGGGAAAATGAATTCTCCAATCTTCACTAATAAGTTTTCTACAACTTCATTAGGTATCTTGAGTGATTTATCAGCCATTTGAAGTGACATTCTGGTAGGTTTGACTTTCTTTATTGTAAGCTTTTTCATTAGTGAAAGAGGCATCAAATTGATGCTGGCACCTAAGTTATAGAGAGCTTTTTCCAAGGACATATTGCCTATGGTGCATGATATGATGAAACTCCCTGGATCTTTGAGCTTTGGTGGAAGACCTTTTTGAATCATTGCACTTCATTCTTGTGTCAAGATCACGGTCTCCTTTTTATTCCAGCTTCTCTTCTTGTTAATAAGTTCCTTGAGGAACTTAGCATACAAGGGCATTTGCTCTAGAGCTTCAGCATGTGGCAAGTTGATTTCCAGCTTCCTGAAAACTTCCAGGAACTTGGGAAACTGTTTGTCCTTGAGCTCTCTTTGCAATCTTTGAGGGTATGGCAGAGGAAGAATGTAAGGCTTCACCTCCTTCCTCTGTTCTTGTGGATGCTTTTCCATGACTTGCTTTCCTTTCCTTGAAGCTTGTGGCTCTTCATCCTTCTACTTGAGCTTCTCCTGGTCCTTCTCTTCAGTTGCCACTTCACTGTTAACCTTATCATTTTCCAGTGTCCTTCCACTTCTGAGTTGAATTGCTTTGCATTCTTCTTTTAGATTTGGAATGGTATCACTTGGGAAAGTGTTGGTTGGTCTTTCTGGCTGTTTGAACAATTGTCCAATTTATCTTTCCAGGTTTTTCAGTGAGGCTTCATGATTCTTATTAGCTAACTCTTGATGCTTCATCATTTTCTCCATCATCATCTTCAAATTGGAGATTCTTTGGGATTCTTAAGGTGGTTATGGCTGAGTGTGGGATGAAGATGGTGAATAAAAGTTTCTTTGGTTAGTTGATTAGTTATTGGGTGGATAGAAATTGGATGTGGGGTATTTATTTTGTGGTTTTCTGTATGGATTTTGGTTAGTTTGCTGATGGTTCTGGTGGTTTGTGCTGCGAGGGTTGCTTGAGCTTAAATTTCTTTGCCATGAGTTTTGGTTGTCTCCCCACCTTAGATTGGGGTGGTTCCTCCAAGAGGGGTTATAAGTATCTCCATGGAACTCATTCTGTCCAGCATGTTGGTTGTGCATATAGTGAACTTGTTCTGGCTGCTGTTCTTCATAGCTTTTTTCATTTTGTCCCCACCTAGCTGGTGGTTGGTTTGTAGTGCTCACTGCAGTTAGTTGAAGACCAAATCCTCTTAGCCATCATCTCTATTTGCTGTTGGATTTGTTGGTGCATCATTTTGTTTTGTGCCAAGATAGTATCCACATCTTCCAACTCCAACACACCTTTCTTTTGAACTGGTTGGCGTTGCCTTTGATGAGCATAAAAGTATTGGTTGTTGGTCACAATGTCTATGAGATTTTGGGCTTCCTCAACTGTCTTCATTAGCTGTACTGAACCTCCTGCTGAATAACCAAGGGCCTCTTGAGCTTTCAGTGTCAAGCCTTCATAAAAATTTGAAGTCTGTCCCATTCACTAAACATCTCAGGTGGGCACTTTCTGATCAAGGCCTTATATCTCTCCCAAGCCTCATAAAGTGATTCTCCATCCATTTGAGTGAATATTTGCACTTCTGTCTTCAATCTAATGATCCTCTGAGGTGGATAGAATTTGGCTAGGAATTTGCTCACTAGATCTTCCCAATTGTTGATGCTTTCTTTAGGAAATGTCTCTAGCCATTAGGATGCTTTATCTCTCAAAGAGGATGGAAACAATAGCAGCTTATAGATATCTGAATGCACACCATTTTTCTTGACAGTTTCACAAATCCTTAGGAAGATAGATAAGTGTTGGTTCGGATCTTCAAGTGGACCTCCTCCAAAGGAATAATTGTTTTGTACCAGAGTAATAAGTTGAGGTTTCAACTCAAAATTATTTGCATGAATATTGGGAGTGAGTATACTGCTCCCACAGTTTCTTGGATTGGGGAAGGTGTAAGAAGCTAGAACTCTTCTTAGAGGTGGGCCATTGTTGTTGGCTACTTCGTCTGGTAGATTAGGGAGGTTACCCTCCATCTCTTGATCTTCCTCTTCTGATTCTTCTTCTCTAATAACTCCCTTCCCTCTTTCTTCTCTTATCAATCTCAAAAATGTTCTCTCTGGCTCAGAATCAAAAGAGGTAGATGCACTTCTTCTCCCTCTTGGCGTACAATACAGACAAAACCAGAAACAAAAACAAAGCACTCTACTACTAGAGTGAGGTTAAGGTTAGCTTAAACAAAATCTCAAACAGTTAGTGTGCTTAACAAAAACAAAGAAAAATGCTTAATCTAGATTATCACCTACTTAATCGTTGTCAATCTAAATCAATCCCCGGCAACGGCGCCAAAAACTTGATGAGGGAAAATCGATTCCACACAAACTAATCGGCAAGTATACCGAGTCGCATCAAGTAGTAAAACTTACAAAAGTGAGGTCGATCCCACAGGGATTGATGGATTAAGCAACTTTAGTATGGTGATGAATTTAGTTAAATTGATATTTAATGATTTGAGTGGAAATTAATTGACAGAATGTGAATTGCTAGGATATTAAAATGCAGAATGTAAATTAGCTGAAACTTAAATGGCAAGAAACTTAAATTGCTGAAACTTAAAGAACAAGAAACTAAAAAGTGCTGAATCTTAAATTGTAAGAAATGTAAATAACTGAATTAAGAGTGCAGGAAAGTAAAATTGCATAATTTAAAGTGCATGGAAACTTAAATTGCATGAAAAATAAAGGGATTTGGGTGCTGGGAATCACAATAGAATTGGACAATGAAATCAGAGAGATCTAAATGAAGAAATTAAAAGGAAATGATTCATCACGGATTGGATTGAAATTGATTGGATCCCAATTCCTTGGCAATCCAATCTCTTTAATCACAATCAATCTTGCCAATTTCTTGATCTAATTATCATGAGAAGAGGTTAAGTGCATATCTCTCATCCATAAGCCACACTAACTCTCAAGATCTCAATTCCTCCCAAATGGTGTTAATCAAGAGAGTAGTGAAGGATAGAGCTCACATTCTAATGCAAGTGATTCCCCTTCTGGGGCTCACACAAACATTCACTGAATTGAACCCCCTTCCGGAGTGAACAATTCACAATCATCATAGAAGATACCGAATAGCTACACAAATGAATAGAGAAGAAGAAGAATTTCATTGATTCATTAGAATTACAATAGAGCTCCTCCCCCTAATGAAATTGGGATTTGGTTCATCATTGCTTTAACAGAAAAGAGAAATTTGCAGAGAATGAGAATAGAAGGGAAATTAAAATCAGATCTAAAATTCTCAAAAAGAAAAGGACTAAAAAGAGAATTGTTCCTTGTGAAATCAAATTCTCCTCTATTTATACACTTTCCAATTCAGTCATCAAGTACTTGGAGTGGACTTTTTGGCCTTTGATGGAGTGGGTCAGGATTGGTACTTGGATGCAGCTGTAGGAGAATGTAGCATTCTCAAAGAGAGCGCAACGCTCATTCACCGACGCGTACGTGTCCCTTGCAGTTTAGCACCATCGACGGGTACGCATACCATATGCGTGCGCGTCCTTGGTAGCTGATAAACCACTATTTTATGGTTTATATTGTGTTTAATTGTGTGGTTTTATCATGATCCTTACCCACTTATTCATTAAATTAGCATGAAATTATAATTCTTTCCTGAATTTATAACATGTTTGAAAACTACTTCCTAGAGACTTTAATTATGTAATTTTAATTCTCCTTTATTCCATTCGATGTCGTGATCTGTGTGTTGAGTGTTTCAGACTTTATAGGGCAGGAACGAGTTGGAGATTGGAAAGGAAGCTAGCAAAAATGGAAGGAACACAAGAATTTGAGGAGATAACCAGCGAAAAGTGACACGATCGCATGGCTCACGCGACCGCGCGAAGGAGAGCACCGGCCGCATGGCTCACACGGCCGCGTGGATTTGAAAAGCTAAAGCGACGCGGTAGCGTGGACGACGCGAATGCGTGGCAAGGAAAAATGCGAATGACGCGTCCGCATGGATGACGCGATCGCGTGACATGTGCGATCTGCATAATCTGCAGAATTTGCTAGGGGAGATTTTGGACCTTATTTCGACCCAGTTTTCGGCCTGGAACAGCAGACTAGAGCCAGAGAATATGCAGAAATAAAAGACAACATTTATTCTACACAGTTTTGAGTTTTAGATCTAGTTTTACTCCTTTAGGTTTCTTTTATCTAGGTTTAAGAATTTTAATTTTCAATTGGTCTTAGCATTGGAACATTGAGAAGAGTTATTTCCTCATCAAGACTTCGTCATTCTAGTTCGTTCTCTTAACTTGGTTCTATTCTTCCATGTTCTTTGCTTTGTTCAATTTTGTCATTTGAATACTTTCATGATTATTTAGTACAAGGATTATTTCTTCCATTTTAATTTATTTTCCATTCCAATAATCATGTCTTCTTTTAATTCCCTTTCATGTGTTATGGATTTATTATTTACAATGAGTGAGTAGTTCCCTCACTTGATGGGGAGTTGATTGAAAGGAACTCTTGAGTTGGAAGGATTGAAAGAAAATTTGTAATTGGGTTAACTGTTGGATTGTTATCTAATCACTAACACCAATCCCTTTGAACTAAGTGGATTGCAACTCGTGAACAGATCTAGCATTCCAACTTGTTTGACTTTCCTTTACCTAGTAAAAGATAACTAAACAGAACAACCATTAATTATAAATTAATGTTGAAACCATCCTATCAATGATAGAGATTCCAACTAATCAACTCCCAGTCAAGGCTTTTATTCATATTATTTGAATTTTCTCAATTTAATTTTCCACCTACTTAACTCAACTTCTTGGAACATCTGATTAATAAAATAGCACACTTTTCTGCAACTCGTTGGGAGACGACCTGAGACTTAAACTCCCAATAATTTTTAATTTAACTCTCTATGACATATTTCTAAATTGATAGGCAGATTTTCGGTGAGTTAAGAACTATACTTGCAACGTAACTATTTTAATAATTTTTAATTCACCAACTTCTGTGTCTCATCAGTAGCGCTCTTTAAAAGAGCGCTACGTTTGCGCCATGAGCGCTCCCCACGCGTGCGCATCTCATGTGCGTGCGCGTGGATGGAAAAATATCAACTCTAAGCTTCCACGCCATCCACGCATTTGCGTGCTTTTTCCCAGATGCCTCATCCACGCGTGCGTGTCTTGTAGGCGTGCGCATCGGTGGCAATTCTTCAATCCCAAATTTGAAATTATCGCAGGCGCTCGTTCAAAGTGAACGTAGCACTCTTTTGTTAATGAGCGCTGATCACACCCACGCATACACGTCATGCACGCGTGCGCGTGGATCTTCTAAAATTCGTCCCCTACGCGTAAGCGTCCTGTACGCGCGCGCGTCGCTAGAGAGCGTAGCATTCTTCAATTGAGCATAGCATTATTCTGCACTGCCTCTTTTTCTCTGCGTTTTCTTTTGCATCTTTTTGTCTGTCATAAATCAAACATGCAATCAAAGCCTTGCTAAAATCATAATATTTTGCATCATGTCATAATAATCTAAAAAATCTTGTATAAATCTCATGATAATGCAAAAAATCAATAGTGTTTGATTGACTAAAGATGAACATAAAATTCCACTCCAATTACTTACTTATTGTGCAAGAAATGCATGAAACCTAATGAAAACAAGTAAAAATTGCTAGCAAAACTAGCCTAAGATAACTTGTTATCACATGGCACGCCAAGCTGGGCGTGGCACGCCAACCCCATCATCCACAATGGGCGTGGCACGCCAAGTTGAAGGCGTGGCATGCCAGTACAACAGAGCAAAGAAGAATGGTGGAAACATAAATATGGGCATGCCACTTGAGACTTAAGGTGTTGCATGCCATGTCAAAGAAACAATGGGCGTGCCACTTGGTACTAGAGGCGTGGCACGCCAAGCTCATGAGCCTTCAACATCACTATGGGCGTGCCACTTGGGTCTGAACCTGGCACGCCAGTTCATTTGACCAGAGAGGGTAAGTAAAGCTCTATCAAGGGCATGGCACGCCAGATCGAAGGTGTGACACGCCAGATCGAAGGCGTGGCACGCCAGATCAAAGGCGTGGCATGCCAGCACAAGCCTCCAGTGAAGAAGATCAATGGGCGTGCCACTTGGGACTTTAGGAGTGGCACGCCAAGACACAATAACAATGGGCGTGCCACTTGATGCTTGGGGCGTGGCACGCCAATCTTGCTCGCACCATGGGTGTGCCACTTGAATCCTAGGCGTGGCACGCCAGCTTACTGAACCAGAGAGGAGTACTCATGCTTTATTGAGGGCGTGGCATGCCAGACTTGGGCGTTGCACGCCAGTTCAACCTTCTAGGTGAGAGATTGAAGGCCTTATTGAAGGCATGGCACGCCAGCCTTGGGCGTGGCATGCTAGTTCATTTGGTCAGAAAAGAAAGATGAAGAGTTCAACAAGGGCGTGTCACGCCGCTGCTGGGCATGGCACGTTAGTTATATTGACCAGAGAGGAAGAAGGAAGACACCACTTGGGCGTGCCACTTGAGTTCGAAGGCGTGGCATGCCAGGCTAGCTACACAAAGGAGGCGTGCCACTTGGAAGCCAGGCCTGGCACGCCAAGCCAAGCTAAGGAGCTGGGCATGGCACGCCTATCACACCCCGGTCACACGCCAGGCACAAGACTTAATTTAATTACCTTTTCCTTTAAATTTCCATTGTAATTTTCTTGAGAGTACTGAAAAAGGGGTTGGTTGTTTGTTGGTTGATTGGGTTGGCTAGTAGAAGGAATTAGTTTAGTTTTACTTCACTTCATCTTCTTCCATCTCTTGTACTTTTCTCTAAGCTATGAGTAGCTAAACTCCATCTCATTGGGAGAGGAAGCTATGTTGTACTTGATAGATTAATGATAGTGAATTTCTTCTTCTCTTCATCTTCTCTTTGATTTGCTAGAAGGAATTTTGTTTCTTAACTCTATTATTCAATCATCTTGGAAAAGAGGTTGAATGCAAATTGGGTTTCATGGGAACCTTGGAAAAGAAAACATGGAACCATGCTTGAAATCCCTTCTCACATTTGAGTATATCTGGGTTTTGGGATTGGATATGGTGATATGAAATCCACCCACTATTTGGATCTATGAGGATGTGTGGTATAATCAGGGTCCAAGCTTATCTCTCTTCATGAGCAATTAGACCAAGGAATTGGCTGATTATCAAGATTTGAGAGATTGAATCACCAAGGAATTGGGGTTCAATCAATCATGATTGCCAAGAGGTCAATGAGTTGTATGATTGAAGATGAGATGATCTAGATTTGATCCAAGAGAGCAACACCTCCTAATCCCAGTGAATTTCCCCTATTCTTATATTCCTTATTCTTTATAGATTTCTTTAATTTCTGCTATTAACCTATTCCCCATTTACAATTCAGTCATTTATGTTTTAGCAATTTACTTTCATGCTCTTTATAATTCTGCACTTTGTTGCTGTTATTTATCTTTAAGTTATTTACAATTTTGTCATTTAGAATTCTGCACCCAACAATTCTTCTTGATTAACTTGACTAAATCACAAATTAACTAAAGTTGCTCAATCAATCAATCTCTGTGGGATTCGACCTCACTCTACTGTGAGTTATTACTTGACGACAATTTAGTATACTTGCCAAGGACGGATTCATTACATTCATTATAGTGGACTTAAAATCCGATCATCACATGGCATTCGGCCTTCATCAACTAAGATTGATGAATATAAGGCTAAGATGCCATTTCCTCAGAAACTCTTTCAAGAGGAAAGGGATAAACAATTTGCCCGCTGGTGCACGAATTGTGAATCACACTTTTCACAACTCACCACTAACCAGCAAGTGCACTGGGTCGTCCAAGTAATACCTTACGTGAGTAAGGGTCGATCCCACGAAGATTGTTGGTTTGAAGCAATCTATGGTCATCTTGTAAATCTTAGTCAGAAAATCAATTATAATTATCAGTATGAATTGCGAAGAATAAAAGAGCATGGATTAAATACTTGTTCTGCAGTAATGGAGAATCTGTTGGAGTTTTGGAGATGCTTTGTCTTATGAATCTCTGCTTTCTCTCTGTCTTCTTCTTCATGCACGCAAGGTTCCTCCTATGGTAAGCTGTGTGTTGGTGGATCACCATTGTCAATGGCTACCATCCATTCTCTCAGTGAAAAAGGTCCAGGTGCGCTGTCACCGCACGGCTAATCATCTGTCGGTTCCCACTCATGCTGGAATAGGATCCATTGATCCTTTTGTGTCTGTCACTACGCCCAGCCCTTGTGAGTTTGAAGCTCGTCACAGTCATTCAATCCCTGAATTCTACCCAGAATACCACAGACAAGGTTTAGACTTTCCAAATTCTCAAGAATGCTGCCAATGGATTCTAGCTTATACCACGAAGATTCTGATTAAGGAATCTAAGAGATATTCATTCAATCGAAGGTAGAACGGAGGTGGTTGTCAGGAACCCGTTCATAGGTTGAGGATGATGATGAGTGTCACAAATCATCACATCCATCATATTGAAGTGCGAGTAAACATCTTAGATAGAAACAAGTGTGTTTTAATAGAAAACAGAAATAGTTGCATTAATTCATCGAAACACAGAAGAGCTCCTCACCCCCAACAATGGAGTTTAGAGACTCATGCCGTCAAAGAGTACAAAGTTCAGATCTAAAAATGTCATGAGGTGCAAAATAGACCTCTAAAAGTTGTTTAAATAATAAACTAGTAACCTAGGTTTACAGAAAATGAATAAACTATGATAGATGGTGCAGAAATCCACTTCTGGGGCCCACTTGGTGTGTGCTGGGGCTGAGACTTAAGCTTCTCACGTGCCTAGGCTATTTCTGGAGTTAAACGCCAGGTTGTAACCGGTTTCTGGCGTTCAACTCCCATTTGTAACATGTTTCTGGCGTTTGACTCCAGACTACAACATGGAACTGGCGTTGAACGCAAGTTTACGTCATCTATCCTTGAGCAAAGTCTGAACTATTATATATTGCTGGAAAGCCCTAGATGTCTACTTTCCAACGCAATTTAGAGCACGCCAATTGCACTTCTTTAGCTCCAGAAAATCCATTCCGAGTGCAGGGAGGTCAGAATCCAACAGCATCAGCAGTCATTTTTCAGCCTAAATCAGATTTTTGCTCAGCTCTCTCAATTTCAGCCAGAAAATACTTGAAATTATAGAAAAACACACAAACTCATAGTAAATTCCATAAATATGAATTTTGCTTAGAAACTAATGAAAATATACTAAAAACCAATTAAAACATACTAAAAACTACATGAAATTAACCCCAAAAAGCGTATAAAATATCCGCTCATCACAACACCAAACTTAAACTGTTGCTTGTTCCCAAGCAACTAGACAAATAAAATAGAATACAAATAAGTCAAGAAGCAATAATATCTCAGAGTTTTTGAGTGATGTTCAGATTCTAATTAGATGAGCGGGACTAGTAGCTTTTTGCTTCCGAACAGTTTTGGCATCTATAGGAACTTAGAATTCAGATAGTGTTATTGATTCTCCTAGTTCAGTATGTTGATTCTTGAACACAGCTACTTTATGAGTCTTGGCCGTGGCCCTAAGCACTTTGTTTTCCAGTATTACCACCGGATACATAAATGCCACAGACACATAATTGGGTGAACCTTTTCAAATTGTGACTCAGCTTTGCTAAAGTCCCCAATTAGAGGTATCCAGGATTCTTAAGCACACTCTTCTTTTTGCTTTGGACCTTGACTTTAACCGCTCAGTCTCAAGTTTTCACTTGACACCTTCACGCCACAAGCACATGGTTAGGGACAGCTTGGTTTAGCCGCTTAAGCTAGGATTTGATTCCTTTAGGCCCTCCTATCCACTGATGCTCAAAGCCTTGGATCCTTTTTTATTACCCTTGCCTTTTGGTTTTAAGGGCTATTGGCTTTTTCTGCTTCCTTTTTCTTTTTCTTTTTCTTTTATTTTCGCCATATTTTTTTGCAAGCTTTTGTATTCACTGCTTTTTCTTGCTTCAAGAATCATTTTTATGATTTTTCAGATTATCAAATAACATTTCTCCTTTTTCATCATTCTTTCAAGAGCCAACATATTTAACATTCATAAACATCAAATTCAAAAGACATATGCACTGTTCAAGTATTCATTCAGAAGACAAAAAGCATTGCCACCACATGTAAATAATTAGAATTTTTTTTTCTTATTAAAAACTCGAAAAATATTGCCTCCTTATTCTAAAGAAAATCTGCTATTTTATTCATGTTTAATGATGATGAGAAAAATAAATTATAGCTTAATTGGAGATAAAATCAGAATATAGATACTAATTACTACTACTCATATATAACTTCTAAGGTAAACTTCAAATAAGAACAGTTATCACAGAGTTAAGGCTAAGATTAGAACTCAACAACCTTGAATCTAGGAAGTGGATGCCTCTTTAGTCTGTGGAGTGCTTGGCCCTTCAAGAGATAGTTTCTGACGCTTTAATTCCTTCAGTTCACGCCCTTGTTCTTCTTGTTCTCTAAGCAGTTTGCAGAGCATGCTGTTTTGATTTTGCTGTTCTTCCTTCAGTTGATTCATAGCTTCTTGCAACTTGGTGACAGATGCTTCTAGGTGCTCCCAGTATTCAATTTGAGGGATTTCCGGAAGGAGCTCCTCTGCTTTTCTCTTGATGGGGTCGTCCTGCACTTGTTGTCCTTCCATAGACTTTTTGGTGATTGATTGCTCAACTGAGATATACTTATCTACTCCTATCTTTATCCCAGCATCTTTACATAACAGATAAACTAAGCTTGGATAGGCCAATTTGGCATCTTTGGAGTTCTTATTTGCAATTTTGTAAAGCTCACAAGCAATCAGCTGATGAACTTCCACTTGTTTTTCCAGCATAATGCAATGAATCATCACTGTCCTTCTGATGGTGACTTCAGAGCGGTTGCTAGTGGGCAGTATAGAGCGCCCAATGAAGTCCAGCCAGCCTCTGGCAACTGGTTTGAGATCTCCTCTCTTGAGTTGGTTCGGGGCACCCTTTGTGATGGTTGTCCACTTGGCTCCAAGGAGGCATATGTCCTCTAGGATTTTGTCCAATCCCAGGTTTGATCTCATCATTCTCCTATTAAAGGAGTTTGGGTCATCTTGCAATTGAGGCAGCTTGAAGATCTCCCTTATTTTGTCAGGGTGGGTGTGAACAATCTTCCCTCTAACCAGAGTTCTATAGTCATAGAATGCGGTTCCAGCTATTCTCTGCTTGTCCGTCTGTCATAGATTAGCATAGAATTCCTAAACCATGTTTCTTCCCACCTTTGTTTCAGGATTAGCTAGGACTTCCCAACTCCTGTTTCGAATTTGCTCTTGGATCTCCGGATATTCATCTTCTTTCAGATTGAATTTAACTTCCGGGATCACTGACCTTAGACTCATTATTTTGTAAAAATGGTCTGAATGTTCTTTGGTTATGAACTTCCCTTGATTCCAAAGTGGTTTTAGAATATTCTCCTTCTTGCCTCTTGAGTCGGTTTGTTTTCCCTTGGGAGCCATGATCTTAGTGGGTATTGGCTTAGTGATCACGGATAAACACATCAAACTTAGAGGTTTGTTTGTCCTCAAGCAAAAGAAAAGAAAGGAGAGGGAAAGAGGGAGAGCCAAGCGCAACTTGTGGAGGAGAGGGGGAGGCCGAATTAGGATTTAAAGGGGAAATGGAGGGTGGGTTCGAAAATTTTGAAGGAGATATGATAGAAGATATGATTTGTAAAAGATAAGTATGATAGGAAAAAGATATGATTTAAAATTGAAAAGATATGAAAGATATTTGAAAAAGATAAATCTGAATTTTGATAAAAATCATGTGAGGATTTGAAAAAGATATTGATTATTTGAAAAGAGTTTAGCGTGAAAAGAGATAGATTTGTTTTGAAAAGGATTTGAAAATAATTTGAAGAGGATTAAGAAAAAGGGCTTATGAATTAAGATACATTTGATATTTTTTGGAAAAAAAAAAGGATTTGAAAAATTAGGATTTGTAACATGTTTGTGCAAGAAATCATGAATTGAAACATAAAAAATGAAAAAATTTGAATTGAAAATAAAATTGCCTACTCCCCACAATCCTGGCGTTAAACGCCCAACTGCTGCATGTTTTGGGCGTTTAACGCCCAGTTGCTGCTTGTTTTCGGCGTTTAACGCCCAGCTGTTGCTTCTAGCTGGCGTTAAACGCCAGAAACCCCTTTGTTACCGGGCATTTTTCTCAACGCCCAGGATGCTGTCAATCGGGCGTTAAACGCCCAGAAGCTGCTTCTTTCTGGCGTTTAACGCCCAGATGGCTATTTTTACTGGCGTTTTCTTGCCAGTGAGCTCTTTTTCTCTGTTTTGTGTGCTGAATCCTTCTGTAACCATATGAACCTATGCAATTGACTCTTTACCTTATTAACATTGAACTTATATGCTTTAAAAATAAATAAATAAATAAAATAAAGAATAGGGCAAAATAACAGAAAAAGTTTTGCTAATGGCTGGGTTGCCTCCTAGCAAGCGCTTCTTTATTATCTTTAGCTGGACTTTGCTGAGCTTTTAATCTAGCCTCAGCCTTGAGCACCCTTGCTCAACATTGCCTTCAAGATAGTGCTTGATTCTCTGTCCATTGACAATGAACTTCTTATCAGAATCAATGTCTTGAAGCTCCACATAACCATATGGTGATACACTTGTAATCACATATGGTCCCCTCCACTGGGATTTCAGTTTTTCGGGGAACAGCCTGAGCCTAGAGTTAAACAACAGAACCTTTTGTCCTGGTTCAAAGACTCTAGATGACAGCTTTCTATCATGCCACCTTTTTTATTTCTCTTTATAAAGCTTGGCATTTTCGAAAGCAGTTACTCTGAATTCCTCTAGCTCATTCAGCTGGAGCAATCTTTTTTCTCCGGCAAATTTGACGTCAAAGTTTAGGAATCTGGTTGCCCAGTAGGCCTTATGTTCCAGTTCCACGGGCAGATGACAGGCCTTACCATACACAAGTTGGTATGGAGAGGTCCCTATAGGGGTCTTGAATGCTGTTCTGTAAGCCCACAGAGCATCATCAAAGCTTCTTGCCCAATCCTTTCTACGGGTACTTATAGTCCGTTCCAGGATTCTTTTTAGTTCTCTGTTAGAAACTTCAGCTTGCCCATTTTTCTGTGGATGATATGGAGTCGCCACCTTGTGGCGAATTCCATACCGGACCATGGCAGAGTAAAGCTGTTTGTTGCAGAAGTGAGTGCCCCATCACTGATTAGTACTCTAGGGACACCAAACCTGCTGAAGATATGTTTTTGGAGGAACTTCAGCACTGTTTTAGTATCATTGGTGGGTGTGGCAATGGCCTCTAACCATTTTGATACATAGTCAACTGCCACCAGAATATAAGTGTTTGAGTATGATGGTGGGAAAGGTCCCATGAAGTCAATTCCCTATACATCAAATAACTCAATCTCCAAGATTCCCTGTTGAGGCATGGCGTAACCATGAGGCAGATTACCAGCTCTTTGGCAACTGTCACAGTTACGTACAAACTCTCGGGAATCCCTATAGAGTGTAGGCCAGTAGAAGCCACATTGGAGGACCTTGGTGGCTGTTCGCTCACCTCTGAAATGGCCTCCATATTGTGATCCATGGCAATGCCATAAGATCCTTTGTGCTTCTTCTCTAGGCACACACCTACGGATTATTCCATCTGCACATCTCTTAAAGAGATAGGGTTCATCCCACAAGTAGTACTTTGCATCAGTAATTAATTTTTTCTTTTGTTGCCTGCTGTACTCCTTGGGTATGAACCTTGCAGCTTTATAGTTTGCAATATCTGCAAACCATGGTGTTTCCTGGATGGCAAACAAATGCTCATCCGGAAAGGTCTCAGAGATCTCAATAGAGGGGGGAAACTCCCCTTCTATTGGTTCTATCCGGGACAGATGATCAGCCACTTGGTTCTCTGTCCCTTTTTTGTCTCTTATTTCTATATCAAACTCTTGCAGAAGCAACACCCATCTTATGAGCCTGGGTTTTGAATCATGCTTTGTGAGTAGATATTTAAGAGCAGCATGGTCAGTATACACAATCACTCTTGATCCTACTAAGTATGATCTAAACTTGTCAATGGCATAAATCACTGCAAGCAATTCTTTTTCTGTGGTTGTGTAATTTTTCAGGGCATCATTTAAAACACGGCTAGCATAATAAATGACATGCAGAAGCTTGTCATGCCTCTGCCCCAGTACTGCACCAATGGCATGGCCACTAGCATCACACATTAGTTCAAATGGTAATGTCCAGTCTGGTGCAGAAATAACTGGTGCTGTGACCAACTTAGCTTTCAGAGTCTCAAAGGCCTGCAGACACTCTGTGTCAAACACAAATGGCGTGTTAGCAGCTAGCAGATTGCTCAGGGATTTTGCAATTTTTGAAAAATCCTTTATAAACCTCCTGTAGAATCCTGCGTACCCCAGAAAGCTTCTGATTGCCTTAACATTAGCAGGTGGTGGTAATTTTTCAATTACTTCCACTTTAGCTTGATCCACCTCTATCCCCTTGTTTAAAATTTTATGCCCAAGGACAATTCCTTCAGTCACCATAAAGTGACATTTTTCCCAGTTTAAAACTAGGTTGGTCTCTTGGCATCTTTTCAGAACAAGTGCTAAATGGTCAAGGCAGGAGCTGAATGAGTCTCCAAATACTGAAAAGTCATCCATGAAGACTTCCAAAAATTTTTCTACAGCATGCACCTCTGAAAGGTTGCAGGTGCATTACACAGACCAAAAGGCATTCTCCTGTAAGCAAATACTCCAGAAGGACATGTGAATGATGTCTTCTCTTGTTCCTGAGGATCTACTGCAATTTAGTTGTAACCTGAATAGCCATCCAAAAAATAGTAATATTCATGACCTGCTAGTATCTCTAGCATCTGGTCTATGAATGGTAAAGGAAAATGATCCTTTTTGGTGGCTCTGTTGAGCCTTCTGTAGTCAATACACATGCGCCACCCTGTAACTGTTCTTGTAGGAACCAATTCATTTTTTTCATTATGAACCACTGTCATACCTCCCTTTTTGGGGACAACTTGAATAGGGCTCACCCAGGGGCTATCAGAAATAGGATAAATAATCCCAGCCTCCAGTAACTTGGTGACCTCTTTCTGCACCACTTCCTTCATGGCTGGATTTAGCCGCCTCTATGGTTGAACCACTGGCTTAGCATCATCCTCCAATAGGATCTTGTGCATGCATCTAGCTGGGCTTATGCCCTTAAGGTCACTTATGGACCACCCAAGAGCTGTCTTGTGTGTCCTTAGCACTTGAATTAGTGGTTCCTCTTCCGGTGGATTTAAAGCAGAGCTTATGATTACCGGAAAAGTGTCACTTTCTCCCAGAAATGCATATTTCAGGGATGGTGGTAATGGTTTGAGCTCGGGTTTAGGAGGTGTTTCCTCTTCCTGAGGAAGTTTCAGAAGTTCTTTCAGTTCCTCTGAATCTTCCAGCTCAGGCTGAGCATCCTTAAAGATGTCTTCCAGCTCTGATTCGAGACTCTCAGCCATGTTAACCTCCTCTACCAAGGAGTCAATGAGATCAACTTTCATGCAGTCTTTTGGTGTGTCTAGATGCTGCATGGCCTTAACAGCATTGACAAACCCCATTTGTAGGGTTTATCTTGTATTGATTTTTGGAGATTTTATCAACTTTTACCCACATTTATTCAAGAAATAGCATGGTTTTGTATATTCTCCTTTGATTGTGCTTAAGTGTAAAAACATACTTTTTAAGCCTTATTTTGGTGAATTCTAGTTTCTGTTTGATTTCATAAGATGCCTTGATGTGTTTGCTAGTAATTCCACGGCGCCATTTTGACGATTGGATTTTTGATGGTTTAGAATTTCACAAATGAATTCTCGTTGCAAGTATAGTTCCTAAACCAAACAATAATCCTTTCATACAAAAAGTTGTTTGTCACTAGTACAAACCCCTAAAATTTATAAACCGAGGTATTGAACCTCGGGTCGTTCTCCCTAGGAATTACAATGAAGTGTCTTGTTATTGGTTATGGATTGTATTTTGGGGTTCTGGGATAAGGGACATGAAATGTAAATGACAATGAAAATAAACTAACAACTAAAAAGCACTTGGCAAGGTTGTGAGAATTAGAAGTCCTATCCTAGTTATCCTCCTTGATTGTGACCACAATTGTCCATTGCTACCACTTAGTTAACCTCTAATAATGGAGGAAAGTCAAGTGGATGAATTGACTTGAGCCACAAGTCCTAGCCAACTCCCAAGGAAAGACTAGCTTTAGTGCACTCCAAACCAATTAGCAATCTCTCCAATTATTAATCAACAAAGGAATTAGATAACTCAAGTGTCACTAATTACTCTACCTAGGCCAAGAGGAACAAAATCTAACTAATAGCTATAAGAGACATTTCAACAAACACATAGAGTGCAATACAAGTAAACACATAAATTTGCAAGAATTAAAGAGAGATCTAACTACAAAGGCAAGAGGTCCACAATAGAAAACTAAATCAATCATGAAACAACAAAGAACTTACCAATTGCATTGAAGGAGAAATGTAGATCTACAAAAGAGAATTCACAAACTACAAACAAAGGAATTACATTAGAAGAAGAATCCTACAAGTGCAATAGAGGAGAGGAACGAAAATTAGAAGGGAGAATAAGAAGAAATAGATCTAGATCTAAGAACTAATCTAATCCTAATCCTAGAGAGAAGAGAGAGCTTCTCTCTCTAGAAACTAACTACAAAGCTAAACTAAACTAATTGGTAACTAACACCTAAAGTGATCAATTATGCCTTCTCCTTAATCCTTCATCCTTTTATTCCTTTCCCTTAGCAATTTGGCGCCAAAATGGGTTCAGAAAACCTCTCAAATCGCCAGGCACGTGTTGCATTAATGAGGTCATGTGCCATCATCGGCGCGTGCGCGCATGGTACGCGTGCGCGTCCCTGGTCGATTCTGCGATGTGCGCGCGAGCGCCTTGTGCGCGTGCGCGTGCATGACTGACTTTGCTTCTTTGACTTTTTATGCTTCTCTCCACTTGTATGCTTCCTTCCTTGCTTCCTTTGATCCATGCCTAGCCTATTTCAACCCTGGAATTACTAGCAAACACATCAAGGCATCTTATGAAATCAAACAGAAACTAGAATTCACCAAAATAAGGCTTAAAAAGTATGTTTTTACACTTAAGCACAATCAAAGGAGAATATACAAAACCATACTATTTCTTGAATAAATGTGGGTAAAAGTTGATAAAATCTCCAAAAATCAATACAAGATAAACCCTACAAATGGGGTTTGTCAACCTCACCACACTTAAACCAAGCATGTCCTCATGCTTAAACCAAGAATGAAGTAAGGGTATGGCATTTATTCAATGGAAACTAACTAAATGCAATCTACCTATATGCAACTATCTAAATGAATGCAAGTGCTTGGTCAAAATAAATCAATTCCCAAGAAACATATATGCACAAGGGCTACGGACTAGCAAGTCTAATCCACAATTAAATTGAGTTATTAAATATTTTTACAAACTTGCATGAAAATTATGATCATAGGTGAAAAACATGTAATTGGGCATCAAACCCTCACCGGTAGTGTTTGCACTCTATTCACTCAAGTGTTTAGGGTTGATTCACTCAATTCTCCTCTATTTCATGCTTTCCAAGATTTGTTTTTCTTCTAACAATCAACATTTATTTCATGCATGCATACAAGTATCATGAGGTCTTTTCATTGGTTGTAATGGGGCTAGGGTCAAGGTAGGATGCATATTTGGTCAAGTGAGCTTAAAATTTGAATCTTTGATAAGCTTAAACTTCCCACCTAACCTATGACATCCTATACAATTAAGTTCTAATCTAGCTACCCATTTTTCATCTTTTTCACATACTCATGCATTTTCTTTTCATTTCACAACTCATATGCATTGATCTTATTGAGCTTCACCTTGGGGCATTTTGTCCCCTTTTTATTTCTTTCTTTTTCGTTTTCTTTCTTTTTCGTTTTCTTTCTTTTTCCATTTTTTTTCTATACTTTTCATTTTTTTTTTCTCATTTTTTCTTTCTTTCAAACTATATTCAAGAGTACCAATGCATAAGGTCTATACATTTAATCAATACATGAGCATGTACCCAATTCCCAATATTTACAATAATAATACAAAACTACCTTTTTATTCACCCAATGTCCCAAGGTTCCCACACTTGAATGATACACACACTCTAGCCTAAGCTAATCAAAGATCCAAATAAGGACATTTATTGTTTTTCGCTTTATGGCTTGTAATGTGCTAAATTAAGAACAAGTGGGTTAATCGTAGGCTCAAATTTGGCTAACAATGGAAGATAAAAGGTAGGCTATTTGGGTAAGTGAGCTAAATGAAATGATGGCCTCAATCACATAAATGCATGAATACACAAAATAATGGACATAAAGAATCAAACAAATCAAAGATTACAATCATAGAAAGAGAATAATGCACACAAGAAGGAAAAATAAGTGGTTATAAGATGTAACCACATCATTAGGCTCAAGTCTCACAAGCTTGTGTTCTTAGCTCAAAACATGATCCATAATACATATAATTCAAGCAAGTTCTATGAAAAGTTTTCACTCAAATCAATTGACATGCCCTATAGATAGAAATCTTGAAAAAAATCTCATTATTTTGACTAAGCTTATTGTGTATGCATATGCAAAAATAAGAAAATGCAAGTAAAAATCCTAAAATCCTAAAATGAAATGCAAAAGTGTTGGGATTAGAAATTTGTCACCCAGAATCGCCGACCGGTCGGACGACCTCCCCACACTTAAAAGTTTGCACCGTCCTCGGTGCACTCAAAGATGAGCAAGGGGGTACGGCGACTCTCCGGATTGCTATGTGTTCTTTCTTCCGCTTCCATGGTTGCTTGTGGTGCATTCGTTATGAAAAACAAAAATATAACACCATAAGATGAGAAGATATAAAAGCAAGGAAGCATACATTGTTGGAATGAGGTAAATCACTAGAATGAGGTGAGTGAATTAGTGTGACATTAAGAAATATTAGGTGTGTGAGTTCTAAATTGCGCGGTTTAGAATACACATTAGCATAAAAGCTATGTCACAAAAGAAGCATGCACTTCACTTATCCTAGTGTGCTCGAGATGCTTTAAGTAAGCTTGTAAGGTAAGACAAGCATTAGAGAAGCATGAAAGCATTCAAGTCAAACATATGGATGGATATAATCATGAACACGATGCATTAAGGTAAATGCACAACATCATCCATCAAGAGGTTGCCTAATCGAGGGAAAAGGATCCAAATCACATGGTGGCTAGCTACAACATGCAATTCAAAAGAGTTATAAGCTCGAAGACAATTCTCATCACTTGGTATTTTTCAAAAGGTAAGCATGAAGAACTCAAAACCAAGTAACAAAATATAACCTCAATCATAGAATCCAACAAAGATTATCTAAAAACATTCATGCTAAAATAGCATTTAGGCAATAAGGGATATAGCAATGTATAGTAAACAAAGTCAATACTCCAACACTTATGATGAAAAGAGAGAAAATAAAATGAAAACTAAACTAAAACTAACTAATCAACTAACTAACTAACTAATTTGTTAACTAAAATAAATGGTTATCAATGGTGTTTGGAAGTGTTGGATGAGGAGTAGGAGAAAGGAGAAGGAAAGAAATAAAAAGAGGAGAAGAAAAGAAATGTGGTGAAGGAAGGAAATCCGCGCGTACGCGCGCATGCCGCGCGCGCGCGGATGGCTTATTTCGAGAGTGACGCGTACGCGTCATGTGCGCGAGCGCGCAAATAGGTTTGTGCCAGAGGCATAACGTTGGCGCGACGCAGGCACAACTCTCTGGAAAATGTATGGAGGTTGGAACTTCTCAATCCACGCGTACGCACGCATGGCGCGCGCGCGTGGATGGTCGAAAATGCTGTAAGTGCGCGTACGCGCCATGTACGCGTACGCGTGGATGGTGCTCTGTTTTTCAAAAAATTTTTTTCTATGTTTTTGCACCAATCCAAGCATTCCAAACCTCCAAACAGCTACCAAAACACAATAAAACCTTATTTAACATACTTAAACTACCAAACATACTTAACTAACTAAACAAAATATGAAATTATACTAATTCTACCAATATATACAAAAGAGAAAATGAAAGGATATTACCATGGTGGGTTGTCTCCCACCTAGCACTTTTGTTTATTGTCCTTAAGTTGGACTTATGGGGAGCTCCTCTCAAGGTGGCTTGTGCTTGAAGCTATCCTTGAACATCCACCAATGCTTGAATCTCCAATAAGCTCCATTCTTCAATTTTAATATCTTCAAGCCTTGATGGAGTTCTTCACAAACCATGGGCTCCCAAAATTGATCCTCATATATTCCCGGATCCCATATCTTATTTCCACACCCATCTTCAAGTTGATTATCATTATTCCATTTGGGTGGCATGACCTTAGAATTCTCAATAAAGTGACCAAACATTCTCTTAGACCCAAACAATCTAGCTCTATACCAAACCGTGCAATTAAGCTTTGAACATGCAACCATAATGAGCCTAGAATAATGTTTCCAACCACTAGCCATTTCCTTTTTGCTTTTAAAGCCACAAATATGTCTAAGTTGACCATCCGTCTCAAGCAAACCATATTCAAGGGGAATAATAAAGCTTGAGTATAAGGAATTTACCCACTTGAATGAAAGAATGGATGGTGGTGGCTTGGGGAGAGGTATCTCCAACGTGCTAGCAAGCTTTACTCCCTTGTGTTCTTCCTTATTAATCTCCACCTCTTCATAAGCTTCTTCACTTCCAATCCTTTGTTCATCAATTTCATCTAACTCTTCCTCATCACTCAAATCATAAATGGGAGGTTGAGAGAAATCTACCTCCACATTGCTTTCTATCTCATTGGGAGAAGGTTCTTCAAATTCAAAGGATTCACCACCAAGATGGTTGGATGCATGATCTTCATCACCAAGGGAACTCAATTCTTGCTTCATTCTTTCCAAGTCTTCATTCAAAAATTGTTTTGGAGGTTGTGCACTTTCCTCCTCGACATCAAATTCAATCTTCTTGGATGGATTTTCTATGATTTTAGCTTCCCATGGAGGTTCCGCATCTCCTAGGTCTTCAACCACTTCTTCCTCTTCTTTAATGATCATAGGCTCCTCCAATTGTTCTAATACAAAGTGGCATTCCTCCTTTTCCACCGGAGTTTTCAATCTCTCCTTCATGCTATGTTCCTCTTTAGATTCTCCACATGTAGCCATGGGAGTTCCTTGAGTGTCCAAAAGTTGGGATGCTAACCGGTTTACCACCGCATTCAAGGCGGTCATGAATTGTTGCACGTCCCTTGTCATCTCCTCATGTCCTTGAAGAAGAACACCAAGGGTTCCATCCATTAGAGGTTGGAGTGGATAAGAAGGTTCATTGTCTTGGAGAAAGGGTTCATTATAGGAAGGTGGTTCTTCTTGGTGAGGTGGTGGTGTGTATTGAAGTGGTTCTTGGGAGTAGTAATCTTGGAATTGTGGTTCCATGTATGGCTCATATGGTTCAAAAGGAGGTTGGTATGGTGGGTAAGGATCATGGTCATATGGAGGTGTTTGTTGAAAATAGGCTTGTGAGTGTGGTTGAGGGTCATGTTGAGGATATGACTCATAGGCATATGGTGGTGGTTCTTGGAAATCACAAGGAGATCCACCATAGCCATTTGATTGATATGCATCAAAGAATGGCTCTTCCTCATAGTGCATTGGTGGGGGTTGTTGCCATGATGATTGATCATAAGCATATGGCTCTTCCCACCTTTGATTGTCCCATCCTTGATACACATCTCCATTATAGTCCTTATCACCTACAACATAGTTGTAATCACACTCATAGTCAAAATGAGAATTCATAATGGAAAGAGAAAACAAAAATCAAAAGATAATGGAAAATAAGAGAAATAAAATTCTACAACTAGCAAATAAAGCAAAAAGCAAGATATTCACACTATTCACATATGTACAATAACCAATAACATAACACCATTGCAATCCCCGGCAACGGCGCCATTTTGACGATTAGATTTTTGATGGCTTAGAATTTCACAAATGAATTCTCGTTGCAAGTATAGTTTCTAAACCAACAATAATCCTTTCATACAAAAGATTGTTTGTCACAAGTAACAAACCCCTAAAATTAATAAACCGAAGTATTGGACCTCGGGTCGTTCTCCCTAGGAATTGTAATGAAGTGTCTTGTTATTGGTTGTGAATTATATTTGGGGTTTTTAAGCTTTTGGACAAGAAATATAAATGGCAAAGAAAATAAACTAACAACTAACAAAGCTCTTGGCAAGATATGAGAACTAGAAGTCCTATCCTAGTTATCCTTCTCAATTGTGATGAGAATTGTTCATTGCTACCACTTAGTTAACCCTTACTAAAGAAAGGAAAGTCAAGTGGATGAATTGACTTGAGCCACAAGTCCTAGCCAACTCCCAAGGAAAGACTAGCTTTAGTGCACTCCAAACCAATTAGCAATCTCTCCAATTATCAATCAACAAAGGAATTAGATAACTCAAGTGTCACTAATTACTCTACCTAGGCCAAGAGGAACAAAATCTAACTAATAGCTATAAGAGACATTTCAACAAACACATAGAGTGAAATACAAGTAAACACATAAATTTGCAAGAATTAAAGAGAGATCTAACTACAAAGGCAAGAGGTCCACAATAGAAAACTAAATCAATCATGAAACAACAAAGAACTTACCAATTGCATTGAAGGAGAAATGTAGATCTACAAAAGAGAATTCACAAACTACAAACAAAGGAATTACATTAGAAGAAGAATCCTACAAGTGCAATAGAGGAGAGGAACGAAAATTAGAAGGGAGAATAAGAAGAAATAGATCTAGATCTAAGAACTAATCTAATCCTAATCCTAGAGAGAAGAGAGAGCTTCTCTCTCTAGAAACTAACTACAAAGCTAAACTAAACTAATTGGTAACTAACACCTAAAGTGATCAATTATGCCTTCTCCTTAATCCTTCATCCTTTTATTCCTTTCCCTTAGCAATTTGGCGCCAAAATGGGTTCAGAAAACCTCTCAAATCGCCAGGCACGTGTTGCATTAATGAGGTCATGTGCCATCATCGGCGCGTGCGCGCATGGTACGCGTGCGCGTCCCTGTTCGATTCTGCGATGTGCGCGCGAGCGCCTTGTGCGCGTGCGCGTGCATGACTGACTTTGCTTCTTTGACTTTTTATGCTTCTCTCCACTTGTATGCTTCCTTCCTTGCTTCCTTTGATCCATGCCTAGCCTATTTCAACCATGGAATTACTAGCAAACACATCAAGGCATCTTATGAAATCAAACAGAAACTAGAATTCACCAAAATAAGGCTTAAAAAGTATGTTTTTACACTTAAGCACAATCAAAGGAGAATATACAAAACCATGCTATTTCTTGAATAAATGTGGGTAAAAGTTGATAAAATCTCCAAAAATCAATACAAGATAAACCCTACAAATGGGGTTTGTCAACCTCCCCACACTTAAACCAAGCATGTCCTCATGCTTAAACCAAGAATGAAGTAAGGGTATGGCATTTATTCAATGGAAACTAACTAAATGCAATCTACCTATATGCAACTATCTAAATGAATGCAAGTGCTTGGTCAAAATAAATCAATTCCCAAGAAACATATATGCACAAGGGCTAAGGACTAGCAAGTCTAATCCACAATTGAATTGAGTTATTAAATATTTTTACAAACTTGCATGAAAATTATGATCATAGGTGAAAAACATGTAATTGTGCATCAAACCCTCACCGGTAGTGTTTGCACTCTATTCACTCAAGTGTTTAGGGTTGATTCACTCAATTCTCCTCTATTTCATGCTTTCCAAGATTTGTTTTTCTTCTAACAATCAACATTTATTTCATGCATGCATACAAGTATCATGAGGTCTTTTCATTGGTTGTAATGGGGCTAGGGTCAAGGTAGGATGCATATTTGGTCAAGTGAGCTTGAAATTTGAATCTTTGATAAGCTTAAACTTCCCACTTAACCTATGACATCCTATACAATTAAGTTCTAATCTAGCTACCCATTTTTCATCTTTTTCACATACTCATGCATTTTCTTTTCATTTCACAACTCATATGCATTGATCTTATTGAGCTTCACCTTGGGGCATTTTGTCCCCTTTTTATTTCTTTCTTTTTCGTTTTCTTTCTTTTTCGTTTTCTTTTTTTTTTCCATTTTTTTTTCTATACTTTTCATTTTTTTTCTCATTTTTTCTTTCTTTCAAACTATATTCAAGAGTACCAATGCATAAGGTCTATACATTTAATCAATACATGAGCATGTACCCAATTCCCAATATTTACAATAATAATACAAAACTACCCTTTTATTCACCCAATGTCCCAAGGTTCCCACACTTGAATGATACACACACTCTAGCCTAAGCTAATCAAAGATCCAAATAAGGACATTTATTGTTTTTTGCTTTATGGCTTGTAATGTGCTAAATTAAGAACAAGTGGGTTAATCGTAGGCTCAAATTTGGCTAACAATGGAAGATAAAAGGTAGGCTATTTGGGTAAGTGAGCTAAATGAAATGATGGCCTCAATCACATAAATGCATGAATACACAAAATAATGGACATAAAGAATCAAACAAATCAAAGATTACAATCATAGAAAGAGAATAATGCACACAAGAAGTAAAAATAAGTGGTTATAAGATGTAACCACATCATTAGGCTCAAGTCTCACAAGCTTGTGTTCTTAGCTCAAAACATGATCCATAATACATATAATTCAAGCAAGTTCTATGAAAAGTTTTCACTCAAATCAATTGACATGCCCTATAGATAGAAATCTTGAAAAAAATCTCATTATTTTGACTAAGCTTATTGTGTAAGCATATGCAAAAATAAGAAAATGCAAGTAAAAATCCTAAAATCCTAAAATGAAATGCAAAAGTGTTGGGATTAGAAATTTGTCACCCAGAATCGCCGACCGGTCGGACGACCTCCCCACACTTAAAAGTTTGCACCGTCCTCGGTGCACTCAAAGATGAGCAAGGGGGTACGGCGACTCTCCGGATTGCTATGTGTTCTTTCTTCCGCTTCCATGGTTGCTTGTGGTGCATTCGTTATGAAAAACAAAAATATAACACCATAAGATGAGAAGATATAAAAGCAAGGAAGCATACATTGTTGGAATGAGGTAAATCACTAGAATGAGGTGAGTGAATTAGTGTGACATTAAGAAATATTAGGTGTGTGAGTTCTAAATTGCGCGGTTTAGAATACACATTAGCATAAAAGCTATGTCACAAAAGAAGCATGCACTTCACTTATCCTAGTGTGCTCGAGATGCTTTAAGTAAGCTTGTAAGGTAAGACAAGCATTAGAGAAGCATGAAAGCATTCAAGTCAAACATATGGATGGATATAATCATGAACACGATGCATTAAGGTAAATGCACAACATCATCCATCAAGAGGTTGCCTAATCGAGGGAAAAGGATCCAAATCACATGGTGGCTAGCTACAACATGCAATTCAAAAGAGTTATAAGCTCGAAGACAATTCTCATCACTTGGTATTTTTCAAAAGGTAAGCATGAAGAACTCAAAACCAAGTAACAAAATATAACCTCAATCATAGAATCCAACAAAGATTATCTAAAAACATTCATGCTAAAATAGCATTTAGGCAATAAGGGATATAGCAATGTATAGTAAACAAAGTCAATACTCCAACACTTATGATGAAAAGAGAGAAAATAAAATGAAAACTAAACTAAAACTAACTAATCAACTAACTAACTAACTAATTTGTTAACTAAAATAAATGGTTATCAATGGTGTTTGGAAGTGTTGGATGAGGAGTAGGAGAAAGGAGAAGGAAAGAAATAAAAAGAGGAGAAGAAAAGAAATGTGGTGAAGGAAGGAAATCCGCGCGTACGCGCGCATGCCGCGCGCGCGCGGATGGCTTATTTCGAGAGTGACGCGTACGCGTCATGTGCGCGAGCGCGCAAATAGGTTTGTGCCAGAGGCATAACGTTGGCGCGACGCAGGCACAACTCTCTGGAAAATGTATGGAGGTTGGAACTTCTCAATCCACGCGTACGCACGCATGGCGCGCGCGCGTGGATGGTCGAAAATGCTGTAAGTGCGCGTACGCGCCATGTACGCGTACGCGTGGATGGTGCTCTGTTTTTCAAAAAAAATTTTTCTATGTTTTTGCACCAATCCAAGCATTCCAAACCTCCAAACAGCTACCAAAACACCATAAAACCTTATTTAACATACTTAAACTACCAAACATACTTAACTAACTAAACAAAATATGAAATTATACTAATTCTACCAATATATACAAAAGAGAAAATGAAAGGATTTTACCATGGTGGGTTGTCTCCCACCTAGCACTTTTGTTTATTGTCCTTAAGTTGGACTTATGGGGAGCTCCTCTCAAGGTGGCTTGTGCTTGAAGCTATCCTTGAACATCCACCAATGCTTGAATCTCCAATAAGCTCCATTCTTCAATTTTAATATCTTCAAGCCTTGATGGAGTTCTTCACAAACCATGGGCTCCCAAAATTGATCCTCATATATTCCCGGATCCCATATCTTATTTCCACACCCATCTTCAAGTTGATTATCATTATTCCATTTGGGTGGCATGACCTTAGAATTCTCAATAAAGTGACCAAACATTCTATTAGACCCAAACAATCTAGCTCTATACCAAACCGTGCAATTAAGCTTTGAACATGCAACCATAATGAGCCTAGAATAATGTTTCCAACCACTAGCCATTTTCTTTTTGCTTTTAAAGCCACAAATATGTCTAAGTTGACCATCCGTCTCAAGCAAACCATATTCAAGGGGAATAATAAAGCTTGAGTATAAGGAATTTACCCACTTGAATGAAAGAATGGATGGTGGTGGCTTGGGGAGAGGTATCTCCAACGTGCTAGCAAGCTTTACTCCCTTGTGTTCTTCCTTATTAATCTCCACCTCTTCATAAGCTTCTTCACTTCCAATCCTTTGTTCATCAATTTCATCTAACTCTTCCTCATCACTCAAATCATAAATGGGAGGTTGAGAGAAATCTACCTCCACATTGCTTTCTATCTCATTGGGAGAAGGTTCTTCAAATTCAAAGGATTCACCACCAAGATGGTTGGATGCATGATCTTCATCACCAAGGGAACTCAATTCTTGCTTCATTCTTTCCAAGTCTTCATTCAAAAATTGTTTTGGAGGTTGTGCACTTTCCTCCTCGACATCAAATTCAATCTTCTTGGATGGATTTTCTATGATTTTAGCTTCCCATGGAGGTTCCGCATCTCCTAGGTCTTCAACCACTTCTTCCTCTTCTTTAATGATCATAGGCTCCTCCAATTGTTCTAATACAAAGTGGCATTCCTCCTTTTCCACCGGAGTTTTCAATCTCTCCTTCATGCTATGTTCCTCTTTAGATTCTCCACATGTAGCCATGGGAGTTCCTTGAGTGTCCAAAAGTTGGGATGCTAACCGGTTTACCACCGCATCCAAGGCGGTCATGAATTGTTGCACATCCCTTGTCATCTCCTCATGTCCTTGAAGAAGAACACCAAGGGTTCCATCCATTAGAGGTTGGAGTGGATAAGAAGGTTCATTGTCTTGGAGAAAGGGTTCATTATAGGAAGGTGGTTCTTCTTGGTGAGGTGGTGGTGTGTATTGAAGTGGTTCTTGGGAGTAGTAATCTTGGAATTGTGGTTCCATGTATGGCTCATATGGTTCAAAAGGAGGTTGGTATGGTGGGTAAGGATCATGGTCATATGGAGGTGTTTGTTGAAAATAGGCTTGTGAGTGTGGTTGAGGGTCATGTTGAGGATATGACTCATAGGCATATGGTGGTGGTTCTTGGAAATCACAAGGAGATCCACCATAGCCATTTGATTGATATGCATCAAAGAATGGCTCTTCCTCATAGTGCATTGGTGGGGGTTGTTGCCATGATGATTGATCATAAGCATATGGCTCTTCCCACCTTTGATTGTCCCATCCTTGATACACATCTCCATTATAGTCCTCATCACCTACAACATAGTTGTAATCACACTCATAGTCAAAATGAGAATTCATAATGGAAAGAGAAAACAAAAATCAAAAGATAATGGAAAATAAGAGAAATAAAATTCTACAACTAGCAAATAAAGCAAAAAGCAAGATATTCACACTATTCACATATGTACAATAACCAATAACATAACACCATTGCAATCCCCAGCAACGGCGCCATTTTGACGATTGGATTTTTGATGGTTTAGAATTTTACAAATGAATTCTCGTTGCAAGTATAGTTTCTAAACCAACAATAATCCTTTCATACAAAAGATTGTTTGTCACAAGTAACAAACCCCTAAAATTAATAAACCGAAGTATTGGACCTCGGGTCGTTCTCCCTAGGAATTGTAATGAAGTGTCTTGTTATTGGTTGTGAATTATATTTGGGGTTTTTAAGCTTTTGGACAAGAAATATAAATGGCAAAGAAAATAAACTAACAACTAACAAAGCTCTTGGCAAGATATGAGAACTAGAAGTCCTATCCTAGTTATCCTTCTCAATTGTGATGAGAATTGTTCATTGCTACCACTTAGTTAACCCTTACTAAAGAAAGGAAAGTCAAGTGGATGAATTGACTTGAGCCACAAGTCCTAGCCAACTCCCAAGGAAAGACTAGCTTTAGTGCACTCCAAACCAATTAGCAATCTCTCCAATTATCAATCAACAAAGGAATTAGATAACTCAAGTGTCACTAATTACTCTACCTAGGCCAAGAGGAACAAAATCTAACTAATAGCTATAAGAGACATTTCAACAAACACATAGAGTGCAATACAAGTAAACACCTAAATTTGTAAGAATTAAAGAGAGATCTAACTACAAAGGCAAGAGGTCCACAATAGAAAACTAAATCAATCATGAAACAACAAAGAACTTACCAATTGCATTGAAGGAGAAATGTAGATCTACAAAAGAGAATTCACAAACTACAAACAAAGGAATTACATTAGAAGAAGAATCCTACAAGTGCAATAGAGGAGAGGAACGAAAATTAGAAGGGAGAATAAGAAGAAATAGATCTAGATCTAAGAACTAATCTAATCCTAATCCTAGAGAGAAGAGAGAGCTTCTCTCTCTAGAAACTAACTACAAAGCTAAACTAAACTAATTGGTAACTAACACCTAAAGTGATCAATTATGCCTTCTCCTTAATCCTTCATCCTTTTATTCCTTTCCCTTAGCAATTTGGCGCCAAAATGGGTTCAGAAAACCTCTCAAATCGCCAGGCACGTGTTGCATTAATGAGGTCATGTGCCATCATCGGCGTGTGCGCGCATGGTACGCGTGCGCGTCCCTGGTCGATTCTGCGATGTGCGCGCGAGCGCCTTGTGCGCGTGCGCGTGCATGACTGACTTTGCTTCTTTGACTTTTTATGCTTCTCTCCACTTGTATGCTTCCTTCCTTGCTTCCTTTGATCCATGCCTAGCCTATTTCAACCCTGGAATTACTAGCAAACACATCAAGGCATCTTATGAAATCAAACAGAAACTAGAATTCACCAAAATAAGGCTTAAAAAGTATGTTTTTACACTTAAGCACAATCAAAGGAGAATATACAAAACCATGCTATTTCTTGAATAAATGTGGGTAAAAGTTGATAAAATCTCCAAAAATCAATACAAGATAAACCCTACAAATGGGGTTTGTCAAGCATTCAACTTAAACTCATCCTCATTGACTCTCAGAGTTACTTCCCCCTTTTGGACATCAATGAGAGTTCGTCCAGTTGCTAGGAAAGGTCTTCCTAGAATGAGAGTAGCACTCTTGTGCTCCTCCATTTCCAGCACTACAAAGTCAGTGGGAAAGGTGAATGGCCCAACCCTGACAATCATGTCCTCAATCACGCCTGATAGGTATTTAATGGAGCCATCAGCAAGTAGGAGACATATCTGGGTTGGTTTAACTTCTTCAGTTAAACCAATCTTTCTGATAGTGGATGCAGGTATTAAGTTGATGCTTGCCTCAAGATCACATAAAGCTGTCTTGATGCAATTACCCTCTAATATGCATGGTATCAGAAAGCTCCCGGGATCTTTAAGCTTTTCTGGAAAGCTTTTAAGAATGACTGCACTGCATTCTTCAGTGAAGAGAACTCTTTCAGTTCCTCTCTAATCCTTCTTATGACTCAAGATCTCCTTCATGAACTTGGCATAAGAAGGTATTTGCTCAAGTTCCTCTACAAATGGAATCTTTATTTCAAGAGTCCTGAGATAATCTGCAAAGCGAGCAAATTGCTTATCCTGCTCCTCTTGGCGGAGTTTTTGAGGATAAGGTATCTTGGCTTTATATTCCTCAACCTTTGTTGCTGCAGGTTTATTTTCTACAGAGGTGGTTGGAGAAGCCTTTTTAGAGGGGTTGTTATCAGCACTTGTGTGTGTCTGATCCCTCACTGGCATTTGAATGCCAGGGTTAGAAGCTGGAGTGGCATTGGACGCCAACTCCTTACTTGTTCCTGGCGTTTGAACGCCAGAACTGAGCTTCCATTAGGCGTTTGATGCCAAATCCTTGCCTGTTTCTGGCGTTTGAACACCAGAGTTATTCCTCTCTGGGCTCTTACTGTCCTCAGAGGGATTTTGGGTAGCAGTTTGTTCTTTTCTTGGCTTCCTGCTGCCTTGAAGTGAGGTATTTAATGTTTTTCCACTTCTTAATTGAACTGCTTGGCACTCTTCTGTTATTTGTTTTGATAACTGTTTTTCTGTTTGCTTCAACTGTACCTCCATATTTATATTAGCCATTATTGTGTCTTGTAGTATCTCCTTCAATTCGGCCAGCTGTTTTGTTAGAAACTCTAATTGCTGATTGAATTCAGTAATTTGTTCTGCAGGACTGAGTCAGCAGTTACTGTTTTAGCCTCTTCTTTCATGGAAGATTCACTATTTAGGTACAGATGCTGATTTCTGGCAACTGTATCAATAAGCTCTTGAGCCACTTCAATTGTCTTTCTCATGTGTATAGATCCACCAGCTGAGTGATCTAGAGAAATTTGAGCTTTTTCTGTAAGCCCATAATAGAAGATGTCTAACTGCACCCATTCTGAAAATATTTCAGAGGGGCATTTTCTTAGCATCTCTCTGTATCTCTCCCAGGCATCATAAAGAGATTCATTATCTCCTTGTTTAAAGCCTTGGATGTCCAGCCTTAGCTGTGTCATCCGTTTTGGAGGGAAGTATTGATTCAGAAATTTTTCTGACAGCTGTTTCCATGTCCTTATGCTAGCTTTAGGTTGGTTGTTTAACCACCTCTTAGCTTAGTCTTTTACAGCAAATGGAAATAGTAATAATCTGTAGACATCCTGATCTACTTCCTTATCATGTACTGTGTCAGCAATCTGTAAAAACTGTGCTAGAAACTCTGTAGGTTCTTCCTGAGGAAGACCGGAATACTGGCAACTTTGCTGCACCATGATAATGAGCTGAGGATTCAACTCAAAGCTACTGACTCGAATGGAGGGTATACAGATACTACTCCCATATGAAGCAGTAGTGGGGTTGGCATATGACCCCAGAGTCCTTCTGGACTTTTCAATTCTACTTAGATCCATGATGGAGAAAAGGGAATTGATATGAATAGCAAATAGAATATATTTTAATTTTTTATTTTTTTTTGTAAAAAAGGAACGAATAAATAGTTTAAAATTAAATATAGAATTTGAAAATTAAGAACAAAAAATTTAAGACTAAAATAATTACTTAATTAAGAAGATTTGAAAAATTTTGGATATGATTTTTGATAAAGATTTGAATTTTGAAATTTTAAAACTAAGATAAGATAAAATAAAAAATTTTAAAATAAAATCTGAATTTTTAAAAGAAAAATTCGAAAAATCAATTAAAATAAAGGAAAAAGATATTTTTGAATTCAATGAGGAAAGAGAAAAACAATAAAAAGACACAAAACTTAAAATTTTTAGATCTAATACTCCTTATTTTTGAAAATTTTGGAGGGAAACACCAAGAAACACCAAACTTAAAAATTTTAAGATAAAAATACAAGGAAGACTCAAGAACACTTTGAAGACTCACAAGAACAACAAGAACAAGAAGATAGAACACCAAACTTAAAATTTTTAGAAAACCAAAAGAAAATTTTCGAAAACTAAAGAAAAATCAACAAGAAAACACTAAACTTAAAGTTTGGCACAAGATTTATTCAAAGAAAAATTAATTTTGAAAAAGTTTTTAAAAAAGAAGATAGCCAATTACCAAGAACATAAGCATCACGCTCTAGCCAATTGAGCTATAAATTTAAAGTGTTTTAACAAGGTATTTAATAAAAAGTTTTTTTTTTAAAATACTAATAATTCAAAAATGCACAAGAAAAACAAGAAAAACTAAAGATCAAACAAGGAAAATAAACAAGAACAACTTGAAGATTAAGAAAGAACAATGAACACAATTTCAAAAATTTAAAAGAAAATAAAAACATGCAATTGACACCAAACTTAAAATATGAAACTAAACTCAAACAAAAAAACTCAATTATTAGTTTATAAAAATTTTTCAAAAAATTTAAAAAGAGAAAATAAGGATTAAAAAGAAAATTTCAACCAAAAACAATAATACAAGACTCTAAACCAAAAAGAAAAATTTTTCCTAATCTAAGCAACAAAATAAACCGTTAGTTGTCCAAACTTGAACAATCCCCGGCAACGGCGCCAAAAACTTGGTGCACGAATTGTGAATCACACTTTTCACAACTTGTACCACTAACCAGCAAGTGCACTGGGTCGTCCAAGTAATACCTTACGTGAGTGAAGGTCGATCCCACGGAGATTGTTGGTTTGAAGCAATCTATGCTTATCTTGTAAATCTTAGTCAGGAAATCAATTATAATTATCAGTATGAATTGCGAAGAATAAAAGAGCATGGATTAAATACTTGTTCTGCAGTAATGGAGAATATGTTGGAGTTTTGGAGATGCTTTGTCTTCTGAATCTCTGATTTCTCCTTGTCTTCTTCTTCACGCACGCAAGGTTCCTCCTATGGCAAGCTGTGTGTTGGTGGATCACCGTTGTCAATGGCTACCATCCGTCCTCTCAGTGAAAAAGGTCCAGGTGCGCTGTCACCGCACGGCTAATCATCTGTCGGTTCCCACTCATGCTGGAATAGGATCCATTGATCCTTTTGCGTCTGTCACTACGCCCAGCCCTTGTGAGTTTGAAGCTCGTCACGGTCATTCAATCCCTGAATCCTACTCAGAATACCACAGACAAGGTTTAGACTTTCCGGATTCTCAAGAATGCTGCCAATGGATTCTAGCTTATACCATGAAGATTCTAATTAAGGAATCCAAGAGATATTCATTCAATCGAAGGTAGAATGGAGGTGGTTGTCAGGCACGCGTTCATAGGTTGAGGATGATGATGAGTGTCATGAATCATCACATCCATCGTATTGAAGTGCGAATAAACATTTTAGATAGAAACAAGCATGTTTGAATAGAAAACAGAAATAGTTGCATTAATTCATCGAAACACAGCAGAGCTCCTCACCCCCAACAATGGAGTTTAGAGACTCATGCCGTCAAAGAGTACAAAGTTCAGATCTAAAAATGTCATGAGGTGCAAAATAGACCTCTAAAAGTTGTTTAAATAACAAACTAGTAACCTAGGTTTACAGAAAATGAATAAACTATGATAGATGGTGCAGAAATCCACTTCTGGGACCCACTTGGTGTTTGTTGGGGCTGAGACTTAAGCTTCTCACGTGCCTAGGCTGTTTCTAGAGTTAAACGCCAGGTTGTAACCTGTTTCTGGCATTCAACTCCCATTTGTAACCTATTTCTGGCGTTTGACGCCAAACTGCAACATGGAACTGGCGTTGAACGCCAGTTTACGTCGTCTATCCTTGAGCAAAGTATGGACTATTATATATTGCTGGAAAGCCCTGGAAGTCTAATTTCCAACGCAATTGAGAGCGCACCAATTAGACTCTTGTAGCTCCAGAAAATCTATTCCGAATGCAGGGAGGTCAGAATCCAACAGCATCAGCAGTCCTTTTTCAGCCTAAATCAGATTTTTGCTCAGCTCTCTCAATTTCAGCCAGAAAATACCTGAAATTACAGAAAAATGCACAAACTCATAGTAAAGTCCAGAAATATGAATTTTGCTTAGAAACTAATGAAAATATACTAAAAACTACATGAAATTAACCCCAAAAGGCGTATAAAATATCCGCTCATCACCCGCTTTGCGGAGTATTTCAGAATATTAAAGATTAAGGTCCCTTTTGTAGAGGCTCTTGAACAGATACCTTCTTATGCTAAGTTCATGAAGGACATTTTGAGTCATAAGAAGGACTGGAGGGAAGTAGAAACAGTAGCTCTTACTAAGGAGTGCAATGCAGTCATTCAGATGAACCTTCCTCAGAAACTGCAGAGACACCCTAACACTCTTCTCGGAGCCACAGAAGCAAATCTAAGAGAAGAGTGTCTGGCCCTCATTAGTACCAAGGAATCCAAACCTCAGGAACATGCTACTGAGGGACTTAAGGCAATCATGGACCAGAAGGATTCTGAGAATTCCATTGAGCACGTCCCTACAAAGGAGAAGGAACCTCGAGTTGAATCTTCATTGGGTGTGCAAGGGGAGCCTATAATTACCATAGAGCACGCCCTTGCAGAGGTGAAAGAGCCTCAAGAGCCATCTTTCCTAGGCGTGCAGATAGAACCGGTAGATGAGCAGTTGGCTTATTTCCCAACTGCCATTAAGGAACTGCAAGTCAATATCTCTGTTGCAAAGGTATTGGAAAAAAGGACCCCCTATACGACCTGTCTAAAAGACATTCCTTTTGAAAAGAAGGACCTAAGGGTGTGTGTGGTTCAAGTATTACTTTATTACAAAGATTCCATTCACATGGGAATTAAAGATACCCAAGGGGAAGGTGGAAATTAAAATGATGGTATTCTGATTCCCTGGAATCAAACTTGATTAGGAATAGCTTTTCAAACTTTGAACCAAACATGGGAATATGATATTCTGATCTTAAAATTCCTAGGAATTATTTATAATTCCTAGGAATTATTTATAATTCCTCCAACTACACACACCTAAGGGGAGATGAAATAGAGGTACTTACTGAGAAGTACAGTATCCTAATTCAGAATGAGCTGCTAAGGAAGATGCCAGATCCAGGGAGCTTTCAAATTATATGGACTACTAGAAAGATCATTTTTTATAAAGCCCTGTATGCTCTTGGCTTAAGTTTAAATCTGATACCTTCCGGAGAGACTGGGAAGGCATTGAACACCAGTGAGAAAGATCTCACTGGGCATTCAACACCCATAATGGCAGCAAGCCTAGCGCTGAACGGTAGTGAGGAAGCCCTCACTGGGCGTTCAATGCCCAAATAGTTAAGAACTCTGGCGTTGAACGCCAGTGAGGAACCCCTGATTGAGCATTCAATGTCCACACAGCCAGGGAAGCTGGTGTTGAACGCCAACAAGGACATCCCTACTGGGTATTCAACGCCCAAAATAACAAGGGGTTTGGTGTTTAATGCCAGTAAGGGTGCACAGCTGGGGCGTTCAACGCCCAAAGAGCTATTAGAGCTGGCATTGAACGCAAGTAAAAGCACACATTCTGAGTGCTCAATTCCCACTCAAGAAACCCCTATCCCAAAACCAAAGGAAGCCAAGGCTCACATAAAGACCATAGAGGTTCCTTTGAATGCACTCTTGTAGTGCCTAAGTTCTGATGAATATTCATCCTCTGATGAGGATGAGGACACTAGGGAAGAGCAAGTTGCTCGGTACCTAGGAGCTCTTATGAAGCTGAATTCCAAGTTATTTGGTACAAAGCCTCCAGAAGAAGAACTTCCCTTGCTTTCCAAAGAACTCCATGCTTTGGTTAAGCAAAAGCTACCTCAGAAGCTTCCAGATCTTGGACGCTTCTTGATTCCTTGCACTATAGACACCATGACCTTTGAGAAGGCTGTGTGTGACCTAGGGTCAAGTACAAACCTCATGCCACTCTCTGTAATGGAGAAGCTGGGAATCCAAGAGGCACAAGAAACAAGGATTACCTTGCATAAGTGATGAGGGAAAAACGATTCCACACAAAACTCACCGGCAAGTGTACCGGGTCGCATTAAGTAGTAATAACTCACAAGAGTGAGGTCGATCCCACAGGGATTGATGGATTGAGCAATTTTTGTTAGGTGATGAATTTAGCTATGCAAATATTTGGTGATTTGAGTGATTTTGATTAACAGAAGCTAAATTGCAAGTAAGTAAAGGTGCAGAAGGTAAATTGGACAGAAAAGTAAAGTGCAGAAGAGATAAATTGTAGAAACTTAAAGTGCAAGAAAGTGAAAGAGCTAAAACTTAAATTGCAGAAACTCAAAGTGCAAGAAATGTAAATTGCTGAATCTAAATTGCTAATAAATGTAAATTGCTTGAAGAGTAAAAGGATTTGGGTACTGGAATTCAGAATTGAACAAGAAAATGCAAGCTAAAGTAAATCAGAGAGCTATGAGATGAAGAGATTCAACTCAGTAGCCAAACAGAAATGGAAAATTGCTTGAAAATACAAACAGCATGAAACCTTAATTCAATTATGAAATTCTAAAAGAGAAAGTAAAGATCGAAGAAGAGCAATAAAATTAGAAAGCAGATCTAGATCTCAATTACTCCCTTGATCAAATAGAAAAGAAATTTGCAGAAGAAACGAAAATGAAATCAGCAAAGGAAACTCAGATCCAATTCACTAATTCTCAGAACTATATAAAAGAAAAGCAAAGATGATTCTCAGATCAAGAAATTCAATGGAGTTCTTCAATCTCAATCCAAAAACCCAAAATAGAAATAAGAAATTTGCAGAAGAAAGAAAATAAAAACAGAAAGCAAACTAGATCTAGATCTAATCCCAATTCCCAAATTCAAATGAAAATTCAAAAGTGAAAAACTAAAAATGAGCTAAAGGTCCTTTACAAATCAAATTAACTCCTATTTATACACTTTCTATTTTGGTCTTCAATGCTTGAAGTGGGCCTCTTGATTTTTGGATTTGAAGAAACAATGGATCCGGATGGCATTTAATTGAAAATGGGTTGGAGGCATGCTCCAGTGGAGCGTTCCAATGGCTTTTGTGAACTTAACGTTCACTTAGCATTGTGTGCCTTGTCACGTGCCAATCCTCCTTGCCCATAGCGTTTTCTTTGTGAATGGCACGTTCACTCTTTGAACGCTACTTGTGATGCTTGGTTGTGTGCCTTCCTTCCTTGGCTAGCAATCCACGAAAAAGGTGGAGATAGTAAACGTAACGTTCACTTCTTTGAACACTACCTTGGTTGATTGCTGCACCATTTGGTGCGTCTTGGCTTCATGGGCCAAAAGCCACGAGAAAGTTGCAAAAAGGGAGCGATGCGTTCTAAATTTTGAACGCTACCCCTTCCCTGGTGCATTGGCCTTTGCTCCCTTGGTTGAGGGGCACAAAAAAGGTAAGGATAGTGAACGTAGCGTTCGAATTCTTGAACGCTACCCTTGGTTTGCTTGATGCACACCCAGCTTTCCTTGGTTCCAAGCTCGAGAAAGGTGAGGATAGTGAACGTAGCGTTCACTTCTTTGAACGCTACCTCCTGGCCATGTCTTGGTGCTCGAGTTTTGTTCCTCTCTTGGGCGCTCTGTTTGCAACTTTGAGTGCTGACCCTTGGCTCCCTTTTGAACGCAATGCTTTATTGTCATGGGCCACACTTTTAAAAGCATGGCCTAAGGTCCAAAGCGTGCTCAAACTTCAAAGTGTGCCAAAAATTCTTCTTTCCTCTGTTTGAGCTTAATTTCTGCATTCTGCTTCTTTTCCTTTATCTTTTCACCTGTCATTAACCAAACAAATACATCAAAGCCTCACCAAAATCATAAGATCTTTGCATCATTTATAAAATCACTTAATTCTAGCATAAAACCTATGATTTTGTGTAAAATAAATGATGTTTGATTGATTCAAGAAAATCATGAAAATCCACTCCAATTACTTAGTTATTGTGCAAGAAAGTGCATAAAACCAAATGAAACTAGTGAAAAATGCTTGTAAAACTAGCATAAGATGACTTGTCATCACAATACCAAACTTAAATCTTGCTTGTCCCCAAGCAAGCACTAAACATGAGAAGAAATGAAGTGAAACAGAGAAGTATATAAGTCCTTATTTAGCAGATAATAGAATTTAAACTATGGGATTTTATGCAGACAAAAATGCAGCTCACTTATTCTTTGCTGATAGATAAGAAGTGTTTCTTTGAGGATTCACTAGAGTTGCTGTCTTAATGCCTTGCTCTTTGATTGATCCCTTTTTGGTTTTTCCTTCTTTCTTTTGCTTAGAAAGCTTATTTCTCAATGATAACTCAGTGTCAAGTGTTGCAACAGCCTTTTAGCTCAATTTTGCTCAACACTTCTTCATTACAGACACTTGGCTCACAAATCCTCTTAGGAACATTGATGCCCAGCATCTCTTTGGATCACTAAATTCTTTGTAGCTAGGTTGCTCTTGATGATGGAATTTTGGTTGGTAATCTTGGATTAGTTAATCCAGGTTACCAAGTTTTAAAAGACTCTTCAGAACCTAATTATCCAAGCATATCCTATTACAAAAAGCACCACAGACATATGTCCTAAAGTCCAAGCTATTGGTGTCTAGCCTGATTGTTTGTTTTCTTGCCAATTCTTGGCTTTTCTTTTCTTTTTCTTTCTTACTTTGCTTCATTTTCCAGGGAATTTCATAATAACAGGTTTCATGATATCAACTAAGTTTACACTACATAGAACATTCTATTATGCAGCTTTTATTATTGAGCTTATCATCCAATCAAGCAATTACCACCACTGAACTTCATTCTAATTCCTACCACATTGAACAATCACTTTCTATTTCAATCATTTTCTCTTATTGACGCAAAAAGGGAGACAAAACATGGACTTAATGCAGATGAGTGATAACAAGCATTTAAACTATTGCAGACATAAAAAATTTGCCTTATTTGAACTAAACATTAAGGCAACCAGCAACTTCTCATTCAGAACATTTCAAAGCATAGTGAATTTTGTGACAATACAACCTCTCAGGAGTGTCTTGTAGCTTCCCTTTTGTCATCATCATCTTTTACTTTTTTATTTCCCTTGGTGATGATTCTTTTAAGAGGCTGAGTGTCTTTTCTGCATAATTATTGGAAGTTGCTTATTTTTCTAAGCACTTAGGCAAATGGTTAGCATGAACTTGAACTTACTTTGGTGAGGGAACACCAAACTTAGTTCCTTGCTACTGTTCGTGATGCATCAGTTACATGAAGCAATGTACTTTTGCTAAAAATAATGAACTAAAAACTAGAAGACAGACAATGGTTTAGTGATTTCTCTGTTTGCTTGGAGCTAGTAACTATTAATGCAGAGGGTTGAAATGTGTTTTTAAATGAGATTTTTAGTGGAACACCAAACTTAGCATCCTTCATTCACCTTTAAATTTTTTTGGTGTGCAACACCAAACTTAGCTCCTTGCAATACAGATAAAACTACTTAACCCTCTTATTGAAATAATTAAGCAAAGAAAACTACCTTTGGTTGGGTTGCCTCCCAACAAGCGCTCTTTTAATGTCACTAGCTTGACATCCTTCATCTTGCTCAGCTTAATTTCTGAATCTCCTTCTCTTTGTCCCAATGGCCTCCCAAGTAATGCTTTGCCCTGTGACCATTTGCTGTGAAATTGTTCTTTGTTGCTTCATCTAGCAGTTCAAGGCTTCTATAAGGAAGAACCTTTGTCACCAAGTAGGGACCAGTCCATTTATACTTGAGTTTGTGATGCGTGAGCATCTTTCCTATTTTTCCTAGTAAAATTGCATGTAATTTGTTGGGTTTAATTAAGAATTAATTATATTTTAACCACTATGGATGCTATTTTGAGTTTTGTGCAATACTGTTTATTTTAGGTAGCATTCGGCTGGATTTGATGGAGTTTCTGCAGCACAAGAATCAAACAAGATGGCAGCGAGGAGCGACGCGTACGCGTTACTGACGCGTACGCGTGATTTGAAGATTTACAAAGCGACGCGTACGCGTGACATGCGCAATGTGCAAAAAATGCAGAAAGACGCTGGGGGCGATTTCTGGGCATTTCTGACCCAGTTTCCAGCCCAGAAAACACAGATTAGACGCTGCAGAATGGACAAATCAAGTGGTCCCCACCCATCAGCTGAAGACTTGTTAATTAATTCGAATTTAAATTCAAATTTGATTTTTAAATAGGAAAAGATATTATTTTAATTTTAATTTTAGAAATTTTATTTTTAAATTATTAGGATTAGTTATAAAAGGGGATTCAGATCCATCAGATTGGAACTCAGTACATTTTACCTGAATCCTTATTTTCTCTTTACCATGAGCAACTAAACCTCCATTGTTAAGGTTAGGAGCTCTATCTATTTGTATAGATTGATTTTATTATTTTTTCTATTTTAATTTATGTATGGATTTATATTTAAGAATTATTTTCGTTCTTTATTTTATGAATTTGGGTGGAACGGAAGTATGACCCTCTTTCTAAATGCGTTCTTGTATAACTTGAAAAAGCTCTTTACTTGAACAACAGCTTGAAAACATATTCTCCTAAATTTCTAATTTATCTGGATTTAATAGGATACGTGACATATAATCCTTTTATGTTTGGGTAATTACGATTTCTGTGGCATATAACTAGAATTGAACTTCACCCCCTAATTGGAATTAATTGACCATGGAATTGGCTGTTGATGAATTTTAGAGGAGACTATAAAGGTCTAAGGAATTAGGGTCTAGTCACATATAGTTGCCATAAATTAGATCTTACATGATTAAAATAAAATAATAAGAAAAGTCAATCCAGAAAATAGATAACTCTGAAACCTTAACTGCCTTCTCAATATTTTATTCCTCACCTATTCACCTGCCTGTCTTCAAACTCTTCTTTATTTTTTAATGCTTTTGAACTTCCAAACACTATTTTCTGTTTGTCTAACTAATCATATCAAACACTATTGTTGCTTAATCCATAAATCCTCGTGGGATCGACCCTTACTCACGTAAGGTATTACTTGGTACGACCCGGTGCACTTGCTGGTTAATCTGTAGTTTGAAAATAAGCACCAAGTTTTTGGCGCCGTTGCCGGGGATTGATAGTGATTAATAACTATTAGTTGTTTGATTGCTTAGATTAGGTGTTTTAGTTTTATCTTAGAATTTTTAATTTTTATTTTTTATTTTTTTATTTTTATTTTCACTTTTATTTTTAAAAATTTTATTTTTGTTCTTTATTTTTTTCCTGCTTTTCGCTTACGCAGCTTTTCTTTTCTTTTTTTTCCTTTTACGTTTCTTTCGTTATTTTCTTTAGTACCCCCGCCCCTGTTTTCTTCTTTCTTTTTTTAACTTCCTTTCTAATTTCGATTTTTTTTGTTTGTTCTTTCATCCGTGTTTGTTTTTATTTTTATTTTTATTTTTATTTTAATTTATTTTATTTTATCTTCTTTTATTTTCGTTTTTGTTTTTTTCTGTTATATTTTTTTATATTTTATTAGATTTGTTTTATTTTTACCTTTAATTTTTAAAAAAAAATTAGTATTAATATTTTTTTTCCTAATTTTTGAAATTAAGTTTGGTGTTACCCAGTTGATTTTATTTTAATTTTCCTGTTTATTTTTCCTTTTAATTTCTGACATTTTTTTATTTTATTTTATTTTAGTTACTAATTTCGAAACTTTTTTTTATTTAGTATTGTTATTTTATTATTTTATACAGGTTACCTCACGGGGACTTCTCTGCACTCTGACGTAGAGAGTCCCATCTTTTCTTGTTTTCTGTTTGTTTATGCGCAAGAACAGAGACAAGGAACATCTCGTAGACTTTGATCCTAAACCTGAAAGAACTTTCAGGCGGCATTTACAACAAGCAAGACTTTACAAGACTGCAAAAACTATGGATCCTAATAATAATGCTGTTAATGCCAATGTGGCAAATCCGAATGGGGATGATCAACAAAGGAGAGTGCTTGGCTCTTACTCTGCTCTTACTGCAAATCTTTATGGAAAAAGCATTGTGGTACCTCCTATAGCTGTGAACAACTTTGAGTTGAAGCCGCAACTGGTCACCCTGGTGCAACAAAACTGCCAGTATCACGGACTTCCTCATGAAGATCCAAATCAATTTATATCTGATTTTCTGCAGATATGTGATACTGTGAAGACAAATGGAGTGAATCCAGAGGTGTACAGACTCATGCTCTTCCCGTTTGCTCTAAGAGATAAAGCAAAGCTATGGCTAGATTCCCAACCAAAGGAGAGTCTGAATACTTCGAAAAAGGTTGTTACAGAGTTTTTCACTAAATTTTTTCCACCAAAGAAGCTGACCAAGCTTAGGTTGGAGGTTCAGGCCTTCAGACAGAAGGAGGGTGAAACTCTTTATGAAGCTTGGGAGAGATACAAGCTACTGACTAGGCAATGCCCTCCGGACATGTTCTCCAAATGGACCCAACTAGATATCTTTTATGAAGGTTTGGGTGAGATGTCCAAGATGAGCCTAGACACTTCTACAAGCGGTTCACTGCACAAAAAGAAGACACCAGAGGAGACTATTGAGCTGATTGAATTGGTTGCAAGCAACCAATATTTATACTCATCTAACAGGAATCCTGTGAACTCTAAGACCCCTCAGAAGAGAGGCGTGTTGGAAGTAGAAGCTGTTAATGCTCTTCTTGCTCAGAACAAGCTGATGTCTCAGCAAATAAATCTACTTACTCAACAGATAGGTGGCATGCAAGTCTCAGCTATCAACACACAAAATTCACCACAAGAAATCTCCTATGACATGACAGGTAATTTTGTGCAAAATGATAATTATGATTATGCTCAACCTTCTTTTGAACAAGTGAATTACATGGGGAGTGGTCCTAGGAATCCTAACAATGATCCATATTCTAAGACATACAACCAAGGATGGAGAAATAACCCAAATTTTGGATGGAGGGACTAACCTCAGAGACCTCAGAACTTCAACAATAGTTCTCAAGGTGGTTTCCTGCAGAACAATGATTTGGAAGCAATATTGACAGGTTTTAGACAGGAAACCAGAGCATCCATCAAGAACCTGGAGATTTAAAAGGGTCAATTAGCCACAAAAGTCACTGAAATTGATCAGAGGACCACTAATAGCCTTCCTGGTAACACAATTCCAAATCCAAGAGAGGAATGCAAGGCTATCACCTTGATATGTGGACAAGTGGCAAGTACGGAAGCATAAGTTATGCAGGAAACCAGAGCCTCCATTAGAAACTTAGAGGTGCTAGTGGGCCAACTGAGCAAGCAAATACTTGAGAGGTCTGCAAGTACATTTTAAGAGGATACAGTGGTGAACCCAGGAGAAGATTGCAAGGTTATTCAATTGAGAAGTGGTAAAGTATCTGGCTCTAAGACCAAGGCCAATGAAGAGCTAGTTAAAAAAGAAGCTCCAGAGGAGAAGAAGGGAGAAGTGGAGCACACCCCTCCAAAGCGTGTGGACAACCGATTCCCAGACTCTCTTGACACTTATCCTACATTGCCAAAGGCTCCTGAGTACAAACCAAAAATGCCATATCCTCAGAGATTTCAAAAGGAGACCAAGGACAAGCAGTTTTCAAAGTTCTTGGAAGTCTTCAGAAAGTTGCAAATAAATATTCCTTTTGCTGAGGTTTTGGAACAAATGCCTTTCTATGCCAAGTTCATGAAGGAGCTGTTGTCAAAGAAGAAGTCTTTAAAGGGAGATGAGACAGTGGTCCTGACTAAAGAATGCAGTGCCATCATTCAGAATAACTTACCAAAGAAGATGCCAGATCCAGGAAGCTTTCAAATTCCATGCACCATTGGGAGCACAACCTTTGAGAAAGCGTTATGTGATCTGGGAGCAAGCATCAATTTAATGCCCTTGTCTGTGATGAAGAAGCTGCAGATCTAAGAGGCACAACCCACAAAGATAGCATTACAGATGGCAGATAAATCTATGAAGCCTGCATACAGATTAGTGGAAAATATATTGGTCAAAGTGGGTAAGTTCTTTCTCCCAGTAGATTTTGTAATTCTTGATACAGGGGAGGATGAGAATGCCTTTATAATTCTAGGAAGACCATTCCTAGCCACTGGAAGAGCTCTGATTGATGTAGAAGTAGGTGAATTAGTGCTTAGAGTGCATAATGAGCAACTGGTCTTTCATGTCTTCAAAGATATACATTCAACAGGTGAAGGAGAGAGGTGCATGCAGGATGAGCTTATTGATCCAAACCTTCAAGAACCCCCTGATGATGCACAGCAGAGTCTGTAACTCAAACCTCCTTTCGTGACAATCAGTAAAATTTCTCCTGACATCAAACCTAAGTTTGGTGTTGGAAATGCATCATCCACCAATGAGGAAGTTCCAAAAGAAAAGAAAATACCCAGGGGATGGAGAAACAAAAAGATCCCCACTGAAGGTTTTTCCCCAAGAATGAAGGTGGTGTTGACTAAAACTCCAGCATGAATTTATACAGTAAATAGAATCCTCTCCCTGGAGCATATTGAGCTAATTTATGAAGACACAGGAAAGAAGTTCAAAGTAAGGGGTGAAGAGCTAAGCCCCTATGATCCCCCTCCTTAGAGGAGCTGACCGTCAAGCTAGAGACGTTAAAGAAGCACTTGTCGGGAGGCAACGCGATAATTTTGTATCCTTAGTTATTTTTTGTAGTAGTAGTTTTCTTACTTATTTGATTTTTATTAAGTTCTTACTAATTTTCTGATCATGTAGCTATTTTAGAACAGGAGCCGGAAAAAAAAAGCACCGGACGCGCAAGCGTCACTGACGCGTATGGGTCATCTAGGGGTGCGAGAAAAATAAAAAGTTACAGAGAGTTGCACGTGCGCGCGGCTGGTTTCGCGCAAATCGCACAAAACCCAGGGCATGCGGACGCATGCCTGACGCTTCCGCGTCGTTAAAAAAAATCTCGCGACCCACGCGTGCCGTACGCGTACGCGTCGCCTGCGCCGCACACCTCCACCAGTTCGCCGCCAGTTTTTTTATTTTTTTATTCTCTTTCCCAAATCCTAATTCTCTCTTGTTCTTTTATCCTTTTATTCTTATTTCAGTATAATATTTGTTTCTTTTTATTTTCAGTTCTTCTTTGCTTGAGGACAAGCAAACCTTTATGTTTGGTGTTGACGCTTTGCTTATAGGATTTTCTGTCTATTCTTATGGCACCAAAGGAAGGGGAATCATCTTCACAAAGGAGCACAACCTTAAGAATAAAACGACCGCTCGGATAACTAAGGTGGTTGAGTTCCTTTCATTTTTTCTTCCCACTTTCATTATGTTATGTTCTGGTTTCCTGCAACTTTGTTTTGTTTATTGCATGATCCTTTATTAGTAGATTCATAGGTTCTTGTTTAATTTTCTATTAAGTGCTTTAATTCTGAAAAATGTCTCATGTATTGCCCACTGAGCTTAAAATCAAAAAGAAAGAAGAACAGATGTAGTGCATGAGAATTTGAGTTTAATTTTTAGAGTAGTCTCATTTACTTAGATGTGGTGGTACTTTCTATTTTCTGAATGAATGCTTGAACAGTGTATAATTTTGATAGTGAAGTTTATGAATGTTAAAATTGTTGGCTCTTGAAAGAATGATGAAAAAAGAAAAATGTTATTGATAATCTGAAAAATCATAAAATTGATTCTTGAAGCAAGAAAAAGCAGTGAAAAACACGAAGCTTGCGAAAAAAATTTATAGAAGAAAAAAAAAGGGAAAAGCAAGCAGAAAAAGCCAATAACCCTTCAAACTTAAAGGCAAAGGGTAAAAAGGATCCAAGGCTTTGAGCATTAATGGATAGGAGGGCCTAAAGGAATAAAATCCTGGCCTAAGCGGCTAAATCAAGCTGTCCCTAACCATGTGCTTGTAGCGTGAAGGTGTCAAGTGAAAAGCTTGAGACTGAGCGGTTAAAGTCGTGATCCAAAGCAAAAAGAGGGTGCTTAAGAACTCTGGGCACCTCTAACTGGGGACTCTAGCAAAGTTAAGTCACAATCTGAAAAGGTTCACCCAGTTATGTATCTGTGGCATTTATGTATCCGGTGGTAATACTGGAAAACAAAATGCTTAGGGTCACGGCCAAGACTCATAAAGTAGCTGTGTTCAAGAATCAACATACTGAACTAAGAGAATCAATAACAATATCTGAATTCTGAGTTCCTATGGATGCCAATCATTCTTAACTTCAAAGGATAAAGTGAGATGCCAAAACTATTCAGGATTGCAGTTGTAAACCCCACTATAAGAAGAGATATGAGCTTAATCAAACTCTCATTCTCATGCAAATTCACATCCTAAGCTTATATTAGTTTTGGTTGCTTAAGGACAAGCAACAATTCAAGTTTGGTGTTGTGATGCGTGAGCATCTTTCCTATTTTTCCTAGTAAATTTGCATGTAATGTGTTGGGTTTAATTAAGAATTAATTATATTTTAGCCACTATGGATGATATTTTGAGTTTTGTGCAATACTGTTTATTTTAGGTAGCATTCGGCTGGATTTGATGGAGTTTCTGCAGCACAAGAATCAAAGGAGATGGCAGCGAGGAGCGACGCGTACGCGTGACTAACGTGTACGCGTGATTTGAAGATTTACAAAGAGATGCGTCCGCGTGACTCGCAAAAAAGACCATCGACGAGTGCGCGTGACCGACACGTAAGCGTGACATGCGCAACGTGCAAAAAACGCAGAAAGATGCTAGAGACGATTTCTGGGCTGTTGATGAGCGGATAATTTATACGCTTTTTGGCATTGTTTTTAGTATGTTTTTAGTATATTTTAATTAGTTTTTATTATATTTTTATTAGTTTTTATTTAAAAATCACTCTTCTGGACTTTACTATGAGTTTGGGTGTTTTTCTGTGATTTCAGGTATTTTCTGGCTGAAATTGAGGGACCTGAGCAAAAATCTGATTCAGAGGCTGAAAAAGGACTGCAGATGCTGTTGGATTCTGACCTCCCTGCACTCAAAGTAGATTTTCTGGAGCTACAGAGGCCCAATTGGCGCGCTCTCAATTGCGTTGGAAATTAGACATCCTGGGCTTTCCAGCAATATATAATAGTCCATACTTTGCCCGAGATTTGATGGCCCAAACAGGCATTCCAAGTCAGCTCAAGAATTCTGGCGTTTAACTCAAAAACTGGCACAAAAGCTGGAGTTAAACGCCCAAACTGGCACAAAAGCTGGCGTTTAACTCCAAGAAAAGTCTCTACACATGGAATCTTCAATGCTCAGCCCAAGCACACACCAAGTGGGCCCGGAAGAAGATTTCTGCATTAATTACTGATTTCTGTAAACCCTAGGCTACTAGTTCTCTATAAATAGGACCTTTTGCTATTGTATTTTCATCTTTGATAAGTCTTATGCTATCTTAGACATGTTTGGGGGCTGGCCTCACGGCCATGCCTAGACCTTGTTCTTATGTATTTTCAACGGTGGAGTATCTACACACCATAGATTAAGGTGTGGAGCTCTGCTATTCTTCATGAATTAATACAAGTACTATTGTTTTTCTATTCAACTCAAGTCTTTTTCTTCTCCAAGATATTCATTCTTTCATCAACTTGATGAATTTGATGATCCGTGACACTCATCATCATTCTCACCTATGAACATGTGCCTGACAACCACCTCTGTTCTACTAGCAATGGCTTGAATGCGTATCTCTTGGGTTTCTAATCTAAGATTGGAACCTTCGTGGTATAGGCTAGAATTATTGGCGGCCATTCCTGAGATCCGGAATGTCTGAACATTGTCTGTAGGTTTCTGAGTAGGATTTGGGAAGGGATGACTGTGACGAGCTTCAAACTCGCGATTGTGGGGTGTGTGACAGACGCAAAAGGATCAATGGTTCCTATTCCGACATGATCGAGAACCGACAGCTGATTAGCCGATGTTGTGACAGAGCATCAGGACCATTTTCACTGAGAGGACGGGATGTAGCCATTGACAACGGTGATGCCCAACATAAAGCTTGCCATGGAAAGGAGTATGAATGATTGGAAGAAGGCAATAGGAAAGCAGAGGTTCAAGGGGAACAAAGCATCTTCATACGCTTATCTGAAATCCACCAATGAATTACATAAGTATCTCTATCTTTATTTTATGTTTATTTTCATCACCTTAAACTCCATAACCATTTGAATCCGCCTGACTGAGATTTACAAGATGACCATAGCTTGCTTCAAGCCGACAATCTCCGTGGGATCGACCCTTACTCATGTAAGGTTTATTACTTGGACGACCCAGTGCACTTGCTGGTTAGTTGTGCGGAATTGTGACAAAGTGTGATTCACGTTTGAGAGCTCCAAGTCCTTTGGCGCCATTGTTGAAGATCACAATTTCGTGCACCAAGTTTTTGGCGCCGTTGCTGGGGAAGGAACGAATGAATGAACAACAATTTCGCATTTGTTTCCGGCAACAACAGTACCAAGTTTGGTCCGGTAACAACACCAAGTTTTTGGCACCGTTGTCGGGGATTGTTCGAGTTTCAACAACTGACGGTTCATCTTGTTGCTTAGATTAGGTACTTTTCAGAATTTTTAAGAATGAATTCTAGAGTTTCAAGGTGATGTTCTTATCATCACAAAAGCTGATTAATTCTCATCAATTTAGCTGATGAATGTAATGTCCTGCTGAAGCTTGGCCAAACATGTCTAATCTTTTTAGACTGAAGCTTTAGACTAACATTGCATGATTCCTGGAATTCTTATTAAAAGTTTTGAATCCCTTTATTTTCTTTTCCATATAATTTTCGAAAATCACAAAAAAAATTTATAAAACAATAAAAATAAAAAATATTTTATGTTTCTTGTTTGAGTCTAGTATCAATTTTTAAGTTTGGTGTCAATTGCATGACTTTCTTCTTGCATTTTTTGAATTTATACATATTGTTCTTCATTGATCTTCAAGTTGTTCTTGATGATTTCAGTGCTCTGATTTTAAATTCTCTTGTTTTGTGTGTTTTGTTGTTTCTCATATGCATTCTCAATTTGTTAGTGTCTCTTATATGAAAATTTTTAAGTTTGGTGTCTTACATGCATTGTTTATTTGATCTTAGTTGCATTTTTATTGATTCCCATCATCAAAAATTCAAAATTATTTTTTAAAACTATGTCTTTTCAAGTCAATAATACAGAGAATTGAAGATTCAGAACATTCAGCAGAGGAATCAAACAAAAAAGCTGGGCGTTCAAAACGCCCAGTGAAGAAGGAAAACTGGCGTTTAAACGCCAGCCAGGACACTAGAGATTTGGGCGTTAAACGCCAGAATGGGCACCATTCTGGGCGTTTAACACCAGGATGACACTAGAGGGAAGATTTTGTTTTTAATTCACATTTTTTCCAGTTTTCATAATTTTTCAAAATCAAATCTTTTTCAAATCATATCTTTTCAAATCATATCTCTTCCAAATCATAGTTTTTAATTCTTTCCCTTTTATATTTATTTTTTCTATTTTGAAAAATCCTTGCTTCAATTCAAGATTTACTTCAAAATTTTCAAGTTGTTACTTGCCTATTAAGAAAGGATCAATTTTTAAATTTTTAGAATCATATCTTTTAATTTCTTGTTAGTCAAGTAATCAACTTTAGTTTTAAAACTTTCTCTTTTTAATTTGATTTTCAGTCATATCTTCTCAATCATATCTTTTTCAATCACATCTTTTTCAAAATTAATTTTCAATCATATCTTTTTGATTTCTAATTTCAAAATCTTTTTCAAAATCACTTAATTTCTTTCCCAAACTTAATTTTCGAAAATCTCAATCAAATTTTCAAAATTTTCTTTTTATTATTTCAAAATATTTTTAATTTATGTTCGAAAATTCTTCTCCTTTTCTCACATCCTTTTATTTAAAGGACTAAAGACTCCTCATCAAGGTGCAATTCGAACTCTGTTCCTCTTGATAAGTTCGAATTCCCTCTTCTCCACCTCCTCCTTCTATTCTTCTTTTTCTCTGACACCTCAAGGAATCTCTATACTGTGACATAGAAGATTCCCTACTTTCTTGTTCTCTTCTCTTTCATATGAGCAGGAACAAAGATAAAGGCATACTTGTTCAAGCTGATCCTGAACCTGAAAGGACCGTAAAGAGAAAGCTAAGAGAAGCTAAAGCACAACTCTCTCTAGAGGGCCTAACAGAGCTCTTCAAAGAAGAAGAAGCCATGGCAGCCGAAAACAACAATGCCAACAATGCAAGGAAGGTGCTTGGTGACTTTACTGCACCTACTCCTGATTTCTATGGGAGAAGCATCTCTATCCCTGCCATTGGAGCAAACAACTTTGAGCTTAAGCCTCAATTAGTTTCTCTAATGCAACAGAATTGCAAGTTTCATGGACTTCCATTGGAAGATCCTCATCAGTTCTTAGCTGAATTCTTGCAAATCTGTGACCCTGTCAAGACCAATGGGGTTGACCCTGAAGTCTACAGACTTATGCTTTTTCCTTTTGCTCTAAGAGACAGAGCTAGAACATGGTTGGATTCACAACCTAAGGAAAGCCTAAACTCTTGGGAAAAGCTAGTCAATGCCTTCTTGGCAAAGTTCTTTCCACCTCAAAAATTGAGTAAGCTTAGAGTGAAAGTCCAAACCTTTAGACAAAAGGATGGTGAATCCCTCTATGAAGCTTGGGAAAGATACAAGCAACTGATCAGAAGATGCCCTTCTGACATGCTTTCAGAATGGAGCATCATAGGTATTTTCTATGATGGCCTGTCTGAACTATCCAAGATGTCATTGGATAGCTCTGCTGGAGGATCTCTTCATCTGAAGAAGACGCCTGCAGAAGCTCAAGAACTCGTTAAAATGGTTGCAAATAACCAATTCATGTACACCTCTGAAAGGAATCCTGTGAATAATGGGTCAACTCAGAAGAAAAGAGTTCTTGAGATTGATACTCTGAATGCCATATTGGCTCAGAATAAAATATTGACCCAACAAGTCAATATGATTTCTCAGAGTCTGTCTGAAATGCAAGTAGCAACAGGCAGTACTAAGGAAGCTTCCTCTGAAGAAGAAGCTTATGATCCTGAGAACCCAACAATGGAAGAGGTGAATTCATGGGAGAATCCTATGGAAACACCTATAATCCTTCATGGAGAAATCATCCAAATCTCTCATGGAAGGATCAACAGAGACCTCAACAAGGTTTCAACAACAATAATGGTGGAAGAAACAGGTTTAGCAATAGCAAGCCTTTTCCATCATCTTCTCAGCAACAGACAGAGAATTCTAAGCAAAACCCCTCTGACTTAACAAACATTATCTCTGATATAATCAAAACCACTCAAAGTTTCATGACTGAAACAAGGTCCTCCATTAGAAATTTGGAGGCACAATTGGGTCAGCTGAGTAAGAAAATTACTGAACTCCCTCCTAGTACTCTCCCAAGCAATACAGAAGAGAATCCAAAAAGAGAGTGCAAGGCCATAACCACATCTCACATGGCCGAACATGGAGAGGAGGAAGAGGCAGTGATTCCCACTGAGGAAGACCTCAATGGATGCCCATTGACCTCCATGGAGTTCCCTAAAGAGGAACCATGGGAGTTTGAGGCTCACACTGAGACCATAGAGATTCCATTAAATTTACTTTTGCCATTCATGAGCTCTGATGAGTATTCTTCCTCTGAAGAGGATGAAGATGTTACTGAAGAGCAAGTTGCTAAGTACCTTGGAGCAATCATGAAGCTGAATGCCAAGTTTTTGGTAATGAGACTTGGGAGGATGAACCTCCATTGCTCATCAAAGAACTGGATGACTTGACTAGGCAGAGATTACCTCAAAAGAGACAGGACCCTGGAAAGTTCTCAATCCCTTGTACCATAGGCACTATGACCTTTGAGAAGGCTCTGTGTGAACTAGGGTCAAGCATAAACCTTATGCCTCTCCCTGTAATGGAGAAGCTAGGGATCATTAAGGTACAAGCTGCAAGAATGTCACTGGAGATGACAGACAATTCAAAGAAATAGGCTTATGGACTTTTAGAGGATATCTTGGTAAAGGTTGAAGACCATTGCATCCCTGCTGATTTCATAATCCTAGAAACTGGGAAGTGTATGGATGAATCCATCATCCTTGGCAGACCCTTCCTAGCCACAGCAAAGGCTGTGATTGATGTTGACAGAGGAGAATTGATCATTCAAGTGAATGGAGACTCCCTTGTGTTTAAAGCTCAAGGATATCCCTCTATCACCATGGAGAGGAAGTACGAAGAGCTTCTCTCAATACAGAGTCAAACAGAGCCCCCACAGTCAAACTCTAAGTTTGGTGTTGGGAGGTTCCAACATTGCTCTGAACATCTGTGAGGCTCCATGAGAGCCCACTGTCAAGCTATTGACATTGAAGAAGCGCTTGTTGGGAGGCAACCCAATCGTTACTATTCTATGATAATTTTCTATTTTCTATTGTTATTTTATGTTTTCTGTAGGTTGATAATCATGTGAAGTAACAAAAACAATTGAAAAAGCAAAAACAAAGTGAAAAACAGAATAAAAAATAGAACACCCTGGAGGAGACAGTTACTGGCATTTAAACACCAGTAAAGGTAGCAGAATGGGCGTTAAACGCCCAGTCTGGCACCATTCTGGGCGTTTAACGCCAGAAATGGGCACCAGACTGGCGTTTAATGCCAGGAATGGGCAAGAAGCTGGTGTTAAACGCCAAAAATGGGCAGCAACCTGGCGTTTAACACCAGGATTGGCAGAAAGGGGCGTTTTGTACGCCACTTGGTGCAGGGATGAGATATCCTTGACACCTCAGGATCTATGGACCCCACAGGATCCCCACCTACCCCACCACTCTCTCTCTTCTTCACCCATTCACCAATCACCAGAATACCTCTTCCCTAAAAACCCCTCACCTATCAAATCCCACCATTCTCTTCACCACTCACATCCATCCTTCATAAAACCCATTTTCACTCCTTCATTTTCACACAACCTAAACACTACTTCTCCCCCTTACACAAAGCCCACTCCATCTCCTCTATTTCTTCTTCTTCTACTCTCTTCTTTCTTCTTTTGCTCGAGGACGAGCAAGCTTCTAAGTTTGGTGTGGTAAAAGCTAAAGCTTTTTATTTTTCCATAACCATTTATGGCACCAAAGGCCAGAGAAACCTCTAGAAAGAGGAAAGGGAAGGCAAAAGCTTCCACCTCCGAGTCATGGGAGATGGAGAGATTCCTCTCAAGGGTGCATCAAGACCACTTCTATGAAGTTGTGGCCAAGAAGAAAGTGATCCCCGAGGTCCCTTTCAAACTCAAAAAGAATGAGTATCCAGAGATCCGACATGAGATCCGAATAAGATGTTGGGAAGTTCTCACCAACCCCATTTAACAAGTCAGAATCTTAATGGTTCAAGAGTTCTATGCCAAGGCATGGATCACCAAGAACCATGATCAAAGTGTGAACCCGGACCCCAAGAATTGGCTTACAATGGTTCGAGGGAAATACTTGGATTTTAGTCCGGAAAATGTAAGATTGGCATTCAACTTGCCCATGATGCAAGGAGATGCACACCCATACACAAGAAGGGTCAACTTTGATCAAAGGTTGGACCAAGTCCTCATGGACATCTGTGAAGAGGGCGCTCAATGGAAGAGAGATTCACGAGGGAAGCCGGTTCAACTAAGAAGGCATGACCTCAAGCCCGTGGCTAGGGGATGGTTGGAGTTCATCCAACGCTCAGTCATTCCTACTAGCAACCAGTCTGAAGTTACTATAGACCGGGCTATCATGATTCATAGCATCATGATTAGAGAGGAAGTAGAAGTTCATGAGGTTATATCCCAATAACTCTAAAAGGTGGCGGACAAGTCCTCTCCTTTAGCAAGGTAAGCCTTCCCTCATCTCATTTGTCACCTTTGCAATTCGGTTGGAATTGACATAGAGGGAGACATTCTCATTGATGAGGACAAACCCATCACTAAGAAAAGGATGGAGAAAACAAGAGAACCTCATCAAGAGCATGAGGAAATTTCTCATCATGAAATCCCTGGGATGCCTTAAGGGATGCATCTTCCTCCACAAAACTATTGGGAGCATATCAACACCTCCCTAGGAGAATTAAGTTCCAACATGGGACAACTAAGGGTGGAGCACCAAGAGCATTCCATCCTCCTCCATGAAATTAGAGAAGACCAAAGAACCATGAGAGAGGAACAACAAAGGCAAGGAAGAGACATTGAGGAGCTCAAGCACTCCATAAGATCTTCAAGAGGAAGAACAAGCCGCCATCACTAAGGTGGACCCGTTCTTTAACTTCCTTGTTCTTTATTTTCCTGTTTTTCAAAAATTATGCTTTATGTTTATCTATGTTTGTGTCTTTATTACATGATCATTAGTGTTTATGCCTTAAAGCTATGAAAATGAATCCATCACCTTTCTTAAATGAAAAATGTTTTTAATTGAAAAAGAAAAAGAAGTGCATGAATTTCAAATTTTAAAACAGTTTAATTATTTTGATGTGGTGGCAATACTATTATTTTTCTGAATGAATGCTTGAACAGTGCATATTTTTTAATTTAATTGTTTATGAATGTTAAAATTGTTGGCTCTTGAAAGAATGAAAGGAAAAAGAGAAATGTTATCTGATGATCTGAAAAATCATAAAATTGATTCTTGAAGCAAGAAAAAGCTGTGAAAAGCTTGCAAAAAAAAAGGAGAGAAAAGAAAAAAAAAGAAAAGCAAGCAGAAAAAACCAATACCCCTTTAAACTAAAAGGCAAGGGTGATAAAAAGGATCCAAGGCTTTGAGCATCAGTGGATAGGAGGGCCCACAGGAATAAAATCCTAGCCTAAGCGGCTAAACCAAGCTGTCCCTAACCATGTGCTTGTGGCGTGAAGGTGTCAAGTGAAAACTTGAGACTGAGCGGTTAAAGTCGAAGTCCAAAGCAAAAAGAAGAGTGTGCTTATGAACCCTGGACACCTCTAATTGGGGACTCTAGCAAAGCTGAGTCACAATCTAAAAAGGTTCACCCAGTTATGTATCTGTAGCATTTATGTATCCGGTGGTAATACTGGAAAACAAAGTGCTTAGGGCCACGGCCAAGACTCATAAAGTAGCTGTGTTCAAGAATCAACATACTTAACTAGGAGAGTCAGTAACACTATCTGGATTCTGAGTTCCTATAGATGCCAATCATTCTGAACTTCAAAGGATAAAGTGAGATGCCAAAACTGTTCAGAGGCAAAAAGTTAAAAGCCCCGCTCATCTAATTAATACTGATCTTCATAGATGTTTTTGGAATTCATTGTATATTCTCATCCTTTTATCCTATTTGATTTTCAGTTGCTTGGGGACAAGCAACAATTTAAGTTTGGTGTCGTGATGAGCGGATAATTTATACGCTTTTTGGCATTATTTTTAGTATATTTTAATTAGTTTTTATTATATTTTTATTAGTTTTTATTTAAAAATTACTCTTCTAGACTTTACTATGAGTTTGTGTGTTTTTCTGTGATTTCAGGTATCTTCTGGCTGAAATTGAGGGACCTGAGCAAAATTCTGATTCAGAGGCTGAAAAAGGACTGCAGATGCTGTTGGATTCTGACCTCCCTGCACTCAAAGTGGATTTTCTAGAGCTACAGAAGCTCAATTGGCGTGCTCTCAATTGCGTTGGAAATTAGACATCCTGGGCTTTCCAGCAATATATAATAGTCCATACTTTTCCCGAGATTTGATGGCCCAAATAGGCGTTCCAAGTTAGCTCAAGAATTCTGGCGTTTAACTCCAAAACTGGCAAAAAAGCTGGAGTTAAACGCCCAAACTGGCACAAAAGCTGGCGTTTAACTCCAAGAAAAGTCTCTACACATGGAAGCTTCAATGCTCAGCCCAAGCACACACCAAATGGGCCCGGAAGAAGATTTCTGCATTAATTACTGATTTCTGTAAACCCTAGGCTACTAGTTCTCTATAAATAGGACCTTTTGCTATTGTATTTTCATCTTTGATAAGTCTTATGCTATCTCAGACACGTTTGAGGGCTGGCCTCACGGCCATGCCTAGACCTTGTTCTTATGTATTTTCAACGGTGGAGTTTCTACACACCATAGATTAAGGTGTGGAGCTCTGCTGTTCTTCATGAATTAAGACAAGTACTATTGTTTTTCTATTCAACTCAAGTCTATTTCTTCTCCAAGATATTCATTCGTTCTTCAACTTGATGAATGTGATGATCCGTGACACTCATCATCATTCTCACCTATGAACATGTGCCTGACAACCACCTCTGTTCTACTAGCAATGGCTTGAATGCATATCTCTTGGGTTTCTAATCTAAGATTGGAACCTTCGTGGTATAGGCTAGAATTATTGGCGGCCATTCCTGAGATCCGGAACGTCTAAACCTTGGTATTCTGAGTAGGATGTAGGAAGGGATGACTGTGACGAGCTTCAAACTCGCAATTGTGGGGCGTGTGACAGACGCAAAAGGATCAATGGATCCTATTTCGACATGATCGAGAACCGACAGCTGATTAGCCGATGTTGTGACAGAGCATCAGGACCATTTTCATTGAGAGGACGGGATGTAGCCATTGACAATGGTGATTCCCAACATAAAGCTTGCCATGAAAAGGAGTATGAATGATTGGAAGAAGGCAATAGGAAAGCAGAGGTTCAAGGGGAACAAAGCATCTTCATACGCTTATCTGAAATCCACCAATGAATTACATAAGTATCTCTATCTTTATTTTATGTTTATTTTCATCACCTTAAACTCCATAACCATTTGAATCCGCCTGACTGAGATTTACAAGATGACCATAGCTTGCTTCAAGCCGACAATCTCCATGGGATCGACCCTTACTCACGTAAGGTTTATTACTTGGACGACCCAGTGCATTTGCTGGTTAGTTGTGCGGAATTGTGACAAAGTGTGATTCACGTTTGAGAGCTCCAAGTCCTTTGGCGCCATTGTTGATGATCACAATTTTGTGCACCAGATATCTGCGGTAAATATCCGCATCCGATCCGAAAATTGCGGATACGATCCGATCCGTAAATTGATCGGATCGGATCCGATCCGATCCGCACTCTTTGCGGATCGGATCCGATCCGATCCGCATTCTTTGCGGATCGGATCGCGGATATCTGCTCTACATCCGCGTATCCGATCCGCGGATCCACAGATCCGCACTATAATAATAAAAAAACAAATAAATATATATATATATTTGGTATTATATTTACTTGTTTGTATGTTTTAGTTAGTAATTATTATTCATATATTGTATTATTTTATTTTTGTTATTTAGAGAGAGTTTGATTAAAAATATTTTAGAAATAAATAAGTTTAAAAGCATGAAAGAAATATTTATCGAATTCTTTTACATAGAAATATGATTAAAAAGAGAAGGTTTAATTATGCGGATATATCCGATATCCGATCCGATCCGATCCGTAAATGTGCGGATCGGATTGGATCGGATCCGGCACTAAAAAGTGCGGATATCATATCCGATCCGATCTGATGGAAATTGTGCGGATCGGATCGAATTTTCGGCCATATCCGATCCAATCCGATCCGCGGACACCCCTGCAGATTAGAAGCTGCAGAATGGACAATCAAGTGGTCCCCACCCATCAGTTGAAGACTTGTTAATTAATTCGAATTTAAATTCAAATTTGATTTTTAAATAGGAAAAGATATTATTTTAATTTTAATTTTAGAAATTTGATTTTTAAATTATTAGGATTAGTTATAAAAGGGGATTCAGATCCATCAGATTGGAACTCAGTACATTTTACCTGAATCCTTATTTTCTCTTTACCATGAGCAACTAAACCTCCATTGTTAAGGTTAGGAGCTCTGTCTATTTGTATGGATTGATTTTATTATTTTTTCTATTTTAATTTATGTATGGATTTATATTTAAGAATTGTTTTTTTTCTTTATTTTATGAATTTGGGTGGAACAGAAGTATGACCCTCTTTATAAATGTGTTCTTGTATAACTTGGAAAAGCTCTTTACTTGAACAACAGCTTAAAAACATATTCTCCTAAATTTCTAATTTATCTGGATTTAATAGGATACGTGACATATAATCCTTTTATGTTTGGGTAATTACGATTTCTGTGGCATATAACTAGAATTGAACTTCACCCCCTAATTGGAATTAATTGACCAAGGAATTGGCTGTTGATGAATTTTAGAGGAGACTAGAAAGGTCTAAGGAATTAGGGTCTAGTCACATATAGTTGCCATAAATTAGATCTTACATGATTAAAATAAAATAATAAGAAAAGTCAATCCGGAAAATAGATAACTCTGAAACCTTAACTGCCTTCTCAATATTTTATTCCTCACCTATTCACCTGCCTGTCTTCAAACTCTTATTTTTTAATGCTTTTGAACTTCCAAGCACTATTTTCTGTTTGTCTAACTAATCATATCAAACACTATTGTTGCTTAATCCATCAATCCTCATGGGATCGACCCTTACTCATGTAAGGTATTACTTGGTACGACCCGGTGCACTTGTCAGTTAATCTGTGGTTAGAAAATAAGCACCAATTTGCCAGGGAAAACATTGAGTCTAGAGTTATACAAGAGTACTTGCTGTCCTGGTTTGAACTCCTTCCTTGAGATCCTCTTGTCATGCTATTTCTTAGCTTTTTCCTTGTATATCTTAGCATTCTCATAGGCTTCCATTCTAAACTCATCCATCTCATTTAATTGCAATAACCTCTTCTCTCCTGCTGCTTGAGAATCAAGGTTGAGGAGTTTAGTGGCCCAGAAAGCTTTATGCTCAAGCTCTACAGGAAGGTGACAAGACTTGCCATATAACAACTGAAAATGAGACTTTTCAGTGGGGGTTTTGAATGCTGTTCTATATGTCTAGAGAGCATCTTTTAATTTTCTGGCCCAATCTTTTTTGTACTCCCCACTGTTTTCTCTAAAATTCTCTTCAACTCCCTATTTGCAAGCTCTGCTTGGACATTGGTCTATGGATGATATGGTGTAGCTACTTTATGCATCACCCCATATTTGTGAAGTAGTTTCTCCATTTGTTTGTTGCAGAAATGACTACCACCATCACTGACAAGACCCTTAGGCACTCCATATCTAGTAAAAATGTGCTTCTTAAGGAATTGAAGGACAATTTGTGCATCACATGTGGTTGTTTCTATGGCTTCCACCTACTTTGAGACATACTCTACTGCTACAAGTATGTACTTGAAGGAATATGAGGGTGGAAAAGGGCCCATAAAATCTATGCCCCAAAGATCAAATAGTTCTACCTCCAGGATGTAGTTCTGAGGCATCTCATTCCTTCTTGTTAATCCTCCAGCTCTTTGGCACTCATTGCATTGATGAACAAACTCTCTAGTATCCTTGAATATGGTTGGCCAATAAAATCCACTTTAAAATACTTTAGCTGCTGTTCTTTCTGGCCCAAAATGTCCACCATAAGCTGAGCCATGACAGTGCCACAATATGTCTTTCATTTCATTTTCGGGATGCATCTTCTAATCATCCCATCTAGACACCTCTTGAACAAGAATGGTTCATCCCACAAGAATTTTCTGGCTTCATTACATAGCTTCTTCACTTGTTGCTTGGTAAACTCTTGAGGGATATTCCTTCCCACCTTATAGTTTGCAATGTCTGCAAACCAGGGAGCTTGTTAGATTTGTAGGAGGTGTTCATCTGGAAAGCTTTTGTTCACTGAATATGGAGCTTGGTTAGCTTCTTGTGATAATCTTGATAAATGGTCTACTACTTGGTTCTCATTCCTTTTCCTATCTCTTACTTCAATATCAAACTCTTGTAGCAGCAACATGATGGGTGAAAATTTGATTCCACACAAAACTCACCGACAAGTATACCGGGTCGCATCAAGTAGTAAAACTCACTTAGAGTGAGATCGATCCCACAGGGATTGATGGATCAAGCAACTTTAGTGAGTGATTAGTTTAGTCAAGCAAACAGTGGTGAATTGGGTGAAATTGAGTAATAGAAAGGAAATTGCAAGGAATTTAAAATGCAGAAGGTAAATTACAGTGAAAGTAAAGTGCAGAATGTAAATTAGCTGAAGCTTAAATGATAAGAAAAGTAAAATTGCAGCAGATCTCACTTGCAGGAATTAAATTGACAGAAGCTTAAAGAACAAAAAATGTAAATTTCAGCAAAAGTAAAGGGGGCTGGGTGCTGAAAAGTAAAGAAAGCATTAAATCATGACTTAGAGCAATTACAGAAAATGTAAACGTGCAGGAAGAGTAAATCAAGCTCAGTGTGAATGGAAAAGTAAAATTGCAGAAGAATAGAATTACAGATTTGCAGGAAAAGTAAATTTGGATCTCAACAATTTCAAATGTAAAGTTGTAGAAAGTAAATTTGCAAGAAAGGAAAGTGTAGCAGAGAATTTTAGAAATTGAAAATTTGCATAAGCCAAATTGAATTCAATTATAATAGAAATGTAAAATTGCAGAAAAGGAAAAGGAAGCTAAGCTCTCTACCAGAGCCTTCTACCCTACTCCTAATGCTCTCTAGCAGAGCCAGCCTCCCTAATGAAATGAAAATGATGCCTTTATATAGGCTTTACAAAATGAAAATGAAATTGAAATTGAAAACAAATTACAATTAAAATGAAATTCCTATTCTAACTATCTCTTGTGCCTTTGAGTGATGTCAATTGGGCTTTGCTTGCTTTGGATTTGAAGAAGAGTGGATCTAGATGGCTTGGTTCAAGTGGCATGGGTCATGGTGTATATAGTTAGCTCCTAGGGGAGCGTTCAGTTGAGTTTTGTGAACGCTACGTTCATTTTCCTTTGGCCAAGCACGCTTCCTTCATGGGCTTATCTCTCCTAGCATTCACTAAGTGAGCGTTGCGCTCAAATTGTGAGCGCTACTCCTTGTTGCTTCAATGTGTGCCCCCTCTTCGATCCTTGGCCAGTGCATGTGTGGTGCACATTTTGCTTCTCTTGGCCAGCATCACGAAAAAGGGGAAGAAAGTGAGAGTAGCATTCGCATTTTAGAACGCTACCTCCTTGGCTTGATGCTTCATGCGCCTAGCTTCCCTTGCTTCTAAGGCATGAGAATGCTCACACTTGTGAGCGTAGCACTCACTTCTTTGAGCACCATCCTTTGATGTGTCCGCTTGTCTTGATTGAGCGCTCCCCCTTCGAGCCTTGGTGCTGGCCTTTGTTCCCTTGGTTGAGTATTTTCTTGGGCCTTAAAGATGTCTATCACTTATGCTTCCATTTCATGCTAAATATAGATTGTTATATATCGTTGGAAAGCTCTGAATGTCAGCTTTCCAACGCAACTAGAAGCGCATCAATTGGACATCTGTAGCTCAAGTTATGGCCCTTTGAAGAAGGCATAGTCATGCTGTCACAAGGCTTAAAGAAAAGCCCGAAAAAGTGAACAAAATTCAACGTAGCACTCCCTTTAATGAGCGTTAGCCTTTGTTTCTTTCGTTCATGGCTTTCATTAATGCCTTGGTATTAATAATATGCATGCTTCCATGGTTTTAACAATACTATATGCTTCCATTTAATGAATACATAAGCCAATGAATACATAATGCGAATTACTTTATATTACTTTAGTAATGCATTACGTAAAGCTTGATTGGCCAATTGGCATAATTAAATGCATGCATGCTTTAATGAATGCATAAGGCATTACAAAAGGCCACGACTTCATGGTCATGGGCCACGCTTTTAAAAGTGTGCCCTAAGGTTCCAAAGCGTGCTCAACTTCAAAGTGTGCCCCAAAATCCTTCTTTTCTTCTTTTAAGCTGATTTTGTGCAATTTTGCTTTTTTTTTCTCTTATTTCCTACAAAATTTATAAAATCAATAGATCAAGGAAATATACCATTTAAGCACAAAAGCATTCAATATTTAAGCACTAATCATAAATTTCTTGTATGAAAAATCATAGAAAAACATGACATGATGACATGTCATCACAACACCCACCTGATAAGCCTTGGCTTTGAATCCTGTTTAGACATGAGATACTTGAGAGCAGCATGATCAGTATATACTATAACCTTTGAACCAATCAAGTATTGTCTAAACTTATCAAAGGCATATACAATTGCCAATAGCTCTTTTCCAGTGGTGGTTTAATTTTTCTGTGCCTCATTCAACACCTTGCTAGCATAGTATATAACATGGTGCAGCTTGTCTTTCTTTTGCCCCAATACAGCACCAATTGCAAAGTCACTTGCATCACACATAAGTTCAAAAGGCAATTCCTAGTCTCGGGGTGTGATGATTAGTGTTGTAGTGAGTTTTCTTTTTAAAGTTTCAAAGGCATGCTTGCAATTGTCATCAAAGATGAAAGGATTATCAATCACTAGTAGGTTGATTAGTAGTTTTGCTATTTTTGAAAAATCTTTGATGAATCTTCTGTAAAAACCAGCATGTCCAAGAAATCTTATTACTGCTTTCATATTAACAGGTATAGAAAGCTTTTCAATGATTTCTATTTTTGCTTTGTCAACCTCTATACCTTTGCTTGAAACCTTATGCCCAAGAACTATCCCTTCAGGAACCATGAAATGACATTTCTCCCAATTCAATACAAGATTAGTTTCTTGGTATCTTTTCAAAACAAGAGTTAAATGATGCAAGCAAGTGTTAAATGAATTGCCAAAGACAGAAAAATTGTCTATGAAAACTTCTAAAAACTTCTCCACCATGTCAGAAAATATAGAAAGCATACACCTTTGAAAAGTTGCAGGGGCATTGCACAGGCCAAAGGGCATCCTTCTGTAAGCAAAGACTCTAAATGGACAGGTGAAGGAAGTCTTTTCTTGATTCTTGGGATCCACTACTATTTGATTATACCCAGAATACCCGTCCAGGAAACAATAATATGCATGGCCAGCCAATCTTTCCAACATCTGGTCGATGAATGGAAGGGGAAAATGATCCTTCCTTGTAGCATCATTCAGTCTTCTATAATCTATGCACATTCTTCACCCAGTCACTGTCCTTGTGGGGATTAACTCGTTCTTCTCATTTGAAATGACTGTCATTCCTCCCTTCTTTGGCACAACCTGTACTGGGCTCACCCAAGAGCTGTCAGAGATTGGGTATATAATTCCAGCATTCTATAGCTTCATCACTTCTTTTTGAACCACCTCCTTCATAGTTGGGTTAAGCCTTCTTTGGGGTTGAACTACAGGCCTTGAATCTTCCTCCAACAGAATTTTATACATACAGATGGCAGGGCTTATGCCCTTGATATCATCCATCGTCTAACCCAAGGCTGTCTTGTGAGCTTTTAACACCTCAATCAACTTTGTTTCTTCTTCTATGTTCAAGGAGGAAATTATGATTACTGGCAGTGCCTCTGCTTCTCCAAGAAATACATATTTGAGATGAGGGGGGAGAGGCTTCAATTCTTGTTTTGGCTTCTCTTCTGCCTTGCCTTCAGAGGAGATTTCTATCACTTCCTCTTCTATGGAATCCTATCCCACCTCTATTTCCACTTCTTGCTCTTCCTAGTTGTTGGCCTCAAGTAACTCCCTCTCTACTTCTTCCACCATTTCCACTCTCATGTGCTTTCTTCCTCATGGGGTAATTCATGGCTTTGAAGACATTGATGATCATCTTCTCATCATGCACTATAAGTGTCATTTCTCCTTTCTCTACATCAATTATGGCCCTTGCTGTGGCTAGAAAGGGCCTCCCAAAGATGATTGAGTTGTGTCCTTCTTCCTCCATGTCCAAAATGACAAAGTCAGCAGGAAATATGAATTCTACTACTTTCACTAACAAATTCTCCAACTCCATTAGGTATTTTGAGCGATCTGTCAGCCATTTGAAGTGACATTCTAGTTGGCCTGAGTTTCTCTATCGCAAGCCACTTCATTAATGAGAAAGGCATCAAGTTTATGCTGGATCCTAGATCACAGAGAGCTTTATCTAACGTTCTGTTGCCTATAGTGCAAGATAGGATGAAGCTTCCTGGATCTTTGAGCTTTGGTGGTAGACCTCTTTGGATGATAGCACTGCATTCCTGGGTTAAAATCACTGTCTCTTTCACATTCCAGCTTCTTTTCTTATTGATAAGCTCTTTGAGAAATTTTTCATATAGAGGCATTTGTTCTAGAGCTTCTGCAAGTGGGATATTGATCTCTAGCTTCTTAAAGACTTCTAGGAACTTGGGGAACTGTTGATCTTTTATTTCTTTCTGCAATCTGTGAGGGTATGGCAAAGGAGGGGTGTAAGGCTTCACTAACTTCCTCTGTTCTTGTGATGGCTCCTCCATGATTTGCTTCCCCTTCTTTGAAGCTTGAGGTTCCTCTTTTTCCTTGAGCCTTTCTTGGTTGTTTTCTCCAATTGTCACTTGCTCTTTACTGCTGGTCTTGTCATCCTGTGTTAGCTTCTTGGTGGCTTCTTTGTCATTCACCAAAGTTCTTCCACTTTTTAATTGGATTGCTTTGAATTCCTCCTTGGGGTTGGGAATGGTGTCACTTGGTAATGCATTGGTTGGTCTCTCAACCACTGTTTGCTTGGATAATTGGCCAATTTGCCTCTGTAGATTCTGCATTGAAGCTTCATGGCTCTTGCTGGTTAGCTCTTGATGTTTCATCATCTTTTCCATCAGTATCTCCAAGTTGGAGATCCTTTGAGATTCTTGGGGTGGTTGATTATGGGATGTTGAGGGTGGATGATAGTTATTTTGGGTATTGGATGGGTTGTTGGGTGGATAGTAGTTGGATTGAGGTTGATTGTTTTGTGGTTTTCTGTACTGATTTTGGTTAGTGTTTGATGGTTTTGATGGTTTGTGTTTCTGGAATTGTTTTGGTTTGAGTTTCTCTGCCAAGGCTGTTGGTTTTGATTGTGATTGTCTCCCCACCTCAAATTGGGGTGGTTTCTCCAGGATGAGTTATAGGTATCTCCATGGAATTCATTCTGATTAACTCCTTGGTTGTGCATGTATTGGACTTGCTCAGGTTGTTGCTCCTCATAGATTTCCTCATTTTTCCTTATGATGGTTGATTTGGAGTGTTCACTGCTGCAACTTGAAGTCTATCAATCCTCTTGACCATCATCTCCATCTGTTGTTGAATTTGTTGATGCATCACCTTGTTTTGAGCTAAGATGGTATCCACACCTTCCAGCTCCAATACACCCTTCCTTTGAGCTGGTTGGCATTGCCTTTGATGGCCATAGAAGTATTGGTTGTTTGTTACAGTGTCAATGAGGTTCTGAGCCTCCTCAGCTGTCTTCATGAGTTGTAATGAACCTCCTGCTGAGTAGTCAAGTGCCTCTTGAGCTCTCAATGTTAATCCTTCATAGAAGTTTTGAAGTTTATCCCATTCATTGAACATCTATAGTGGACACTTCTTGAGTAAAGCTTTGTATCTTTCCCAGGCATCATATAATGACTCTCCATCCATCTGAGTGAATGTTTAGACCTCTGTTTTGAGTCTGATGATCCTTTGGGTAGGATAGAACTTGGCTAAGAACTTGTTCACTAGATCTTCCCAATTGTTGATGCTTTCTCTTGGAAATGCCTCCAACCATTGAGCAGCTTTGTCTCTCAGGGAAAATAGAAATATCAACAACTTGTAAATGTCAGGATTCACACCATTGGTTTTCACTGTGTCACATATCCTTAGAAAGGTGGATAGGTGTTGGTTTGGATCTTCCAAAGGGCCTCCTCTATAAGAGCAGTTGTTTTGCACCAATGTGATGAGTTGGGGTTTCAATTCAAAGTTGTTTGCATTGAAATTTGGAGTAAGTACGCTACTCCCACAGTGCCTTGGATTAGAGAAAGTATAGGAGGCTAGAACCCTCCTTTGAGGCTGGCCATTGTTGTTAGCCACTCCCTCTGGTGGATTAGGAGCATTTCCTTCCATCTCTTGAATCTCTTCCTCTGATTCCTCTCCACCAATGACTCCCTTTCCTCTGGCTTCTCTTCCTAGTCTTCGAAGGGTTCTCTCATCAATGTCACCAGATATGGAGATTGATGACAAGTCATCTTAGCCTAGTTCTACTAGTCTTTTTCTTTGTTTTTATTAGGTTTTATGCACTTTCTTACATTGTAAGTAAGTAATTTGGAATGGAATTGCATGATTTCTTTGAATCAATCAACCACTATTTCATTGATACTAAATCATGAGGTTTAAACTAAATTTAATTAATATTTAAATGATTTATAAACCTTATGAATTTGGTGATACTTTGATTGGTTGTTTTGATTACTTGTAGGTGAAGAAAATAAGAAAACAAGAAAACATAGCTTAAGAAGCGTGGCCCAAGGAAAAGAAGAGTGTGGCAAAGGAAATTAGGAAGCATGGCACATGGAAGGAAGAAGCATAGCGCTCTCTTCAAGAGCGGAGCACTCTCTAAGGGAGCACAACAATGAACCAAGGAAGCAAGGCTTGGATGCTACGCTCTCAAGGAGAGCGGAGCACACTTTTGAACCAAGAAAGAAAGGGGAGAAGAATGATGCTCCGCTCTTGTCAAGAGCATTATCGGGCTTCACTCAAAAATAAATTCAAAAAAAGAAATTTGCTAGTGAAGGCTACAAGGCTCGAACTCATGAGCAAGGGGGAATGGGGGAGCGCTACTCACAAAGGAAATAAGCCAAAAATGGGTAAAATGCTACCTCCAAGGATCGAACAAAGCACCTTAAGGAAGCAAGGAGTAAGGCGCCACTTCCTTCACAAAGAAAAAGAGCCAGTGCATGTCTCCAACAAGTTTCGAACTTGGGACCTCACCCAAGCAAAAGGAGTGCTACGCTCCCAAGGAGAGCAGAGCGCTACTCTCCTCATTCCTTGCACAACATGACAAGGCCAGGGAAGCTTGGAGCGCACAAGACACACACCAAAGTAAGCCAATGCTACGCTCTCCACAAGAGCAGAGCGCTATCCTGATTGCTACCCAACTTGGCACGCAACAAAGAGCTCCAAAACAAGTATTGATGCTCTGCTCCCCACAAGAGTAGAGCACTCCACTTGGAGCAAATACTCTTGGGCTGAAAAGTCAATTAAAAATCCAATTTAATTCAATTCTTCACCAAATTAAAAAGCCCATCCAAATTCTAAAATCCAAGAATAGAAAGTGTATAAATAGAAGCTAGTTTGATTTAGTTAGGATCTTTTTACTTCCTGGAGAATTTTCATTTTATAATTTTTAGAGTTTTTACTTTGAATTTGAATCTTGGAGAATTTGGTAGGAGAATTGATCTCTCTTCTTCCTTGTTCTTGCATGAGCACTCTTTACTTCTTGTCTTGGATCTTGGGTGAAGAATTGAAGAAATTCTGTTTCAATCTCACCTTGAGATCTCTTGTTTTATCTTTCTGCATAATTCTAAGAACTTTGATTTGATTGCAAATTCTGTTTATTGCTTTCACTCTTCTACTTCTTCTGCAATTTACTTTTCCATTTTCTTTTGCAATTGTTCTTGTTGGATCAAGGAAGGATTTGAGATCTAGACTTGTTTTCTAGTCTCTTCCACTCCTGAGATCTTCATTTTCTCTTTTAACTTCTGCAATTAAGCTACATTTACTTTCTTTTTTAATTCTTCAAGCATTTTTACCTTTCTGTTTGAGATCTACTTCAATTTAATTCATCTTTTGCTCTTCTGTTTGTTGCAATTCACTTGTGATTGTTTAATTTCTGAAATCTCAGCTCCCTGAACCCTTTTACAATTCAAGCAATTTATATTCCTTGCACTTTAAGATTCAGTCATTTACATTTCTTGCAATCTAAGCTTCTGCAATTTAATTTACTTGTTCTTTAAGATTCAGCACTTTTACTTTCTGTTCTCTTTAATTTACTGCAATTCTTCCCTCTCCCTTTACATTTCATGCAATTTAGCTTGTGTCAATTACAAACCATTCAAACCAACACTTGATTCGTTTGACTAAATCAACCACTAAACTAAAATTGCTCAATCCTTCAATCCCTGTGGGACCGACCTCACTCATGTGAGTTATTATTACTTGATGCGACCCGGTGCACTTGCCTGTTAGATTTGTGTGCTTGGAATTCATTTTCCAAAAATACACCATCAAGTTTTTGGCACCGTTGCCGGGGATTGAATTAGATTGACAATGATTAAGTGAAGTGGAGATCTAGATCAAGCACTTTTTCTTTTCTGTTTCTTTAATTTTTAACTAACACACTAACTGTTTGAATTTTTACTTAAGCTAACTCAAATTTCACTCTAGCAATGGATTGAAGTGCTACTGTCTTTCTGGTTTTGTGTAATTTTTATGTTTGGTTTGCATGTCAGGGACAAGGGGAGCTATACCCACCTTTTGTGAACAAGACGAAAGAACCCTCAGGAGATTAAGAAGAGCTGAAAGAGGGAAAAGCATTGTTGGAGAAGAGGATTCAGAAGAAGAGTTCCAAGATATGGAGGAACATTCAACAAACCCAACAAATCCACCAGGAGGAGTAGCCAATAACAACAACAATCCACCACAGAGAAGAGTTTTGGCTTCCTACACATTTGTAAATCCTAGACATTGTGGGAGTAGCATTCTTACCCCAAATGTTAATGCAAATAAATTTGAACCAAAGCCACAACTCATCACCTTGGTTCAAAATAATTGCTCTTATGGAGGAGGACCACTTGAAGATCTGAACCAACACTTGTCTACTTTCTTGAGGATTTGTGATACTGTCAAATCCAATGGTGTGCATCCTGACAGCTACAAGCTACTGTTATTCCATTTTCTCTCAGAGACAAAGCTACTCAATGGTTAGAATCTTTCCCAAGAGATAGCATCAACAATTAGGATAATCTAGTGAGCAAGTTCCTTGCCAAATTTTACCCACCTCAAAGGATCACCAGGTTGAAAACTAAAGTACAAACAGTCACACAAATGGACACTGAACCCATCTATGAGGCATGGGAGAGATGAAAAGGCTCTAATCAAGAAATGCCCTCCTGAAATGTTCAATGAATGGGATAGATTGCAGAATTTTTATGAAGGTCTGACATTGAAATCTCAGGAGGCTCTTGATCACTCAGCAAGAGGCTCTCTACAATTGATGAAGACTGCAGCGGAAGCCCAAAATCTCATTGATATGGTGGCTAACAACCAGTATTTCTTTGCTCACCAAAGGCAACGCCAACCATCACAAAGGAAAGGAGTGATGGAGTTGGAAGTAGTGGACTCAATCTTAGCTCAAAACAAAATGATGCAGCAGCAAATTCAACAACAATTTGAGCAAATGGCCAAAAGGATTGATAGCCCCCAAGTTACAGCAGTCAACACAAGCCAACCATCATCCACATGGGGGACAAATGAAGAAACTCAAGAGGATCAATAGTAAGAACAAGTCCAGTATATGCAAAACCAAAATTCTGGGCCAATTGAGGTTTATGGTGACACTTACAACCCCTCATGGAAGAACCACCCCAACCTTAGATGGGGAGACAATAACAATCAAACTCAACATCCATGGCAAAGGACTCCAAATCAAAACAGTTGGAAAAATACAAACCACAACAACCAGCAGAATAATAACCAAAACACATACAGAAAACCACAAAACACTTACCCCAACTCTAACCATCATCCATCCAATAACCAAGCCAACAATCAAAACACTTACCCTCAACCCTCAATACCCCACAACCAACCAATCCCACAAGAATCTCAGAGGATCACCAACTTGGAGATCTTAATGGAGAAAATGATGAAGCACCAAGATATGACAACAAAGAACTAGGAAGCTTCCATGAAGAATATGGAGAGGCAGATTGGACAACTTTCCAAGCAAATTGCCATTGAAAGACCTTTAAGCTCACTCCCAAGTGACACCATTCCTAATCCAAAGGAGGAATGCAAAGCTATACAGCTAAGGAGTGGAAAGATCTTGGTGAAAAATGAAGATGCAACCAAGAAGCCAGAGGAAAATGACAAAAAACAGGGTGAAAAGAGGAAGCCAATGATGAGGATGTAACAGCAAGCAAGCAAACTTCAAAGCAGGCTCAAGAAAAGGGAGACCAGCCACAAATTATAAGAAAAAGAAAGGAAGCAATGAACGAGCCAACTAAGGACCACAGGCAGGGAGTGAACTTCACACCTCCATTGCTATATCCCTAAAGGTTCAACAAGGAGACTAAGGACCAACACTTCCCTAAATTTTTTGAAATCTTCAAGAAATTAGAGATCAACATACCCCTGGCTGAGGCACTTGAGCAAATGCCCCTGTATGCCAAGTTTTTGAAGGAGCTTATTAACAAGAAGAGAAGCTGGCAAGAAAATGAAACTATACTGTTCACTGAAGAATGCAGAGCATTAATCCAGAAGGGACTCCCCCCTAAACTTGAAAATCCTGGAAGTTTCTTTCTACCTTGTACCATTGGCAGTATGACCATCAACAAGGCAATGTGTGACTTAGGGGCTAGTATCAATCTGATGCCTTCCTCTCTAGTAAAAAAGCTATGCATAGAAGAAGTGAAACCAGTACAGATGTCTTTAGAATTGGTGGACAAGTCGGTGATATGTCCCAGGGGCATGGTTGAGAACCTTCTAGTCAAGGTAGACAAATTCATCTTCCCTGCAGATTTTATGGTCTTAGATTCAGATGAGGATGAAGGCGATTCCATTATACTGGGAAGACCATTCTTGGCCACTGCTAGGGCCATTATAGACGTAGAGCAAGCAGAGTTAACCCTCAGAATGCATGATGAAAGCGTCACCTTGAATGTATTTCTAGAAACACAGCTCATTGATGAAAAGAAAGACTGCAAGGAAACTGACAAGGAAAACTTACAGTGGAAGGAAGGAATTAACAAGACAATCAGTAGTTACCTTCCAAAGCAAGAAATAGATAATGCAGCAGGGCAAAAAGAGAAAGAGACTGTGCAGAGCAATGAAGAAATTCAAGAAGACATTGATGTGTCAGTCATCGAGAAGAAGAGTCCCAAAGTGAAACCTACTGTTAAAGAAGGAGGATCAGCAAAAAGAAGGAAGAAAAACAAGAACAAGACTAAAAAGGGTTGGAAGAACAAAAAGATTCCAACAGAGGGGATCTCCAAGGGTGATAAAGTACAGTTGATCTATCAACAATTGGGGGCAATCCAACAAGCTGATGACTACTATACTATCAGCAAAATACTCTCGCTAGAGCATGCCAAAATTGAACATCAAGGAACAAAGAAGAAGCTCACAGTTAGGGGGGATAAGCTGAGACACTACAGTCATCAACCACCATAAAAGAGGGGTCCAATGTCAAGCTAATGACAATAAAAGAGCGCTTCATGGGAGGCAACCCATGATTTAAGATTCTTGCTTGTTTTTGAATTCAAGAAATTATGATCACCTTAGCATGATTTTGAATTTTATTAGATATATTTGACAGAAGCATACACTGTTTTAAAATACATGCCAGACTTCTAAGTTTGGTGTGCTTGACAGCACACAAAAATCAGCTTTTCAAGCATTCTTAGATCATATGCTTAGTCATTTCGATGAAGTATATGACCAAACATTAAGTTTGGTGTCTGCATATGTACCAATTTTCAGAAGAATCAACTTTTGTTCAAAAAAATCAAAGTCATGCATAGATGAATCATACATTGTTTCATTTCAGGAATTTATATTAGAAAATGAATTAGAACTCATGATGAAAGCATCAATTGTGATAAATTGCTTGCATTTGACATCAATCCTTTAGCAAGAGACAAGTTTGGTGTTCACCAAACCTTGGTTCACTAAGTAAGGGACACAATTGGTCTTTTATGACTAAGAAACATAATAAATAATCCAAGCATTCACCACTTCATCACCGTGCTACAATTATGTCCTAAAGTATACCATTTTGATTTAATTAGGAAAAAGAAGGTTGAGGAAAAGACAAGATGAAGATACGGCTATGACAAGCCAAGAGAGAAGGATCACATGTGCCTAGAGAGGTGTGCTTACCTTGGAAAGCAAAAATCTGCATGCTAGTCACCTTGGAGGACAAACCTCATGCAACTAATGGGAAGAGAATCCTTGTCAATCCTCAAGAGAACATGCAAGCCATTCATCTCATGAAGTTACTATGTTGTTCAACTCAATCTCCACCCTTCATAAGTCATGACCGAATCCCTCTTCAAGTATCGTCTTCGTCCAAAGTTTTAACGCCCTGCCTATAAATAGGTTGGGACATTTCTTCCATCACATATTCATACAAGTCTTCCTTACAATCATAAGTCCTTGTTCCACCTTGTGCATTCCTAAACACGTCCCACTCCCCTCTCAACAGCAACATTTCTTTCTTCATTCTCTTTACACTATAAAACCGTACCTCAACCAACCACAAATCCACCTTTTCCTTCTCTCTCTAATTGAATTCATGGCTTCATCAAGTTCAAAGAGAAGACAAGGGAAGGAACCAATGGTAACCGAGCCCCCATCCTATGATACAATGAAGTTTAGATCTCAGTTTCATGAAAAAAAATATCATAGATTCATGAAAACAAAGCACATCATTCATGAGAGGGGTTTTGAGCTGAGGGACGGGGAATACCCCATCATGAGGCAGATCAATAGGGAAAGAAGATAGGATCTTCGATGCGATCCTCTCACCAAGATTAGTGTAGTCATGATCAGGGAATTTTATGCAAAAGCTGTGAAAGAGAGTGAAGACAGCATCCTTTACAAAAGTTATGTTAGAGGAGTTGAAGTGGATTTTAGTCCAGCATCCATTACAAGGGCCTTGAAGTTGAGAACCATAACTTATGAAGAGCTCAGCTATGAGGCCAGACTGCAGGGAGAAAATGACCTTGATGAGATCTTACAGGGTATATGCTTGGAAGACACAGATTGGGAAAGAGATTCAAAAGAAATCCCAAGCCAATTGAAAAGAATAAATCACATTCCTGTCGCCAAGGGGTGGTATGAAGTAGTGAGGAGATCTATACTCCCTACTGGAAACACCTCAGGGGTCACAATCAAGCGAGCACTCTTGACATACTGTATCTTACATAGGGGAGAAATCAACCTTGCATAACTCATAGCTGACAGTATTCAAGAGATAGCTGAGAGCACAAACAAATCAACTAGGCTCGGCCATCCAAGCACCATTCTAAGGCTATGCAACAGAGCTGGAGTGATTTTTGAAGATGAGGACACAGAGAAAGTAAAAAAGGGGACGGGGATCACAAAGAGAAACATGGAAGGAATTACTGAGGATGATGATCAAGAAGAAAGACCCCAAAGGAGAAGAAGATCAGAGGAAGGGGAAGAGCAAGCTCACAGTGCCATAGATATGAGTCATCTACAAAGATCTCTTGAGGAAATATCACAACAAAATGTGAGAGTACAAGAGCAATATTCAAGGCACCAAGAGCAATATCTAAAGCACTGGGAGTAATATTTGAATGATAGGGAGCAAAATGAAGCTTGGCAGCATAGAATGGAGGAAAAACTAGAGAGGTGGCAGCAACAAATGATGGTCCAACAACAAGAATTTCAAGCCAAGATTCTTGAGGGGCAAGGAGAACAAACAACATGACTTCAAGAGTCATATGACAAAATGTTCCTGACCCAAGCCAAATATGGGAAATATACTCAAAACTTGTATCAGTGGAAAAACATTCATCATACTATTGGAGAGATTAGACATGTGCAAGAAATAGAGTCTGATGAAAATATGCAAGCAAGGTTAGAGTATTTGACCCACAATATGCCAGCACTAGATCCACAAATCAAACCATTTTAGCAGTGCCAAGAATTTAGAGATCGACAGAAAGCAAGATCTCATCACTTCAAAGAGGTAACACATGAAAGATTGGAGGCAGTTGGGCTCTCAGGTCTATTAGATCCTGTCTGGGATAGAAGGTGCCCTAGTGAAAAAATTCAGGCCTACTCCAAGCTCTGGAAGAGAAAGAAGAAGAAGGGAGAATCAAGCAATAACCAGGGACATGACAACTAGAAGGTGGTTGGTATGCGAAATTGTTACTCTGAGGTTGTAAAATTTGTTGTTCGTTCTCTCCCTGGCAATGGCGCCACAACTGGTGTACAATACCATGGTCCAGACAAAACTTCACAACTTCGCACAACTAACCAGCAAGTGCACTACGTCGTCCACGTAATAAAACCTTACGTGAGTAAGGGTCGATCCCACGGAGATTGTTGGTATGAAGCAAGCTATGTTCATCTTGTAAATCTCAGTCAGGCGGATATCAAATGGTTATGGAGTTTTCGAATAGTAATACTAAATAAATAGAAAATAAAGATAGAAATACTTATGTAATTCATTGGTGAGAATTTCAGATAAGCATATAGAGATGCTTTCGTTCTTCTAAACTTCTGCTTTCCTGCTGTTTTCATCCAATCAGTCTTACTCCTTTCCAGGGCAAGCTTTCTGTAAGGGCATCACCGTTGTCAATGGCTACATCCCATCCTCTCTGTGAAAATGGTCCAAATGCTCTGTCACGGCATGAATAATCATCTGGAGGTTTTCGATCATACTGGAATAGGATTCACCCTCCTTTTGCGTCTATCACTACGCCCAGCACTCGCGAGTTTGAAGTTCGTCACAGCCATCCCTTCCCAGATCCTACTCGGAATACCATAGACAAGGTTTAGACTTTCCGGATCTCAGGAATGGCCATCCATGGGTTCTAACTTATACCACGAAGATACTAATAACTCGGACTCGGTCCCCTGTATTAGATATCTAAGAGATATTCATTCTAGCTTGTTTGCATGTAGAACAAAAGTGTTTGTCAGACACGCGTTCATAAGTGAGAATGATGATGAGCATCACATAATCATCACATTCATCATGTTCTTGGGTGTGAATGGATATCTTAGAAGCGGAATAAGTTGAATTGAATATAAAACAGTAGTACTTTGCATTAATCTATGGAGTGTAGAAACTCTATCGTTGAAAAATACATAAGTGAAAGGTTCAGGCATGGCCGAATGGCCAGCCCCCATGATCTAAGAACTAGACGTCCCAAGATGTCTAATACAATAGTAAAAAGTCCTATTTATACTAAACTAGTTACTAGGGTTTACAGAAGTAAGTAATTGATGCATAAATCCACTTCCGGGGCCCACTTGGTGTGTGCTTGGGCTGAGCTTGAAGTTTACACATGGAGAGGTCATTCTTAGAGTTGAACGCCAGTTTGTAACGTGTTTCTGGTGTTCAACTCTGGTTTTGTGACGTGTTTCTGGCGTTTAACTCCAGACTGCAGTATAGAACTGGCGTTCAACGCCTTTTTGCGTCCTCTAAACTCGGCCAAAGTATAAACTATTATATATTGCTGGAAAGCCCTGGATGTCTACTTTCCAAAGCAATTAGAAGCGCGCCATTTTGAGTTCTGTAGCTCCAGAAAATCCATTTTGAGTGCAGGGAGGTCAGAATCCAACAGCATCAGCAGTCCTTCTTCAACCTCTGAATTTGATTTTTGCTCAAGTCCCTCAATTTCAGCCAGAAAATACCTGAAATCACAGAAAAACACACAAACTCATAGTAAAGTCCAGAAATATGAATTTAACATAAAAAGTAATAAAAACATCCCTAAAAGTAACTAGATCCTACTAAAAACATACTAAAAACAATGCCAAAAAGCGTATAAATTATCTTTGGGTTGAGAATCCAACCACACTCTAGCTCTGTCTCTTACAGCAAACGGGAAAAGCATGAGCCTGTAGACTTCAGGATCTACTCCATTAGTCTTAACAGTATCACATATCTGCAAGAATTCAGTTAAGAACTAAAAAGGATCTTCAGATGGAAGTCCATAGAACTTGCAGTTCTGCTGCATCAGAGAAACTAATTGAGATTTAAGCTGAAAATTGTTTGCTCCAATGGTAGGGATGGAGATGCTTCTTCCATGTAAATTGGAATTAGGTGCAGTAAAGTCACCAAGCATCTTCCTTGCATTATTATTATTTTCGACCATATTGTATTCTTCTTTTTTGAAAATTTCTGTAAGGTTGTCTCTAGATTGTTGTATTTTAACTTCTCTTAGTTTCCTTTTCAGAGTCCTTTCAGGTTCAGGGTCTGCTTCAACAAGAATGTTTTTGTCCTTGCTCCTGCTCATATGAAAAAGAAGGGAACAGAAAATAATAATAGGGATCCTTTTTACCACAGTATAGAGGTTCCCTTGTTGTTAGTAGAAGAAGAAAGGGAATAAGAGTGAAGAAGAATGGAGAATCCAAACACAAGGGTGAGGATAGGAGCAGTGATGTGAGATGAAGAGAAGTGTTAGTAAATGAATAAATAAATAGAAGGAGATGAGAGGAAGAAGTTTTCGAAAATAAATTTTGAAAATGGGTTAGTTATTTTCAAAAATTAGATAAGAAATAAAGTTAGAATTAAAATTTGAAACAATTAATTAATTAAAAAGAATTTTTGAAAAAGAGGGAGGTATTTTCGAGAATTAGAGAGGGATAGTTAGTTAGGTAGTTTTGAAAGAGATAAGAAACAAACAAAAAGTCAATTAGTTAGTTGAAAAAGATTTGAAAATCAATTTTGAAAAGATAAGAAGATAAGAAGTTAGAAAAGATATTTGAAAAAGATAAGATAAAAAGATATTTTTGAAAAGATATGATTGAAATTAGTTTTGAAAAAGATTTGATTTTTAAAATCACAATTAATGACTTGATTCACAAGAAATCACAAGATATGATTCTTGAACTTAAAGTTTGAATCTTTCTTAACAAGCAAGTAACAAACTTGAAATTTTTGAATCAAAATATTAATTGTTGATGATATTTTCGAAAATATTGAGATAAAATTAAGAAAAAGAATTTTGAAAAATATTTTTAAAATTTTCGAAAATAAATAAGAAACATGAAAAAGATATGATTTTTGAAAAAGATAAGATTTTTAAATTGAAAATTTGATTTGACTCATAAGAAACAACTAGATTTTAAAAATTTTTGAAAAAGTCAATCCAAATTTTCGAAATTTATGAGAGAAAAAAGGAAAGATATTTTTTGATTTTTGAATTTTTAATGATGAAAGAGAAAAACAAAAAAAAAATGACTCACAACATGAAAATTATGAATCAAAACACATGATGCATGCAAGAACACTATGAATGTCAAGATGAACACCAAGAACACTTTGAAGATCATGATGAACATCAAGAACATATTTTTGAAAAATTTTCAAGAAAAAAAAAACATGCAAGACACCAAACTTAGAAATTTTTCATGCATAGACACTATGAATGCAAGAATGCATATGAAAAACAAGAACATACACAAAACACGAAAATATGAAGATCAAACAAGAAGATTGGCCAAGAACAACTTGAAGATCATGAAGAACACTATGAATGCATGAATTTTTGAAAAATGCATAAAAATTTTTAGAAAAAATGCAATTGACACCAATCTTGAAATTGACTCAAGACTCAAACAAGAAACACAAAATATTTTTGAATTTTTTTATGATTTTATAAATTTTTTTTATTTTTTTCAAAAATTAATGTGAAAAAGAAAAATAAAGATTCCAAAATTTTAATATATGAATTCCAGGAATCTTGCACTCTTAGTCTAAAGCTCCAATCCAAGGGTTAGACATGGCTCACTAGCCAGCCAAGCTTTAGAAGATACAAATCAGGCATATAACAGCTGATACTTCATCCAACTTCATATACATGCCTTTTATGTTGACAAGTGGAAGCCTCAATCCAAAAGAATTTGGATATGGCTTTACAGCCAGCCAGGCTTCAACATGTTACCATGAAACTGTAGAATTCATTCTTAAAAATTTAGAATAATTTTCAAAAACAGATGAGAAATTTTTGAAAGATTTTTGAAAAATTTTTGAAAATAAAACAAAAAGAAAATTACCTAATCTGAGCAACAAGATGAACCGTCAGTTGTCCAAACTCGAACAATCCCCGGCAACGGCGCCAAAAACTTGGTATGTGAAATTGTTACTCTGAGGTTGTAAAATTTGTTGTTCGTTCTCTCCCTGGCAATGGCGCCACAACTGGTGCACAATACCATGGTCCAGACATAACTTCACAACTTCGCACAACTAACCAGCAAGTGCACTGGGTCGTCCAAGTAATAAAACCTTACGTGAGTAAGGGTCGATCCCACGGAGATTACTGGTATGAAGCAAGCTATGGTCATCTTGTAAATCTCAGTCAGGCGGATATCAAATGGTTATGGAGTTTTCGAATAGTAATAATAAATAAATAGAAAATAAAGATAGAAATACTTATGTAATTCATTGGTGAGAATTTCAGATAAGCGTATAGAGATGCTTTCGTTCTTCTGAACTTCTGCTTTCCTGCTGTCTTCATCCAATCAGTCTTACTCCTTTCCATGGCAAGCTTTCTGTAAGGGCATCACCGTTGTCAATGGCTACATCCCATCCTCTCTATGAAAATGGTCCAAATGCTCTGTCACGGCATGGCTAATCATCTGGAGGTTCTCGATCATACTGGAATAGGATTCACCCTCCTTTTGCGTCTGTCACTACGCCCAGTACTCGCGAGTTTGAAGTTCATCACAGCCATCCCTTCTCAGATCCTACTCGGAATACCACAGACAAGGTTTAGACTTTCCGGATCTCAGGAATGGCCATCCATGGGTTCTAACTTATACCACGAAGATACTAATAACTCGGACTCGGTCCCCTGTATTAGATATCTAAGAGATATTCATTCTAGCTTGTTTGCATGTAGAACGGAAGTGTTTGTTAGGCACGCGTTCATAAGTGAGAATGATGATGAGCATCACATAATCATCACATTCGTCATGTTCTTGGGTGCGAATGGATATCTTGGAAGTGGAATAAGTTGAATTGAATATAAAACAGTAGTACTTTGCATTAAATCATGAGGAATAGCAGAGCTCCACACCTTAATCTATGGAATGTAGAAACTCTACCGTTGAAAAATAAATAAGTGAAAGGATCAGGCATGGCCGAATGGCCAGCCCCCATGATCTAAGAACTAGACGTCCCAAGATGTCTAATACAATAGTAAAAAGTCCTATTTATACTAAACTAGTTACTAGGGTTTACAGAAGTAAGTAATTGATGCATAAATCCACTTCTGGGGCCCACTTGATGTGTGCTTGGGCTGAGCTTGAAGTTTACATGTGGAGAGATCATTCTTGGAGTTGAACGCCAGTTTGTAACGTGTTTCTGGCGTTCAACTCTGGTTTGTGACGTGTTTCTGGCGTTTAACTCCAGACTGCAGCATAGAACTGGCGTTCAATTTTATGTCGTCTAAACTCGGCCAAAGTATGGACTATTATCTATTGCTGGAAAGCCCTAGATGTCTACTTTCCAAAGAAATTGGAAGAGCACCATTTTGAGTTCTGTAGCTCCAGAAAATCCACTTTGAGTGCAGGGAGGTCAGAATCCAACAGCATCAGCAGTCCTTCTTCAACCTCTGAATCTGATTTTTGCTCAAGTCCCTCAATTTCAGCCAGAAAATACCTGAAATCATAGAAAAACACACAAACTCATAGTAAAGTCCAGAAATGAGAATTTAACATAAAAACTAATAAAAACATGCCTAAAAGTAACTAGATCCTACTAAAAACATACTAAAAACAATGCCAAAAAGCGTATAAATTATCCGCTCATCAGTGGTGAAGTTCTTTCATTATTTCAAACTAAATAAGGAAGATGTGTATCTGAAACATGATATACCTCCAATTGTTCTTTGTTTTGCATATATTTTAGCTTAAAAAGTTATCTGCATAATAATTGTCATCCTTCATTAGCTTGAATATTCTATTTTGCTCCCCTTGCTGTTTGAATAAAAGAAAGATGTTTGATTTAGAAAAGTAATTGTTCAATGTTGCAAAAGTTAGGATGAAAGTTAGTGGTGGTATGTGTTTGATTCAATTGTTTGCTCACAAAATAAATGCTGCATAATGACATGTTACTTGAAGTTTAAGCTAGTTTCTGCTATGATCCTTCAATTGATCATAGCAGAAATAGAAAAGCCAAAAAGTGGCAAAGAAACAAACAAAAAGGCTAGACACCAATAGCTTGGACCCTAAGACACATGCCTGTGGTGTTTTAAGTGATCTGTCAGTAGGAAATATGAATTCTCCTACTTTCACTAACAAATTCTCCACAACTCCATTAGGTATTTTGAGCGATCTGTCAGCCATTTGAAGTGGCATTCTAGTTGGCCTGAGTTTCTCTATCGCAAGCCACTTCATTAATGAGAGAGGAATAAAGTTGATGCTGGCTCCTAGATCACAGAGAGCTTTATCTAACGTTCTGTTGCCTATAGTGCAAGATAGGATGAAGCTTCCTGGATCCTTGAGCTTTGGTGGTAGACCTCTTTGGATGATAGCACTGCATTCCTGGGTTAAAATCACTATCTCTTTCTCATTCCAGCTTCTTTTCTTATTAATAAGCTCTTTAAGGAACTTTTCATATAGAGGCATTTGTTCTAGAGCTTCTGCAAGTGGGATATTGATCTCCAGTTCTTAAAGACTTCTAGGAACTTGGGGAACTGTTGATCTTTGATTTCTTTCTGCAATCTGTGAGGGTATGGCAAAGGAGGGGTGTAAGGCTTCACTAACTTCCTCTGTTCTTGTGATGGCTCCTCCATTATTTGCTTCTCCTTCTTTGAAGCTTGAGGTTCCTCTTTTCCCTTGAGCCTTTCTTGGTTGTTTTCTCCAATTATCACTTGCTCTTTACTGCTGGTCTTGTCATCCTGTGTTGGCTTCTTGGTAGCTTCTTTTTCATTCACCAAAGTTCTTCCACTCTTTAATTGGATTGCTTTGTATTCCTCCTTGGGGTTGGGAATGGTGTCACTTGGTAATGCATTGGTTGGTCTCTCAGCCATTGTTTGCTTGGATAATTGGCCAATTTGCCGCTCTAGATTCTGCATTGAAGCTTCATGGCTCTTGTTAGTTAGCTCTTGATGTTTCATCATCTTTTCCATCAGTATCTCCAAGTTGGAGATCCTTTGAGATTCTTGGGGTGGTTGTGGTTGATTATGGGATGTTGAGGGTGGATGATAGTTATTTTGGGTATTGGATGGGTTGTTGGGTGGATAGTAGTTGGATTGAGGTTGATTGTTTTGTGGTTTGCTGTACTAATTTTGGTTAGTGTTTTGATGGTTTTGATGGTTTGTGTTTCTGGAATTGTTTTGGTTTGAGTTTCTCTGCCAAGGCTGTTGGTTTTGATTGTGATTGTCTCCCCACCTCAAATTGGGATGGTTTCTCCAGGATGAGTTATAGGTATCTCCATGGAATTCATTCTGATTAACTCCTTGGTTGTGCATGTATTGGACTTGCTCAGGTTGTTGCTCCTCATAGATTTCCTCATTTTTCCCTATGATGGTTGATTTGGAGTGTTCACTGCTGCAACTTGAAGTTCATCAATCCTCTTGACCATCATCTCCATCTGTTGTTGAATTTGTTGATGCATCACCTTGTTTTGAGCTACGATGGTATCCACACCTTCTAGCTCCAATACACCCTTCCTTTGAGCTGGTTGGCATTGCCTTTGATGGCCATAGAAGTATTGGTTGTTTGTTACAGTGTCAATGAGGTTCTGAGCCTCCTCAGCTGTCTTCATGAGTTGTAATGAACCTCCTGCTGAGTAGTCAAGTGCCTCTTGAGCTCTCAATGTCAATCCTTCATAGAAGTTTTGAAGTTTATCCCATTCATTGAACATCTATAGTGGACACTTCTTGAGTAAAGCTTTGTATCTTTCCCAGGCATCATATAATGACTCTCCATCCATCTGAGTGAATGTTTAGACTTCTGTTTTGAGTCTGATGATCCTTTGGGAGGATAGAACTTGGCTAAGAACTTGTTCACTAGATCTTCCCAATTGTTGATGCTTTCTCTTGGAAATGCCTCCAACCATTGAGCATCTTTGTCTCTCAGGGAAAATGGAAACAGCAACAACTTATAAATGTCAGGATGCACACCATAGGTTTTCACTGTGTCACATATCCTTAGAAAGGTGGATAGGTGTTGGTTTGGATCTTCCAAGGGGCCTCCTCTATAAGAGCAGTTGTTTTGCACCAATGTGATGAGTTGGGGTTTCAATTCAAAGTTGTTTACATTGACATTTAGAGTAAGTATGCTACTCCCACAGTGCCTTGGATTTGGGAAAGTATAGGAGGCTAGAACCATCCTTTGAGACTGGTCATTGTTATTAGCCACTCTCTCTGGTGGATTAGGAGCATTTCCTTCTATCTCTTGAATCTCTTCCTCTGATTCCTTTACACCAATGACTCCCTTTCCTCTGGCTTCTCTTCCTAGTATTTGAAGGGTTCTCTAATCAATGTTACCAGAGATGGAGACTGATGACAAGTCATCTTAGCCTAGTTCTACTAGTCTTTTTCTTTGTTTTTATTAGGTTTTATGCACTTTCTTGCATTGTAAGTAAGTAATTTGGAATGGAATTGCATGATTTCTTTGAATCAATCAACCACTATTTAATTGATACTAAATCATGAGGTTTAAACTAAATTTAATTATTATTTAAATGATTTATAAACCTTATGAATTTGGTGATACTTTGATTGGTTGTTTTGATTACTTGTAGGTGAAGAAAATAAGAAAACAAGAAAACGTAGCCTAAGAAGCGTGGCCCAAGGAAAAGAAGAGTGTGGCAAAGGAAATTAGGAAGCATGGCACATGGAAGGAAGAAGCATAGCGCTCTCTTCAAGAGCGGAGCACTCTCTAAGGGAGCACAACAATGAACCAAGGAAGCAAGGCTTGGATGCTACGCTCTCAAGGAGAGCGGAGCACACTTTTGAACCAAGAAAGAAAGGGGAGAAGACTGATGCTCCGCTCTTGTCAAGAGCATTATCGGGCTTCACTCAAAAATAAATTCAAAAAAAGAAATTTGCTAGTGAAGGCTACAAGGCTCGAACTCATGAGCAAGGGGGAATGGGGGAGCGCTACTCACAAAGGAAATAAGCCAAAAATGGCTAAAATGCTACCTCCAAGGATCGAACAAAGCACCTTAAGGAAGAAAGGAGTAAGGCGCCACTTCCTTCACAAAGAAAAAGAGCCAGCGCATGCCTCCAACAAGTTTCGAACTTGGGACCTCACCCAAGCAAAAGGAGTGCTACGCTCGCAAGGAGAGCAGAGCGCTACTCTCCTCATTCCTTGCACAACATGACACGCCCAGGGAAGCTTGGAGCGCACAACATGACACGGCCAGGAAAGCTTGGAGCGCACAAGACACACACTAAGGCAAGCCAATGCTACGCTCTGCACAAGAGCGGAGCACTATCCTGATTGCTACCCAACTTGGTATGCAACAAAGAGCTCCAACACAAGCATTGATGCTCCGCTCCCCACAAGAGCAGAGCACTCCACTGGGAGCAAATACACTTGGGCTGAAAAGTCAATTAAAAATCCAATTTAATTCAATTCTTCACCAAATTAAAAAGCCCATCCAAATTCTAAAATCCAAGAATAGAAAGTGTATAAATAAAAGCTAGTTTGATTTAATTAGGATCTTTTTGCTTCCTGGAGAATTTTCATTTTATAATTTTTAGAGTTTTTACTTTGAATTTGAATCTTGGAGAATTTGGAAGGAGAATTGATCTCTCTTCTTCCTTGTTCTTGCTTGAGCACTCTTTACTTCTTGTCTTGGATCTTGGGTGAAGAATTGAAGAAATTCTGTTTCAATCTCACCTTGAGATCTCTTGTTTTATCTTTCTGCATAATTCTAAGAACTTTGATTTGATTGCAAATTCTGTTTACTGCTTTCACTCTTCTACTTCTTCGGCAATTTACTTTTCCATTTTCTTTTGCAATTATTCTTGTTGGATCAAGGAAGGATTTGAGATCTAGACTTGTTTTCTAGTCTCCTCCACTCCCGAGATCTTCATTTTCTCTTTTAACTTTTGCAATTAAGCTACATTTACTTTCTATTTTAATAATTCAAGCATTTTTACTTTTCTGTTTGAGATCTACTTCAATTTAATTCATCTTTTGCTCTTCTGTTTGTTGCAATTCACTTGTCATTGTTTAATTTCTGAAATCCCAGCTTCCTGAACCCTTTTACAATTCAAGCAATTTATATTCCTTACACTTTAAGATTCAGTCATTTACATTTATTGCAATCTAAGCTTCTGCAATTTAATTTACTTGTTCTTGAAGATTCATCACTTTTACTTTCTGTTCTCTTTAATTTACTGTAATTCTTCCCTCTCCCTTTACATTTCATGCAATTTAGCTTCTGTCAATTACAAACCATTCAAACCAACACTTGATTCGCATGACTAAATCAACCACTAAAGTAAAATTTCTCAATCCTTCAATCTCTGTGGGAGCGACCTCACTCATGTGAGTTATTATTACTTGATGCGACCCGGTGCACTTGCTGGTTAGATTTGTGTGCTTGGAATTCATTTTCCAAAAATACACCATCTGAGATCTCTCTCCTTGCTTCTGTCATACACACAAAACCAGAAACCAAGAAACACAATCCACTCTATTGCTAGAGTTATGTTAAGGTTAGTTTAAACAAAAATTCAAACAGTTAGTGTGCTTAGTGAAAAATAAAAAGAAAATGATTAATCTAGACCATCACCCTACTTAATCATTCTCAATCTAAATCAATCTTCAGCAACGGCACCAAAAACTTGATGAGGAAAAAACAATTCCACACAAAACTCACCAGCAAGTGTACCGGGTAGCATCAAGTAGTAATAACTCACAAGAGTGAGGTCGATCCCACAGAGATTGATGGATTGAGCAATTTTAGTTAGTTGATGAATTTAGTTAAGCGAATATTTGGTGATTTGAGTGATTTTGATTAATAGAAGCTAAATTGCAAGTAAGTAAAGGTGCAGAAGGTAAATTGGACAGAAAAGTAAAATGCGGAAGAGATAAATTACAGAAACTTAAAGTGCAAGAAGGTAAAAGAGCTGAAACTTAAATTGCAGGAAAAGAAAATTGTAGAAACTTAAAGTGCAAGAAATGTAAATTGCTGAATCTAAATTGCTGAGAAATGTAAATTGCTTGAAGAATAAAAGGATTTGGGTACTAGGATTCAGAATTGATCAAGAAAATACAAGCTAAAGTAAATCAGAGAGCTATGAGATGAAGAGATTCAACTCAGTAGCCAAACAGAAATGGAAAATTGCTTGAAAACACAAACAGCATGAAAGCTTAACTCAATTATGAAATTCTAAAACAGAAATTGAAGATCGAAGAAGAGCAATGAGATTAGAAAGCAGATCTAGATCTCAATTACTCCCTTGATCAAATAGAAAAGAAATTTGCAGAAGAAATAAAAATAAAATCAGCAAAGGAAACTCAGATCCAATTCTCTAATTCTTAGAACTATATAAAAGAAAATCAAAGATGATTCTCAGATCAAGAAATTCAATGGAGTTCTTCAATCTCAATCCAAAAACCCAAACAGAAATAAGAAATTTGTAGAAGAAATAAAATGAATACAGAAAGCAAACTAGATCTAGATCTAATCCCAATTCCCAAATTCAAATGAAAATTCAAAAGTGAAAAACTAAAAATGAGCTAAAGGTCCTTTACAAATCAAATTAACTCCTATTTATATACTTTCTATTTTGGTCTTCAAAGCTTGGAGTGGGCCTTTTAATTTTTGGATTTGAAGAAACAATGGATCCGGATGGCATTTCATTGAAAATGGGTTGGAGGCATGCTCCAGTAGAGCGCTCCGTTGGCTTTTGTGAACTTAATGTTCACTTAGCATTGTGTGCCTTGTCACGTGCCAATCCTCCTTGCCCATAGCATTTTCTTTGTGAACGGCATGTTCACTCTTTGAACGCTACTTGTGTTGCTTGGTTATGTGCCTTCCTTCCTTGGCTAGCAATCCATGAAAAAGGTGGAGATAGTGAACGTAGAGTTTACTTCTTTGAATGCTACCTTGGTTGATTGCTGGACCATTTGGTGCGTCTTGGCTTCATGGGCCAAAAGCCATGAGAAAGTTGCAAAAAGGGAGCACTGCGTTCAAAATTTTGAACGCTACCCTTTCCCTGGTGCATTGGCCTTTGCTCCCTTGGTTGATAGGCACGAAAAAAGTAAGGATAGTGAACGTAACGTTCGAATTCTTGAACGCTACCATTGGTTTGCTTCGTGCACGCCCAGCTTTCCTTGGTTCCAAGCTCGAGAAAGGTGAGGATAGTGAATGTAGCGTTCACTTCTTTGAACGCTACCTCCTGGGCATGTCTTGGTTCGCGAGTTTTGTTCCTCTCTTGTGCGCTCCGTTTGCAACTTTGAGCGCTGACCCTTGGCTCCCTTTTGAACGCAACGCTTTATTGTCATGGGCCACGCTTTTAAAATTGTGGTCTAAGGTCCAAAGTGTGCTCAAACTTCAAAGTGTGCCAAAAATTCTTCTTTCCTCTGTTTGAGCTTAATTTGTTCTTTCTGCTTCTTTTCCTTTATCTTTTCACTTGTCATTAACCAAAAAAATACATCAAAGCCTCACCAAAATCACAATATCTTTGCATCATTTATAAAATCACTTAATTCTAGCATAAAACCTATGATTTTGTGTAAAATAAATGATGTTTGATTGATTCAAGAAAATCATGAAAATCCACTCTAATTACTTACTTATTGTGCAAGAAAGTGCATAAAACCAAATGAAACTAGCGAAAAATGCTTGTAAAATTAGCATAAGATGACTTGTCATCAATAAGGGCTGGATGGTGTTCAAGGTTCTTGACCCTCGATTACCCCCTGACAAAGGAGGCACTTACATAAAGGATTCAGCATCCAAGCCTCCTCCCTTGGATGAAACCAATTCAATTCCTCCTAAGACCAAATGTAAGTTTGGTGTGGGATGTACACTATCCACAAAGGAGGAAGGCCCCAAAAGGAAGATGCCTAGTAGCTAGAAAAACAAAAATATCCCCACTGAAAGGTTTTCACCATGGAAAATGGTAATGTTCACTTATCTCATCATGGTATTCACCACAGAAGAGGGAAGTGACAAAAGGGGACACCAGCATATTGCTGCAAGCCCAACTGATGAGATCGGATTTACACCGGTTCGGAATTTCTCAAAAGAAGAATAAGCGGTTCATTGCAGTAGAGTCCAAACCGGCAATTCAATCCCAAACATCAATGTTTAGATTTTCAAATTGCAAAACATATAAACCGAGAGTCTTTCAACCTCAGGTTGTCTTCCTCGTGGATGCAATTGCAATGTTACCCTTTCGGTTGTGGAGGCAAAAAGGGGTTTTGAAATAAAAAAATGAAATATTAAAAGAACTAAGAAATGAAAGAACAAATAGATGATTAAAATTGGAATCAATGCAAGTAAAAAGGAAACAAGGAAATGCTATAAATGCAATAAAAAGCCTTGACTTAGGAATGAGGATCCAAGGAATTCTATCATCATCATAACCACAACTATGATAATTATGATGAGTCAATCTCGCCTAGTCAACTCCTAACATCGAGGAGTATGTCAAGCAAGCATAATTGACCTTGGTCCATAAGTCCTAGCTAACTTAACAAATTAATTGGTAAAAAGCTAGCTTTAATGGACACAAGAGTCAACTAACTACCCAAGAATTACCACTAAATGTCGCACATCATGACTCTAGTATACTGGGAACTCAAGTCCCAATTCAAGGTGTGAAAATCTACTCAAAATCCAAAATTGGACTTTTCATAAAAACCGTGTGGGCATAAAACCAACACGGCCAACACAACCCTTGTTCACAAAGCAATACTTGATGGAAATCAATTTGAATTGCTCAAAAAACTCGAAGGAACAAGTGGCTATGTGTGTGATCATTTATGTTTTAAAAACTGCATGAATAAGCAATATTATCACTTCACTCGCTAACTTTGTATGCACTTAACATATGATGCCAACCAAGTAATCAAAGCTGAAATTTCAATTCAATTTGGCATTTTAAGCAAAATCAGCAACTAAGTGCATAACCAAACAAATCATCAAGTTAAAGTATGATATGCACAGCTAAAATTACACCAAACAGTTGATCAAGCTGAAAAGTTAAAGCCAATTTGGTGTTTCAAGGAAAAGTAACACTAGGTGCATATAAGAATTCAGTCTTAACCATCCTCCAATATGTTAGAAAACTGCACAAGTATGAATTAAAATGCCTTATGAAAACAAAATTTAAAGCTCATGTTGATCAGGCAAGAGAATCAAATCAAAAACTCCATTCAGGCAATATATCAAGCATGTGGTGTGCATCAATTTCAGACAGCTTTCTCAGTTCAGTTTCAGCATCAATCAACCCAGAAATTATAGAAATATCAGCCAACAACAATTCTAGGCCAGAAACAAAAGTTTAACTAACCTAAGCCTAACCATAATTTCTAAAACAGAATAAAAAAGTAGTTAAAAATAAACAGCAAAGAAATGGAACAGGGTAGGGAGAGGGTAGAACCTGTGTTGATGAGAGGGAAGGAAGAAGGTAGGGTGAGGCGGAGGGGTGGTGGTGTCGCAGCGGCACAGAATTCCACCCCTGCTGGTGGCTGCTCGCTGGAGCTGAAGACGCGGGCAGAGAGGGCGTGGAGACAGGGGTGACGTGCAGAAAGGAAGAGAAATGGAGAAAGGAAGGAAGAACGAAGAGAGAGAGAGGGTGGGCGACGATGATCGCAGTCGGACGGAGGTGGTTGGGGTTGGGTGGTGATGTGGCAATGTAGGGTTGTTGGGTGTTGGATTTTGTAACAACCCTAGTTTTTGAAAATAAAATAATTAGTTATTTGTGATTTATTTTATTTGTTGATAATTTTATTTTAAGAAAATTATTTTACTAAAGGTAATTAAATGGAGTTTCATGATAATTGAAGTTTAAATTAATTAGAATTTTTATATAATCTTTATTAGATATTTGGTAAAATTGAAATTATAATTTTGGTAATTGAAAAATAAGAAAGAATTGTATAATTTAATTTAAATAAATTCTATTTTGAATGAATTATGTTATTAATTTGAACTCATAGGAATTAATTTACTAGAAATGATTAGATTAATTTTTATAAACACTTTATGTTTAAGTCAATTAATATTTATGTACAATTTTTATTATAATTAATTATTTTGTAAATTGAAATTAAAGTTTCGGAGATAGAAAAATAATGAAAAGTTATCATTTAATTTGAATAACTAATATTGAGCTAAACCATATTTTATGAAAATGTGATTAATATGCTTATTTTATAATTTATATTAGAAATAATTAATTGAACTTAGCAATATAATGATAAATAATGTTCCTAAATATTTTTAATAGAGTATATTTGATTCTAAAATTACTCTACCCTTTAATTTTATCAAAATATCTATTCATATCTATCCATATTACTTTATAAAATTCCTAATTTCTAACCCTAAATCCCAAAAATCCCCAAATTCATTCAGAAACCCTAATTCCCAAATTAATTACGAAACCCTAACCCTAGAAACCCCATCCCTCACCCACGAAAACCTCACAGTAAGAAAAAGGGGGGAAATGAAAACAGGGGAAGATGGGAATCAGAGAAGAGAAGAGGGAATCGGAGAGGAAGGGATGGCGCTACGGCTAGGGCTCGCCGCCGTCGTAGTCGCCATTGCGCCTTGTTGCGCCGTCACCACCGTTCCATGGAGCCGCCGCCGTCATTCACGCGTTGTTGGGGGAAGTCCGAGATGGAGATGAAGGAGATGCCGTCGCCATGCAGCCACCGTCCCGTCGCCAACGCCGTCGCGGGGGAAAACCAGAGCCGAGGCAGGGAGCAGCGCCGAGAGGGAGAGAGGCCGCCGTCGCATCCTGTTCACCATCGCCGTCGATCTGCCTTAGAGCCACTGTGTCACGTGTCGCCGACGAAGAATAGAGAGACGCACGCAGAAGAGAAGCCCGCGACCAGCCTTGTCACCGTCAGCGCTGCGGATTGCTGTCGCCAAATCACCGCGCCGTCGTAGCCGTCTCTGGGAAGGTCATTGGAGCTTGCTGAGGATATTGTTCTGGTTCTGAAGCAATCCATCCATTGTCAGTGCTCATTTTTATCCCCTGTTCTGCCTCTGCCTCTGGGTTCTGTGAGTTGCTGGAGCTCTCTGCCACCAGGAACCAACATTCGAGCTTCCCAGGAAACCACCATTAGAACCACTACTGTTTTGGTAAGCTCTGCCCCTATTTTCGCTTCCTTGTCCTACCAATTTGTTTCTACTTTGAAGCTTGTCCCTGAAACTGTTTGTATTGTATAGAGAGATTATTGTAAATTACCTTGCCGCCACCGTTACTTGAGGTACCTGCAGGCACTATTTGGAGACTGCTGCTAAGTCACCACCAAAGCTAAGAACAGGTGCTGGGATTTGATGGAGCACCGCTGCTGCTGTGGATTCGTAATATTAGGTTTACCGCGTTTAAATTCTTCAATTATGGCTAATTTAGGTAGGGGATTTATTTTTAGAAATTTAACGGTTTAAATTCTAAAATGCCTACATGGTTAATTAGATAAGTGCAAATGGTTAATAATAGTTAAGAACTTCTTAATTGACATGAATGAATTGAAATGTGTTTGAGAATTGTTAGCTATTGCAATTTTTCTGAGTTATGATTTGAATTAAATGTGGTTGTGAATGGTGATTAAGCTTGTGTTATTTACTAAATTGAAAATATGTTGAGTTACTTATTGAAAAACTGACATGTTGATGATTGATGAGTTGAGATTGAATTGTGATTGGTTTTATTGCTATGAGTGATTAACTGGTGATATTGATTTTGATTTGAGGCTGTAACTGTTACCAGTTTTCTGATTGTTTGGAATTATTGAGAATCCTGTTATTGGATTATGTTGAGTTGGTTGCCATAGGCTGGTTTGCTTGATGGTTGCAAATTGACTGAAATTCTGATCTTTGACGGATTTATACTAAATTGAATGATGTGCTGGTTATTTGATATATTGTAACTGTAGTGGATTTAGTTGGTGGCTGATTGAAGATTTGTTTTGGGAAATTAGTTATGAGTTTTTAAAGTTAGACTGGTTTACTTTTAAAAGAAATGATGACTGGGTGAAATTCTGATTTTAATTGAAGAAAGGATGCTAGTTCTTAAACTGAATTATGATGAGATAATTATTGAGAATCTGTTATGGAAGTTGCTAATAAACGGATGGAGAATTGATTGAGTTTAATTTGAAAGGATTTTATGACTTATGAATTTAGTTATGAATTGATGAGATGAAAAATGGATTGTTGGATTATGTGAGAATTGCGAATTGTGGATTTTCTGATTGCTTGAGAATCTTGTATTTGATAATTGTTGTGAAAGAATTGTTGAATTGTTGAGAAAGAGGGAACCCGTAAGGGTGGCTAAGTCCGAGTTTTAGGGGAGGTGCTGTCGAAATTTTATGAAAACCTGAGGTTTTAATTAAAAAGTAATTTTAGAAGACTTGAACTTGGAAAATTATATTATTGGAGTTTTATTTATGTAAGAAAAAAATTATACTATTTTGAATTTGAATTACCAAGAAAAGGTTTATGTTCAAGTTTGAATTATTTATAAAAGAAGTTATGTTTTGAGATTTATTCAATACGAAGAGAGTTATGCTTGGGGTTTGCAATAAAGGATTACTTTTTAGAAGTTTAATGAATATATAATATTTGAATTTCAATGATAAAGAGAGATGGTTTTTGAGTCCTTGGGAAGTTAGTAAACTTGAAAAAGAGTTTTATTTGGTTACTTTTAGTAAGAGGGTGATGCTTTGAAAATTATTTAGCGAATTTAAAATAAATGATTTTCTTGAGTCTTTTGAAAGAAAATTTAACTGAAAATAGTTTTAAAATTGGTTCGAGTTAAGAGGTTGCAAAAGTGGAAGTCGTAAAGTTTGTACAATATGATTGAATAAAGAAAGAGAGAGATATTGTATAAGAATATGTAACTGGAGATGAATAACGAGAGTGATAACTTATGATGATAATTACACTGATTCTTTTGAGGAAAGGTATTCAGTTTATGAAATTGTTGGCAAGGACGTGGTTTTTGTCCCGCTTGCGTATTTATGATTATAAAAGAGAATAAAAAGCAGAGGACCTGTTGAAAGGTCATTTGTTGCTTGAGGCAACCCAAGAGATGTGTTTATTCATTTGTTGTGTTAAGGCAACGCCAGATATACTTGTATGATCATCTGCTGTATTGAGGCAGTCAGATAGATAGTGGTGCGACCAATGAGAACGCTTTCCTGCAGTACAGATCCATATTTTTAATTCTATAAGGCAGAGGGGTTATTTCCTGCTACAGAAGTACCGTGACCACCTGTTTCATTTATGTAGTGGCAGAGGGGTTATTTCCTGTATACAGAAGGTGTGTCGGCATACATCCCTGCAGTGGCAGATGTGTTATTTCCTGCGTGCAGTGGACCCTGTGGTGGCAGAGGGGTTATTTCCTTTACACAGGGGTATAGCCACCAGGGAAGCCTTACCTGGTCAAAGGACTCCGGTTAACGTCAGGAGCGGATATGTAACCGACAAATGAGCTCATTACCTGCACTAGGGCTAGAGATGCATCATCCTTGTATGTGCATTTGCATTTGATTGGGTTTGCTCGTTGTACTTCCCTGTGATTGTGCTGCTTGCCTTGCTGTGACTTGTTTGTGTGCTGAATTGAATTTCTTGTTAGTGCTCTTAGTTGGTGAATGTATGATGATGGTTAAGAATTGGCGTTGTGATTGAAAATTAACTATGTGGTTGAGAAATGCTTAATGTGACCAGTTTTATATTTTGGAATTTGTTTTGAGCTTAGATTTTTGAAAGAGGTAAATAATTAGTTAAAGTAAAACCAAGAATAGTATTTTCAAAAAGGTTTGATAAAAATATAGTTTCCTTGAGTATGTTAATTATTTGCATGTTAATCATTACTTTTACGGCATTCCCATTCCCTACTGAGAACGTGTGGTTCTCACCCTAAAATCTTCCACCCTTTCAGTGACACGGGTTCGAAGACACCGTTTGAAGCTGCGGGTGATTATAGAACTTATTTATGAGTTAAGTTTATGACTTGAGTTTCTTTCATAGAATTCCCTCGCCTTTGTAGCTTTAGTTTCTATTTTATGCAGAGGGATAGGAGTTGTACCTGAATTTTATTTAAATTTTTTTGTATAATATTTATTATTATTAATAATTCCATGATTATTATTACTCGCTGATGTTTGCTATATGATTTTAATTAATAAAAACAAATTTTTTCTGGAATTTTCAATAAAACTAAATCGCAATATGGAACTAAAGGCTCAATAGTAAATAGTTAATAAAGGAAAGCAGGTTGGTAACGCCTTACTTGCGGTACGATCATGACGTCCTGGAAGTTGGGTCATTACAGGTTTACTTCAGAGACGAAGCAAAGAAGAAAAGAGATTTGGGGCAGCTGAAGTGCGAGTGATCTCATTTTCGAATTAACATTTGAAAAGGGACTCGTGCGTACGCACCGATGTGTGTGTACGCACACAAGGGAAAACAAGGGTATGCGCGTGCACAAAAGCGTGCGTGCGCTGAGAATAGAAGAGGTTTTGGGGTCTGTGCGTGCGCACAAGGTTGTGTGCGTGTGCACAGAGGGGAAAAAAAAGGTTGTTCTGACGCACACTTGGTGCGGGCGCCACAAACAGAGGGGGCGTTAGGGAGTGTGTGTACGCACAAGTCTGTGCGTACGCATGAGGAACAAAAAATAGGGGAAATGCTCACACGCACCATGCTGTGCTACGCACAGGACTCTGTTCCTGCAAAATTTTTAGTGCCTTTAGGGCACCAACATGACTTCCAAAATAGGTTTTCATGTCCCAAAACATGCCAAAACTCCAAAAACATATTATTATACCAAAATTACCTAACAAACATCAAAATGCAACTAAACTAAGCAAAGCAACATAACCATTTATTCAAGAAATAGAAGCTAAAAGAGAGCTTAAAGAGAGAAGGGGGATAGAAAGATATTACCATGGTGGGGTGTTTCCCACCTAGCATTTTGGTTTAAAGTTCTTAAGTTGGACTTTTTGAGGAGATTCTTGTTAGGGTGGCTTACGTTTCCACTCATCCTTGAGTCTCCATCCGAGTTTGTTCTTGATTTGACCTCCGGGGTCCCAAATAAATTGCATCAAACTCTTGAGAAATTCCAAACTAGCAACTAGGATCCATAAGTGTTGACTCTTGAAATTGATGCCCGGATCCCATACTCTAGTCTCTTGTTCATCCTCTTGTTGATCCTCATTTTTACACTTAGATGAACAACTTCTTGAATCACCATTAACACACTTGTACACTCCCCGGAATCCACTCAATTGACTCTTCCACCATAGTTGAGTTTCAATTGTTGAATTGGCTTCTTTGATGAACTTTCTATCTTCTTGCCAATTAACATTCTTCTCTCCACCATCCACTACTCCAAGAAGGGTTTGAAGTTGACAATCTGTCTCTAAGATGGCATATTGATGTGGGCCTAGAAAGCTTGTTGGCAAAATTTGTACCCACTCAATTTGCTCTTGTGCAAATACCTTCACTTCTTGGCAGCTAAAGTTTTCCTCAACCTTCTTTACATCTTCTTCATCATCACTCAAGTAAAAAATTGGAGGTTATGTGAAGTCCACATCAACGTCTTCTTCAAATTCAATCAAGGGAGATTCGTCATCTTCTACTTGATTTTGCAATTCTTCGTCCATTCCACACTTTGCACTTGAACTCAGTTCTTCACATTCAACCACTAGAATTTCTTCGTTGTGGCATGAACACAATGAAGCTAATCGGTCAAGAGTTTCTGCCAAAGTAGACATGACTTGCTCTTGCTTTTTCTGGAACTCTTGTTGTTCTTGAATGAGCATTTAGAGTGCTTCTTGTGTGGCTTGATCCATATATAAAGATGAAATTTAAAGTGATGAAGGTTGACAATCAAGCTCTAGAGGGTGAGTGATGAGCGGATAATTTATACGCTTTTTGGCATTATTTTTAGTATGTTTTTAGTATATTTTAGTTAGTTTTATTATGTTTTTATTAGTTTTTATTCAAAAATTTACATTTCTGGATTTTACTATGAGTTTGTGTGTTTTTTTATGATTTCAGATATTTTTTGGCTGAAAAGGGACTTGAGCAAAAATCTGATTCAGAGGCTAAAAAAGGACTACAGATGTTGTTGGATTCTGACCTCCCTACACTCGAAATGGATTTTCTGGAGCTACAAAAGCCAAATTGGTGCGCTTTTAATTACGTTGGAAAGTAGACATCTTGGGCTTTCCAGAAATATATAATAGTCCATATTTTTCCCGTGTTTTGAGGACGCAAATTTGGCGTTTAAACGCTAACTTTCTACCCTATTCTGGCGTTAAACCCCAGAACTGGCATAAAAGCTGGAGTTAAACGCCCAAACTGGCACAAAAGCTGGCGTTTAACTCCAAGAAAAGTCTCTACATGTGAAAGCTTCAATGCTCAGCCCAAGCACACACCAAGTGGGCCCTGGAAGTGGATTTCTACACTAACTATCCTAGCTTACTCATTTTCTGTAACCCTAGGTCACTAGTTTATTATAAAAACCACTTTTAGTGATTCATTTTGGACCTCATGACATTTTACACATTTTATATTGTATCTTTGATGGCATGAGTCTCTAAAATCCATGGTTGGGGGTGAGGAGCTCTGCTGTGTCTCGATGAATTAATGCAATTACTACTGTTTTCCATTCAATCACGCTTGTTTCTATTCTAAGATATTCACTCGCACTTCAACCTAATAAATGTGATGATCCGTGACACTCATCATCATTCTCACCTATGAACGCATGCCTGACAACCACCTCCGTTCTACCTGCAATAGCTTGAGTGCATATCTCTTGGGTTTCTAATCTAAGATTAGAACCTTCGTGGTATAGGCTAGAATTATTGGCGGTCATTGACGTTAGGATTTTTGACAGTAAAGAATTTTATAAAAACAGTCGCGTTGTAGGTATAGTTTCTAAACCAACAGAAATCCCTTCGTATAAACGTTTTGGTTGTCACAAGTAACAAACCCCTAAATAAATTGATAACCGAAGTATTTAAACCTCGGGTCGTCTTCTCAAGGAACTACAGGGAAGTATGTTCTTATTATCGGTTATGGAGATTGTAAATCGGGGTTTTGAAGATGAGGAGCAAGTAATTTAAATTACAATTGAAATAAGTAAAAGACTGTAAAGTAAATAAATAACTATAGAATAAACTTTTGGCAAGGTATGAGAAATTAGAAGTCCTATCCTAGTTATCCTTATCAATGATGATGAAGATTGAATCTTAATTTCACTCAGTTAATCTTTGCTTAAAGTAAAGAAAAGTCAAGTGACTAATTAGTTAGATCCTCAAATCCTAGTTAATCCCTCAGAAAAGATTGGGATTGTTGAAGTTCAATTCAATTAGCAAAGATAACAATCATCAATCATGTTGAGTTTGATAACTCTTGAGTTACTGATTTTTTAACCAAGACCAAAAAGGGAAAAAGTAAATATACCAGAATAGAAATGTCTTTAGATTGGAAGCAACAGTAATATAAATAAAAAAGAACAATAATAAACTAAAATACCACAATTAACATTAATTCGAAAGAGTAATCTATAACATAGAAGAATTCATAAATTAAATTGAAAAGATAAATAAAAAAGAATGTTGAACCTGATAAAAAGATAATCCTAAAAGCGAATAAAATCCTAAATCTAAATCCTAATCCTAAAGAGAGAGGAGAGAACCTCCCTCAAAACTACGTTTAATTCATGAATAGTAACTAATTAGAGACTCTCTCTGAATGGATGCATTCCCCCACTTCATAACCTCTGATCTATGATTTCTGGACTTGGATTTGGGCCAAAAAGGGCTTCAGAAATTGCTGGGAGCATTTTCTGTTATTTCTGGTGCGTGGCCTCTGTCATGCGGTCACGTCAATTGGAGTTTTCCTTGTCGTACGGTCGCGTCAGTCATGTGTCCGCGTCATATGCGTTTCGCTCAAGGCGCGCGATCGCGTCAATCACGCGGTCGCGTCGCTGTTGATTCGCGCTGGCATGCGGCCGCATCGTCCATGCGATCGCGTCGTTGCCAGTTTCTTCAAAAACTCCGTTTTATGCTTTCCTTCCAATTTTGTATGTTTCCTCTCCATCCTTTAAGTCATTCCTGCCTTAGAAGATCTGAAACTACTCAACACACGAATCACGGCATCGAATGGTAGTAAAGGGAAATTAAAATAATTACTTTTAAAGCATAGGAAACATGTTTTTCACATACATCACATAATAAGGAAGGGAAAGTAAAACCATGCAATTGATATGAATAAGTGGGTGAAGGATTGAATAAATCACTCAAATTAGGCACAGAATATATCATAAAATATGGGTTTATCAACCTCCCCACACTTAAACAATAGTATGTCCTCATGCTAAATCCAAGATAAAGAGTAAGGTAAGGTTGAAGTGGTGGAATCTCATGCAATGCAATCTATTCTAAATGCAACTACCTAAATACATCATGCAATTCTAATTATTTTTATTCACTTGTATATAAAGCTCACATGTAGTTGAATTAATTCACATTTCTCAAGGAATCATATATATAGTCAGACCTTAGATAATGATAAAGCACTTTTACAATTGAGATGGGAGAGAAAAATATTTTATAAACTTGCAAGACAATTAATAATTCAAGCAGAGATATATATTAATAAGCTATTGAACCCTCACTGGATTTTGTGTTTACTCTCTAGTCACTCAGTGTTTATTGGGTTAATCACTCTATTCTTCTTTTTATCCTTACTTTCTATAACTTTGTTCTTCATCTAACCAATCAACAATTATAGAATATAGACATACCAAAAATCATGAGGTCTTTAATTAAGGTTGTAATGGGGCCAAGGTAAAAGCAAGGGTATATGTATAAGCCTAAGTGAGCTAATTAAGCGAATCCTTGATTAGTCTAAGATCTCACCTAACATACATACTTTGTAAAGTAGAGCTTCTTTACCTATTTTCCCATATTTTTTCCACTTTTGATACATGCTCATATTTTAATTTTTATCTTATCCCATGTGCATTGCTTTATTCTGCATGTGGGGAATTCTTATGTATCCCCTTTATTTAAATACTGAAATATATATATATATATATATATATATATATATATATATATATATATATTATTTTTTAATACACATGGTAATTCAATTATTTTGATTTCACATGAGCATGCTTCCCAAAAAAAATTTTTATTTTCAATTATTTCATTCTTTTCAACTTTCTACCCTTTGTTTTTATCATCCATGTTCCCAATAGGTTTCTCACACTTAAACAATTACACAATTTCTATCTTAAGCTAACCAAGGATTCAACTTGGGATTTTTATTTTGTTTTTCTGCTTAAGGCTAGTAATGTGGTTTGTAGAATAAGAGGGGATTTTAAAGGCTCAAGGGCGGCTAACAAGGGTGATGTAAAAGGTAGGCTAATTTGGGATAAGTGAGCTAAAATCAAACAATGGCCTCAATCACTCTCTTGGTATGTATTTCTATCTAATATCGGACATATAGATTAAAACAAAGTAAAGAACACCAGAATAAAAAAGAAGGGCGGAACACACAGGAATAAAAATCATGGTTTGAATGTAGCCATACAATTAAGCTCAAAACTTACAGGCTGTATGTTCTCTAACTCAGAAATCATATATCAGTTATATATGTCATGCAAGTAAAAATCAAGAGTTCCCATTATTCTTCAATGTAAAATTTATTTTGAGTGGCTTTAAAGTTTGTGTTTCTCCTTGATGAAATGTTGTTAACTAACTAACATGGAATGCTATATATACAACGTGTGGGTTATTTCTATTATGTTCAAGTCTCTAGTTTACTTCCTTTTTATATTTTCAAATTAAACTAAGTTATCTTATGCTAAGAAAAAAGGGTAAACTATACTAATCAATCCACAATTTCTATAACTAATAAGTTAGAATTGCAACTAAACTAAATGGCTAAAATATGAACTAAGGTGCAACATGCAGAAATAGAGTCAAAATACATGAAAATAGCAATGTATAAGTACTGAGAAAATAAAATAAAAATAAAAGAGAAAAATACAGAAAAATAGCAAAATAAAATGAAAGAGTCTGTAGTGGTTCACCAAAAAAAACGCCAGAGATGGCGACCTCCCCACACTTAAAATGAAGCATCGTCCTTGATGCTCACTCAAGCAGGGTGTGAAGGGGTGTCATCACTGGAAGGGTGGGTACCTGGAGTCTCTGTGGTGGTGGTCTAAGGGTCTATCTGCTGCAGAGGAGGTGCTGATTGGATAGGGATCTCTGGGTCTACAGCCTGAATCTGAGGCGGAGCCTCCTGATGTGATGCAGCCTGCTCTGTGCCTGCCTGCGCAGCCTCGGTCTGTGGATGGGTCTCTGCCTTGTGATCATCTGCCTCCTCCTCAGAAGGCTGATGAGCGAATATTTTATATGCTTTTTGGGGTTAATTTCATATAGTTTTTAGTGTGTTTTAGTTAGTTTTTAGTTTATTTTTAGTAGTTTCTAGGCAAAATTCATATTTCTGGACTTTACTAAGAGTTTGTGTGTTTTTCTGTGATTTCAGGTATTTTCTGGCTGAAATTGAGCGAGCTGAGCAAAAATCTGATTTAGGCTGAAAAAGGACTGCTGATGCTGTTGGATTCTGACCTCCCTGCACGCAAAATGGATTTTCTGGAGCTACATAACTTCAAATGGCGCGATTCTAATTGCGTTGAAAATTAGACATCCAGGGCTTTCCATCCATATATAATAGTGCATACTTTGCTTAAGGATAGATGATGTAAACTGGCGTTCAACACCAGTTTCATGCTGCTGTCTGGCGTCCAGCGCCAGAAACAAGTTACAAAATGGAGTTCAACGCCAGAAACAGGTTACAACCTGGCGTTGAACGGCCAAAACAGCCCAGGCACGTGAGAAGCTTTAGTCTCAGCCCCAGCACACACCAAGTGGGCCCCAGAAGTGGATTTCTGCACTATCTATCATAGTCTACTCATTTTCTATAAACCTAGGTTACTAGTTTAGTATTTAAACAACTTTTAGAGACTTGTTTTGTATCTCATGATATTTTAGATCTGAACTTTGTAATCTTTGACGGTATGAGTCTCTAAACTCCATTGTTGGGGGTGAGGAGCTCTGCTGTGTCTCGATGAATTAATGCAAGTATTCCTGTTTTCCATTCAAACATGCGTGTTCCTATCTAAGATATCCATTCGAGCCTAATTACGGAGAAGGTGATGATCCGTGACACTTACCACCTTCCTCAACCCACGAACGTGTGTCTGACAATCACCTCCGTTCTACATTAGATTGAATGAATATCTCTTAGATTCCTTAATCAGAATCTCCGTGGTATAAGCTAGATCGATGGCAGCATTCATGAGAATCCGGAAAGTCTAAACCTTGTCTGTGGTATTCCGAGTAGGATTCTGGGATTGAATGGCTTTGACGAACTTCAAACTCACGAGTGCTGGGCGTGGTGACAGACGCAAAAGGATAGTAAATCCTATTCCGGTACAATTGAGAACCTGCAGATGATTAGCCGTGCGGTGACAGCGCACTTGGACCCTTTTCACTGGAAGGATGGATGGTAGCCATTGACAACGGTGATCCACCAACATATAGCTTGCCATAGGAGGAATGTGCGTGCGTGATCAAGAAGGCAGAGGAAAGCAGACATTCAGAAGACAAAGCATCTCCAAAACTCTAACACATTCTCATTTACTGCATAACAAGTAACTTTTAATTCATGCTCTATTGTTCATTTGCAAGTCAATTGATAATCACCTATTAATATCCTGACTAAGATTTGCAAGACAACCCTAGCTTGCTTCAAGCCAACAATCTCCGTGGGATTGACCCTTACTCACGTAAGGTATTACTTGGACGACCCAGTGCACTTGCTGGTCTTGTGTGCGAAATTGTAAGAGAGTAACAATTATGTGCACCAGGTTTTTGGCGCCGTTGCCGGGGATTGTTCGTGTTTGGACAACTGACGGTTTATTTTGTTGCTTAGATTAGGAAAAAACTTTTCTTTTTGGTTTAGAGTCTCTTATTATTGTTTCTGGTTAAAATTTTAGAATCCTTATTTTCTCTTTCAAAAAAAAAAAATTCTTTTTAGTTATTTAAAAATACTTCTTCAAAACAAGTGTTATATTTACTGCCCAATTGGCTAGAGCGTTGGTCTAAGTTCGTGGCAATTTGGTATACTCTTTTCAAAATCTTCTTTTTCAAAAATAATAATTTCTCTATTAAATTTTGTGCCAAACTTTAAGTTTGGTGTTTTCTTGTTGATTTCCCTTTGGTTTTCGAAAATTTTAGTTGGGTTTTCTAAAAATTTTAAGTTTGGTGTTCTTTCTTCATGTTCTTCTGTTCTTGTGAGTCTTCAAAGTGTTCTTGAGTTTTCCTTGTGTCTTGATCTTAAAATTTTTAAGTTTGGTGTTCCTTGGTATTTTCCCTCCAAAATTTTCGAAAACAAGAAGCATTAGATCTAAAAATTTTAAATCTTGTGCTATTTTATTATTTTTCTCTTTCCTCACTAAATTCAAAAATATCTTTTCTCTCTATTTTTAAAACAAATTTTTGAAAATTATTTTTAAAAAAAAAATTCAGATTTTTTTTTCAAAATTTAAAATCTTTTCCAAATCATATCTTTTTCAAAACTTCCTAACCACTTCCTCTCTCCTCATTTTTTTCGAAAATCTTCACCTATTTTTATTTATTTTATTTTAATTTAATTTATTTTCAAAATAATTGAATAAATAAATAAATAAAAATAAATATTTTTTTTACATCATCTCCCTTTCTCCATCATGGATCTAAGTGAAAATGAACAGTCCAGGAGGACTCTGGGGTCATATGCTAACCCCTCTACTGCTTCATATGGGAGCAGTATCTGCATACCCTCCATTAGAGTCAGTAGCTTTGAGTTAAATCCTCAGCTCATTATCATGGTGCAGCAAAGTTGCCAGTATTCCGGTCTTCCTCACGAAGAACCTACAGAGTTTCTGGCACAGTTTTTACAGATTGCTGACACAGTACATGATAAGGAAGTAGATCAGGATGTCTACAGATTATTACTGTTTCTATTTGCTGTAAAAGACCAAGCCAAGAGGTGGTTAAATAACCAACCTAAGGCTAGCATAAGGACATGGAAACAACTGACAGAAAAATTCCTGAATCAATACTTTCCTCCAAAACGGATGACACAGCTAAGGCTGGACATCTAAGGCTTTAAACAAGGAGATAATGAATCTCTTTATGATGCCTGGGAGAGATACAGAGAGATGCTACGAAAATGCCCCTCTGAAATGTTTTCAGAGTGGGTTCAGTTAGACATCTTCTATTATGGGCTTACAGAAAGAGCTCAGATCTCTTTAGATTGCTCAGCTGGTGGATCTATCCACATGAGAAAGGCAATTGAAGAATCTCAAGAGCTCATTGATACAATTGCCAGAAATCAGCATCTGTACATAAGCAGTGACTATTCTATGAAAGAAGAGGCTAAAACAGTAACTGTTGAACTCAGTCCTGCAGAGCAAGCTGCTGAATTCAATCAGCAATTGGATTTTCTAACAAAGCAGTTAGTTGAATTCAAGGATAAACTACAAGAAACAAGGAAGGCTAATATAAACATGGAAGTGCAATTAAAGCAAACAAAGCAGCAGCTGTCAAAACAAATAACAGAAGAATGCCAAGCAGTTCAATTAAGAAGTGGGAAAGCACTGAATGCCCCATTTCAAGGCAGCAAGAAGCCAAGAAATGAGCAAACCATCCAAAATCCACCAGAGGACAGTAAGAGCCTAGGGAAAAATAATTCTGGCGCTAAAACGCCAGAAATTTAGTGGAAGGCTGGCGCTGAACGCCCAGACCATGCTCAGGACTGGCGTTCAACGCCAGAAACAAGCAAGGATCTGGCGTTGAACGCCCAAAAGGAGCACAGTTCTGGCATTCAGACGCCAGGAAGAACTGGGAAGCTGGCATCTAACGCCACTCCAGCTCCTAACTCTGGTATTCAATTGCCAGTGAGGGATCAGACACACACAAGTGCTGATGACAACCCATCTAAAAAGGCTTCTTCAACCACTTCTGTAGGAAATAAACTTACAGCAACTAAGGTTGAAGAATATAAAGCCAAAATACCTTATCCTCAAAAAATCCGCCAAGAGGAACAGGATAAGCAATTTGCTCGCTTTGCAGATTATCTCAGGACTCTTGAAATAAAGATTCCATTTGCAGAGGCACTTGAGCAAATACCTTCTTATGCCAAGTTCATGAAAGAGATCTTGAGTCATAAGAAGGATTGGAGAGAAACTGAAAGAGTTCTCCTCACTGAAGAATGCAGTGCAGTCATTTTGAAAAGCTTTCCGGAAAAGATTAAAGATCCTGGGAGTTTTCTGATACCATGCACATTAGAAGGGAATTGCACTAAGACAGCTTTATGCGATCTTGGGGCAAGCATCAATCTAATACCTGCTTCCACCATCAGAAAGCTTGGGTTAACTGAAGAAGTTAAACCAACCGGGATATGTCTCCAACTTGCTGATGGCTCCATGAAATACCCATCAGGCGTGATTGAAGACATGATTGTCAGAGTTGGGCCATTCGCCTTTCCCACTGACTTTATGGTGCTGGAAATGGAGGAGCACAAGAGTGCTACTCTCATTCTAGGAAGACCCTTCCTAGCAACTGGACGAACTCTCATTGATGTCCAACAGGGGGAAATAACCCTAATAGTCAATAATGATGAGTTTAAGTTGAATGCTGTCAAAGCCATGCAGCATCCAGACACATCAAAATACTGCATGAAAGTTGATCTTATTGACTCCTTGGTAGAAGAAATCAACATGGCTGCGAGTCTCGAATCAAAGTTGGAAGACATCTTTAAAGATGTTCAGCCTGATTTGGAGGATTCAGAGGAAATGAAAGAGCCTCTGAAATTTCCTCTGGAAGAGGAAAAACCTCCTAAACCCGAGCTCAAACGATTACCACCATCCCTGAAATATGCATTCTTGGGAGAAGGTGACACTTTTCCAGTAATCATAAGCTCTGCCTTAAATCCAAAGGAAGAGGAAGCACTTATTCAAGTGCTAAGGACACACAAGACAGCTCTTGGGTGGTCCATAGGTGACCTTAAGGGCATAAGCCCAGCTAGATGCATGCACAAAATCTTATTGGAGGATAATGCTAAACCAGTGGTTCAACCACAGAGGCGGCTAAATCCAGCCATGAAGGAAGTGGTGCAGAAAGAGGTCACCAAATTACTGGAGGCTGGGATTATTTATCCTATTTCTGATAGCCCCTGGGTGAGCCCTGTTCAAGTTGTCCCCAAAAAAGGAGGCATGACAGTGGTTCATAATGAAAAGAATGAACTGGTTCCTACAAGAACAGTTACAGGGTGGCGCATGTGTATTGACTACAGAAGGCTTAATACAGCCACCAGAAAGGATCATTTTCCTTTACCATTCATAGACCAGATGCTAGAAAGACTGGCAGGTCATGATTATTACTACTTTTTGGATGGCTACTCAGGCTATAACCAGATTGCAGTAGATCCCCAGGATAAAGAGAAAACAGCATTCACATGTCCATCTGGAGTGTTTGCTTATAGAAGGATGCCATTTGGGCTGTGTAATGCGCCTGCAACCTTCCAGAGATGCATGCTCTCTATTTTCTCTGATATGGTGGAAAAATTTCTGGAAGTCTTCATGGATGACTTCTAAGTATATGGAGACTCATTCAGCTCCTATCTTGATCACCTGAAACTAGTTCTGAAAAGATGCCAAGAGACCAACCTGGTTTTAAACTGGGAAAAATATCACTTTATGGTGACTGAAGGGATTGTCCTTGGGCATAAAATTTCAAACAAGGGAATAGAGGTGGATCAAGCAAAAATAGAGGTAATTGAAAAATTACCACCACCTGCCAATGTTAAGGCAATCAGAAGCTTTCTGGGGCATGCAGTATTCTATAGGAGGTTTATAAAGGATTTTTCAAAAATCGCAAAACCTCTGAGCAATCTGCTAGCTGCTGACACGCCATTTATGTTTGACACAGAGTGTCTGCAGGCGTTTGAAACGCTGAAAGCCAAGCTGGTCACAGCACCAGTTATTTCTGCACCAGACTGGACATTACCATTTGAGCTAATGTGTGATGCCAGTGATCACGCCATTGGTGCAGTGCTGGGGTAGAGGCATGACAAGCTTCTGCACGTCATTTATTATGCTAGCCGTGTTTTAAATGATGCCCAGAAAAATTACACAACCACAGAAAAAGAATTGCATGCAGTGGTTTATGCCATTGACAAGTTTAGATCATACTTGGTAGGATCAAAGGTGATTGTGTATACTGACCATGCTGCTCTCAAATATCTACTCACAAAGCAGGATTCAAAACCCAGGCTCATAAGATGGGTGTTGCTTCTGCAAGAGTTTGATATAGAAATAAGAGACAGAAAAGGGACAGAGAACCAAGTGGCTGATCATCTGTCCCGGATAGAGCCAGTAGAAGGGACGTCCCTCCCCTCTCCTGAGATCTCTGAGACTTTTCCGAATGAGCATTTATTTGCCATTCAGGAAACACCATGGTTTGCAGACATTGCAAACTATAAAGCTGCAAGGTTCATACCCAAATAGTACAACAGGCAACAAAAGAAAAAATTAGTTACTGATGCAAAGTACTACTTGTGGGATGAACCCTATCTCTTTAAGAGATGTGCAGACGGAATAATCCGGAGATGTGTGCCTAGAGAAGAAGCACAGAGGATCCTATGGCATTGCCATGGATCACAATATGTAGGCCATTTCGGAGGTGAGCGAACAGCCACCAAGGTCCTCCAATGTGGCTTCTATTGGCCCACACTCTATAAAGATTCCCGAGAGTTCGTACGTAACTGTGACAGTTGCCAAAGAGCTGGTAATCTGCCTCATGGTTACGCCATGCCTCAACAAGGAATCTTGGAGATTGAGTTGTTTGACGTATGGGGAATTGACTTCATGGGACCTTTTCCACCATCATACTCAAACACTTATATTCTGGTGGCTGTTGACTACATATCAAAATAGGTAGAGGCCGTTGCCACACCCACCAATGATACTAAAACAGTGCTGAAGTTCCTCCAGAAATATATCTTCAGCAGATTTGGGGTCCCTAGAGTACTAATCAGTGATGGGGGCACTCACTTCTGCAACAAACAGCTTTACTCTGCCATGGTCCGGTATGGGATTCGCCACAAGGTGGCGACTCCATATCATCCACAGACTAATGGACAAGCTGAAGTCTCTAACAGAGAGCTAAAAAGAATCCTAGAACGGACTGTAAGTACCCGTAGAAAAGATTGGGCAAGAAGCTTGGATGATGCTCTGTGGGCATACAGAACAGCATTCAAGACTCCTATAGGGACCTCTCCATACCAACTTGTGTATGGTAAGGCATGTCACCTGCTCGTGGAATTGGAACATAAAGCCTACTGGGTAACCAGATTCCTAAACTTTGATGCCAAACTAGCTGGAGAAAAAAGATTGCTCCAGCTAAATGAACTAGAGGAATTCAGATGCACTGCTTTCGAAAATGCCAAGCTTTATAAAGAAAAATAAAAAAAATGGCATGACAGGAAGCTGTCATCTAGAATCTTTGAACTAGGACAAAAGGTTCTGTTGTTTAACTCTAGGCTCAGGCTATTCCCTGGGAAACTGAAGTCCCGGTGGAGGGGACCATATGTGATTACAAGTGTATCACCATATGGTTATGTGGAGCTTCAAGATATTGATTCTGATAAGAAGTTCATTGTTAATGGACAGAGAATCAAGCACTATCTTGAAGGCAATGTTGAGCAAGAGTGCTCAAGGCTGAAGCTAGATTAAAAGCTCAGCAAGGTCCAGCTAAAGACAATAAAGAAGCGCTTGCTGGGAGGCAACCCAGCCATGGGGCATCACTTCCTCTAAGCATTTTGCACTATTCTTGATTTTATTTGTTTATATAAAGTTCATTGATCCTAAGGTAAAGAGTCAATTGTATAAGTTCACAGAGTTACAGAAGGATTCTGCATGCAAAATAGAGAAAAAAGAGCTCACTGGCAAGAAAACGCTAGTAAAAGTCTGTTTTGGGCGTTCAACGCCCAACAGAAGCATCCACTGGGCATTGAATGCCAGTAAGGATAGCCATCTGGGCGTTGAACGCCAGAAAGAAGCTCTTTCTGGGCGTTTAACGCCAGATTTACAGCGTTCTGGGCGTTCAGAAAAACGCCCAGTAACAAAGGACTTCCTGGCGTTCAACGCCAGAAATAAGCAGCAGCTGGGCGTTGAACGCCCAGGAGAAGCAGCATTTGGGCGTTGAACGCCCAAAACATGCAGCGTTTGGGCGTTCAAACGCCAGGATGGTGGGGAGGAGGTAAATTCGTTTTTTTCTTCATATTTTTCATTTTAATCCTAATTTTCATGTTTCAATTCATGATTTCTTGCATAAACATGTTAAGAACCCTGATTTCTAAAATCCCTAATTTCTAAAAACCCTTCTTTAAAAATATTAAATGTATCTTAATCCATAAGCACAAATCCTTTTTTTCAATCCAACTCAACTTTTTTTCAAAATTTTTAAAACAAATCTCTCTCTTTTCATTCAAAAATCTTTTCAACTAAGCAGTATCTTTTTCAAATCTCCACACTATCTTTTTCAAAATTCCAAATCTATATTTTTCAAATATCTTTCTTATCTTTCCAATTTTAAATCATATCTTTTCTCATCATATTTTTTCTAAAAATCATATCTTCTATCTTATCTTTCTCCCTATTTTTCAAAAACCCACCCCCCTCTCCCTTTAAATATGGGTTCGGCCTCCCTCCCCTCCCATCCACCATTGCACCTAGCTCTCCTTCTCTCCCTCTCCTTTCTTTTCTTTTTGCTTGAGGACAAGTAAACCTCTAAGTTTGGTGTGCTCATCCGTGATCACTAAGATCATGGCTCCTAAAGGAAAACAACCCACCCCAAGAGGCAAGAAAGAGAGTGTTCCAAAACCACTTTGGAATCAAGGGAACTAAAGAACATTCAGACCCTTATTACAAAATAATGGGTCTAAGATCAGTGATCCCGGAAGTCAGATTCGATCTGAAAGAAGACGAATATCCGGAGATCCAGGAGCAAATTCAAATCAGGAACTGGGAGATCCTAGCCAATCCTGAAACGAAAGTGGGAAGGAATATGGTCCAGGAGTTCTATGCTAATATGTGGCATACAGACAGGCAAAGACTATCTGTGTCTGATATCTATGACTATCGGACCGTGGTCAGAGGAAAGATTATTCATACCCACCCTGACAAGATCAGAGAAATCTTAAAGCTACCTCAGCTGAAAGATGATCCAGACTCCTTCAATAGGAGAATGATGAGAACAGACAAGGGCCTGGATAAGATTCTAAAGGATATATGTATCCCTGGAGCCAGGTGGACCACCAGCACGAAGGGTGTTCCTAATCAACTCAAAAGAGAAGATCTCAAACCAGTCGCCAGAGGATGGCTGGACTTCATTGGGCATTCTCTGCTGCCCACTAGCAACCGTTCTGAAGTCACTATTAGAAGAGCAGTGATGATCCATTGCATCATGATGGGAAAAGAAGTGGAAGTTCATCAACTGATTTCAACTGAATTTTACAAAATTGCAAATAAAAATTCCAAAGATGCCAGGCTGGCTTATCCAAGCTTGATTTCTATGCTCTGCAAGGACGCTGGAATAAGGATGGGAATAACTGAGTATATCTCGATTGAGCGACCAATCACCAAAGCATCAATGGAAAAACAACAAGCACAGGATGACCCCATCAAGAAGAAAACACAGGAATTTCTCCCAGAAATCCCTCAATCTGAATACTGGGAGTATCTTGAAACATCAGTTACCAAGATGCAAGAAGCTATGGAACAAATAATAAAAGAACAGAAGGAACAAAGTAGCATTCTTTGCTATTTGATTAAAGAACAGAAGGAACAAAGTAGCATTCTTTGCTATTTGATTAAAGAACAGGAGGAGCAAGGGCGCGACTTAAGGGAATTGAAGCACCAGAAATTATCTCTTGAAGGACCAAGCACCCCACAGATTAGAGGAACATCCACTCCCCAGAACAAAGGTTGTTAAATTCCAATCTTAGCCTTAACTCTGTGATAACTGTTCTTATTCTAGTTTTACCTTAGGAGTCATATAGTAGTAATTAGTATCTATATTTTTTATTTTATCTCCAATTAAGCTATAATTTAATTTTCTCATCATCATTAAACATGAATAAAATAGAAGAATTTCTTTAGAGTAAGAGGCAATAATTTTCGAGTTTTTAATAAGAACATTCTAATTATTTACATGTGGTGGCAATGCTTTCTGTCTTCTGAATGAATGCTTGAACAGTGCATATGTCTTTTGAATTTGATGTTTAAGACTGTTAAATATGTTGGCTCTTGAAAGAATGATGAACATGAGACATGTTATTGATAATCTGAAAAATCATAAGAATGATTCTTGAAGCAAGAAAAAGCAGCAAAGAACAAAGCTTGCAGAAAAAAAATATTGAAAGAAAAAGAAAAAGCAAGCAGAAAAAGCCAATAACCCTTAAAACCAAAAGGCAAGGGTAAATAAAAAGGATCCCAAGGCTTTGAGCATCAGTGGATAGGAGGGCCTAAAGGAATAAAATCCCGGCCTAAGCGGCTAAACTAAGCTGTCCCTAACCATGTGCTTGTGGCGTGAAGGTGTCAAGTGAAAACTTGAGACTGAACGGTTAAAGTCAAGGTCCAAAGCAAAAGAAGAGTGTGCTTAAGAACCCTGGACACCTCTAATTGGAGACTCTAGCAAAGCTGAGTCACAATCTGAAAAGGTTCACCCAATTATGTGTCTGTGGCATTTATGTATCCGGTGGTAATACTGGAAAACAAAGTGCTTAGGGCCACGGCCAAGACTCATAAAGTAGCTGTGTTCAAGAATCAACATACCAAGCTCAGAGAATCAATATCACTATCTGAATTCTGAGTTCCTATAAATGCCAATCACTATGAGCTTCAATGGATAAAGTGAGATGCCAAAACTGTTGAGAAGCAAAAAGCTACTAGCCCCGCTCATCTAATTAGAATCTGAGCTTCACTCAAAATTTCTGAGATATTATTGCTTCTTAAATTATTTGTATTCTATTTTATTTATCTAGTTGCTTGAGGACAAGCAACAATTTAAGTTTGGTGTTGTGATGAGCGGATATTTTATACGCTTTTTGGGGTTAATTTCATATAGTTTTTAGTGTGTTTTAGTTAGTTTTTAGTTTATTTTTAGTAGTTTCTAGGCAAAATTCATATTTCTGGACTTTACTATGAGTTAGTGTATTTTTCTATAATTTCAGGTATTTTCTGGCTGAAATTGAGGGAGCTGAGCAAAAATCTGATTTAGGCTGAAAAAGGACTGCTGATGCTGTTGGATTCTGACCTCCCTGCACTCAAAATGGATTTTCTGGAGCAATAGAACTCCAAATGGCGCGCTTCTAATTGCGTTTGAAAGTAGACATCCAGGGCTTTCCTGCAATATATAATAGTCCATACTTTGCTCAAAGATAGATGACGTAAACTGGCGTTCAACGCCAGTTCCATGCTGCTGTCTGGCGTCCAGCGCCATAAACAAGTTACAAAATGGAGTTCAACGCCAGAAATAGGTTACAACCTGGCGTTGAACGTCAAAAACAGCCTAGGCACGTGAGAAGCTTTAGTCTCAGCCCCAGCACACACCAAGTGGGCCCCAGAAGTGGATTTCTGCACTATCTATCATAGTCTACTCATTTTCTGTAAACCTAGGTTACTAGTTTAGTATTTAAACAACTTTTAGAGACTTGTTTTGTATCTCATGATATTTTAGATTTGAACTTTGTAATCTCTGATGGCATGAGTCTCTAAACTCCATTGTTGGGGGTGAGGAGCTCTGCTGTGTCTCGATGAATTAATGCAAGTATTCCTGTTTTCCATTCAAACATGCGTGTTCCTATCTAAGATATCCATTCGCGCCTAATTATGGAGAAGGTGATGATCCATGACACTCACCACCTTCCTCAACCCACGAACGTGTGTCTGACAATCACCTCCGTTCTACATTAGATTGAATGAATATCTCTTAGATTCTTTAATCAGAATCTCCGTGGTATAAGCTAGATCGATGGCAGCATTCATGAGAATCCGGAAAGTCTAAACCTTGTCTGTGGTATTCCGAGTAGGATTCTGGGATTGAATGGCTTTGACGAACTTCAAACTCACGAGTGCTGGGCGTGGTGACAGACGCAAAAGGATAGTAAATCCTATTCCGGTACAATTGAGAACCTGCAGATGATTAACCGTGCGGTGACAGCGCACTTGGACCCTTTTCACTGGAAGGATGGATGGTAGCCATTGACAATGGTGATCCACCAACATACAGCTTGCCATAGAAGGAATGTGCGTGCGTGAACAAGAAGGTAGAGGAAAGCAGACATTCAGAAGACAAAGCATCTTCAAAACTCCAACACATTCTCATTTACTGTATAACAAGTAACTTTTAATTCATGCTCTATTGTTCATTTGCAAGTCAATTGATAATCACGTATTAATATCCTGACTAAGATTTGCATGACAACCATAGCTTGCTTCAAGCCAACAATCTCCGTGGGATCGACCCTTACTCACGTAAGGTATTACTTGGACGACCCAGTGCACTTGCTGGTCATGTGTGCGAAATTGTAAGAGAGTAACAATTTTGTGCACCAAAGGCTCTGATGGTGTGTCAGGCTCAGAGGGGATATCGCCAGAACGTATCATCAGCTTCAAGGGCGGTAGACGGTGGTGGCGGTGGTGGCGGCAGACGCGGCGGTTGAGGGTGGCACGGCGGTAGTGGCGGCTATTCGGAGGTAGGGTTTCGGGTAGGTAATGGGGGGAAAGGGAAGAAAGGGAAGGGGGCGTGGGTGGCGGATGGGTGGTGCGGCTGGGACGGAGCGGCGGCAGTGGATGGTGGTCGCGGCGGGGGGCAGTGGCGGTGGAGGGAGGAAGAGGAAGAAAGAAGAATAAAGAGGGGGAGAATGGGGGAGGGGGTGGTGGTACGGTGAGGTCCGGGGGGTGGTTAATGGTGCGGCGGCGGCGTAGGGTAGCTGGGTGGTGGCTGGAAGTTGTGGGTAGTGGTTGTAGAGAGAAGAGAGGAAGGAGAGGGGGCTGGGGGGCGCGAATGGGTAGGGTTTCGCGTGGTTGGGGGTTATTAATTTGAATCCACGCGATCGCGTGGGGCACGCGGTCGCGTGGCTGGGGTGAAATGGGGGTCGACGCGATCGCGTGGGTGGCGCAATCGCATGGAATGGCGAAAAGAGTGAATGACGCGATCGCCTGGGGCATGCGATTGCGTCGCTGGAAATTGTGCTAAACGCGTGATTCTAGCGTCATTTTAGCGCAACTCTCTATCTCCTGTGGGGTGATGGTGCAATCCATGCGACGCGATCGCGTCGCTCACGCTGTCGCGTGGGATTGGTGTTGTGCAAGTGATGCGATCGCATCAGGGAAGCGACCGCGTGGGTCGTTTTGTGCGAAACGCGCAATGGCCGCACGATTCCAGCCTAACTCTCTAGACGCTGGGGATTTATGCCGATCTCCAGATCACACGGCCGCGTGAATGACGCGGACGCATGGGTAGTATTTTTCGCAAGTGACGCGATCGCATGAGTGATGCGGTCGCGTCGCGCACCCCTTTTTTTTTGTGCAGGTATGCAAGTATGCAGTATGCAATGCGAATGAATAATATTCAGGTTCGATTGAAAAAGGAAATAAAAATAATAACACGAAATAAAGCTGAAAAAGAAACGACTATACCATGGTGGGTTGTCTCCCACCTAGCACTTTTAGTTAAAGTCCTTAAGTTGGACATTGGACGAGCTTCCTGTTATGGTGGCTTGCGCTTAAATTCATCCAGAAATCTCCACCAACGTTTGGAATGCCAATAGCCTCTGGGGTCCCAAACTAGGCATATGAAGCTTTTGAGCAGCTTTAAACATATTCTCAGGTTCCCAGGGTGACGAATGTCAGAATAGATTCCAGGATCCCAAACCTTGCTTTTAAATCCGCCTTTATCTTGATCTATTTTTTTCCATCCGGGTAGTTTAGAAAGTAGATTTTCACCAAGGTGACTAAACGTCTTCTGAGATCCATTCGATAGATCATGATGCCAATCCACACACTTCAAGTTGAAGCGTGGAACCTTATTGAACCTTGTGCACCAGCTCTGAGAACGAGCCATTTCCCTCTTACTCTTAAAGCCGTAGAGAGCTCTAAGCTGGCCATCTGTTTCAAGCAAACCATATTCAAGCGGAAAAGTAAAGATAAAGGTTAAGGATTGTACCCACTTGAAGCTTGTATTAGGCGGTAATGGCCTTGGGATAGGTGTTTCCAGTGGTTCTGTGAGTTCTACTCCCTTGTGCTCTTCTGTGAATTTCTTCACTTCCTTGCAGACTTCTTCAATTGCATCCATGTCCTGATCAAAGCCTTTTATGTCTTCCTCGTCACTTAAGTCATAAACGGGAGGTTGAGAGAAATCTACCTCCGCATCGTCTTCGTATTCACTTGGGGAAGATTCTTCGATCTCAGAGAATTCACTTGCTGGTGCAAGTTCACTACTGGGAGAACTTGACTTGAGATCATCATCATCAAGGAAACTTGCTTCTTGGATTATTCCGTCCAGTTCTTCATAAAAGACTTGCCTTGGGGGCTATGTACTATCCTCCTTAGCATTAATTGTAACGTCCTTGATAGAATTCTCCACAACTCTGGATTCCCATGGAGGCTCAGCGTCTCCTAGGTATTCAACCAACTCTTCTTCTTGTGTAATGACAGCTTCCTCTACTTGTTCCAGTACGAAGTTATGCTCTGTTCTATCCACTGGAGTTTCTAGTATCTCCTTCATGCTACGCTCATCATTAGATTGTCCACACGAAGTTATGGGAGGTCCTTGAATGTTCAAACGCCTAGAAGATAATTGACTTATTGCTTGCTCCAGTTGATAAAAGGTTGTTTGAAGTTTATTTACTGTTTCCTTGAGGCGAACCTCTGATTCTCGGGGTGCTGGATTTAGATGTGGTACATTGGGAAGTGGTGGTGTTTGGGAGTAATTGGATTGGAATCGGGATAAATGAGGATCGTATGGTGGCGAATGGTGAAAAGAAGCTTGTGAGTGTGGTGGTTCAAAGTTATGTTGAGAGGATGGCCTATAAGCACAGGGTGGGACTTGTTGGTAGCTACAAGGTTGTCCACCATGTCTATTTGCTTGGTATGCATTGTAAAATGGTCTTTGTCCATGATATCTTGGAGGGTGTTGTTGCCTAAAGGGTTGATCAGATCCTCTTGGCTCCATCCATCTTTGATTGCTCTGACCTTGATGCATGTTCCTGTTATAACTTTCACTCCTTTCAACAATATTAGAACCAAACTCGAAGCGAGAGGGGTGAGAATTCATAGTAGCTAATGGAAATAAAAAGGGAAAATAAAGACAAATAAACAAGTAAAAGAAAAATATTTACAATAACCAATAATAAGGCACACAATTGCAGTTCCCCGGCAACGGCGCCATTTTGACGTTAGGATTTTTGCCAGTAAAGAATTTTATAAAAACAGTCGCATTGTAGGTATAGTTTCTAAACCAACAGAAATCCCTTCGTACAAACGTTTTGGTTGTCACAAGTAACAAACCCCTAAATAAATTGATAACCGAAGTATTTAAACCTAGGGTCGTCTTCTCAAGGAACTGCAGGGAAGTATGTTCTTATTATCGGTTATGGAGATTGTAAATCGGGGTTTTGAAGATGAGGAGCAAGTAATTTAAATTACAATTGAAATATGTAAAAGACTGTAAAGTAAATAAATAACTATAGAATAAACTTTTGGCAAGGTATGAGAAATTAGAAGTCCTATCCTAGTTATCCTTATCAATGATGATGAAGATTGAATCTTAATTCCACTTAGTTAGTCTTTGCTTAAAGTAAAGAAAAGTCAAGAGACTAATTAGTTAGATCCTCAAATCCTAGTTAATCCCTAAGGAAAAATTGGGATTGTTGAAGTTCAATTCAATTAGCAAAGATAACAATCATCAATCATGTTGAGTTTGATAACTCCTGAGTTACTGATTTCTTAACCAAGACCAAAAAGGGAAAAAGTAAATCTACCGGAATAAAAATGTCTTCAGATTGGAAGCAACAGTAATATAAATAAAGGAGAGCAATAATAAACTGAAATACCTTAATTAACATTAATTCAAAAGAGTAATCTGTAACATAGAAGAATTCATAAATTAAATTGAAAAGATAAATAAAAAGGAATGTTGAACCTGATAAAAAGATAATCCTGAAAGCAAATAAAATCCTAAATCTAAATCCTAATCCTAAAGAGAGAGGAGAGAACCTCCCTCAAAACTACGTTTAATTCATGAATAGTAACTAATTGGAGACTCTCTCTGAATGGATGCATTCCCCCACTTCATAACCTCTAATCTGTGCCTTCTGGACTTGGATTTGGGCCAAAAAGGGCTTCAGAAATCGCTGGGAGCGTTTTCTGTTATTTCTGGTGCGTGGCCTCTGTCACGCAGCCACGTGGGTTACGCGGTCGCGTCAATTGGAGTTTTCCTTGTCGCGCGGTCGCGTCAGTCATGCGTCCGCATCATATGCGTTTTGCTCAAGGCGCGCGATCGCGTCAATCACGCAGTCGTGTCGCTGTTGATTCGCGCTGGCCTGCGGCCGCGCCGTCCATGCGATCGCGTCGTTGCCAGTTTCTTTAAAAACTCTGTTTTATGCTTTCCTTCCAATTTTTTATTTTTCTTTCAATTTTTCGAATTACATGTTCTTAGTTCTTTCTTGATCTTCAAGTTGTTCTTGTTTATTTTCCTTGTTTGATCTTTAGTTTTTCTTGTTTTGTGTCTTTTCTTGTTTTTCTTGTGCATTTTCGAATAACTAGTGTCTAAAGTATAAAAATTTTAAGTTTGGTGTTCCTTGTGTTTTTATTTACTTAAAAATTTTCAAAAATTTGTTATTGGTGTTCATCTTGATCTTCAAGGTGTTCTTGGTGTTCATCTTGACATTTAAAGTTTTTCTGTTTGTTCTCTTTGTTTTGATCTAAAAATTCTAAGTTTGGTGTCATTTTGTTGTTTTTCTATTTCCTCATTAAAATTCAAAAATTAAAAAAATATCTTTTCCTTATTTTACTCATAAATTTTGAAATTTTGCATTAAATTAGTCAAAGATTTTCAAAATCATATATTTTTTTTAGTCAAGTTAAAATTCTAATTTCAAAAATTGATCTTTTCAAATCTTTTTCAAAAATAAAATCTTTTTAATTTCTTCTTCAATCATATCTTTTCAATCATATCTTTTTTTTTTAATAAATTACAATCATATCTTCTCAATCATATCTTTTTCAAAATAATTTTCAATCATATATTTTTTATTGCTAATTTCAAAATCTTTTTCAAAAAAATCACCTAACTACTTTTCTCTTTCATATTTCGAAATTAACTAAGCATTCTTTTTTCAAAATGTTTTTAATTAATTAATTAAATTTTCAATTTGCTTTTATTTCATTTTCTTCTAATTTTTGAACTTATATTTAATTTTTCAATTATTTTATTTTATTTTATTTTCTTTTAATTTCGGTATTCAAATAATAATAATAATAATAATAATAATAATAATAATAATAATAATAATAATAATAATAATAATAATAATAATAATAAAAGAATAAAATTTTTAATCCACATCATCTCCCTTTCTCCATCATGGACTTAAGTGGAAATGAACAGTCCAGAAGGACTCTGGGGTCATATGCTAACCCCACTACTACTTCATATGGAAGTAGTATCTGTATACCTCCCATTAGAGCCAGTAATTTTGAGCTAAATCTTCAGCTCATTATCATGGTGCAGCAAAAAAACCTACTGAGTTTCTGGCACAGTTCTTACAAATTGCTGACGTAGTACATGATAAGGAAGTGGATCAGGATGTCTATAGATTATTGCTGTTTCTATTTGCTGTAAAACACCAAGCTAAGAGATGGTTAAATAACCAACCCAAGGCCAGCATAAGAACATGGAAACGGTTGTCATAGAAATTCCTGAATCAATATTTCCCTTCAAAAAGGATGACACAGCTAAGGCTGGACATTCAAGGCTTTAAACAAAAGGATAATGAATCCCTTTATGACACCTGGGAGAGGTACAGAGAGATGTTAAGGAAGTGCCCTTCTGAAATGTTTTCAGAATAGGTACAGTTAGACATCTTCTACTATGGGCTTACAGAAAAAGTCCAGATATCTCTAGACCACTCAGCTGGTGGATCTATACACATGAGAAAAACGATTGAAGAGGCTCAAGAACTTATTGATACAGTTGCTAGAAATCAGCATCTGTACCTAAGAAGTGAGTCCTCCATGAAAGAAAAGGCTAAAGCAGTATCCACTGAACTTAGTCCTCAAGAACAAGTTGCTAAACTCAATCAGCAATTGCTTATCATAACAAAACAGTTTGAAGAATTCAAAGAGATGCTCCAAGACACTAAAAATGCAAACAAGAATATGGAAGCACAATTGAATCAGACAAGACAACAGCTATCTAAATAGATAACAGAAGAATGCCAAGCTGTTCAACTAAGGAGTGAGAAGACATTGAATAATTCAGCTTAAGGTAGCAGAAAGCCAAGAAAGGAACAACTGACAGAGGATGATCAAACCACTGCCCAAAATCCCTCTGAGGACAATAAGAGCCCAGAGAGGAATAATTTTGGCGTTCAAACGCCAGAAAAGGGTGAAAAATTGGCGTTAAACGCCCATTCCATGCCCAGTTCTGGCGTTCAAATGCCAGAAAAGGGTGGAACATTGGTGTTAAACACCCATCCAACCCCTAATCCTAGCATTCAAATGCCAATGAGGGATCAGACACCTGCAAGTGCTGATAGTAACCCTCCTAAGAAGGCTTCTCCAGCCACCTCTGTAGGAAATAAACCTGCAGCAACTAAGGTTGAGGAATACAAAGCCAAGATGCCTTATCCTCAGAAACTCCGCCAAGAGAAACATGATAAATAATTTGCCCGCTTTGCAGACTATCTCAGGACTCTTGAAATAAAGATCTCGTTTGCAGATGCACTTGAGCAAATACCCTCTTATGCCAAGTTTATGAAAGAGATCTTAAGTCATAAGAAGGATTGGAGAGAAACTGAAAAAGTTGTGCAGTCATTCTGAAAAGCTTTCCAGAGAAGCTTAAAAATTCGGGAAGCTTTATGATACCATGCACATTAGAGGGTGTTTGTACCAAGACAGCTCTATGTGACCTTGGGGCAAGTATCAACCTAATACCTGCATCCACTATCAGAAAGCTTGGCTTAACTGAAGAAGTCAAACCAACCCGAATATGCCTCCATCTTGCTGATGGCTCCATTAAATATCCATCAGGCATAATTGAGGACATGATCGTCAAGGTTGGACCATTTGTCTTTCCCACTGACTTTGTAGTGCTGGAAATGGAGGAGCGCAAGAGTGCAACTCTCATTCTACAAAGACCTTTCCTAGCAACTGGACAAACTCTCATCGATGTATAGAAAGAGGAAGTGACCCTGAGAGTCAATGATGATGAGTTCAAGTTAAATGCTGTCAAAGCTATGCAGCATCTATACACATCAATTGACTGTATGAGAGCTGATATTATTGACTCCTTGGTAGAAGAGATCAATATGACTGAGAGTCTTGAATCAGAGCTAGAGGACATCTTTAAAGGTGTTCAGCCTGATTAGGAGGAACCAGAGACAACGAAAGAACCTCTGAAAACTCCTCAGGAAGAGAATAGACCTCATAAACCTGAGCTCAAACCACTACAACCATCCCTGAAATATGCATTTCTGGGAGATGATGACACTTTTCTCGTGATCATAAGCTCTGCCTTAGAGCCACAGAAAGAAAAAGCACTACTTCAGGTACTAAGGACACACAAGATAGCTCTTGGGTGGTCCATAAGTGACCTTAAGGGCATTAGCCCAGCCAGATGCATGCACAAGATCCTATTAGAGGATGATGCTAAGCCAGTGGTTCAACCACAGTGGCGGTTAAATCCAGCCATGAAGGAAGTGGTGCAGAAAGAGGTCACTAAATTACTAGAGGCTGGGATTATTTATCCTATATCTGATAGCGCCTGGGTGAGCCCTGTCCAAGTCATCCCAAAGAAGGGAGGAATGATAGTGATTCATAATGAAAAAAATGAACTGGTTCCTACAAGAACAGTTACAGGGTGGCGTATGTGTATTGATTATAGAAGGCTCAATACAGCCACCAGGAAGGATCACTTTCCTTTACCATTCATAGACCAGATGCTAGAAAGATTAGCAGGTCATGAATACTACTGCTTTTTTTATGGCTATTGATGACTTGCATCATCTACCCTTCTTTCTTGCATAAAGAAGACCATAAAAGAGCATAAATCTCATTTGATCAATACAATTCATGCATTATTTGATGAATATTATGGTACACTACTTTGAGATAAGTTGTGCTGAATTTCATGTGAAAAAGGCATCAAAAATGGGTAGAAGACAAACAAGAAGCTGGGCGTGTGAAACTGGCGTGCCACTTGGGAGCAAATGCTAAAAAAATGCACTGGCGTGGCACGCCAGGAGCTGGGCGTGGCACGCCAGTACTAAAGTCCAGAGAAGAAGTCCAAGCATGCATGTGGGCGTGGCATGCCAGGGACTGGGCATGGCACGCTAATACAAAATTTCAGAGAGCTACAATGGAGGACACAAAAGGGGCGTGGCACGCCAGGTTGGGCGTGGCACGCCTGACCCATCAACTACTATGGGCGTGCCACTTGAGCAAAGGGGCGTGGCACGCAAACTCACCATACCAAGAAGAACCTCCACTATGGCGTGCGACTTGGTATCGAAGGCATGACACGCCAGCTCCAAGAAGTCACTTGGGCGTGCCACTTAAGAACCCAAGCATGGCACGCCAAGCTTGAAGAGTTCACAAATCCATGGGTGTGCCACTTGAACAGCATGGCGTGGCATGCTGGTACAATAATCCAGAGAAGGGGCTGAAGGCAATTGAAGACTAGGCATGCCACTTGAAGTCGAAGGCGTGGCATGCCAACCTCTCAACCTCACTTAGGCGTGCCACTTGAGCAAGTAGGCGTGGCACGCCAATGCATAAAGATAACAAAAGTAAGGACTGAGCATGCCACTTGGTATCGAAGGCGTGGCACGCCAACCCAAGCATGTCACTATGGCATGCCACTTGAAGGCTGAGGTGTGGCATGCCAACTTCTGGAACCAAGACAAGATCATGGGCGTGGCACGCCAGCCTTTAGGCGTGGCACGCTGGTATAAGTTTCCAGAGAGGATGAAGGAGGCCAATTACATGGGGCGTGCCACTTGGTATCGAAGGCGTGGCATGCCACTCACCATTCTTCACTTAGGCGTGCCACTTGAGCAACCAGGCGTGGCACGCCAGTGTCATTTAGAGAGCAAAGAAGCATTGGGGCGTGCCACTTGAGTTTGTGGCGTGGCACGCTAACACAAGAATTCCACTATAGCGTGCCACTTGAGTTCGAAGGCGTGGCATGCCAAGGTTGATAAAGAGATGAGCGTGCCACTTGAAGGATTGGGCGTGGCACGCCAAGATAGAAATGAAGGGCACCTGACACGCCAGTAAAGCGCCAGCCACATGCTAGCTGTGAAGTCATGCTTATTGAGTGTTTTCTTTTCCCTCCAAAATGTAATTTTCCTTTTTCACTTTTGTAATTCTTTTATTTTACTAGGAGTAGTATAAGTACCCCCAAGGAGTACTAAAGAAGGGAGTTAAGCAGTTAGTTTTAGATCCACTTTTACACTTCACTTTTGAGTACTTTTTGAGCTATGAGTAGCTAACTTCCCTCTCATTGAGAGAGGGAGCTCTGTTGTACTTGATGGATTGATAATAGTGAAATTCTTCTTCTCTTCATCTTCTCTTTGATTTGCTAGAAGGAATTTCGTTCTTCATTCTAGCGTTCAATTATCTTGGAAAAGAGATTGAATCCAATTCGGTTTTATGGGAACCTTGGGAAAGGAAACATGAAACCATGCTTGAAATCCCTTCTCACACTTGAGTAGAATCTAGGTTTTAGTATTTGGATATTTGACATATAATCCTCCCTCTACTTGGACCTATAATGGTGTGTGGTATAATCAGAGACCAAGCATATCTCTCTTCATGAGCAATTAGACCAAGGAATTAGCTATTGATCAAGATCTGAGAGATTGAGTCACCAAGGGATTGGGGCTCAATCAATCATGATTACCAAGAGGTCAATGAGTTGCATGATTGAAGAGGATATAAGCTAGATTTGATCCAAAGAGACAACATCTTCCAATCCCAATGAATATCTCCCATTCTTATCTACCCATTTCTCTATAGCTTAATTTTACATTCAGCAATTCCCCATTCCCATTTACATTCAAGTCATTTACGATTCTGCACTTTACATTTTGCCATTTATATTTCTGCACTTTATTGCTTTTCTTTATATTCTAGTCATTTACAATTCTGCACTTCACAATCCTATTAATCCGCTTGACTAATTCATCAATTAATTAAAACTGCTCGAATTTGCCAATCTCTGTGGATACAATCCCACTTTACTATGTGTTATTACTTGACGATAATTTTGGTGCGCTTGCCAAAAGAACTAATTCACCAATTTTTGAATGGGGTGTGAATTGGACTCATCAAGTTTTATGGCGCCGTTACCGGGGATTGGCTTAAATTTGACAGTGATCAAATTGATTGGAGAGCTAGATTAAGCAATTTAAATTCCTTGTTATTTTAATTTCTTTTATTTAGCACCTTTTAATTTTTTTTATTTCTACCCTGAGTCCTATTTCTTTCTTCTTTGATTATTTTTATTCATCATCCATATTTCCACTCTTCTAACTGTTTGATTAATTGCACCACTCACACTAACAACCACTCTAACAAGAGTAATTTCTTGATTCATTTTCTTTCTTGCTTTTTGCCTTGTTGGTTGTATGACATGTAGAAGAAGCGGGGCTTCAACTTCCTTTGATTCTGAACCTGAGAGGACCTTCCTTAGATTAAGGAGGGAAGCAAGAGGGAAGGGAGTCGTTGGTGTTGAGGAAGAGGAAGAGTATTTTGAAATAGACATGGAGGAGAATATGGAGAACCTCCATGAAGAAGAAGCTCACAACCATGCTAGAGAAGGCCCAGTCAATCATGATGGGCAAGAAAGGAGAGTCTTAGGCTCCTACATCAACCCAAACCCAGGAAATTGTGGCAGCAGCATCCTAAAGCCAACAATTCATGCCAATAATTTTGAGCTGAAGCCTCAGCTCATCACACTTGTTCAGAATAATTGCTCATATGGAGGAAGTGCCCAAGAAGACCCTAATCAACATCTCAGCACATTCTTGAGGATATGTGATACTGTAAAGTCCAACGGGGTACACCCCGACATCTACAAACTACTCTTGTTCCTTTTCTCACACAGAGATAAGACAGCAAATTGTTGGAATCATTCCCCAAGGATAGCCTAACTACGTGAGAGGAGGTCGTAAACAGATTCCTTGCAAGATTTTACCCTCCACAAAGAATCAACAGGCTGAGAGCTGAGGTGCAAACCTTCAGACAACAAGATGGAGAAACACTCTATGAGGCCTGGGAGAGTGATAAACCCATATTTTATGATGTATTTTATGCTCAATTTAAGTGATTTATTCAATTCTTCACCCACTTATTCATGTAAATTACATGGTTTTACTTTCCCTTCCTTATTATGTGATATATGTGAAAAACATGTTTCCTATGCTTTAAAAAATTAATTTTAATTACCCTTTATTACCATTCGATGCCGTAATTTGTGTGTTAAGTATTTTCAGATCTCCCAAGGCAGGAATGGCTTAGAGGACAGAAAGGAAACATACAAAATTAGAAGGAAAGCACAAAAATGGAGTTTTGAAGAAAAGGGCAGCGACGCAAACGCATGGACGACGCGGCCGCGTGCCTAGTGCGAAAAGGCAGCAACGCAAACGCGTGACTGACGCGGATGCTTGCCTTGAGCAGAACGCAAATGACGCGTACGCGTGACCGAAGCGAACGCGTGACAAGGAAAACTCCCAGATGACGTGACCGCGTGACCCACGCGAACGCATGACAGACGCCACGTGCAGAAACTGCAGAAAACGCTCCCAGCGATTTTTGAAACCCTTTTGGCCCAGATCCAAGTCCAGAAAATTCACATTAGAGGTTATAAAGTGGGGGAATGCATCCATTCATGGAGATGTCTTCCATTATTCACATTTCATAATTTAGATGTAGTTTTTAGAGAGAGAGGTTCTCTCCTCTCTCTTAGGATTTAGGATTTTAGGATTTCTATTAGTTTAGTTCAATTCATCTTCAGTCACACGTTCAATATTCCTTTTACTTTATATTTCTCTTCTGCTTTCAGATACTTTAATGCTTTTATTTGATAATTACTTATGTTGCCAAATTGGCTTATGAACCATTCATGTTAGGCTTTTCTTTATTTAATATAAGCTGAGGTATTTCAGATTTATGATTCTTATTTAGCTTTTTATATTTTTGGCTTTAATTGATTTATTGGAGACTCTTGAGTTATCAAACTCATCGTGATTGATAATTGTTATTTTTGCTAATTGAATTGAATTCCGATAACTCTAGTCCTTTCTTAGGAGTTGGCTAGGACTTGAGGATCAAACTAATTAGTCCACTTGACTTTCCTTTGCTTTAGTAAAGGTTAACGAAGTGGGATTAAAACTCAATTCTCATCACCATCGATAAGGATAACTAGGATAGGACTTCCAAATTTTCATACCTTGCCAAGAGTTCTATTAGTTATTAATTTATTAATTCCTGCAATTTATTTCCCTTGTTCAAACCTTTTAAAACCCGAAAACACTGTTTTCCATAACTAATAATAAGAACACCTCCCTGCAGTTCCTTGAGAAGACGACCCGATGTTTGAATACTTCGGTTTATAAATTTTATTGGGTTTGTTACTTGTGACAACCAAAACTTTTTTATGAAAGGAATTCTTGTCGGTCTAGAAGCTATACTTGCAACGCGATTATATTTTTGTGAAAATTCTAGATCGCGTGAGAATTTCGCTCTCTTCAAAATGGCGCCGTTGCCGGGGAATTGCAAACGTGTGCCTTATTATTGGTTATTATAAATATTTTTCTTTTGCCTGTTTATTTGTTTCTGTTTTCATTTTTAATTCTTATTAGCTACCATGAGTTCTCACCCCTCTCGCTTTGAGTTTGGTTCTAATATTGTTGAAGGGAATGAAAGCTATAGCAGGAACATGCATCAAGGTCAGAGCAATCAAGGATGGATGGAGCCACGAGGACTTGATCAACCCTTTAGGCAACAACACCCTCCACAGTATCATAGGCGACGACCATTTTACAATGCATACCAAGCTGATAGATATGGTGGACCCCCTTGTAGTTACCAACAAGTTCCACCCTGTGCTTATGAACCACCCTCTCAACATAGCTTTGAACCACCACACTCACAAGTTCCTTTTCACCATTCACCACCGTATGACCCTTATCCACCACAATTCCAATCCAATTATTCCCAAGAACCACCACTGCAATATTCACCATCTCTATATCCTTATCAAGAAGAACCACCTCTGTATTATGAGCCCTCTTTCCCAACCAATGAACCCTCATATCCACCCCAATCTCCAATGGATGACACCCTTCGTGTTCTTCTTCAAGGGCAAGTGAAGATGCAAAGGGACGTACTGGAACTCACTACTGCCTTAACCGAGGTAGTAAATAAATTAGCTTCCCAACATCTTAGCACTCAAAGTACTCCCATGGCTACATGTGGAGAATCAAAAGAAGAGTGTAGCATGAAGGAGACACTAGAAACTTCGGTGAATAATGAGGAGCGTGGCTTTGTATTGGAACAAGTGGAGGAAGCCATAATAGTTATAGAGGAAGAAGTGGTTGAAGATTTAGGAGATGCTGAACCTCCATGGGAATCGAGAACTGTAAAGGATTCCGCCGAGAAGTTTGAATTTGATGCCAAGGAGGATAGTGCACAACCTCCAAAGCATATACCTTGTGGAAAAGTGGACGGAACAGACCAATAAGTTGATTCCATAGGCAGTGATGATCATGAATCAAGCTCTCCTAGTCACGAACTTACATCCGCAACTGAACTCCTTGAGCCTGAAGAACCTAATGCAAGTGCATACGAAGATGATGTCGAGGTAGATTTCTCTCAACCTCCAACTTATGACTTGAGTGACGAGGAAGACATAAAAGACTTTGATCAAGACGCAGTTACAGTTGAAGAATTTTGCAAAGAAGTGGAGGAATTCACAGAAGAATACAAGGGAGTAGAGCTTACAGAACCACTGGAAACACCTATCCCAAGGCCATTACCACCTAATACAAGCTTCGAGTGGGTACAATCCTTAACCTTTATCTTTACTTTTCCACTTGAATATGGTTTCCTTGAAACAGATGGCCAGCTTAGAGCTCTCTGCGGCTTTAAGAGTAAGAGGGAAATGGCTCGTACTCAGAGCTGGTATGCAAGATTCAATAAGGTTCTACGCTTCATTTTGAAGTGCACGGATTGGTATCAAGTTCAATTAAATGGGTCTCGGAAGGCGCTTGGTCATCTTGGTGAGAACACAATTTCTAAACCGCCCGAGTGGAAGAATATAGATCAAGACAATGGCGGATTTAAAAGTAAAGTTTGGGATCCTGGAATCTATTCGGACATTCGTCACCCAGGGAACCTGAGAATCTGTTTGAAGCTGCTCAAAAGCTTTACATGCCTAGTTTGGGACCCCAAAGGCTGTTGGAATTCCAAACATTGGTGGAGATTTCTGGATGAATTTAAGCACAAGCCACCATAACAGGAAGCTCATCAAAAGTCCAACTTAAGGACTTTAACTAAAAGTGCTAGGTGGGAGACAACCCACCATGGTATGATCGTTTCTTTTTCAATTTTATTTCGTGTTGTTTGTTTTTATTTTATTTTATTTTCATTGAACCTAGAAGTATTCATAGCATCTACATTAGCATTGCATATTGCATACTGTATAATTGCATAAAAAAAAATTTCACGCCACGCGAGCGTGCAGGCCACTCATGGGCATGAGAAGGAAATCGGCGTAAAGATCCAATGCCCAGAAAGCTGGGCTGGAATCGTGCGGCTGGTGTACATTTAGCACAAAACAGCCCACGCGTTTGCGTCACTCACAAAACACTCATCCTACGTGAAAGCGTGAGCGACGCGTCCGCATCGCATGGATATAATGGCCCCTCGAATGGAAACAGAGAGTTGCGCTGAAATGACGCTGGAAGTGTGCGTCTAGCACAATTTACAGCGACGCGGTCGCGTGCCTAGCGCGTCCGCGTCACCCATCTTTTACGCAACCCACGCGACTACGTCGATCACGCGAATGTGTCAAACCCATTTCACCCTAGTCACGCGATCGCGTGCTCCACGAGTTTGCGTGGATTCAAAAATACTAACCCTCTTACCCACGCGAAACCCTACCCGTCGCGCCCCCATACCCCCCTTCTTCTTATCTTCTCTGCAACCCCCTCCCTCCTCTGCAACCACCACCACCGCGCCCAACCACCCAAACCACCGCAACCACCCAGACCACCACAACCACCCAGACCAGCCGCTAACCCCCCTCCTTCTTCCCTTTCCTCACCTCCCTCCCTTCTAAACTGCCCCCCTGCGGCCACCATCAGACCTCCGTCTTCCACCACCGCCGCCCACCACCACAACCCTCGCCCCAACCTTCTCTCCACCACTACAACCCTCGCTTCAACCTTCTCTCCATCACCCACCTCGCCCAACCCAAACCCCTACCTCCACCACGCCATTCCTGCTCCACCACCGCGCCGCCGTGCTCCCTCCCAGCGCCACCGTGTAACCACCACCATCTCTCTGCCCTCATCTCTATTCATCCCTATACCAGGTTCCGCCAAACACATTTCTCTATCATCCATAGTTAATTGCATATCTTTCAGATTCCGTTCAAATTAGGATAGTTAAAGATGCATGTTTGTAGTGGATTCTAGGTGGTTAGGTAGCTAGGATGTGGTTAGTGGATTTAGGCCTGCTAATTGCGCTGTTCTTATTACTTGTTTTACCTAATTTGTAATTTTGATCTGGCTGTGACATTAATACTGTTCATATGCTGTTCTTTAATGTTTCACGCTGCTGTTAGACTATTCTTTACCACTCCTAGTGTTTGTGACTCTTTGCAGCGCTTTTTAATCTCATATGAACTATTTTTTCTTACAGTTTATTACCTGGGAACATCGAATTTTAGCCGAAATGCTGCCGAATTTTCTACAAATGGTTTCATTTTTTTTTCATTCATGTATTGGTTTTGGCAATTTTGAATTTTTCATTACTTAGCTATAACCAAACCAATTCATGAATGCACGGGCTCGCATTCTTATTCCTTTCGATTCCCTGGTTAATAAATTGCATTATTGATGATTTCATTTTAGTTTTAGCTACTCCTGTATCTATATGAATTATCATCAATAACCTGATATCCTTGCTTAACTATGAGTTAATTATTCTTTAAACTTGTGAAATTTATTGTAAACTAGGAGACCATTATCATGCCCCCTACTTTAACTTTCTTTTTACTAACTCACTGCTTTCCACTTTCTAACCTCCTTTTTACCTACTAACCACTTTAACTTTCTAACTCGGGGCATAATCTTTATTTTTCCTATTTAACTTGAATTCCGCTTAGCATATATTTTGGATTGCATTTTTTTCTTTTCATACTTTTTCACTCGTATACAATCCAAATTGCACATATACTCAACTCATTTCATGCTTCTCTTGCTCTTTTGCCACTCTGTGCTTATATTGCTATTATTCTATTCGCCTACTTCTTTTCCTGCTTTTGTTCTTCAATTATATCCTGGAATTTCTACTTTTCAGGATGTCTGACCCTCAACACAAAGGAAAAGGCAAAGCAACCACTGGCAAAAGGAAAAGAGGCGAATCCTCTATGACCATCCTCGACATTTTGCATGACGACTCCTGGCGGGAAAAGCACTTTACCCCGAGGGAGAAGGCTGACCAGCTCCTCACTACCACAGATCCAATTAAATTTGCAAACAGATACTGTGAGCTATAATATCTAGTGTTTGCCACTTCCAGGAACCTGTACCTGGAGAGAACTCTAAAAATTCCAGAAGAACTATAGCAGTACACCTCCGAACAGATAAAACAGAGAGGCTGGTTCTTCTTGGAACAAAACTTGACAGAGGTCAATGCTTCCTGGGTCAAAGAGTTTTACTGCAACTATTTCAAGACTTCCCTGGATGCAGTGCACCTCAGAGGGAAACAGATTTTGGTCACTGAGGAAGCTATTGAGGACATCCTCCACCTTCAGCCTAAGTCAGATCAGCCTGACGGTTACCAAAAGGCTGAAGAGGATATGAGATTTATGAGATTTGACTGGGATGCTGTCAAGCAGAGAATAGCCCTTGATCCTACTATCCCATGGGTCATGGGAAAGAATACAGTGATGCCTAAGGGAATCAAGCTGATTTACCTAAATGATGAGGCTCGGCTCTGGCACCAGATTCTAAGCAACTATGTGATGCCGAGCACTCATGAGACAGAGCTGCCCACTACTATGATCACCCTCATCTGGTGTGTGATGGAGGGTAAGGACCTGTATCTTCCATGTTTCATCAGGCATTATATGGCCAGGGTCCATGTCAGAGGCACCCTTCCTTTCCTTTATCTGATCACCCAGCTAGGCCGCCGAGCTGACGTGCCTTGGGAGCTGGCCGATGCGAAGCCAACTGCTGCAGATTGCAAGAAAATCATTTTACACAGCAGGAAGTTTCAGGCTTTAGGCTACAAACCCCTATTCCTCACCGCTTTTGCTGAGGCAACCACATCTTCAGCTGCCCCTTCTACCTCCACTGCTGCACCAGCCTCATCCACTGCACATCCACCTGCTCCTGAGCCCATTTATCATTTGGTGCATCGACTCTTCGCCCTCCTGGATCGTATGGAGCGTCGCAACAAGCGGTGCTATGAGCACCTTAAGTTGATGATCCGATCCAGCAGCGACATCCCCTCCGAGCCTGACACCCCTTCTGATACATCTGAGGCGGAGGCGAGCGATCATGAGGAGGAGACACATACCCAGGCCGAGCAGGGAGGACCCAAGTAGGCTGCGCCACAGCATGAGGAGCCACAGAACCAGAGATTCCTCTACAGTCAGCGCCCCCACTGCATCAGACCCATCCCACTACCCTCATAGAGACTGCAGACCCTCAGGCCACCACAGAGACTCCAGCAGCCCATCCTTCCGGTGATGACACTTTTTCACACCCAACTTGAGTGAGCATCGAGGATGATGCTATATTTTAAGTGTGGGGAGGTCGCCATCCCTGGCTTATCTTTTTGGTGAACCACTACAAACTCTTCTATCTTATTTTGTTTATTTTTCTGTATTTTTATTTTTATTTTTATCTTTCAACACTTGCACATTGTTCTTTTGCTGTATTTTTACTTTATTTCCGCATTTTGCACTTTAGTTTATATCTTAGACATTTAGTTTAGTTTACAATTCTAAACTTATTAGTTATAGAATATGTGGATTAATTAGTATAGTTTACCCTTTTAGCATATAATAGTTTGGTTTAATTGAAAATAAAAGGAGTAAACTAGAAGCTTTAGTAAATTAAAACAATCCACACACCTTGTATATATAGCATTACATGTTAGTTAGTTAACAACATTTCTTCAAGGAGGAACACTAAGATTTTAAAGGCCACCCTAAGATTTACATTGAGTTGAATGGAAACTCTTGATTTCTACTTATATGACATGTATAACTGATATATGATTTTTGAGCTGGAGAAAACACCGCCTGTGAGTTTTGAGCTTAATTGTATGGTTACATTCAAACCATAAATTTCATTCCTGTGTGTTTTGCCCTTCTTTTTCATTCTGGTGTTCTTTATTTTGTTTTAATCTATATGTCCAATATATAATATAGATACATACCAAGAGATGATTGAGGCCATCGTTTGAATTTTTCCTCACTTATCCCAATTTAGCCTACCTTTTACATCACCTTTGTTAGCCCCCTTGAGCTTTTTAATCCCCTCTTGTTCTATAACCACATTACTATCCTTAAGTAGAAAAACAAAATAAAAATCCCAAGTTGAATCCTTGGTTAGCTTAAGATAGATATTATGTACAATTTAAGTGTGGGGAATTTTATGGGAACATAGGATTATAGAAACAATGTAGGGATTTAAAATGAATAAGTTATTTCAGAAATTTGGGAAGCATGCTCATGTGAAATCAAAATAATTAAATTACCATGTTAAAATATATATATATATATATATATATATATATATATATATATATATATATATATATTTCAGTATTTAAATAAGGGGATACAAAAATTTCCCAAATGCAAAATAAAAAGAATCAATGCACATGGGACAAAATTTCAAGATTAAATTTAATACATGAGGTTGTAATACAAAGTGGGAAAATTTGGGTAAATAGGTAAAGGAACTTTAAATTATATAAAGTATGTATGTTAGGTGAAATCTTAGACTAATCAAGGATTCACTTTGTTAGCTCACTTAGCCTTATACATATACCCTTACCTTTACCTTGGCCCCATTACAACCTTGAAAAAGACCTCATGATTTTTGTATGTCTGTAATCCATAGTTGTTGATTGGTTAGATGAAGAACAAAGTTTTAGAACACAAGGATAGAAAAAGAATAGAGTAATTAACCCAATAAACACTGAGTGACTAGAGAGTAAACACAAAATCCAGTGAGGATTCAATAGCTCATCACCATATATCTCTGCTTAATTGTTAATTGTCTTGCAAGTTTGTGAAATACTTTTACCCATCTCAATTGTAAAAGTGCTTTAACATTATCTAAGGTTTGGCTATGCATATATTATTCCTTGAGGATATGAATTAATTTAACCACAAGTAAGCTTTATATACAAGTGAATAATAACTAGAATTGCATGACTCATTTAGGTAGTTTGCATTTAAAATAGAATGCATTGCACGAGATTCCAACATTCTAACTTTACCCTTTCTCTTGGATTTAGCATGAGGACATGCTATTGTTTAAGTGTGGAGAGGTTGATAAACCCATATTTTATGATGTATTTTGTGCTCAATTTAAGTGATTCATTCAATTCTTCACCCACTTATTCATGTAAATTACATGGTTTTACTTTCCCTTCCTTATTATGTGATATATGTGAAAACCATGTTTCTTATGCTTTGAAAATATTAATTTTAATTACCCTTTATTACCATTCGATGTCGTGATTTGTGTCTTAAGTATTTTCAGATCTCCCAAGGCAGGAATAGCTTAGAGGATAGAAAGGAAAGATACAAAATTGGAAGGAAAGCACAAAAATGGAGTTTTGAAGAAAAGGGCAGCGACGTGAACCCATGGACGACGCGGCCGTGTGCTTAGCGCGAAAAGGCAGCGACGCGAACGGGTGACTGACACGGACGCTTGCCTTAAGCAGAACGCAAATGACGCGTACGCGTGACCGAAGCGAACGTGTGACAAGGAAAACTCCCAGATGACGCGACCGCGTGACCCACGCGGACGCGTGACAGACGCCACGTGCAGAAACTGCAGAAAATGCTCACAGCGATTTCTGAAACCCTTTTGGCCCAGATCCAAGTCCAAAAAACACAGATTAGAGGTTATAAAGTAGGGGAACGCATCCATTCATGGAGATGTCTTCTATTATTCACTTTTCATAATTTAGATGTACTTTTTAGAGAGAGAGGTTCTCTCCTCTCTCTTAGCATTTAGGATTTTAGGATTTCTATTAGTTTAGTTCAATTCATCTTCAGTAATAGGTTCAATATTCCTTTTACTTTATATTTCTCTTCGGCTTTCAGATACTTTAATGCTTTTATTTGATAATTACTTATGTTGCCAAATTGGCGTATGAACCATTCATGTTAGGCTTTTCTTTATTTAATATAAGCTGAGGTATTTCAGATTTATGATTCTTATTTAGCTTTTTATATTCTTGGCTTTAATTGATTTATTGGAGACTCTTGAGTTATCAAACTCATCGTGATTGATAATTGTTATTTTTGCTAATTGAATTGAATTCCGATAACTCTAGTCCTTTCTTAGGAGTTGGCGAGGACTTGATGATCAAACTAATTAGTCCACTTGACTTTCCTTTGCTCTAGTAAAGGTTAATGAAGTGGGATTAAAACTCAATTCTCATCACCATCGATAAGGATAACTAGGATAGGACTTCCAAATTTTCATACCTTGCCAAGAGTTCTATTAGTTATTAATTTATTAATTCCTTTATTTCCCTTGTTCAAACCTTTTAAAACCCAAAAATACTGTTTTCCATAACTAATAATAATAACACCTCCCTGCAGTTCCTTGAGAAGATGACCCGAGATTTGAATACTTCGGTTTATAAATTTTATTGGGTTTGTTACTTGTGACAACCAAAACTTTTGTATGAAAGGAATTCTTGTCGGTCTAGAAGCTATACTTGCAACGCGATTATATTTTTGTGAAAATTCTAGATCGCGTGAGAATTTCGTTCTTCAGAGAGATTCAAAGATCTGATAAGAAGATGCCCACCCGAAATGTTCGATGAGTGGGTACAACTACATATCTTTTATGAGGGACTATCCTATGAAGCAAAGAAGGCAATGGATCATTCTTCAGAAGGCTCACTCAACAAAAAGAAAACTATTGAAGAGGTCATAGATGTCATTGAGACTGTAGCTAAAAATGAGTATTTTTATGCTTCAGAAAGGACTCAGAAGAAGGGAGTGCTAGAACTCAACTCTGTAAATACTTTGTTAGCTCAGATCAAGGCAATTGCAGCTCAAATAGCAGCTCTAACCAAAAGAATGGAGGCCAATCAAGCCTCAGTCATTCAAAACCAAACCTCTCAACAAGAAAGGAATGCACCAGAATCTAAAGGTGACTGGGAACAAGCCAATTATGTGAATAATTCATCCAGACCACCATATGACCCACACTCTAAGACATACAATCCAGGTTGGAAGAACCACCCAAACTTTGGGTGGGGAAATCAACAAAACCACAACCAGGACCACAACAAGCTTTATTCATCAAATCAGCATTCCAACCACAACCCCAACCATCAAATAGGGAACCATAGACCCTATCATAACTCACAAAACACATCATACCATAGTAACCAACCCATACACAACAACCTCAATCAAGATGCACCATCCTCAACTATGCAACCATATGAAATCAAGATGCACCATCCTCAACTATGCAACCATATGAAATCAAGAGCAACTTTGAGAGAATGGAGGCTGCAATAGCACAACTGTCCTCACAGATTACAGGGGCAGTCTCCACCCTTATGGATAGACAAGCACAAACTGAAAGAAGGATAGCCGCTAATAAAGAAGAATACAGGTCAAATCTGAAAAATCAAGGGGCAGCAATCTCAAAGTTGGAAGCACAAGTGGGGATTTTATCCAAGCAAATCCCACTTCCCACACACATATTTTCTAGTGATACCATGGCTAACCCAAGAGGGGAATGCAAAGCCATTACTCTAAGAAGTGGGAAGGTTGTAGAAGAAGGAACCCCAAGCAAAGACAATCATGAAGAAGCTGCAGCAAGGCATGGGAATAAGGATGAAGGGGAGATTCCTGCTACACCTCCACCAAAACCAGTCTTGAAGCCTTTTGTGCCAAAGGCACCATACCCATAAAGATTTGGAAAAGATGGGAATGATGGCTAGTTTTCTAAGTTCTTAGAGATCTTCAAGAGGCTCCAAACCAACATACCATTTGCTGAGGCATTAGAACAAATGCCACTCTATGCCAAATTTTTGAAGGAGCTTATAACCAAAAAGTGGAACTGGGAGGCAAACGAAACCATAATATTAACTGAAGAATACAGCGCCATCATACAGAAGAAGCTGCCTCAAAAGTTGAAAGACCCAGGGAGTTTTCAAATCCCCTACATCATGGGGGACATCACTATTGAGAAAGCTTTGTGTGATTTGGGAGCTAGCATAAATCTTATGTCCCTAACCATGATGAGAAGGATGAAGATTGAGGAAGTCAAGCCAATAAGAATGGCACTCTAATTGGCTGACAGAATATTTAAGTTTCCACATGGGGTGGTGGAGGACTTGCTAGTGAAAGTAGGAGAATTCATTTTCCCTGGTGATTTCATTGTGCTGGACATGGAAGAAGAGGCCAACACGTCAATTATCCTAGGAAGACTATTTCTAGCTACTGCTGGAGCCATCATTGATGTGCAAAAAGGGGAACTAGTCTTGAGATTGCATGAAGAGAAAATGGTCTTCAACATCTTTAAAGAAATGAGTTACCCTAAAGAATCCATAGGAGAATACATGCTGGTGGACACCATGGAACAGGTAGTTCAAAAAGTCTTGGAAGAAGAACAATGTGGAGGAACCATTGAGCTGGAACAAGCATCAGATGGAGAACCACCACAAGCAACCATGAGAAACTCAATCATGCCAACCACCACAGACAACAAAGATGCAGAGTCACTAAAACTAGAGCTGAAAAACTTACCACCTAGCTTGAAATATGCATATCTGGGTGCAAACAACACTCACCCAGTGATCATAAATTCAAGTCTGAGCAAGGAACAAGAAGAGGAGCTTATCCAAGTGCTGAGACATCACAAGGATGCCATAGGCTGGACACTTACAGATTTAAAAGGAATCAGTCCTTCAATGTGTATGCATAAAATCTTACTTGAAGATGATGCCAAATTTTCAAGACAACAACAAAGAAGGCTTAACCCAACTATGAATGAAGTGTTCAGAAAGAAGTGTTAAAATTGTGGCAAGCAGGGGTGATCTACCCCATCTCAGACAGCCCTTCGGTAAGCCCATTGTAAGTAATCCCTAAGAAGGGAGGGATCACTATTGTGGAAAATGGAAAGAATGAATTGATACCCACAAGGACAGTGACCAGATGGCGTATGTGCATTGACTACCGGAAACTTAATGAAGCCACTCGGAAGGATCACTTCCCCCTACCTTTCATGGACCAGATGCTTGAAAGATTGGCAGGACATGAGTATTATTGCTTCCTGGATTGGTATTTGGGCTACAATCAAATTGTTGTAGATCCCAAGGATTAGGAAAAAACTTCATTTACTTGTCCATATGGTGTCTTTGCTTATAGGAGAATGCCCTTTGGATTGTGCAATGCACCTGCAACATTCCAAAGGTGCATGCTCTCCATATTTTCAGACATGATTGCGAAGTTCATAGAAGTATTCATGGACGACTTCTCTGTATTTGGGAACTCATATTCTGATTGCCTATACCATCTTGCTCTTGTGCTAAAAAGGTGTCAAGAAACCAACCTGGTTTTAAACTGGGAGAAGTGCCATTTTATGGTGACTGAAGGGGTGGTTCTTGGTCACAAAATTTCAAAAGATGGCATAGAAGTGGACAAGGCAAAAGTGGAAGTAATTGAAAAATTACCTCCATTTTGCAATGTCAAAGCAATCAGAAGTTTTTTGGGACACGCTGGGTTCTATAGGAGGTTTATCAAAGATTTTTCAAAGATTGCAAAACCCCTTAGCAACCTACTTGTCTCAAATACTCTGTTTGTTTTTGATAGAGAGTGTATGGTAGCCTTTGATGAACTTAAAAAGAAACTCTCCACTGCACCTATTATAGCACTACGAAGCTGGGATCTTCCCTTTGAACTAATGTGTGATGCATCTGATTTTGGTGTTGGTGCTGTTCTAGGACAGAGGAAAGACAAACTAGTACATGTTATTTACTATGCTAGCAAGGTTCTTAATGAAAATCAAAGGAACTATACCACCACGGAGAAAGAACTTTTAGCCATAGTTTTTGCTTTCGATAAGTTTAGATCATATCTTATTGGCTCAAAAGTAATTGTGTTCACTGATCATGCAGCACTCAAATACTTGCTTACCAAACAAGAATCTAAGCCCAGACTAATAAGGTGGATTCTACTACTCCAAGAATTTGATATTGAGATTAAAGATAGGAGCGGAGCAGAGAACAAGGTAGCTGACTACCTCTCAAGGATCCCACAAGAAGAAGAAATGCAGCAAGTAGCAGTAAATAAAAGCTTTCCTGATGAACAATTGATGATGATTCAAGTAGCCCCTTGGTTTGCAGACATAGCTAACTTCAAGGCTATTGGGGAACTACCAACTAACATCAATAAGCACATGAGGAGGAAGCTAATTAAGGATGCCAAACACTACATCTGGGATGACCGTTATTTGTTCAAAAAGTGTGCTGATGGAATCCTAAGAAGGTGCATATCCCATGAAGAAGGGCAGGAAGTGTTATGGCAGTGCCATGGATCCGCATATGGAGGTCACTTTAGTGGAGAAAGAATAGCAGTAAAAGTGCTTCAATCCGGATTTTACTGGCCAACAATGTTTAAGGATGCCAAGGAAATGGTGTCAAGGTGTGATGAATGCCAAAGAGCTGGTAATCTAACCAAGAGAAATGAGATGCCACAGTAATTCATACTAGAGCTGGAGCTATTTGATGTATGGGGGATTGGTTTCATGGGACCCTTCCCAACCTCCTACTCAAATAGCTACATATTGGTGGCTGTTGATTATGTCTCAAGGTGGGTAGAAGCCATAGCCACTGCAACAAATGACAACAAGGTTGTGATAAGCTTCTTGAGAAGGAACATCTTCAGCAGATTTGGAGTTCCCAGAGCTCTCATTAGTAATGGTGGGACACACTTCTGCAACAAACAACTCGACACACTCCTTCTAAGATATGGAGTAAAGCACAAAGTGGCAACTGCATACCATCCACAGACCAATGGACAAGCCAAAATCTTCAACAGAGAGCTGAAAAGAATCCTTGAAAAAACTGTTGGAAGCTCAAGAAAGGATTGGTCTAAGAAGCTGGATGATGCACTATGGGCCTACAGAACAGCCTATAAGACTCCTATTGGGATGTCTCCATACCAACTGGTATATGGCAAGGCTTGTCACTTACCAGTTGAACTTGAGCATAGAGCATTTTGGGCTCTAAAATTGTTAAACTATGATGAGCAAGCTGTTGGAGAAAATAGATTAATGCAACTCAATGAGCTGGAGGAGTTTAGAAATCAAGCATATGAGAATGCAAAAATCTACAAAGAGAACACAAAAAGATGGCATGACCAAAAGATAGCAAGAAGGGAGTTCACTGAAGGACAGAAGGTGTTACTCTACAACTCAAGACTCAAGTTCTTCCTTGGGAAACTTAAGTCTCAATGGTCAGGGCCTTTCACCATACTCAAGGTGTTTCCCTATGGACATATATGGAGCTCATGGAGGACAAGACTCAGAGAACTTTTACTGTTAATGGCCATAGACTCAAACACTACTTGGGAGGCTCCTTAGAGGAGCAGAGAGTGAGCTACAAGCTCAGCTAAAGATGAAGGAATGTCAAGCTAATGACAATAAAGAAGCGCTAGTTGGGAGGCACCCCAACACTTTATCCTTTTTGATCTAATTGCCTTTCTTAGAAGTAGTTTAAAATCCATGATTTAGATAGTTTAATTTTCAGTCTCACATTTTTGTTACAGTATCAAATTAGGATTAGTTTACAATTGTAGGTTAGAAAGTTTGATATTAGCTTTGGTAGCTAGATTTTTTTACACTATTTTATTTCTTTCTATTCTGAAATTGCAACTTGATGAAGGCATAACCAATGAGGAGTGAATGGGCTGAGAACTAGCTAAATTGCTAAGTTTGGTGTGGCCTCCCACCCACTTCATATAGGCTTACAAATAATTAATAGCTTGATTTTGAAGAGTAAGCCCAAAGATTAAGTTTGGTGTGGCCACCACCAAAGATCACCTAGCAGCCCAAATCACCTAATTTGAAAGCACTTAATGCTTTGGGTAAGAACATAAACGTGGTTTAATGACTTCAGAGGAATTGGAATCAAAAGAAAATGAAAAGATTGATGTTACTCCATTCTTATGAACACATTAAATACACAATGATGGAACCAATTTATTAAAATGGCAAAGAATTAAGTTTGGTGTCCCAAGGGACACCCATCAGTTGCAATCCAAATAACTCTTGATGAGAAGGAATGTAAAGGGGTTCTTTTGTCATTACTAATGGGTTTAGTTTCAATTTCAGGAGAAAAGATGGGGCCCACATGGTAAACAACTCACAAAGCAAGGAAGTCAAAGTGTACTTGCACTTTGGAACTCAACACATGCAGAAGACACTATGAGAAAAGAGTTGGCGCCTCTTCCCACGCTAGGCGCCACTCCCCAAGTGGGAAAACCTTTAACTTTTTTTATTTCCCACCTTTCATCCACACCATTCAACCCTTATAAAAGCCTCACCCCCCCCACTCCTCTCCCACTTCAGAACCCCAATCACACGTGAAACACATACATACACCCCTCATCTTCCTTTCTATTTCTACTATCTCTCTCGTCTCTTTCTTTTTTTATCTTGATTAGGACAATCATGTCCTAAGTTTGGTGTTGGAGCAAAACCTTGTTTTGCTTGCTCTTTCTTGCAACCCCCATTTCACAACCTCAAACACACTCTCTCAACATAATGGCACCACCAAAAAGCTCAGCCTCAAAGAAAAGAAAAACCAAAGAACCAACCTCTGGATCCTCAAGCTCTTTCAATGATTACAAGTTCCTCTCTGCATTCAACCAAAATCAATTCTATGGTTGGGTGAGAGAGAGGGAGATCATTCCAGAAGTTGGATTTCAACTAGGGAGGAATGAGCATATTGAAATTAATATTGAGATCAACAATAGGGGTTGGTCATATCTATGCAACCCACCAAGGAAAGTGGTAGAGAGCTTGGTGAGGGAATTCTATGCTAATGCAGTACCTCAACCAGGGCAACAATATGGCTACATTAGCTATGTAAGGGGTAAGTCCATTGACTACAGCCCCTCTAGCATAGAAAGAATGCTAATGGTGAAGAGGACAAGCTCTACTCGGAGCTATGAAGAAAGAATGAAGCAGCAAGAACCTATGTTTGATGAGATCCTGAATGAAATTTTGTGTGATACATGTGCATTGGATAAATGATAAGGATGGGATACCCAACCAATTGAGGAGAAGAGATTTGAGCCCCCAAGCTAGAGGGTGGCTAGAATTTGTTAGGAGGTCCCTAATCCCCACATCCAACACTTCAGATGTGACCAAGGAGAGAGCTGTGCTCATCTACAGCATCATGAGAGGAGAGAATATCAACGTGGAGGAGATGATTGCCAACAACATCAACAAAGTGCTGAAAAGCACCAGTGACAACACAAGGTTGGCATTCCTCAGCATTATACAGAGGCTATGTGATGAGGCTGGAGTTGAAAAGATCATTGATGAGGTGCTTGTAAAGCAAGACAAGTTTATAACTGCCAAAAAGATGACCAAGGTGGTGGCTATTCACCCACTCAACAAGGACAGAGAACGAAGAGCTCATGCTCATGAACCACAACAACAACAAGAAGAGGAAGAGGCAGAAGAGCAACCTCAATTCCTGGCACTTCAACCACCACCACAATACCAATATCAGCAATTTTCAGAGGGATTCAACTGGGAACAATTACAAGGAGATGTACACCAAATGAAGGGAGACCTACACCACTTGAGGAAAGATGTCAACCAACTCAAGGAGAGACTCAGCAACAACAATGGAGCTAAGTCAACCAGAACATTCAACAACTCCGAGGGGGTTTTGAGAACCTTAAGGAGCAGCAAGATCAGATTAACTGGGGAGAGATGCAAGGCAGCTTAGGAATGATTCTGAGACGACAATTACAACAAATGGAGAGTCTTGCTGAATTCATACACCTTTATGAAGCAAGGACTGTAGCCAGAGAGGAATATGATTGCTATGTACAAATAAAGTTGAGCTACCTGTACAATGCAGTAGCTAACATGAACCCCAATTACCCCATCTATATGCAGAAATTGGAGGAACTCAGCTCAAGGCAAAAAGAAATAGCATACCAACACAAGGAGAATGTAAAATCTTACATGAGGAGGCTAGGATTTTGGAAGCCCAAGGATGCCAAAGCACAAGAAGGTTCCTCCAAGCCAGATGAAGGTGACTCCTCCCCTTCCAAGAAAAAGGACAAAGGGAAGGGGCCAATGAACTAAAGATGAAGCTGCTCAAGGTTGTTGAGTCCCATGGTTGACACTTTCTAATTTCTGAAATCCTGTTTAAGCTTTTGCTTTATTTACTTTTTGAATAAATAATCATGCTAGGATAGTTTATGTTTTATGCTTAGTTTTAATTCCTGTTTGAAGTCTTTATGAGTTTTTTTTACAAGAAAGAAAATGCCATGTATTTTAAGTCTTCATTTCAACATAAATAAAAGTAGAGCTTGTCTCCATAAGAGTTACTGTGAGTTGTGCAAAAACATCAAGAGAGACCAAGGCCAAGGGAGATTATCAAACAAACTAAGAAATAAGAAACTAAGTGTAGAACCTTGGATGAAATAAAAAAAAGAAATTGAGTCATGGAGAGCAACTAGTCCTAGAAGGTATAACAAGGGAAGGTTAAAGGGTGTTCCTTGAATATCTATAGAACCAAGAGGTAGTAAGTAATAAAGGTCCAAGGCTATGAGCATCAACTACTGGGATAGAAAAAGAAACATTAAAAAGCTCAAAAAGAATTAAAGATCTTAGAAGATGCTTGTGGTGAAGATGTGTCAAGAAGAGACCTGGGCAAGAAAATTCTTAGGGGTGTCTCAACACCTAGTACCCTAAAACCAACTGGTTTGGGAGTGCTAATTGAAAGCTTAATTAAAGGGTTGTCTTGAGACAAAACACTTAGAGTCCTGGTCAAGAAAGCAAAACAACCCTTACTACTTCAAGGTGACAATCAATAGAAAGGACCCCTAAAACCTATACCTGAAAGAACCCTCAAGGATCCAAGAGCTTTCCATGACATTAAAACATTCATACATATGTTGAACACTTAGTTTTACTCTTAGTTTTATTGCAATCATTCAAAGCCAAGGCCTCAAGTTATAAAGGTTTACTCACATTGATTTGCTTGGGACAAGCAAAGCTTAAGTTTGGTGTTGTGATGACTTGCATCATCTACCCTTCTTTCTTGCATAAAGAAGACTATAAAAGAGCATAAATCTCATTTGTTCAGTACAATTAATGCATTATTTGATGAATATTATGGTACACTAATTTGAGATGAGTTGTGCTGAATTTCAGGTGAAAAAGGCATCAAAAATGGGTAGAAGACAAACAAGAAGCTGGGCATGTGAAACTGGCATGCCACTTGGGAGCAAACGCCACAAAAATGCACTGGTGTGGCACGCTAGGAGCTAGGCATGGCATGCCAGTACTAAAGTCCAGAGAAGAAGTCCAAGCATGCATGTGGGCGTGGCACGCCAGGGACTGGGCGTGGCACGCCAGGGACTGGGCGTGGCACGCTAATACAAAATTCCAGAGAGCTACAATGGAAGACACAAAAGGGGCGTGGCACGCCAGGTTGGGCGTGACACGCCTGACCCATCAACTACTATGGGCGTGCCACTTGAGCAAAGGGGCGTGGCATGCCAACTCACCATACTAAGAAGAACTTCCACTATGGCGTGCCACTTGGTATCGAAGGCGTGGCACGCCAGCTCCAAGAAGTCACTTGGGCGTGCCACTTGAACAGCATGGCGTGGCACGCTGGTACAATAATCCAGAGAAGGGGTTGAAGGCAATTGAAGACTGGGCATGCCACTTGAAGTCGAAGGTGTGGCATGCCAACCTCTCAACCTCACTTAGGCGTGCCACTTGAGCAACCAGGCGTGGCACGCCAATGCATAAAGATAACAAAAGCAAAGACTGGGCGTGCCACTTGGTATCGAAGGTGTGGCACGCCTACCCAAGCATGTCATTATGGCGTGCCACTTGAAGGCTGAGGCGTGGCACGCTAACTACTGGAACCAAGACAAGATCATGGGTGGGGCACGCTGGTATAAGTTTCCAGAGAGGATGAAGGAGGCCAATTACATGGGACGTGCCACTTGGTATCGAAGACGTGGCACGCCACTCACCATTCTTCACTTAGACGTGCCACTTGAGTTCGTGGCGTGGCACGCCAAACAGAGGAACCACTCACTCACAAAAGGGGCGTGGCACGCTAGACCCTGGGTGTGCCACGCCAGTTCAACTTTCATGAGAAGCTTAGCCAAGCATAGAGCAAGGGTGTGGCACGCCAGACCTTGGGCATGGCACGCCAGTTCAAGTTTCCAGAGGCAAAGAAAAGTGGAAAAAGGCAAAGGCTGCGCCACTTGAGTTCGAAGGCGTGGCACGCCAACACAAGAATTCCACTATAGCGTGCCACTTGAGTTCGAAGGTGTGGCACGCCAAGGTTGATAGAGAGATGAGCATGCCACTTGAAGGATTGGGCGTGGCATGCCAAGCTAGAAATGAAGGGCACTTGACATGCCAGTAAAGCGCCAGCCACACGCCAGCTGGGAAGTCACGCTTATTGAGTGTTTTCTTTTCCCTCCAAAATGTAATTTTCCTTTTTCACTTTTGTAATTCTTTTATTTTACTAGGAGTAGTATAAATACTCCCAAGGAGTACTGAAGAAGGGGGTTAAGCAGTCAGTTTTAGATCCACTTTTACACTTCACTTTTGAGTACTTTTTGAGCTTTGAGTAGCTAACTTCCCTCTCATTGAGAGAGGGAGCTCTGTTGTACTTGATGGATTGATAATAGTGAAATTCTTCTTCTCTTCATCTTCTCTTTGATTTGCTAGAAGGAATTTTTTTCTTCATTCTAGCGTTCAATTATCTTGGAAAAGAGATTGAATACAATTGGGTATCATGGGAACCTTGGGAAAGGAAATATGAAACCATGCTTGAAATCCCTTCTCACACTTGAGTAAAATCTGGGTTTTGGTGTTTGGATATGTGACATATAATCCTCCTTCTACTTGGACCTATAATGGTGTGTGGTATAATCAGGGACCAAGCATATCTCTCTTCATGAGCAATTAGACCAAGGAATTGGCTATTGATCAAGATCTGAGAGATTGAGTCACCAAGGGATTGGGGCTCAATCAATCATGATTGCCAAGAGGTCAATGAGTTGCATGATTGAAGAGGATATAAGTTATATTTGATCCAAAGAGACAACATCTCCCAATCTCAATGAATTTACCCATTCTTATTTACCCATTTCTCTATAGCTTAATTTTACATTCAGCAATTCCCCATTCCCATTTACATTCAAGTCATTTATGATTCAACACTTTACATTCTGTCATTTATATTTCTGCACTTTATTGCTTTTCTTTATATTCTAGTCATTTACATTTATGTCATTTACAATTCTGCACTTCACAATCCTATTGATCCGCTTGACTAATTCATCAATTAATTAAAACTGCTCAAATTTGCCAATCTCTGTGGATACGATCCCACATTACTGTGGGTTATTACTTGACGATAATTTTGGTGTGCTTGCCAAAAGAACTAATTCACCAATTTTCGAATGGGGTGTGAATTGGACTCATCAGCTATTCAGGTTACAACCAAATTGCAGTAGATCCTCAGGACCAAGAGAAAACAGCATTCACATGTCCTTCTGGAGTGTTTGCCTACAAAAGGATGCCTTTTGGTCTGTGCAATGCACCTGCAACCTTTTAGAAGTGCATGCTCTTTATCTTCTCTGATATGGTAGAAAAATTTCTGGAAGTCTTCATGGATGAATTTTTAGAATTTGGAGACTCATTCAGCTCCTTCCTTGATCATTTAGCACTTGTTATGAAAAGATGCCAAGAGACTAACTTAGTTCTAAACTGGGAAAAATGTCACTTTAAGGTGACTGAAGGAATTGTCCTTGGGCATAAAATTTCAAACAAGGGAATAGAGGTGGATCAAGCTAAAGTGGAAGTAATTGAAAAATTACCACCACCTGCCAATGTTAAGGCAAACAGAAGCTTTCTGGGGCATGCAGGATTCTATAGGAGGTTTATAAAGGATTTTTCAAAAATTACAAAATCTCTGAGCAATCTGCTAGCTGCTGACACCCCATTTTGTTTGACACAGAGTGTCTACAGGTGTTTGAAACTTTGAAAGCTAAGCTGGTCATAGCACCAGTTATTTCTGCACCAGACTGGACATTACCATTCGAACCAATGTGTGATGCTAGTGACCATGCCATTGGTGCAGTATTGGGGTAGAGGCATAACAAGCTTCTGCATGTCATTTATTACGCCAGCCGTGTTTTAAATGACGCACAAAAAATTACACAACCACAGAAAAGGAGTTGGTTGCAGTGGTTTATGCCATTGACAAGTTTAGATCATACTTAGTAAGATCTACACTGAACATGCTGCTCTTAAATATCTACTTACAAAGCAGGATTTAAAACCCAGACTCATAAGATGGGTGTTGCTTCTGTAAGATTTTGATATAGAAATAAGAAACAGAAAAGGGACAGAGAACCAAGTAGCTGATCATCTGTCCCGGATAGAACTAGTAGAAGGGGAGCCCCCCTCTATTGAGATCTCTGAAACCTTTCTGGATGAGCAATTGTTTGCCATTCAGGAAACACCATGGTTTGTGTCTGCAAACTATAAAGCTGTAAGATTCATACCCAAGGAGTACAGCAGGCAACAAACAAAAAAATTAATTACTGATGCAAAGTACTACTTGTGGGATGAACCATATCTCTTTAAGAGATGTGCAGACAGAATAATCCATAGGTGTGTGCCTAGAGAAGAAGCACAGAAGATCCTATGGCACTGTCATGGATCATAATATAGGTGACATTTCGGAGGTGAGCAAACAGCAACAAAAGTCCTCCAATGTGGCTTCTACTAGCCCACTCTGTATAAAGACTCCCGAGAGTTTGTGCGTAACTGTGATAGTTGCCAGAGAGCTGCTAATCTACCTCATGGTTATGCCATGCCTCAGCAAGGGATCTTAGAGATTGAGTTGTTTGACGTATGGGGTATTGACCTCATGGAGCCTTTCCCACCATCATACTCAAACACTTATATTCTGGTGGCAGTCGACTATGTATCCAAATGGGTAGAAGCCATTGCAACACCCACTAATGATACTAAGACAGTGCTGAAGTTCCTCCAGAAACATATCTTCAGCAGATTTGGTGTCCCTAGATCACTAATCAGTGTTGGGGGCACTCACTTCTGCAATAAACAGCTCTACTCTGCTATGGTCCGATATAGAATTAGCCACAAAGTAGCAACTCTATATCATCCACAGACAAATGGGCAGGCTGAAGTCTCTAATAGAGAACTAAAAAGAATCCTGGAACGGACTGTAAGTACCCGTAGAAGGGATTGGGCAAGAAGCTTTGATGATACTTTGTGGGCATATAGAACAACATTCATGACTCCTATAGGGACCTTTCCATACCAGCTTGTGTATGGAAAAGCCTGTCACCTGCCCGTGGAACTGGAACACAAGGCCTACTGGGCAACCAGATTCCTAAACCTTGATGCCAAATTAGCTGGAGAGAAAAGATTGCTCCAATTGAATGAGCTAGAGGAATTCAGACTCAATGCTTTCGAAAATGTAAAAAAATATAAGGAGAAAACAAAAAGGTGGCATGACAAGAGGCTGTCATCCAGAGTCTTCGAGCCAAGGCAGAAGGTTCTGCTATTTAACTCTAGGCTCAGATTGTTCCCTGGGAAATTAAAATCCCGGTGGAGGGGACCATATGTGATTACAAGCGTGTCACCATATGGATATGTAGAGCTTCAGGATATTAACACTGACAAAAAGTTCATTGTTAATGGACAGAGAATCAAACATTATCTTGAAAGCGATGTTGAGCAAGAATGCTCAAAACTGAGACTAGACTAAAGCTCAGTAAAAAGTCAAGCTATTGACATTAAAGAAGCGCTTATTGGAAGGCAACCCAATTTTTATTTATCTATGTTAATTTTCCATTTTCCATTGTTATTTTATGTTTTCTTTAGGTTGATGATTATGTGGAGTCACAAAAACAACAGAAAAAATCAAAGCAAACTCAAAATCAGCATTAGAAACAGCACACCATGGAGGATGAGCTTACTGGTGTTTAAACGCCAGTAAGGGTAGCAGAATGGGCGTTAAACGCCTAGTCTGGCACCATTCTAGGCGCTTAACACCAGAAATGGGCACAAGACTGGCGTTTAACGCCAGAAAAGGGCACCAAGTTGGCGTTAAACACCAGAAAGGGAAGAAAAGTTGGCGTTAAACGCGAGTAATGGGCAGCAACGTGGCGTTTAACGCTAGGATTGGCACTCAATGGGGCGTTTACATGCCAGAATGGTGTAAGGATGAGAAATCCTTGGCACCTCAGGATCTGTGGACCCCACAGGATCCCCACCTACCTCAACTCAATCTCTGTCTTCTTCACACATTCCAGTAACACGCTTCCCCAAATACTCTTCCCCATCACTTCTTAACCACTCACACCTCTCCATCTCCTTCATTTTCTTCTTCTTCTCCTCTCTTCTTTCTTCTTTTGCTCGAGTACGAGCAAACCTTCTAAGTTTGGTGTGAAAAAAGCATTGCTTTTTGTGTTTCCATAACCATTTATGTCACCTAAGGCCGGAGAAACTTCTAGAAAGAGGAAAGGAAAGGCAAAAGCTTCCACCTCTGAGTCATGGAAGATGGAGAGGTTCATCTCAAAAGCCCATCATTAAGAAAAGGATGGAGCAAATAAGAGAGCCCACTCATGGACCTCAACAAGAGCATTCCACTATCCTCCATGAAATTAGATAGGACCAAAAGCCCATGAGAGAGAAGCAACAAAGGCAAGGAAGAGACATAGAGGAGCTAAAGCACTTCATAAGATCTTCAAGAGGAAGAACAAGCCGCCATCACTAAGGTGGACCCGTTCTTTAATTTCCTTTTTCTTATTTTTCTATTTTTCGATTTTCTATGCTTTATGTTTATCTATGTTTGTGTCTTTATTACTTGATCATTAGTGTCTAGTGCCTATGCTTTAAAGTTATAAATGTCCTATGAATCCTTCACCTCTCTTAAATGAAAAAATGTTTTCTGAAAACGAAAAAGAAGTACATGAATTTCGAATTTTAAAATAGTTTAATTATTTTGATGTGGTGGCAATACTTTTGTTTTCTGAATGAATGCTTGAACAGTGCATATTTTTGATATTGTTGTTTATGAATGTTAAAATTGTTGGCTCTTAAAAGAATAATGAAAAAGGAGAAATGTTATTGATAATCTAAAAAATCATAAAATTGATTCTTAAAGCAAGAAAAAGCAGTGAAAAAAATAAAAATAAAAAATAAAATAGAAAAAAAACAAAGAAAAAGAAAAAGCAAGTAGAAAAAGCCAATAGCCCTTTAAACCAAAAGGCAAGGGTAAAAAGGGCCCAAGGCTTTGAGCATTAATGGATAGGAGGGCCTAAAGGAATAAAATCCTGGCCTAAGCGGCTAAACCAAGCTGTCCGTAACCAGTGCTTGTGGCGTGAAGGTGTCAAGTGAAAAGCTTGAGACTGAGCAGTTAAAGTCGTGGTACAAAGCAAAAGAGTGTGCTTAAGAGCTCTGGACACCTCTAATTGGGGACTCTAGCAAAGCTGAGTCATAATCTGAAAAGGTTCACCCAATTATGTGTCTGTGGCATTTAGGTATCCGGTGGTAATACTGGAAAACAAAGTGCTTAGGGCCACGGCTAAGACTCATAAAGTAACTGTGTTCAAGAATCAACATACTGTACTAGGAGAATCAATAACACTATCTGAATTCTAAGTTCCTATAGATGCCAATCATTCTGAACTTCAAAGGATAAAGTGAGATGCCAAAACTGTTCAGAAGCAAAAAGCTAAGAGCCCGCTCATCTAATTAAGACTGATCTTCATAGATGTTTTCAGAATTTATTGTATATTCTCTTCTTTTTATCCTATCTTATTTTAGTTTCTTGGAGACAAACAACAATTTAAGTTTGGTGTTATGATGAGCGAATAATTTATACGCTTTTTGGCATTGTTTTTAGTATGTTTTTAGCATATTTTAGTTAGTTTTTATTATGTTTTTATTCAAAAATTCACATTTCAGGATTTTACTATGAGTTTGTATATTTTTCTGTGATTTCAGGTATTTTCTGGCTGAAATTGAGGGACCTGAGCAAAAATCTAATTCAGAGGCTGAAAAAGGACTACAGATGCTGTTGGATTCTGACCTCTCTGCACTCGAAATGGATTTTATGGAGCTACAGAAGCCCGATTGGTGCGCTCTCAATTGGGTTGGAAAGTAGACATCTTGGGCTTTCCAGCAATATATAATAGTCTATACTTTTCCCGAGTTTTGAGGACACAAACTGGCGTTTAAACGCCAACTTTCTACCCTATTTTGGCGTTAAACACTAGAACTGGCATAAAAGCTGGAGTTAAACGCCCAAATTGGCACAAAAGCTGGCGTTTAACTCCAAGAGAAGTCTCTACATGTGAAAACTTCAATGCTCAGTCCAAGTACACACCAAGTGGGCCCCGGAAGTGGATTTCTAGACTAACTATCATAGCTTACTCATTTTCTGTAACCCTAGGTCACTAGTTTATTATAAAAACCACTCTTAGTGATTCATTTTGGACCTCATGACATTTTACACATTTCATATTGTATCTTTGATGGCATGAGTCTCTAAACTCCATGGTTGGGGGTGAGGAGCTCTGCTGTATCTCGATGAATTAATGCAATTACTACTGTTTTCCATTCAATCACGCTTGTTTCTATTCTAAGATATTCACTCGCACTTCAACCTGATGAATGTGATGATCCGTGACACTCATCATCATTCTCACCTATGAACGCGTGCCTGACAACCACCTCTCTTCTACCTGCAATAGCTTGGGTGCATATCTCTTAGGTTTCTAATCTAAGATTAGAACCTTCGTGGTATAGGCTAGAATTATTGGCGGCCATTCTTGAGATCTGGAACGTCTAAACCTTGTCTGTGGTATTCCGAGTAGGATCTGGGACGAGATGACTGTGATGAGCTTGATAGCAAGGATTTATACTGGTTTGGAATTCCACAAAATAATTCCGTTGTTAGTATAGTCCAAACCAATAGTCAATCCTCGAATCAAATTAAATTTATGGTTTTGTCACAAGTACAAACCCCAAATGAAAATTAACCAGAGTATTTGAACTCCGAGTCGTCTCACAAGGAATTGCAATGAAATTCTCAATTATTAGCTATGAAAATGCAAGGGGGGTTTGATTTTTGATAATTGACAAGAAAAATTAAATGACAATAAGGTAAAATGACAAGAACTAATAGAATAAAGGGAAAAGTACTCTTGGCTAGACATAGGTAATTGAGATCACCATCCTTGTCTACAAACCATATATTGATAATTATGAGATACCAACCCATTAAGTCTACTTCTAAAAGCTTTAAGTACGTAATGTCTACTCCTAAGCTTGAAGTACGTCAAATAAGCTTGACCACATCAACCCATAAGTCCCAACCTACCTACGAATTAGATTAGTAGTGGGTTGGCATCAATGGATAGCAAATTGATCACCAAGGGTTCTCAAATCACCAAATCATTGAGACCCAATGACTCAAGGTCACTCAATTCCCTTAGCCTAGGCCAAGAGTCAAGAGAACTACTCCAAAACTAGAGAAAACATTTTATCCAACACTTAGTGTGCAAGAAAAATAAACATCATAAAATGTAAGAATTAAAGGAACCCATGACCAACATAAGCAAGAAATCAATAATAGCAAGCAAGATCAAGATAAAAGAACATGGAAATATAAAATTTGCATTAGAAGAAATCAAGATCCAACAATTGTTCATCAACATAAAAGAGAGTAAAATAAGGAACTAACAAGAGAAACTAAGAAGATTAAAGGTGTAACAACAAGAAATTAAAAGAGAAAACTAAATCAAAACAAGAATTGAAAGATGAATTTAAGAAAAGTAAACCTAAACTACCCTAAATTCTAGAGAGAAGGGAGAGCTTCTCTCTCTAGAATTCTAGCCTAAAACATGATGAAAACTAAACTATGACTGCTTTGTTCATTCTCCCTCAAATCCTTGGGTTCAATAGCATCAGAAATGGGTTAGATTGGGCCCAAAATGAGCTGCAAAATCACTGGGGGCGATTTCTCTTTAGTGGACCCACGTGCTCTATCGGCGCGCGCATACATGGCACGTGCGTGCCCCTATTCGTCAGGCAACATATGAAAAATTTTATATCATTTCGAAACCCCGGATGTTAGCTTTCCAATGCAACTAGAACCGCCTCATTTGGACCTCTGTTGCTCAAGTTATTGTCATTTGAGTGCAAAGAGGTCAGGCTTGACAGCTTTACGGTTCCTTCATTTCTTCATGAGTTCTCCCGCTTTGCATGCTTTTCTTCTCACTTCTTCCATCCAATACTTACCTTATGAACATGAAATCACTCAAAAAACACATCAAGGCATCGAATGGAATTAAAGTGAATTAAAATCACCAATTTTAGGGCCTAAAAAGCATGTTTTCACATTTAAGCACAAATCAAGGGAGAATTGCAAAACCATGCTAATTCATTGAATAAATGTGAGAAAAGGTGATAAAATCCCCCAAATTAAGCACAAGATAAACTACAAAATTGGGGTTTATCAGAGCTTCAAACTCACGAGTGCTGGGCGTAGTGACAGACGCAAAAGGATCAATAGATCCTATTCCAACATGAGTGAGAACCGACAGATGATTAACCATGCGGTGACAGCGCATTTGGGCCATTTTCACTGAGAGCACGGATGGTAGCCATTGACAACAATGATCCACCAACATACAGCTTGCCATGGAAGGAGCCTTGCGTGCGTGCAAAAGAAGACAATAGGAAAGCAGAGATCCAGAAGACAGGGCATCTCCAAAACCTCAACATGTTCTCCATTACTGCATAACAAGTATTCATTTCATGTTCTTTTACTTTTTACAATTAAAACTAAGAATCATTACTGATATCCTGACTAAGAATTACAAGATAACCATAGCTTGCTTCAAGCCGACAATCTCTGTGGGATCGACCCTTACTCACGTAAGGTATTACTTGGACGACCCAGTGCACTTGCTGGTTAGTTGTGCGGAATTCTAAAAGTGTAATTGTGATTTCGTGCACCAGTGAGGATTTTGGTTTTCTATGTAGTGAGGTGATGGTGTGTAGAATTGGTGACTAGAAAGTTAAGTGTTTGGGTTCCATTGGGGTGAATTGTGGTAATAGTGTGAAAAAGTCATAAAGAAAATATAAACAAAACCTACTAACAAAAGAAGACAAACAACCAAAAAGTACTATTTATACTATTAACATATTCACAACAACCAAAAGATAGCACTCAATTGCAGTCCCTGGCAACGGCGCCAAAAACTTGTTGAGATCGGATTTACACCGGTTCAGAATTTCTCAAAAGAAGAATAAGCAGTTCGTTGCAAGTATAGTCCAAACCGGCAATTCAATCCCAAACATCAAAGTTTAGATTTTCAAATTGCAAACCATATAAACCGAGAGTCTTTCAACCTCACGTCGTCTTCCTCATGGATGCAATTGGAATGTTATGCTTTCAATTGTGGAGGCAAAAAGGGGTTTTGAAATCGAAAAAGGAAATATTAAAAGAACTAAGAGATGATCAAAATTGGAATCAATGCAACTAAAAAGGAAACAAGGTCAAAACTAGTGAAAATGCTATAAATGCAATAAAGAGCCTTGACTTGGGAATGAGGATCCAAGGAATCCTATCATCGTCATAATCACAACTATGATAATTATGATGAGTCAATCTCGCCTATTCAACTCCTAACATCGAGGAGTAGGTCAAGCAACCATAATTGACCTTGGTCCATAAGTCCTAGCTAACTTACCAAATTAATTGGTAAAAAGCTAGCTTCAATGGACACAAGAGTCAACTAACTACCCAAGAATCACCACTAAATATTGGACATCATGACTCTAGTATCCTAGGAACTCAAATCCCAAGCCAAGGTGTGAAAATCTACTCAAAATCCAAAATTGGCATTTTTCACAAACACCTTGTGGGCATAAAACCAAAACATGGAAAATTATAAAGTAAAATGGAAAACTATAACCAAATATTCACAAAATCAACTTTAAACAAGAAATCAAGCATATATAAAGCATAAAAGACAAAATTCATTAATCAAAACATCAAGAACTCAAAATTGCAAATATTAACAAAGTGCTTGAACCAAAAGGAAATGAAAGTAGAGATAATGTAATTAAAGAGGAAATTGAGAGTACTTACAATTAAAGAAGCAAAATCTAAGATCAAACTTGCTCTGAAATACTACAATCAAAACCCTAGGAGAGCATTTTCTATCTACACTACTCCTACTCCTAAGGATTATTTCTAACTAATGAAAACTAAAACTAAAACCTAATGTAAGCTTGTAATCCTGCATGCCATCATATTGCTTCAATCCCACTTGATATAGCACTTCCCATTTAGCATAAAGCCTTCCAAAACTGGGCCAAACGTCCCCAAAATTGCGGATCACGTGTTTCATTAATGAAACCACGTGCAAGGACCTGTGCGTACGTGATGCCGGCCGGATTCACCGTCAATCTAGGTTTTCATAAATTAGAATCTTATCGTTGAAGGTATATCCTAGACCAATGATCAATCCACCACATCAAATGTTTAATCTAAAAATATGTCACAATTCAAAACTAATTCAATTCTAGGAGTTTTAATTTCCAAGTCGTCTCCCTAGGAGACTTGAGAGCAATGAGTGTGCAATCTTGGTTGTAAGGATCATGAGGTTTGCAATGAAGAGATAAACATATAAAGCAATAAAAGAACATGCAAAATTGTAATAAATGAACTAATAAAGGAATTAATGAAGTAACTATGCAATATAGACAAGTAAGGTGTAAAAAGAACTAATGTAAATGTGTCTAAAGGAATTGAAGCATAAAAGGCATCTTGGCTTGGAGTGAGCTAAGGGTCCTTTCCTTGTCGGAACCACAACCATGCCAACTAGAATGGATCAATCTCATTTGATCAACTCTCACATCGGAAAGTAAGTTAAATGAGCATAAGTGTTCTTAACCCACAAATCCTAAATTGCTTGCTAATTAACTTAGCAACAACATAGCGTTAGTGGGAACAAGAACAATTAACAATCCAAAATTGACACTAAATGTTGGACATTTCAACTCTAGGAACCCAATTGTTCACTTTTCCCAAGCCAACAGATAGAAAATTAGCCCAAAATCATGCTTGACATTGTGTCAAACACTTGGTGGGAAAAAAGCTTAAACATGGAAAAAATGAGAAAAAGCTTGAAACCAAAAGCAACAAATGATCTCAATCTACAATGAAAACTCAAGAAAGCATGTAACAATCATCAAACATCAATTTCATCAATAAGAAATAGAAATTGCAAAGGAGAAGTGAAATTGAACTATAACTTGAATTATAAGAAAGTGTAAGAACAATGTAACTATAAAGAGTAATAGCAAGAGATACTTACAATGGGAATTAGCAAAATCCAAGTTCAAAATTGAAATGCACTTGAATGTAAAAAACCTAGTATAAACCCTAGTAGAGAAGATGATGAAAAACTTAAAGAAAAACTACACTAAAAACTATCTAACACTACCCCTAAGCTATTCTAATGTTATGATATCCTATGATCTTCATGATCCCTTCCTTATGAGCTAAATGGCTTCAGAAATGGGCCTCAAATCCATCAAAATCGCGAGACATGTGCTAATTTAATGAAGGCATCTGCGTCCACCTGTGCGGATGCACAGATGTGTGCATCCGCACACTCTGTGAAAAATCTTGACCCGTGCGTACGCACAGGAGGTTGTGCGCATGCACACTAGGCTGAGCTCTTCTCCTTTGATTCTTCATGCTTCCTCCACTTCGAATACTCTTCTTTAATTTTTTCCAAGCCATTCCTGCCTTATACCTCTGAAATCACTAACAAATAACATCAAGACATCAAATGGAAGGTAATTGGAATGAAATTAATCAAATTAGGCACAAAAGAGCATGTTTTCATAATCAAGCACAATTTAGGAGGAAAGTTCAAATGCATGCTATTTAGTGGAATAAGTGCAAGTTTATATGATGAAATCCATTCAATTTCAACCAAAAATCATCATCAAATATGGATTCACAATTCCCACATACTTAAATACTAGTATGTCCTCATGCTAAACACACTCAAAGGAGATAAATGAAAGGAAAATGATTTATTCTATGTACTACCTAAATGCATGTAACTATCCTAAGGATTACTATCAATATGCACTATGCAAAGAGTTGGTAAAACAAACGATGAAATTCCAATCCATCACAAGAAGGCTTTGGGGAAAATGCAAAGAGTTTATGCATTAAGACCAATATCCAAACTAGTCAACAAACAACTTGCAAGAAGGTACAACATGAGATTAGAGAACATAGAATTGAGCGATCGAACCCCTCACTGGATGGGTATTCACTCAATTCACTCAGTATTTAGGGTTTTAATCACTCAATTCTCCTTTTATCATGCTTTTCAAATATTTGCACTTCATCTAACAATCAACTAGTATTTGATGCATGAAAGACAAATATCATCAGGTCTTTCGAGGGTTATAATGGGGCCAGGGTTTAGGTAGGATAAGTATGGTTAAGTGGACTTAAAGAATTAGTTCTTTGATTAGCTTAAGTGTTCACCTAATCTTATATTACCTATATACTCATAACAATGCAACCTAGCTACCCGAATTTTCCTCCTATCTCACTTTACTCATGCACTTTTTTTCAAAACATGAACATACACATCCTTTATTTCAACTTTTTATTTTACTTTCTGTTATGCACAGTTTTTTTGTTTTTCTTTTTTTTTAACTCTTGTATTTGTTAGCACAAGAGATGCAAATGACTTAAAACAAAGAACACATGAGCATTTTTCAAATTGCCAATTTTTCACAATGAATCCCATGCCTCTATCACCAATGCTTCCCAACAATTCCCCCACACTTAGAATATACACACTAATCCACCCAAGATAATCAAAGAGTAGTTCAAGGACATCAATGGTTTTTCGCTTAAGGGGAAGTAATGTGCTAAAATTAGAACAAAAGGGAATTACAGGCTCAACAGGGGTTCACAATGGTGAGTACAAGGGTTGGCCATATAGGTCGGTGAGTTTAACATCAAAGATGGCCGTAATCATGTTGAATGCATCCAAACAACAAATACAGGATATGAAGCATCATGCAAATCAATGATCACAATAAAAAAAGAGTAAAATCACACCAGAATAAACATTATGGTTGAAAAATGCAACCATCTATCAAGGCTCAAAGCTTACAAGGCATGTTGTTCTAGCTCTTTCCTATGTTTCACAAACAAAATACTTCAAGCAAGTTAGAAAACACAAAATTTTTCAATTCAACCGATGGTATGCCCTAAAAAAGATTTCATGGCAATTCCTTGGTGTTTCACCAACTTATTCATTCTATCATGCAACATGCAAGCATTAACTACCATATAACTATGAACTATAAAGAGATATCTACAAACAAACTAACTAAGATGCAATGAGAATAAAGCTACTAAAATTCATCAAAAAGAACTAAAAAGAGTATTGCAAAGTGATTTGAGAAAAGAAATTTTTACCCCCACGCGAAGTCGATCCTGCCCCACACTTAGTTAGTGCATGGTCCTCCATGCTTGCTTAGGATCCGGGAGAATGAGAACTTCGGGACCATCTTCAGCTGGTGGTATCGGGAGTGGGTTGGTCACCTTCATCATACTCCTCCCCAACTAGCTCGGATGAAGCCTCAGGAGCTGGGCCGGGGTCTCTTCCTTCTAGCTTTGCCGCTATCCACTCAAAACGTTTGTGCTCCAATTACTCCATGTGGTGGATATCGTGCAAGATGTCTCGGAATAGATCCGGAAGAGATCAGAGAACCGGCAAAGGAATTGATGAGGTTGGTAGACTTGATGGTGGTGCCATGGGTGCCTTCCTCTTCGAGGGTATCTTTTCTGATGATCCATCTAATTTTCCCCTCGGAATGAACTTGTTGCCTCTTGGAAACTCGAACATGATATCCATTGGTCGCCTCGCTACCCCAGCTGTATTTGCTAAGCGCATCACCATCGACAGAAATAGAATGTTGATATTCTTCTTCTCAATCAATTTCCATATCGATTTGTGCAACAAAGGTACAATGGCTATATGCTTCCTTTCCATAATAGCCCAAAGCAACAAAGCAGTTCTAAATCTCACATGAGTAGTGTGCGTGCTCGGAAAGATGTAGTCCGCCACAATCTGAAGCCATATACAAGCTTCAGCATTCAAATCAGAGTTTGCAATACTAGTGGGAACAGAATTCGTTCCTTTGCTATACTCCCATGATGCACCAGGACGGCCTATTCTCTCAAGAATGGGAGTCAGAGATATTCTTCCTTTGAAGACATCCACTTTTAACTTGAATAATCATCCTTCTCAAGCAGAATGTGGGGGATGTTCAAAAAAGCTTCTAGAGCTTGATTGGATGTATCTAACATCCTTCCCCGGAGGAATACTGACTTCGGTTCCCAAGCTTGGTAGTTCGCATAGAATTCCTGCACTATAGTTTCATTGACTTCAATGGGTTCTCGCTCGAGAAACTCCCAATGAAGTGAGGCAATCCTTTGGTGAATAGTCGCCTTGTATTGGCTTGGAACCTTCAACGGCCGCTCCCAATGGATTGTGCGCTTCTCAATAGCCTCGTATTGAGAGTCGACTCTTCGGTTAATCAAGGTATTTGGATTATCACCTTGGCGATCCCACCAACATCAGGAAAGCAAGTGGTAGCTTGCTCAATCGGTGAGGTAACCGGTGCCTTACCCTTCTTTCTCATCCTGAAAATAGAAATAAAAGAATTTTGAGATCATAGGGCAATAATAAAATAAAATCATGTATGAAGCACTAACAAGGTTAAAAGAAGCTTATAGAAATAGTGTGATTTACAAAAACATGGTGTGTATATTCCAATGATGCGCGCGGTTGGAACACACACACCGGCCGGATATCACGGCAATCACATTGTTTATCAGTCAAAGCTCACCGCTTCTCAAATAAATGCTTAAGTTGCAATGCTAAAGCATGGACATAAAAGCAACTTCAATCTCGCACCAATTGATTAGTTAACACACTTTGAATGTAATGGTCATTGAGGTTGTTGGCAAGAATTTTCATTAGTAAAATAGTGTACAATAACAACAACCATTCACTCAAAGTGAAGCGTCAATTGCTCATCCTCAAGAAGTGGTAACCACATGTGCAATGTTCTAAGTTAAGGTCAAAAGATGATTGATCAAGACATCATCCAAAGTTGAACAATTGTAAAGTGATTACCGAATCAAAAATTCCGAGATGAACAATGACAATTGATCTCATACAACACAATGCATTTGTAATTAAAATTGCACATCAACAAACAACGAAATGCATTGGTGACTTCACTTAATTACCATCAAGAGTCATAATTAAAGTTGCACAATTCATAAACTATGCCTAACAAGAGATAAATTAAACACATATGATGGCCAAGTCATATGAATCAAACAAAATGTTCATTGAGCCATTTCATCAAACATGTGATATGCAATGTGCAAACTTATCAAAATTGATACTCAAATTCAACCATAATCAACCCATAATCAAATATCAATACTTGTAATACAAAGAGATAAAGAAAAAGAATAAAATTAATCTAAGCAACATGAAAACAAAATCAAAGCAATTTCAAAAATTAATAATAAAAAGGAAAAGGGGAAAATATGAACCTGAAAATTGAAGGTGCAAACAAGCAAGAATGGAGAAGGGAACAATGGCACTCTTTATAGCCACTGCGAATTTGAGGCGGTTAGGACCGCCGAAAAAATGCCGGAGAGAGAAAGTTCACCGGTTGTGAAGAAAAGAAAAGAGAAAGGAAAGAAAGAAAGAAAAGAAAAGAAAAGTAAGAAAGAGAGGGTATGAGAGAGAAGCTATGAGAGAGAGAGGTGGTGGTGGCTTGACGGCGGCGGTGGCCGGCGGCAAGGTCGCCTGACTGGGCAAAGAGATGGAGGGAAGCAGCAGCTGTGAGGAAAAGAAGAAATGAAAACTGCTGCTCAACAAGGCAGGTGATGCCAGGGCATCTTAGGCTAGTTTTACTAGCCTTTTTCTTTGTTTTTAATAGGTTTTATGCACTTTCTTGAGTTATAAGTAAACAATTTGGGTAGAAATTCATGCATACCAAGATTCATCCGACTATGATTAATTTGATGCAATTTCATGAGAATTATGCTATAATTACTTGTGTGCTAAGAATGATGAGAATTCTCATGACTTTAGCAGGGCTTTGATGCATATATTGGTTGATGACAGGTGAAGGAAGGCATGGAAAGAAGTTGAAGAAGGACCATGGAAAAGATGAAGAAGAAGCAATGTTGGTGGCCAAGTTGGACCACCAACGTTGCCTCCAATGTTGGAAGAGAAGCAGAGCAAGTCTTTGCATGAATTAGTGATGCTCACGTTGGAGGGAGCGTTGGACATCCAACGTTACCCCCAACGTTGCCTCAAATGTTGCCTCCAATGTCCGCGATGAGAAACCCAAAATTTGGAATTGAAAAATGTGAATCGACGCGTACGCGTCGAGAAAGGGCAATTCACGCGTGAGCGTGGTGCACACATACACGTGAATAAGCAAAATCACAGACTTCACGCTTAAGCGTGATGCACGCATACGCATGAGTAAGAAGAACGTTGGCCCTCCAACGTTGAGTCAAACGCCAATGACAACAAAGTATCTGGTTTTTCTGGTTTTCTTCTGAAAGGCATTTGAGTCAACGTTGGCCATCAAACGTTGATTCCAACGTGAAGCATCAGAACTTGCAATTCAAACAGATCTCTTCTCAACAGCAAGGGAAACCAATTGGAGCCATTTTCAACCCAATTCTGTAACAACCCTGATTTTCGAGTACATGAGATCTTTTCTGAAAGTACGGATTTCTCCGGAAGATCAGTAAAGGGAACACCTCTGCTATATCATCAAGCATCTCAAATCCTCATTATCATTATGTCATCCTTAAGCTAGAACCTCCTCTGAGGCAAGCTCGATAATGCAATCGCGAAGAACCTAGTTTTTGAACCGTATCGGTTGGCAGTTTTGATTCTGATTTTCGTAAATAGTCTCTGTTTGACGAACCGGACTCGATTCATGAGAGGAGAGAGATAATAGTATAATATTATCATTATATTAGTATTATAACATGATTGAATGATATTATAAGGTTACCTGGTCTGTTTTTGTTAAAAACAGAAAATCGGTTTAACCGGGTTTATGGTTTACTGGTGCAGCTTAGCACCAGCACTCTCTGATGAATTTAGCAATGCTAAGGCCTCATCATACATGCTCTATTCTCATAATAAATATGTTACTAGTGTCATTTATGCTAGTAGCTCAGAAAATAATTTTTAGAGATGTTTTTACGAGTGTTCCAGTACACCTAGTTTTAGTAGTTGTACACCAGAGATATTTTAATATTATTTTAATCCACCTCCAAGCCAACCAATCACAACTCACCTTACACCCCCAAGACCACCAAGGCTGTCTCATTTCATCATTTTGGCCGAAAATAACAAGAGAGAAAAGAGAGAAACTTTCATGAACACTTAATCTTCAAAGCTTGATTTCTTCTAAACTAAAACTCAAATCAAAATTCTGATTTCACCAAAATGATCCTCTCTTCTTCCTCTACATAACCATATAACATATCAAGGCTGGAAATAAGGTGAGATGGCTGTCTCCCTCCCATTTCAATTCGGTTTTCAAGGAAAAGAATGCAAAACATGTGTTTTCTTGATGTTCTTCCTTAGGAATCATGCTTAACTTGACTTGAGGGCCAAGAAATGTAAATTTCCAGCAAGTCTAAGGTGAGATATCTCTTCCTAACATACTAAGTGAGATTTGGTCAGTTGAGAGTTTTTGGATTTAAAGTTGTTCTTGATGTGATTTAGGAGGAAAAAGTGCTTAAGGACCACCTGAAAGTTTAACCGAATTAGGAGCAACAAAACCAGGTAGGGATTGACGAATTTAATCTTGATTGATTGTGTTTGAGTTGTGTGATTATGATATGGTTTGGATGTGCTTGAAATTGATTGTTTGTATGAGTAATTCTTGTTGAAATTTTGGTTAAAATTTGATGAAATTTGATGAAATTCAAGCTATGAATATGTGTTCTTGTGGCTGCTGGAAAACGAAACCCTAGAGCTTAAATTTAGGTTCAATTTGTGTTAAAATCATGTAGAAAAGATGGGATTTTAGTGGCTGTAAATTTATTTTGAATTATGGTAAAAATCGGTTGCTGAAAAGACTGAAAAATGGGTAAAAACAGAGAAAGAATCTGAAGAATTTATGAAGAACATGAAGAACACTTTGAGTGTGATGAAGAACAATGAAGAACACCTTTTTGATTCATAAAAGGGCAAGGAAGTAATTAATTTGGTGTTTGAGGGGTTATATGGTAATTTCTGAAAGTTAGGGTGGTAAAAGTAGAAATATTAAAAGTTACGGGTGGTAAAAAGTGAATTTTAAAGTTTAAAGGTTAAAGTAAAGTTAATTTTCGAAAATTTAATAATAAAATAATAAATAATAATAAAATATTAAATAATAATATTTAATTAAAAATAATATTTTAATAAAAATAATAAAATAATGCGGAAAAGGCAGTTTTCTGTAAAAGCTTTAGAAAGAAAACTTTAAGCGCAGAATCTCATAATTACCTTCATAAAACACTTAGGGAGTGGTAAGAACATATTAGTGAGGCAAAGATAAAAGAAAGATAAAAAGTTGAAGAAAAGATAAAAACTAAAGAAAAGTCTGTAAGGTTTTAATAACAGAAAAACAGACAGAAATTAGTGAACGAACTAGGGCAACATAGTTAGTCCTTGAGTTGCGACTAGGGTTAGGTATTATATGAAAAGTTAAACTGTTTCAGTATAGACTTAATGAACCTATACTTGGGACAGGCGAACTATTCATACCGAAATTTACATAAACTTTAAATACATACGTTAAGCAGAGAAATCAGAGCAGAGTAGAGAAACACAGAAAACAGAGTAACCAGAGTAAAGTAAAGAGATAAAGAGAAAAAGAGTAATATAGATACAGATGAAAAGAGTAATCAGAGAAGAGTAAAGAGATACAGAGAAAAGAGAAACCAGAACAGAGTAAAGAGATATAAAGAGAAGAGTAATATAATAAAGAGATATTTATATATATTAGTTGCTTGATGCAACCCAGAGCTATATTTATATATATATATATATATATATATATATATATATATTAGTTGCTTGATGCAACCCAGAGCTATATTTAATATATATTAGTTGCTTAATGCAACCCAGAGCTTCTGTAGGGAAACTAAGTTACCTACAGCTATTTTCCGCTTCCCCAGAGCAGAGCAGAGTATATATATATTTTCCTGCAGTAAGCAGAGACTGTCTCAAATGAGCGGCTATTATTATATGCGCATTTATTTAGGAACGGAAAATCGTATTCGGGAAATCGGGATTACTCGTGACCGGATAAATGTCGGGATTGCGGGCAGCCAACCGACACATGAGCTCATGGCCTGCGCTAGGGCTAGACATGCATCATTCTTGTCTGCGCATCATTCTCTGTTGCATTCCTTTCTGTGTGTGATCTACTTCTTTATGTTTGTCTGCTCGTATGCTATTTCTGTGTTTTATTTTCTTGTATTCTTTTATTTGTGTTCTGCTTTTTGTTGTCTCTACTTTCTCTTTCTATCTTTATCTTCTATTTACTGCTTCGCTATATTATGTTACTCGTCTACTAATCGACCCCAAATAAATGAACGTAACTAATAACCCCGACCCTACTAAGAACTCCCAAGTTTTTACCCCTTCTCTCTCCCTTCCCCCTTCAGATGGAAGTAAGAGTACCTCACCATAGTTCGCTGATGACCGTTCGCAAGAAGAGGATTCTGCTCTAGATAGTCTTCTTAGTCTAGGGTGAATATCGTTCTCTGATTATATGTATATACTGTGAGACCAGCCAACGTCTGCACCCCGTTCGTATGCGTACTTTAACCTAAATCCTGTGTACGAGATTCCTATTGTGTGGCTACTTCATGAGGCACCAGAGAGACGTCCTGTGGAAAAGTTTGATCGTGTAGAGAAGTAGCAGATGATGTTCTATCTTTTGATGACGTTCCACTTGACTTGAGTTTTGAAGACCTAAGAACGTACTTTCCCTCGCTTTAGTAGTTTAGAGGGACTAGGTGAGTATAGGGTCTAGGCTAGCCTGGGTGCCAGCTTAGGGACTTCTTAAACAGGTCAGGACCTGGGAAGTTGTATGTATGTATATGAATATAGTTATTATCTAGCTATATTTAAGGGTGTTCTAACTAACAGTCTATATGCTAATAAAGGCTGAATCACCGAATGTTGTCAACTACTTGTGATGTATTTATGTGTGGTTGTTTATAACTGTTTTATCTGTTATTACTTGTGAATTGATTATGAGTGACTCCGCCTATTAATCCAAACGTTTTCAAAAAAAAAATACACCTCACAAATTAACTACGCGTTTAACAACGAATCAGGCTCATATGATAAATAATAGATAATAATTAGGAAGACAAATTGGTAGCGCTCAGTTTTCGGTATGATCTAGACATATTGAAAATTGGGTCGTTACAAATTCCATCAAGGCCAAAAGACCAATTGAGAGATTGAAGATCAATGGAAGAAAGTGTATAAATAGCTTAGAATTTAAGTTAGAGGAACTTTGACTTCACTTTTCAATTTCCGGTTCAATTGAGTTTTCTGCAATTCTTTAATTTTCAGCAATGTATCTTTTAATTCCAATTTCCATTTTTAGAGCTATGAACAACTAAACCCCTTTCATTGGGTTAGAGAGCCCTATTGTAATTCAATGGATCAATAGTAGTTTTCATCTTCTTCTTCTTTCTTTTCTCTTGATTTTTGTTAGAAAGCTTTCAATCTTAATTCAATTGGATCGTTGTCTTGAGAGATAAGCTATCCATAATTGGAATTCTTCGGATCCTTGAGAGAGGGATGAAGAATTCATGCTAGAATTGCTCTCTCACATTGGATTAGATTGGGGGTTGGATGGATATAGTGACATGTAATCCTACCAATACTTTGATCTATGAATTTGTGTGGTATAATCAGTGACCGAACTTCAACTCTTGCCGTGAGCAATTAAATCATGACATTGGGCAATTGTTCATGCTTAGAGAGATTGGTGAGTGATAGACCCCATTTGTAGGGTTTATCTTGTGCTTAATTTAGGGGGTTTTATGACCTTTTACCCACATTTAATCAATGAAATAGCATGGTTTTATAACTTCTCCTTTAATTGTGCTTAGGAGTGAAAACATGCTTTTAGGACTTAAAATATCTAAATTTAATTCACCTTGATTCCATTAGATGCCTTGATATGTTTGTTAAGTAATTTCAGATTTAGGAGGCAAAGATTGGATCAAGGGAATGAAGGAAAAGCATGTAAAAATGGAGAACTCATGAAAAAATGAAGGAATCACAAAAGCTGTCAAGCCGACCTCTTTGCACTTAATTGACTATAACTTGAGCTACAGAGGTTCAAATGATGCGATTCTAATTGCGTTGGAAAGCTAACATCCGGGGCTTCGAAATGATATAAGATTTGCCATAGTTTCATCGCGGATAAGGGCGCGCACGTGCACAGTATGCATACACACCGATGGTTGCACATGCTTCACTTAATGCAACTCGTGGCCAGCGATTTTAGAAGCCTTGTAGGTCCAATCCAACTCATTTCTGATGCTATTTAAGCCAAGGATTGAGAGGAAATTAACATACTTTTGATCATTAGCCATAGTTTAAGCTTTAGAAGTAGTTAGAGTTAGTTTATAGAGAGAGAAGCTCTCACTTCTCTCTAGAATTAGGATTAGGTTTTAGATCTAGATCTACTTCTTCTCCTCTTCTAATTTTCCTTTTCTTTCCTTAATTGTTCTCTTGTAGTTTTAGAATTCTTCTTCTCTTGTAATTCTTTTGTATTGTTAGTTGTAGTTTATGAACTTTCTTTTGTAGATCTACATTTCTTCTTCAATGCAATTGGTAAGTTCTTTGTTGTTTCATAATTGTTTTCCTTTTCTATTGTTGATCTCTTGCTATTCTAGTTAGATCTTTCTTTACTTCTTGCAATTCATGGTGTTTACTTTTATTGCCTTCTATGTGTTTGATGAAATGCATCTTTTGGTTTTAGTATATATTTTGCTCCTCCTGGCCTAGGTAGAGTAATTAGTGATGCTTGAGTTATCTAATTCCTTTATTGATTGATAATTAGAAGTTGCTAATTGATTTGGATACCACTAAAGCTAGTCTTTCCCTTAGGAGTTGGCTAGGACTTGTGGAATCAAGTTAATTCATCCACTTGACTTTCCTCCATTGTAGAGGTTAACTAAGTGGTAGCAATGAACAATTTGTGGTCACAATTGAGGAGGATAGCTAGGATAGGACTTCTAGTTCTCATATCTTGCCAAGAGCTTTGTTAGTGGTTATTTTATTTCCTTTGCCATTTATATTTCTTGTCTCCTATCTCAAAACCCCCCAAAGATATTTCATAGCCAATAACAAGAACACTTCATTGCAATTCCTAGGGAGAACGACCCGAGGTTCAATACTTCGGTTTATAAATTTAGGGATTTGTTTTAGTGACAAACAAATTTTTGTATGAAAGGACTATTGTTGGTTTAGAAACTATACTTTACAACGAGGATTTATTGTGAAATTCTAAACCGTCAAGAAATCCAATCATCAGTAAGCCAAGACATTGGGATCTAATCATCTAAGATTGCCAAGCAATGTCAATGAATGCATTGATTGGGGAAGAGATGAAAAAGATTTGATCCGGAGAGTTCAATATCTCCCAAAACCTAATGAGCTTCCCCATCTCTGATGTACCCATTCTATTTACTTTCTGCTTTTTAATTTCATGCTAATTCCCCATTCCCATTTACTTTCTAGTAATTTAAGATTCTATCTTTTAATTTCATGCAATTTAATTTCTACCATTTAATTTCTTGTAATTTAAGTTTTCCGTCAATTTTAGTTTCTGCAATTCTCAATTAAATCAGATTTTGCTCAACTAGCACAATTCTCCAATTAACATTGATCAATCTACCAACACCTGTGGGATTCGACCTCACTCTACAGTGAGTTTTTACTTGATGACAATCCGGTGCACTTGCCAGTAGGAAATTTGTTGAGAGACGATTTCCGAGTGAATCAAGTTTATGGCGCCGTTGCCGGGGATTGGTTTTTTTTTACAATTATTAAATTGGAGGTTAACTAGATTGAGCACTTTTCTTTTCTTTTGATTAATTGAGTTTTAATTTCAGCTGTTCATTTTAATTTTTCTGCAATTTTAGTTGTTTCTCTTTGATTTCTTCATTCTCTTTTACTTTCCAGCAAAGCTAACCCACTAACCATTTAATAAATTGCTCTAACCAAGCTAACTATACTCTGTTTTAGTGGACTTTGCATTTGCTGCTTCTTGTACTTGTTCATTATATGACAGGTAGAAGAGAGGCCTCAACCTCATTGATGAGTGAATTATTGTGATGGTATAGAATTTCACAATTGAAATCTCGTTGCAAGTATAGTTCTACACCAACAAACAATCCTCCCAATAAAAAATTTGAGTTGTCACAAGTACAAACCCCAATAAAAATTAACCGAAGTATTTAGACTCCAGGTCGTCTCACAAGGAATTGCAATGAAGTGTTTAATTATTGGCTATGAAGGGGGTAAGGGGTTTGGTTTTGTATTTTTGCAAGAAAATAAATGGAAAGAAAGTAAAATAACAAGAACTAATAAAAGAAATGGAAAGGACTCTTGGCTAGAAATAGGTAATTGAGATCACCATCCTTGTCTACAAACCAAATATTGATAATTATGAGGAACCAACCTCATTAAGTTTACTTCTATACTTGAACCATATCAAATGGCTTGATCAACATCAATCCATAGGTTCTAACCTAGCTACCAATTGACTTAGTAGTAGGCTAGTATCAATGGTTATCAAATTGACCACCAAGGGTTCTCAAATCACCAATTCAATGAGACCCAATGACTCAAGGTCACTTAATTCCCTTAGCCTATGCCAATAGTTAAGAAAACTACTCAAAAACTAGAGGAAACATTTTATCAAACATCTAGTATGCAAGAAAAGTAAATATCACAAAATGCAAGAATTAAAGGAAACCCATAACTAGCATAAGCAAGAAATCAATAATAACAATCAAGATCAACAATAAAAGAAACATCAAACATCAAATTTCATTAAATGTAAACCAAATCCAACATGGGTTCATAAACATAAAAGAGAGCAAAACAAGAAATTAACAAGAGAAACTAAGAAGATTGAGACAATAGAACACTAAAATGTGAAGAGAATTAAAATCAAAACAAGAATTGAAAGAGAAATTTGAGAGTGATTAACCTAACCTTACCCTGATTTCTATCCTAAATCTAGAGAGAGGAGGGAGCTTCTCTCTCTAGAATTCTACCCTTAAAACATGATGAAAACTAAACTATGACTACTTGGTTCCTTCCCCCCTCAATTCTTGGGTTCAATAGCATCAGAAATGAGTTAGATTGGGCCCAAAATGAGCTACAAATCGCCCCCAACAAGTTGCCCAAAATGGACCCACGCTGATCTATCGACGCATGTGCGTCATGTGCGTGTACGCGCCCCTATACATCAGACAACTATAGCAAATTTTATATCATTTCGAAGCCCCAGAAGTTAGCTTTCCAACACAACTAGAACCGCCTCATTTGGACCTCTGTAGCTCAAGTTATGGTCGATTGAGTGCGAAGAGGTCAGGCTTGACAGATTTGCGGTTCCTTCATTTCTTCATGAGTTCTCCCACTTTGCATGCATTTCTCCTCACTTCTTCCATCCAATACTTGCCTTATGAACCTGAAATCACTTAGCAAACATATCAAGGCATCGAATGGAATTAAAGTGAATTAAATTTAGCTATTTTAGGGCCTAAAAAGCATGTTTTCACGCTTAAGCACAAATTTAGGGAGAATTACAAAACCATGCTATTTCATTGAATAAATGTGAGAAAAGATGATAAAATCCTCCAAATTAAGCATAAGATAAACCACAAAATTGGGATTTATCAAATCTTCCCACACTTAAACCAAGCATGTCCTCATGCTAAGAATAAAGAAGGATAAGAAAAGGGTATGAACATTTATTCAATGCAAAGAAACTATATACACCTATCTATGTGAATGCAACTAAATGCAATATGACTCTATCTACTTGGTCAAAAGCAAATCAATCTCCAAGAGCATGTACGAACAATTAGGGATAAGTAGTATGATAACTCATGAATCCTACCAATTCAAATATCAAAATGAATTTCAAATAGACTTGCAAGAAGAGAGCTCATGAAAGCCGGGAACAAAGAATTGAGCATCGAACCCTCACCGGAAGTGTATCCGCTCTAGTCGCTCAAGTGTATGTGGTCGATTCACTCAATTCTCTTCTAATCATGCTTTCCATGATTTGTTTTTCATCTAACAATTGACAATTATTCAATGCATGCATTCATTCATCATGAGGACTTATTCATAGGTTGTAATGGGGCTAGGGTAAAGGTAGGGATGCATATGGTAAAGTGAGCTTGAAATTTGAATCTTTGATTAACCTAAGCTCTCACCAAACACATATAACAACCTATACAATTCTAATACAATGCCTAGCTACCCATGATTCCCACTTTTTTCACATACTCGTGCATTCTCTTTAATTCATATTCCATATGCATTGTTATTATTACTTTACTTTGGGGCATTTTTGTCCCCTTTTTATTGCTTTTTTTTGTTTCTTTATAATTTTTTTCTATATTTTTTTTACATTTTTTTCACACATTTTTTTTCAAAGTATATACAAACGTATCAATGCATATGGTTTTACATATTTAATGCATAAGCATGTACCCAATTCCCAAAAATCTTCCACAAAAATACAAAATACATTTTTACCTCAACCAACGTCCCAAGTTTCCCATACCCAATTAATGCACACCTTCACTAGCCTAAGCTAATAAAAGATCCAAATTAAGGACATGTATTGTTTTTCACTTAGGGGTAGTGATGTGCTAACATTAAGAACAAAAGGGATTAAATAGGCTCAAAATTGGCTAACAATGGTTGATGAAAGGTAGGCTATTTGGGTAAGTGAGCTATATGAAGTGATGGCTTCAATCATATAAATACATGTATACATGAAATAATGGACATAAAGAATAAAAAAAACCAAAGATCACAATCATAGAAAGAGAACAATTCACATAAGAATGGAAATAAGTGGTTATATGATGTAATCACACAATTAGGCTCAAAACTCACATGCTTGTGTTCTTAGCTTAAAAACCGTATTCCAAAATAAATTCTTCAAGCAAGTACAACAAATTTTTTTTTTCAAATTGGTAGGGTGCCCTAAAAATAATTTTTCTTGGAAAAAAAGTCATCACCCTAACCAAGTAGTCCTAACATAAAAAGAAATGATAGAATATATACAAATTATAACTAACATGCAACCTATCATGAAATGCAACAACTAACTAACAAAGGAAATCAAGAATTGGTGTTGAAAAAGGAAGTTGTTACCCATGGAGATCGGTCAGACGACCTTTCCACACTTAAAAATTTGCACCGTCCTCGGTGCATGCAAAGAAGAGTAAAGTGGACGGGTTGCTTCAATTGATGAGCTCCTTCAGAAGGTTATGTGGGTGAACTTGTTTGTTGCCCCATTAGAAGCTTTTCCTTTCCTTCTTTTGGTGGCCAAACTCAAAGGAGAGAAAAAGAAAGAAAATTAATCCTATATCAAAGATATTAAAGCAAATAGAACATAGGCGAGGGCTAATGCCAAATAAGAATAGGGTCATCACTACATGGTAGTGACGTGGCGGAAATTGGCGGATTAAGAAATTAATGTAAGAGATACGTTGCAAGTACAGTTCTTAACCAACAAAAATCCGCTTATCAATTTAGAAGGATTGTCACAAAATTAGAATTAAAATACTGGGAGTATGAGTCCCAGGTCGTCTCCCAACGAGTTGCAGAAAGATGTGCTATTTTATTAATCAGATGTTTTCGAAAATGGTTTTGAGTTTGATAAACAGGAAATTAAATTAGAGAATTTATGTAATTTAAATAAAAATCTTGACCGGGAGTAGATTAGTCGGAGAGTCTATCCTCGTTGGAGTTTTCCCAAGATTAATTGATAATTGAAGGTTGTTCTGCTTAGTTATCCTTTACCAGGTAGAGGAAAGTCAAGCAAGTTGGAAGTCTATTTCTATTCACAAGTTTTAATCATCTCCCTTGGGAAGGATTAGTGTCAGTGACTAGAGGGCGATCCAACAATAAACCCAATTACAATTTTACTCTTGAGCATTCCAACTCAAGGTTCTCCTTTCAATCAACTCCCAATCAAGTTATGGAACTACTCGCTCATTATGAATGTAAACTTCACAAAATAAGAAAGGGAAATAAAGGAAGACATGATAAATAATAATCCAAAAGACCAATTAAAAATAAAAATAGTTCTTGTATTAATAAATTCTAAAAATAATCCAACAGTAATTCTGAACAAATTAAGGATATGAAATACTAAGTGACAAGTAAGGAAAACAAACTAAAATGATGAAGTCTTGGTGAAGGAAATAACTCTTCTCAATATCCCAATCCAAAAAGCAATAAAAACAAAATCCTAAGAACTATAAATGTGTAGAGAGAAAACCTAGAGGAGGAGTAAATTTAGATCTAAAAACTAAAAATCATCTGGAATGAATGCCTCTTCCTGTCTCTACATGTTCCCTGGCTCTAATTTGCTTTTCTGGGCTGAAAACTAGGTCAAAACATGGCCCAAAATTGCCCCCAGTGAATTCTGCAAATTCTGCAGATCGCGCACGTCACGCGATCGCGTCATCTACGCGTTTGCGTCATCCAGCGTTTTGCCTTGCCACACGTGCGCGTTGTCCACGCATTCGCGTCATCCGTGCAGTTTCCAATGCATGCGTTCGCGTCAGGCACGCGAGCGCGTCACTACGATTTCTCCGTTTTGCGCGGTCGCATGAGCCATGCGTCTGCGTCGCTTCTCGCTGGTCATCTCCTTAATTTCTTGTGTTCCTTCCATTTTTGCAAGCCTCCTCTCCAATTTCCAAGTCATTCATGCCCTATAAAGCCTGAAACACTTAACACAGGGATCACGGCATCGAATGGAATAAAGGAGAATTAAAATACATAATTAAAAGTCTCTAGGAAGCAAGTTTTCAATCATGGAGTAATTTTGGGAAGGAATTGTAAATACATGCTAATCATATGAATAAGTGGGTAAAGATTTGATAAAACCACACAATTAAACACAATATAAACCATAAAATAATGGTTTATCAACCTCCGCACACTTAAACATTAGCATGTCCTCATGCTTAGTTGAAGGATATAAAATAAATGAGTAGGAACATGTAAAGCTCATGCAATGCAATGCAACCTATACATATGAATGCAACTATATGATTCTTGTCCACTTGGTTAAAAGTAAATAAGCTCTTCAAGACAATCACAAAGCAAATTCCACTAATTCAATTCTTATACAGTAAGAACAGATAAAAATGCAAGAAGGTAGCTCATGAAAGCAGGGAACATAGAATTTAAGCATTGAACCCTCACTGATGATGTATGTGCACTATAGTCTCTCATGTGTATAGGGTGATCACTCTACTCCTCTCTAATCATGATTTCTAAAATTTATTCTACACCTAACCAATCAACAACATTTAACGTACCAATGCAAACATCATGAGGTCTTTTCAAGGTTGTAATGGGACCAAGGTAAGGGTAAGGGTACATATATGGCTAAGTAAGCTTATAAATTGAATCTTTAATTAACCTAAGCTTTCACCTAACACACACACACACACACACACACACACACACACACACACACACACACACACATACAGATATATATATATATATAACTTTAAATTTCATACCTAGCTACCCAAAATTTTCCTTTCACATTCCCTACTCATGTATCACCCTTTATTTTAATTTTATCATATATGCATTGATCTTTGAATTTTAACTTGGCATTGGGGTAATTTTGACCCTTGTTTATTTACTGAATATTTTTGGATTTTTTTTAACATGAAAATAAACATAGCTTATGAATGCACATGGATTTTTAATTTCTATGGTTTCACATGAGTAGGTACCCAAATATCCATTATGTTATCATGACAAAGGTAACTTAAGGGGTAGGCTTAATTGGGATAACTGAGCTAAACAAATAATGGCCTCAATCATATGCAAGCATATAAATATATTAAACATTGGACATATAGGGTGAAACAAAATATAGATTACAATCATAGAAGGTAAACACACAAGAATAAAATATTTATGGTTAAATAAGGTAACCATGTAACTAAGCTCAAAGTCTCACAGGTTGTGTGTTCTTTAGCTCAAAAACCATGTTCAAATTACAGCTTCAAACAAATTTAACATAAAGGTTTTATTTATTTAAATTAGTGAAATTTTTTTCAAAAAATAGGGTCTTAAAAGGAACTTATTATCTTTTCAATCAAGTAGAACATGCATGCAACTAACCTATTACTATGCAATTTTTCCTATTCTACAAAAGAAAAACTAACTAAATATCCTATTTTATTGGTGTTAGGGAAGAGAAATTACCTCCGGAAGTCAGGTACTGACCGACCTCCCCACACTTAAGGCTTTGCACCGTCCTCGGTACCATCTGTCAGGAATAAAGGTGGGCTGGTAGCAGTATCTCCACAGTCGGGACCGTCATGGCTCTCTGTGCTGGTAAAGGAAGTGGAGTCCGGGGTGTCTGGGTCTTTGTAGTTTCCCATAAGTTGCTCCTTGAGGTATGTGAATTGGCGCTTGTTACGGCACTCTCTTAGCTTTGCTTTGTGTTCCTGCCGATCCAACCTTTCAAGTATCTGATGGAGCAGTTGGTTTGTTGTGGGTGCTTGTGGTGTTGAAGGAAGAATGTCTTTATTCGGTTCAGTAGGTTGGCTTGTAGTGGCTGCTGGAGGTCTGATATATTTGCTATTAGGGACGTATTGATCATCCCATGGAAGCATGGCTTTGGTGTCCCCAGCTCTGTTGGAGACTCCAGCTGCTGAGACGAGATCGGAAACCAAGGCAGGAAAAGGTAAGTTGCCCGCAATTTGTACGTGTCCCATTGCATTCCGGATGTGTCTTGGTAGGTTTAGAGGCTAGTCTGTAAGGATGCACCATAGTAAAACAGCCATGTCTGCAGTGAAGGAGGACTCGTAAGTGCTCGAAAAGACATAGTGGGACATGATCTGTGCCCATACGCGAGCCTCCAAGGTAAGTGCAGAAGCCGATATTCCCTTAGGTCGGGAACGATGGTATCCGTAGATCCATCTGCTGCCAGGTTGTGTGATAACTCTGAGAACAGCGTCCCAGTCGAATTGGTATGTCTGGCGCTTGAGTAAAGCTTCTTGAAATGCGTCCAGTCCTTCTGGAGTAGGGGAAAGATCTAAAGCTCGCTGAATGGCCTCTTCTGTAATGGGGACTTACTTTTGACAGATATAGACAGACTGCAGGGTTGGCAGGTGGAAATTAGAGTAAAACTCGACTACCCAGGAAAGATTAACCTGCCGTGGCTGTCTTTGTAGGAATCCCCATTGTCGTCGCTCAATTCGCGGCTCAACAAATTCAGTAATACGGGTCGAGAGGATAAGAAGGTATTCGTTGTTGTAACTCCTTTCTGCCAGTATGGGAACATCTGCTCACAGTAGCGGTTGGTAAATCGCGCAGTGTCCTTTGCTGGGAAGGCTTTCTCTTTTTCATCAACCTTTATAATCCTATTAATTCTTTTTGTTGAGGGCTTAACTACAGTTGATGATGGCTCTGCCACTAATGCTCTTTTTGTTCCTCTCCTCGCTGTTGATTTGGGAGTAGCTTTCTCCTTGCCTTTCTTGGTGGCCATCCGAAAAGAAAGAAAAGAGAAAGTATGTTAAAATGTCAAGGGTTAGAACAAGGAAGAGAGCGGGAAAGGTGGTAATCAATGCACATTAAAGATGAATGATGTTAACACATGGTCATAACTACATGTGAAAAATCATTAATGGAAATATAGCAAGTGCATATGATAACAATTAAATGCAAGGTGTTTATTGGCATGCCGGCAAAGGCATGAGTAGCATAGATCATGCATTCAATGTCCAAGTTAGATTACCAGGCCATTCAAACTAATAACCTGTTTGTAATAACAATTATATTTAAATAATATAATATAAAAAGGGTTTTGTGAAAAGCAAGCATTTAGAGTAGTAGAATAAGAGATCGAAAAAGAGTGCACAATGCCATACGGGTATTTTCACAAACACATAAAATGCATGGTAAATATGCTATTGAAAGTATTAAATTGAACATGCAAGCAACCCTATAAATATTAATATATAATTGTCAAACAATTCCGTAACAATCCACAAGCATATCATAAGAAATAATAATGACCCAAATAAATTTCTAACACCAATTAAAAGAAAAAGAAAGAAAAAGAAAACATGGATAATGAAAGTAAAAAGAAAAAGAAAAGAAGAAAACATAAAAACAAGAGGAAGAATAGAAAAGTAAGGAGGGAAGAAGAAAAGAAAAACCTTGATGATGGTGGTGAGAAAGAGAAAGTAGAAAGTGAGAAAGAAGGAAGAAGGAAGAAAAAGGGTGGGAAAGAAATAAGGAGGGAAAAGAAAAAGTAGGATTTGGGGAAGAGAAAGATAAGATATTTTGGCAGATATGGATATGTTGTGCGGTGCAAGCGACGCGGACGCGTGGGGTACGCATTCGCGCGAATGGCGCTTAGATGAAAAGACGCGGACGCGTCGGTCACGCGGACACGTGACTCGTTCCGTGCTACTAGCGCGAGGGTAGCCTCGTGCTCGCACAACTCTCTTTTCGAAACTCATTGTTTGCGAATTCCAGGTTAACGCGTTCGCGTGGTGGACGCGATCGTGTGAATGGCCAAGATTGGAAGACAACGCCAACGCGTGGGGCACGTGTTCGTGTGGTAGGGCCTGTGCGTCTAGCGCCATTCCAGCCCCAGTCCAGTGTAACATTCTGCCATACACCCTTTCTTATGTCGATTTTCAGGGCACGCGTTTGCGTGCTTGACGCGGATGCGTGGGAGTCATTTTTCCTACATGACGCGAACGCGTCAACGATGCGATCGCGTGGGTCAAATTGTGCCAAAGGCACGCCTCCAGCCACGCTCTCGCATGACTTTCTATTCGATTTCTTTTTCTTCCTTATGCATCTGTGATGCGGGCGCGTTAGCGACGCTATCGCGTGCATGTTTTTTTTTATGCAATTATGCCAATGAAGATGCAAACTATATGTGCTAATAATGAGAAGAGTTATTGAAAGAGAAAACTAAGAAGAAAGAAAGGAACGATCATACCATGGTGGGTTGTCTCCCACTTAGCACTTTGCTTTAACGTCCTTAAGTTGGACGCTCCACTAGCTCAGTCTTCTGCTGTTGGTGGATCCTCCAAGAGGAAGATTTCTAACTCGTTATTTTTTGTCGCCTTCTCACCATGATATAGCTTTAAGCGATGTCCATTAACTTTGATGAATTTAGAGCTTGAAGGATGACTCAGGTGGAAAACTCCGTATGGCTCAGCCTTCTCTACTCTATATGGACCTTTCCATCTTGATCTTAACTTGCCTGGCATGAGCCTCTGTCCAGAGTTGTAAAGGAGGACTAAATCCCCAGGTTAGAACTTTCTCCTCTTGACGTGCTTATCATGCACAGCCTTCATCTTTTCCTTGTACAGTCTTGAGTTCTCATAAGCTTCTAGGCAAAGGCTTTCTAATTCTTGCAGTTGCAACTTCCTTTTAGCTCCAGCTTTCTCAAATCCCATGTTGCACTCCTTCACTACCCAAAAGGCTTTGTGCTCTACCTCAACTGGGAGGTGACAGGCTTTTCCATAAACTAAGCGGAAGAGACTCATCCCAATGGGTGTCTTGTAAGTCGTTCTGTATGCCTAGAGTGCATCTTCTAGCCTGGTGCTCCAATCTCTTCTATGAAGTTTGACTATCTTCTGCAATATACGCTTTATTTCCCTGTTTGACACCTTGGCTTACCCATTAGTCTGAGGATGGTAGGCTGTTGCCACTTTATGAATTATCCCATGCTTCTTCAATAATCCTGTTAGTCCCCTGTTACAAAAATGGGTGCCTTGATCGCTCACGATTGCTCGTGGTGATCCAAAGTGACAAATAATATGGTTTCTAACAAAGGAAAAAACAGTGTTAGCGTCATCATTGTTGGTAGGAATTGCTTCCACCCATTTAGAAACGTAATCTACAGCTAAGAATATATAAAAATAACCATTAGAATTTGGAAATGGACCCATGAAGTCAATGCCCCAAACATAAAAAATTTCACAGAAAAGCATAATCTGTTGAGACAACTCATCCCTCTTGGATATATTACCAAACCTTTGGCATGGGGAACAAGATTTACAAAATTCAGCAGCGTCTTTAAAAAGAGTAGGCCACCAGAATCCACAGTCTAAAATTTTTCTAGCTGTTCTTTAAGGGCCAAAATGTCCTCCACTCTCAGATGAGTGGTAGGCCTCTAAAATGGACTGGAATTCTGATTGAGGCACACACCGTCTTATTACCTGGTTAGCGCCACATCTCCATAAATATGGGTCATCCCATATATAATATTTGGACTCGCTTTTCAGCTTGTCTCTTTGATGCTTAGTAAAGTTTGGAGGAAAATTGCAGCTGACTAGATACTTAGCTACAGGCGCATACCAAGGGACTACTTCAGATATTGCTTGTAAGTTGTCGAATGGGAAATTATCATTTATAGGAGTGGAGGTATCCTTAATATGCTCAAGGCGACTCAAGTGGTCTGCCACTAGATTCTGGTTACCACACCAATCCTTAATTTCTAAATCAAATTCTTGTAGTAGCAGTATCCAACGTATAAGCCTCGGTTTGGACTCCTTTTTAGCTAATAAATACTTTAGAGCTACATGGTCTGAGTACACTACTACTTTAGCACCAAGTAAATAGGCTCGGAATTTATCCAGAGCAAAAACAATAGCAAGAAGCTCTTTCTCAGTAGTAGTGTAATTAGATTGAGCGGCGTCTAAAGTCTTAGACGCATAAGCAATTACAAAAGGATCCTTACCTTCACGCTGAGCCAGCGCCGCTCCTACTGCATGATTGGAGGCGTCGCACATCATTTCAAATGGCTGGCTCCAGTCTGGTCCTCTCACAATTGGAGCTTGAGTCAAGGCGGTCTTCAGCTTATCAAACGCTTGTTTGCAATCCTCACTGAACTCGAACTCAATATCTTTCTGCAGTAGTCTGGATAAGGGTAGTGCTACCTTACTGAAGTCCTTAATGAACCTCCGGTAAAAACCTGCATGACCAAGGAACGAACGGACTTCCCTCACAGAGGAGGGGTAAGGTAAACTAGAAATAACATCCACCTTTGCTGGATCCACAGAAATGCCAGTATTAGACACAACATGTCCTAGCACCATCCCTTGTTTTACCAAAAAGTGGCATTTTTCAAAATTCAATACAAGGTTCGTACTAACACATCTATCTAATACTCTAGATAAACTATCTAAGCAAAGGCTAAATGAATCACCATAAATGCTAAAATCATCCATAAAAACCTCCATACAGTTCTCAATAAGGTCAGAGAAAAGACTCATCATGCACCTTTGGAAAGTAGCTGGTGCATTGCATAAGCCAAAGGGCATTCTCTTATAAGCAGAAGTTCCAAAAGGACATGTAAAAGTAGTCTTTTCCTGATCTTCAGGAGCTACATGGATTTGAAAATAGCCTGTATAACCGTCTAAAAAGCAATAATGGGATTTACCTGGCAGGCGATCAAGCATCTGATCAATGAATGGCAAGGGGTAATGATCCTTGCGAGTGGCTTGGTTGAGACGCCTATAGTCAATGAAAACTCTCCATGAATTCTGCACTCTAATTGTCAGAAGCTCTCCATGCTCATTTCTTACTGTTGTGATTCCAGACTTCTTGGGCACCACTTGTACTGGACTGACCCATTCGCTATCTGAGATGGGGTAAATGATATCTGCTTCAAGTAGCATGGTCACTTCTTTCTTGACAACTTCTAAGATGGTGGGATTCAATCTTCTTTGAGGTTGACGGACAGGCTTTGCTCCCTCTTCTAGGAATATTCTGTGCTCACAAACTTGAGGGTTGATGCCTACTATATCCACTAGGCTCCATCCAATTGCTTTTCTTCTTGTTGAGTAGCTATTCTTCTTGTTGAAAAGTGAGCTCCCTTGCAATGATAACTGGAAACTTCTGCTTGTCCTCAAGATAAGCATACTTGAGGTGTGGAGGGAGGGGCTTTAATTCTAATTTCTGCTCATGGCCAGGCTCTGGATCATCCGGAGCTGGTGATAATGGTGGAGTGCTCTCATTGTCCTCTGAGAATGTCCCCACACTTGGACCTTGCCCTATGTACTTCTCTTCTAATTCCTCCTGGTGAACTTCAGCCACGGTTTCATCTATGATGTCATACTGGGAGATAGAATGATCATCTGGAGGGTGCTTCATAGCTTCATTTAAACTGAATTTCACTATTCTGCCATCAATTTCAAAAGAATAAGTTCCTGAAAATGCGTCCAGCTTGAACTTTGAAGTCTTCAGGAATGGTCTTCCAAGCAGGATTGATGATGGCCTTCCTGAGTCATTAGTGGGAATTTCCAGGATATAGAAGTCAATGGGAAATGTGAGCCCCTTAATGCTCACTAATACATCTTTAGCAACTCCAATCACTGTAATAATGCTTTTATCTGCTAACACAAAACGAGCTACTGACCTTTTTAAGGGAGGGAGCCTCAAGGTATCATATATAGACAAAGGCATTATACTAACACACGCTCCTAAATCACACATGCAGTCAGAAAATATCACACCTCCAATAGTACAGTTAACCATACATGGACCTGGATCACTACACTTTTCAGGTATACCTCCCATTAAAGCAGATATAAAACTACCTAAAGGAATAGTTTCTAATTCATTAATTTTGTCTTTATGTATACATAAATCTTTTAGAAACTTTGCGTATATAGGTACCTGCTGAATAACATCAAAAAGGGGAACAGTTACCTCAACCTTTTTGAATATTTCTACCATTTTAGGATCAAGTTCCATCTGCTTCCTGGGCTTCCTTGCAATTTGTGGAAATAGAATATGAAGGGTGTTTTCTGCAGCGTCTGCAACCCTTGTTACTTCTTTCTGTGGTTGAGATTCTTCTTCTTCAACCATGTCTTGTATGTCCTCTTCCTCTTCAACATCCTCTACTTCCACCACCTCTTCAGCTGGGGCGTGTTCTGGTGGGTTTGGCTCCTCCTGATTCCTCTCTTGTAGTGTGGTTCCGGACCTTAGGGTGATGGCATTGATGCCACCCTTTGGATTGGGTAAGGGTTGAGAAGGAATTCCACTGGAGCTTGCATGTTGAGTGTTTTAAGTATTGGATGATCCCATCTGAGAGATGAGAGCTTGTATAGCGGATGTTAGACAGTTAAGTGAACTTTCCATGTTCTTTTGTCCTTGCACAATGGATTGAAGCATCTCGTCATTCGGAGAGGAATTAGAATAAGATCTGAGGCACTTGTTGTTGGTTGTGCTGTGGTCCTTGGGATTGCCTCAGGTGAGGTGCTCTGTAAGGCTGGTTCTGGTTCTGCTGCTTGTTATTGTTATTATTCCACCTCTAATTTCCTTGATTGTCTCTGCCTTCTCTGTTATTATTTTCCCTCCAACCCTGGTTAGAATTATCTCTCCAACCTTGGTTGGAATTGTCCTGCCATCCATGGTTGTAGCTGCCACCTTGATTGTATCCTTGATTGGGGCGGTCATAAAAGTTATGAGTGGCTGCTACAGTATTGTCTTCCTATTGGAGCTACAGACATTCATCAGTATTAACTAACACTTGATGCAAGAGTAAAGTCAAAGCATGAAGAGCACTCAAAAGCATCAAGTTCGACTAGAAAGATTGGGTCATGAAAGACATGCAAGTTCATATCAATGCACAAAGAATATAAGAGTCATACAAGATTAAGCATTGATTTAAAAGTTTCATCACCCAACAATATCAAACAAGTCAAGAAGCACCAAGATTAACCAAGAAATTCTCAATAATTGAGTAGGAAAATGCAACACCATTATTCAAATAGGAAGCTCAAAAAAAAAAGAAGGTAAAAACAAGCTATAAAAACAAAATGAAAATGCAAAGAATAAAACTATGCGAATGCAATGGACAAAAGAAAATGGAAGATGAGAAAAAAAACTCTTTTTTTTGTGACGCGGACGCGTCATGCACGCGTCCACGTGGGCGGGCAGGCTAGACAAGCGACGCGTACGTGCATAGCACGCATACGCGTGGATGTGTAGATGGCGACCGACGCGTACACATCATGCACGCTTGTGCGTGGGTCGCAGGCACAAAATAGGCACAAACTGGGCATAACTCTCTGGTTTTAGTACCAGGAGTTGTGAAACCATGCCGACGCACGCGCGCACAGCACGCTTGCGCGCGGATGCCCTTTTTTATTTTTTTAAAGAAGCTTAGAACCAAAATAGGGCACTTTCCTAATCTACAAGCATTCTAAAACAATCACAAATCAAATTTAACAACAAATCTTTTTAGTTTTAGAAAAAAAATTTCAAATACACTAAAAACAAAACTTATAACTACAAGCAAAATGCAATCTAACAACAACTATTCTAATCAAAGCATGAATGCAACAAACAACATATCAATAAAAGCAAATGCATAAGAGTATAGAAAATAAGAAGAACTACCTATAATGGCGACTCAATTCATTCATTGATTATATATACAAGAGAATGGAAAGAGTTTACCATGGTGGGGTGTTTCCCACCTAGCACTTTTAGTTTAAGTCCTTAAGTTGGACATTTGGTGGGGTCCTTGCTAGGGTGGTTTATGCTTGAATTCATCCTTGAATCCCCACCAATGTTTGCATCTCCAATGTCCACTGGGATCCCAAATTAGGCGCACAATGGCTTCAAGTAAGCTTAGGTAGATGACAAGGCCCCAAGAGTTTTGATTGTTGAAATGAATTCCGGGGTCCCAAATCTTGTTCTTGCACCCATCTTTTCGTTGACTACCATAGTTAAATTTGGGTGACAAGGCTTGTGAATTCTCAATTAAGCCTCCAACATTCTCCTAGACCCATGCAATTTGGTTCTACACCAACCATTACTATTCAACATGGAGCATACAACCATCATGAACTTAGAGAAATGTCTCCAACTACTACACAATTCTCTCTTACTCTTAACTCCACAAAGAGCTCTAAGTTGACCATCATTTTCAATCAAACCATATTCAAGTGGGAAAGTAAAGATTAGAGATAAGAATTTTACCCACTTGAATGTTGTGTTGGATGGTGACTTCGGAAGGGACGTCTCCAATGGTCTTGTAAGTTCCATTCCCTTGTGCTCTTCTTTGAATACCTCCACCTCTTGGCAAGCTTCTTCCATGTTCACCTCTTGACAAGGCTCTTCATGTCCAATTACTTCCTCACCAACCTCTTCTAGCTCTTCTCTGTTCTTCATATCACAACTTGGAGGTAATGTGGAACTTGTCTCAACATCCACCTCAATTTTAAGAGGAGAAGATTCCTCAAATACCAAAGGATCATGTGTTGGTGTGGGCTCATCTCCAAGAGGAAGATTTGTTATTTGCTCACCTTCTTCCAAATTTTCATCATTCATTATATACTTAGGAGGTTGCGTATTATCCTCCTCAACATCATTTTCAAGCTCATTGGAAGAAAGTTCAACAACTTCCACAAAATCATCAACAACATCACTTGGTGTGGAAGTGCTCTCAAGTTTGAAATCCACCTCTTGTTCAACTTTGCCTAGGCTTTCAACCACTTCTTCTTCATTAACAATCTCTTCACTCTCCACTTATTGCAAGACATACTCATTCCTTTGTCCTCATGTTGAGATTCTAAAATCTCCTTCATGCTCCTTTCTTTGGTTGATTTCTCACATTCATCCGTGGAGATGCTTTGCTTGTTGCAAGAGTCCCATGAGTCCAAGTTAGCTTCAATTTTAGCAAGGTTAGCGTCGATAGCTTCATAATTCTTTTGGGTTCCTCTTGCTCTTTTTGATGGATTATTGCTTGAAGCCGATCCATTGCTTCCTTGAGGCGATCTACTGGCTCTTGGATTGATGGGTATGGGTATTCTTCCATAGAGGATTGTGGTGGAAAGGGAAATTCATTTTGTAGTTGAAAGTTATCATGCATGGGAGGTGATTCATCTTGGTAATAGTATGGAGGTGGAGGTTCTTGAGGGTATTGGTGGTGGAATTGGGGTGGTTCTACATATGGTTCATATGGTTCATAAGGTGATTGGTATGGTGGGTAAGGATTAGGGTCATATGGAGGTGTTTGGTGAAAAGGGACTTGTGAGTAAGGTGGTTCAAAATTATGTTGAGAGGGTGGTTCATAGGCATATGGTGGTGGTTATTGACAATCACAATAAGGGTCACCACATCCATTAGATTGATATGCATTAAGATTGGAATTATACCCATAAGAGTCCGGAGGTTGTTGTTGCCAAGAAGGTTGATCAATCCCTTGAGGCTCCTCCTATCTTTGATTGTTCCATCCTTGATGCACATACTCATTGTAGCTTCCATTCCCTATAACATAATTTGAGCCAAATTCATAGCCAAAGGGGTGAGAAATAAGTCCTAAGCCTAACAAAAGCTAACAAACAAGCAAAAGACAAACATATTCACATATTCACAATAGCCAATAATATAACATCATTGCAACTCCCCGGCAATGGCGCCATTTTGATGAGTGAATTGTTGTGATGGTATAGAATTTCACAATTGAAATCTCGTTGCAAGTATAGTTCTACACCAACAAACAATCCTCCCAATAAAAAAATTGAGTTGTCACAAGTACAAACCCCAATGAAAATTAATCGAAGTATTTGGATTCCGGGTCGTCTCACAAGGAATTACAATAAAGTGTTTAATTATTGGCTATGAAGGGGGTAAGGGGTTTGGTTTTGTATTTTTGCAAGAAAATAAATGGCTAGAAAGTAAAATAACAAGAACTAATAAAAGAAATAGAAAGGACTCTTGGCTAGACATAGGTAATTGAGATCACCATCCTTGTCTACAAACCAAATATTGATAATTATGAGGAACCAAGCTCATTAAGTTTACTTCTATACTTGAAGCATATCAAATGGCTTGATCAACATCAATTCATAGGTTCTAACCTAGCTACCAATTGACTTAGTAGTAGGCTAGTATCAATGGTTATCAAATTGACCACCAAGGGTTTTCAAATCACCAATTCAATGAGACCCAATGACACTCAAGGTCACTCAATTGCCTTAGCCTAGGCCAAGAGTTAAGAAAATTACTCAAAAACTAGAGGAAATACTTTATCAAACACCTAGTATGCAAGAAAAGTAAACATCACAAAATGCAAGAATTAAAGGAAACCCATAACTAGCATAAGCAAGAAATCAATAATAACAATCAAGATCAACAATAAAAGAAACATCAAACATCAAATTTCATTAAATGTAAACCAAATCCAACATGGGTTCATAAACATAAAAGAGAGCAAAACAAGAAATTAACAAGAGAAACTAAGAAGATTAAGACAATAGAACACTAAAATATGAAGAGAATTAAAATCAAAACAAGAATTGAAAGAGAAATTTGAGAGTGATTAACCTAACCTTACCCTAATTTCTATCCTAAATCTAGAGAGAGGAGAGAGCCTCTCTCTCTAGAATTCTACCCCTAAAACGTGATGAAAAACTAAGCTATGAGTACTTTGTTCCTTCCCCCCTCAATCCTTGGGAACAATAGCATCAGAAATTAGTTGAATTGGGCCCAAAATGAGCTACAAATCGCCCCCAACGAGTTGCCCAAAATGGACCCACGCTAATCCATCAGTGCGTGCGTGTCATGTGCGTGTACGCACCCCTATACGTCAGGCAGCTATGGCAAATTTCATATGATTTCGAAGCCCCGGAAGTTAGCTTTCCAACGAAACTAGAACCGCCTCATTTGAACCTCTGTAGCTCAAGTTATGGTCGATTGAGTGCGAAGAGGTAAGGCTTGACAGCTTTGCGGTTCCTTTATTTCTTCATGAGTTCTCCCACTTTGCGTGCTTTTCTCCTCACTTCTTCCATCCAATACTTGCCTTATGAACCTAAAATATCTTAGCAAACATATCAAGGCATTGAATGGAATTAAAGTGAATTAAATTTAGCTATTTTAGGGCCTAAAAAGCATGTTTTCATGCTTAAGCACAAATTTAGGGAGAATTACAAAACCATGCTATTTCATTGAATAAATGTGAGAAAAGTTGATAAAATCCCTCAAATTAAGCACAAGATAAACCACAAAATTGGGGTTTATCACTCATTTGATAGTGAACCAGAAAGAACCTTCCTGAGATTAAGGAGGGAAGCAAGAGGAAAGAGGGCTGTTGGTGCAGAAGAAGGGGAGGAAGACTTAGATATAACCATGGAGGATGATATGGAAAACCATCATGAAGGAGAGGTGAACAATCATGCCAGAAGAGGTGGAGCTAACCCTGCAGGACAAGTGAGGAGAGTTTTAGGCTCATACATCAATCCAAACCCAGGAAACTGTGGTAGCAGCATTTTAAAAGCCAACTATCAATGCTAATAACATCGAATTGAAGCTCCAGCTCATAACTCTTGTGTAAAACAACTGTTCTTTTGGAGGAAGTGCTCAAGAGGACCCTAATGAGCATCTCACTAAATTCCAAAGGATATATGACACAGTTAAATCTAATGGTGTTCATCCTGACACCTATATATTGCTACTGTTTCCATTTTCTTTGAGGGATAAAGCATCAAAATAGCTGGAATCATTTCCAAAGGAAAGCCTAACAACCTGGGAGGATATGGTGAATAGATTCCTAACAAGGTTCTACCCTCCACAAAAAGTCAACAGGCTGAGAACTGAAGTTCAGACGTTCAGACAGCAAGATGGTGAAACTATTTATGAAGCCTGGGAGAGATTCAAAGATTTGACAAGGAAATGTCCCCCTGACATGTTTAATGAGTGGATGCAACTTCATATCTTCAATGAAGGACTGAATTGTGAATCAAAGAAAGCTGTAGACCACTCATTTGGAGGTTCCCTTAACAAGAAAAAAACCATTGAAGAAGCTATTGATGTTATAGAGACAGTGGCTGATAATGAGTATTTTTATGCCTCAGATAGGAGCAACAACAGGGGAGTTTTGGAATTAAACCAGATGGATGCAATCCTAGCCTAGAATAAGATGATCACCAAGAAACTGGCTGAATTGACCAAGCAAATGGAGAAGAATCAGGCTGCAGCTATCCACACTCAACCATCACCTCAAAGAGTGTTGGAAACAAAAAAAGGAGTTAACTAGGAGGAAGCTAATTACCTTGGAACTTCATCTAGGCAAGCTAATGATCCATATTCTAAAACCTATAATTCTGGTTGGAGAAACCACCCAAACTTTGGGTGGGGGAACCAACAAAACCAAAATCAAGACCACAGACCACACAATCCAACCCAGTATAACAACTCCACTAACCAAAACTCTACCAAAGGCCATATCATACCACACAAAACACCTATTAACAGCCACCATACCAAAGCCACAACAACCACTCTCAACACCCCAATTTCAACCAATCATCACCACATGATGATGACAGAATGGCCAGGATGGAAGCAATGCTTGCAAACCTTGGCAAGGAATTTAAAATCATGAAGAAATTCCAGGAGGAAGTAATATCCAATTTGCAAAACCAAGATGCTGCCACTCAAAAACTTGAAGCACAAATTGGATACTTGTCCAAGCAAGCTCCTAGCCACAGTTCAGGTAATGCCACCAGGACAACTTTAAAAGAGGAATGCGAAGCTATTACACTCAGAAGCGGAAAGGAATTGAAAGAGACTCCAAGGGAGACTCAAGAAGAGAAGGAAGAGGGCATTTCAAACGCCAAGGAAGAAGCACAAGCACTTGCTACCAACCCATCAAAAGAGAAAGAAGTTCTAAGGCCATATGTCCCAAAGGCTCCTTACCCTCAGTGCCTAATGAAGAATGCAAAGGACAGCCAATTCTTCAAATTCTTGGAGATTTTCAAGAAACTTTATATCAACATTCCCTTTGCAGAAGCACTAGAACAAATGCCACTTTATGCTAAGTTTGTGAAGGAATTGATGACCAAGAAGAGAAGTTGGAGGAATGATGAAACTATGGTATTAACTGAGGAATGTAGTGCTATCATCCAACATAAGCTGCTTCAAAAATTGAAGGACCGAGGAAGCTTCCAAATTCCCTGCATCATAGGGAAAATAACAATTGAGAAAGCCTTATGTGATTTGGGAGCTAGTATAAATTTGATGTCCTTAACAATGATGAAAAGAATGAAGATTGAGGAAGCCAAACCAACAAGAATGGCCCTCCAATTAGTAGATCGGTCATTCAAATTCCCTCACGGAATACTAGAGGACTTGTTAGTAAAAGTGGGAGACTTCATCTTCCCTGCTGACTTTGTGGTATTGGATATGGAGGAAGAAGTTAAGGCTTCAATCATTTTTGGGAGGCCATTTTTAGCTACTGCTGGAGCCATCATTAACGTCTAAAAGGGTGAACTTACCCTTAGGCTACATGATGAGAAAATGGTATTCAATGTATTCAAAGCCATGAGTTATCCACCAGAGTCAGTAGGAGAGTGTATGAGGCTAGATGCAGTGGAAATTGTGGTGCAAGAAACCTTTGAAGAAGCACTTGAAGAATTGACAGAGGGTGATTCCATGTTAAATGTTGAGGCTGTTGATGTCAATGCAGCTGAAATGCCTAGTCAAGTACATCGAAGGAGAGGAAAAAAGAGAAGGAAGCACCCAAACTGGAGTTGAAAGCACTGCCTCCTACTCTCAAGTATGCATACTTGGGAAGTGATGGAAGTTACCCAGTGATCATCAATTCTGCCCTTAGTCAAGAATAGGAGGAGGAATTAATCAAGGTGCTGCAAAAGCACCAAGATGCCATTGGATGGACCCTTGCTGACTTAAAAGGGATAAGCTCGTCCATATGCATGCATAAGATCTTGCTGGAAGATGACACCAAACCATCCATTCAAGCCCAAAGGAGATTGAATCCTGTCATGAAAGAAGTAGTCCAAAAAGAGGTGACGAAGCTATGGCAGGCAGGAGTCATTTATCTCATTTCCGACAGCCCATGGGTGAGTCCTGTCCATGTGGTTCCAAAGAAAGGAGGGATCACCGTTGTACCCAATGAGAAGAACGAACTCATTCCCACAAGAATAGTAACAGGCTGGAGGATGTGCATTGACTATAGGAAACTCAATTAAGTAACTAGAAAAGATCATTTTCCACTTTCTTTTATGGACCAGATGCTGGAGAGATTGGTAGGACATGCATATTACTGTTTTCTTGATGGATATTTGGGTTATAATCAAATAGTGGTTGATCCAAGAGATCAAGAAAAGACATCATTCACCTGTCCATATGGAGTTTTTGCTTACAGGCGCATGCCTTTTGGATTGTGCAATGCCCCTGCAACTTTCCAAAGATGCATGTTGTCTATTTTCTCAGACATGATTGAAAAATCCATTGAAGTCTTCATGGACGATTTTTCAGTTTTTGGAGATTCCTTTCCCAATTGCCTTAATCATCTTGCCTTAGTGTTAAAAAGGTGACAAACCTAGTTCTAAACTAGGAGAAATGCCATTTTATGGTAATAGAGGGGATTGTCCTTGGCCATAAAATTTCAGAAAAAGGCATAAAAGTAGACAAAGCTAAGGTGGAATTAATTGAGAAATTACCTCCACCTAGTAATGTGAAGGCAATTAGGAGTTTTTTAGGCCATGCTGGTTTCTACAGAAGGTTTATCAGATATTTTTCCAAAATTGCAAAACCTTTGAGCAACCTGTTAGTCTCTGATACACCTTTTGTATTTGATTAAAAATGCACACTAGCATTTGAAACACTGAAAAGAGAGCTTTTCTCAGGACCTATCATTGCCCCACCTGATTGGAATTTGCCTTTTGAACTGATGTGTGATGCATCAGACTTTACTGTTGGGGCAGTACTTGGACAGAGGAAAGGCAATTTAGTGTATGTCATATATTATGCCAGCAAGGTTTTGAATGAAACTCAAAGAAATTGTACCACTAGTGAGAAAGAACTGCTAGCAATAGTATTTGCATTTGACAAGTTTAGATCATATCTCATTAGATCTAAAGTTATTGTCTTCACTGATCATGCAGCACTAAAATATTTACTTGCAAAACAACAGTCAAAACCAAGACTGATAAGGTGAATTTTGCTATTGCAGGAATTCAACATTGAGATTAAAGACAAGAAGGGAGTGAAGAACAAAGTAGTAGATCATTTGTCCCGAATTCCTTGTGAAGAAGGTAGCACCCACAAATCAAGTGTCAATGAATTCTTCCCTGATGAGCAATTAATGCTGGTTCATAAGGCACCCTGGTTCGCAGACATTGCTAATTTTAAGGCTATTGGGAAATTTCCTTCAATGATTAACAAGCATCAGAAGAGGAAACTCATCAATGATGCAAAGTATTTTATTTGGGATGAGCCATACTTATTCAAAAAATGCTCAGATGGATTGCTCAGAAGATGTATTTCAGAGGAGGAAGGAAGGGAAGTTTTATGGAATTGTCATGGTTCCTGTTATGGAGGCCATTTTGGAGGAGAAAGAACCGCAGCAAAAGTCTTGCAGTGCGGATTCTTTTGGCCCACCATCTTCAAAGATGCAAGAGATCTAGTGAAAAACTGTAATGAGTGTCAGCGGGCTAGAAATTTGCCCAAGAAAAATGAGATGCCACAGCAATTCATCTTGGAACTTGAGCTGTTTGACGTATGGGGGATTGATTTCATGGGACCATTCCCAACCTCATACTCAAATAACTACATTCTGGTGGTAGTGGACTATGTGTCCAAATGGGTGGAAGCCATTGTAACTCCTATAAATGACAACAAGGTGGTTTTGAACTTCATAAGAAAGAATATCTTTAGTCAGTTTGGAGTTACGAGAGCACTCATCAGTGATAGAGGAAGTCATTTTTGCAATAGACCATTAGAGACCCTCCTCCTGGGATATGGAGTAAAGCACAAGGTTGCCACACCCTATCACCCCTAAATAAGTGGCCAGACAGAGGTATCCAACAGAGAGCTAAAAAGGATCCTGGAAAAGACGGTGGGAGCTTCAAGAAAAGACTGGTCAAAGAAGCTGGATGATACTCTTTAGGCATACAGGACAACCTTTAAAACACCAATTGGAATGTCTCCATATCAACTGGTGTATGGTAAGGCTTGTCACCTGCCATTAGAGCTTGAGCACAAGGCTTTCTGGGCTCTCAAGTTGTTAAATTTTAATAGCCAAGCTGCTGGTGAAAAGAGGCTCTTACAACTACAAGAATTGGAAGAATTCAGATCCCAAGCCTATGAAAATGCCAAAATATACAAGAAAAAGGCAAAGGAAAAACACGAGCTCAAGATTGCACCAAGAAGCTTTGAGGAAGGACAGAAAGTGCTACTTTACAACTCCAGACTGAAACTTTCCTTGGGAAGTTAAGATCAAGGTGGTCAAGCCCTTTTCTTATCACCAAGGTTTCCCCTTATGGACATATAGAGATTATCGAAGAAAAATCACAGGAGACCTTTACTGTGAATGGACAGAGGCTCAAGCACTATTTGTGTGATATGAAGGAGAAGCCTAAGATAAAATACAGACTCGACTGAAAGAGTTAATCGTCAAGCTAGTGACATTAAAAGAGTACTTGTTGGGAAGCAACCCAACCAAAGGTAATTCTCTTTTCATAGCTTGTCAATAAGAGACTAAGAAGATTTCTCTGCATTGCAAGGAGCTAAGTTTGGTGTTGCACACCAAAGAGATTTAAGGGTGAATATGTAAATCTAAGTTTGGTGTTCAACCACAGATGTCATTAAGAACACATTGCACCCTCAGCATAACTACTTATCAGCTCCAAACAATCAGAGAAATTACTCAAAAGTTGTTTGTTTTCTAGTTCTAGTCTGTTATCTAGTTAATAGTTGTTTTCTGGTTCATAGTTTACTTTCTTAAATAAAAGTACTTGATGTTGTCTGCATAGATTCAATTTGCTGCACAAGGCAAGAAACTAAGTTTGGTGTGCACACACCAACTTAAGTTCAAAAGCCTACAAACATACATGCATGCTAACAATCTCTCAAGTGCTTGGGGAACAAGAAACTTCCAATAACTTGCAGGAATTCAACCAATTCTCTTGGAAGGAATACACACAATTGGCTAAGAATAAGAAGAAGGACACAAAAGCCAAAGATGGTGATAACAGAGAGGAAGCAACTAGAAGGCACCACCAAGATGTTGTATTGTTACTTAATTCCATCAACATTGAGATGCTCTAAATTGGAAGTCTGAATGTGCCCATGTTAAAAGTCAATTGGTAGTTTAAGTCTTTCTGCATTCTGTTATGTTTAATTATGCAATAAGTAGGCTAGCCTAGGTGTGTGTGCTTTCACTTTCACTTAGTTGAATGCTTATCTTGTCTCCTGAGTCTTTTCATTTTAAATAAAAGAAATGTTTGAGCAAAGAGTGGAATAGTTCCTTTTAGCAAGAAGTGAAATAACCGTAAGTGGTGGTATGTATGTTTGATTGTGTAGTAGCTCACTTATAATGAATAAAAGATAGATTGTTCCCCTTTTAGTGAAAACTAGCATGTTGTCTATGAATCTTAGTAAATAAAAGTCCTTGGATGAAAGAGAAACAAACAAAAAGAAAGAAAAAGAAAAGCCAAAAGTGGCAGAAAAAAAACAAAAGAAAGCAAAGAATAAGTCTAGACACCAATAGCTTGGACCTTAGGACATATGCCTGTGGTGCCTTTGTACTAGGATCTTCTTGGATGATTAGGTTCTATAGAGTACTTTAACACTTAGTAACTTGGGTTAACTAACCCGGGATTATCAACCGAAAGTCCATTATCAAGAGTAACCTAGTTACAAGACATTTAGTAACCCAAAGAGGTGTTGGGCATCAATGTCTTAAGAAAAATTGTGAACCAAGTGTCTGTAGTGAAAATTTGTTGAGTATAAATAAGCTAAGAAACTGCTACAACACATGACACTGAGCTAAAGTTTACAGGAAAAGAAAATAAAGAAAAGCAACTACCAAGGATAAATGAATAATAAGAATTCATAGCAGTATGTTAATTGATGCTTGAAGGAGACATTCTAGGCCTAAAGATCAATAAGAAGTGAGTTACTGCATTTTCTGCATAAAACCCCATTTACTAATAATGATTACTTGCTATATGAACATCACCTTCTGTTTCATTCTTTCTTCTTAATAATTCAGTACTTGCTTAGGGACAAGCAAGATTTAAGTTTGGTGTTGTGATGCCAGGGCATCTTAGGCTAGTTTTACTAGCCTTTTTCGTTGTTATTAATAGGTTTTATGCACTTTCTTGAGTTATAAGTAAACAAATTGGGTAGAAATTTATGCATACCTATATTCATCTGACTATGATTAATTTGATGCAATTTCATGAGAATTATGCTATAATTACTTCTGTGCTAAGAATGATGAGAATTCTCATGACTTTAGCAAGGCTTTGATGCATATATTGGTTGATGACAGGTGAAGGAAGGCATGGAAAGAAGTTGAAGAAGAAGCATGAAAAATATGAAGAAGAAGCAACGTTGGTGGCCAAGTTGGACCACCAACGTTGCCTCCAACGTTGGAAGAGAGGCAGAGCAAGTCTTTGCATGAATTAGTGATGCTCACGTTGGAGGGAGCATTGGACATCCAACGTTACCCCCAACGTGGTGATAAAAAGTTCAATTCTTGAGCTAAATAAATTTTGAGTGACGCGTACGCAAGGAATGGCAAAATTGACCATCCACGCGCACGCGTCGGTCACGCGTACGCGTACGCGTCACCTATCGAACGTTGGAGGTCCAACGTTGCCTCAAACGTTGCCTCCAACGTCTGCGATGAGAAGCCCAGAATTTGGAATTGAAAAATGTGAATCGAAGCGTACGCGTCAGTAACGCGTACGCGTGGATGGGAAAAAGGGCAATTCACGCGTGAGCATGGTGCACGCGTACGCGTGAATAATCAAAACCACAGACTTCACGCTTAAGCGTAATGCACGTATACGCGTGAGAAAGCAGAATGTTGGACCTCCAATGTTGAGTCAAATGCCAATTATAGCAAAGTATCTGGTTTTTCTGGTTTCTACTGAAAGGCGTTTGAATCAACGTTGGCCATCAAACGTTGACTCCAACATGAAGCGTCAGAACTTGCAATTCAAACAAATCTCTTCCAACAGCAAGGGAAACCAATTGAAGCCATTTTCAACCCAATTCCATCAAATCCAAAAGCCCAATTCAGAGATTGAAGATCAATGGAAGAAAGTCTATAAATAGCTTAGAATTTAAGTTAGAGGAACTTTGACTTCACTTTTCAATTTTCGGTTCAATTGAGTTTTCTGAATTCTTTAATTTTCAGCAATGTATCTTTTAATTCCAATTTCCATTTTTAGTGCTATGAACAAATAAACCCCTTTCATTGGATTAGGGAGCTCTATTGTAATTCAATGGATCAATAGTAATTTTCATCATCTTCTTCTTTCTTTTCTCTTGATTTTTGTTAGAAAGCTTTTGGTCTTAATTCAATTGGATCGTTGTCTTGAGAGAGAAGCTATCCATAATTGGAATTCTTTGGATCCTTGAGAGGGGGATGAAGAATTCATGCTAGAATTGCTTTCTCACATTGGATTAGATTGAGGGTTGGATGGATATAGTGACATGTAATCCTACCAATACTTTGATCTATGAATTTGGGTGGTATAATCAGTGATCGAACTTCAACTCTTCCCATGAGCAATTAAATCAAGACATTGGGCAATTATTCATGCTTAGAGAGATTGGTGAGCCTAGATATTGGGATCCAATAATCTAAGATTGCCAAGCAATGTCAATGAATGCATTGATTGAGGAAGAGATGAAAATGATTTGATCCGGAGAGTTCAATATCTCCCAAAACCCAATGAGCTTCCTCATCTCTGATCTACCTATTCTATTTACTTTCTGCTCTTTACTTTCATGCTAATTCCCCATTCCCATTTAATTTCTAGCAATTTAAGATTCTGTCATTTAATTTCATGCAATTTAATTTCTGCCATTTAATTTCTTACAAATTCGCCAATTTTACTTTCTGCAATTCTCAATTAAACTAGATTTTGCTCAACTAGCACAATTCTCCAATTAACATTGATCAATCTACCAATTCCTGCGGGATTCGACCTCACTCTACAGTGAGTTTTTACTTGACGACAATCCGGTTCACTTGTTGGTAGGAAATTTGTTGAGAGACAGTTTCCGAGTGAATCAGTAGGTTTCCCTGATAACGCCCAAATCGAGTCGCGTGCGGGCGCACGGAGGCCTGTGCGGACGCACAGAAAGCAAAGATTAGAAGGGTTGCAAACACACACAGCATGCGATCGCTGCGACCAGAGGAGGTGTATGAGCGTGTGCGGACGCACAACAGGGAGCGCGCGCACAGGGGTCGCAAGATAAGGGATGTGTGCATACGCACAACTCACGAAAAGCTGGGAGGGATGCAGGCATACAGAGCATGCGTTTGCTCCAACCAGAGGGGTTGCAACAGCGCATGCAGGCGCACAAGGTCGTGCGCTCGCACAAAAAGAAATTCTCTTCTCTCTTTTTTTTTTGTGTGTGAACGCTTGAGGTGAAGAGTCATGTGGGCGTGTGCACACAAGTCCATATGCACGCACAGGGACAAAGATGGGGAAGGTTGTTCATGCGCACAAATTCTGACGACGCTCCCACCAGAGGGCTGTCTATTTGTGTGTGGACGCACAAGTCTGTGCGGCTGCACGAGAAGTGCAATAAAGGGACTGCATGCGTATGCACAAAGCAGTGCAACGCACAGGGCATCAAAAACAGGGCAGCGCGCACACACAGGCAGTGCTGGCGCTGCCACCAGAGGGTGCTGCAAAGGGTGTGCGGGCGCACAGGGGTGTGCGCTCGTACTGATGGCAAAAATTGAGTGTCATCTCTTGAATCAAACTTCTTGGCAATCTTCTCTTCTTGTTGTTCCTTTCCAACCTCAATCACTTTATCTTCAACTATATCGCACCCAAAGATAGAATAAGCTTCGAGGATGGGTTTCCTTGACTCTTCCAATGTGAATCTTGCTACCTTGCCATTGGCCTCAAAATAATGGACTCTAAAATGTGCATCAATCTTGAATCGGGATGTCTTTAGGAACAGCCTTCCAAGTAGAATGGATGATGGCTTGTCTGAGTCTATGGGAGGAGTCTCCAAAATGTGGAAATCCACCAGAAAGAGTAAACCTTGGATGTCAACCAAAACATTTTCTGTAATCCCCACAACTGATACAATGCTCTTATTGGCGAACACGAATCTCCCCCCAGACCTCTTTAAGGGTGACAAGTTCAATCTCTCATAAATGGGGAGTGGCATAATGCTTACGCACTCCTCCAAATTGCACATATAGTCCGTGAACTTTACCCCACTAATCAAGCAAGTAACCAAACATGGGCCAGGATCATTGTATTTTTTTAGGAATTAAAGAAGAGATAGAATCATCTACCAGCCTTTAGTTGAGTTCGCCAATTTTCTCCTTGTGGGTACAAACATCATTGAGGAACTTGGCATATTTGGGCACTTGTTGAATGTCCTGAAAAGAGGGACAGTTACTTCAACATTCCTAAAAATTTCTACCATGTTGGGGTCAAGTTGTTCTTGCTTCTTCGCCTTCATCGCCAAGGTTGGGAATGGAATGGGCATAGGCTCTTTGATGAGCGGATAATTTATACCCTTTTTGGCATTATTTTTATATAGTTTTTAGCATGTTTTAGTTAGTTTTTATTATATTTTTATTAGTTTTTATTCAAAAATCACATTTCCGGACTCTACTATAAGTTTGTGTATTTTTCTGTGATTTTAGGTATTTTCTGGCTGAAATTGAGGGACTTGAGCAAAAATCTTATTCAGAGGCTGAAAAAGGACTGCAGATGCTATTGGATTCTGACCTCCCTACACTCGAAGTAGATTTTATGGAGCTAAGGAAGCCCAATTGGCGCACTCTTAATTGTGTTGGAAAGTGGACATCCTGGGCTTTCCAGAAATATATAATAGTTTATACTTTGCCCGAGCTTTGATGGCCCAAACCGGCGTTCAAAGTCAGCCTAAAATTTCTGGCGTAAAATGCCCAAACTGGCACCAGAATTGGAGTTAAATGCCCAAACTGGCACCAAAGCTGGCGTTTAACTCCAGGAACAGCCTAAGCACAAAAAAGTTTCAATGCTCAGCCCAAGCACACACCAAGTGGGCCTCGGAAGTGGATTTCTGCATTATCTGCACTTAGTTACTTATTTTCTGTAATCCCTAGTAACTAGTTTAGTGTAAATAGCACTTTTTACTATTGTAATCGAGGATAGTTTTAGAGAATACTATCATAGACTATTGTACACGTTTGGAGGCTGGCTCACGGCCATGCCTAGACCTTTTTCACTTATGTATTTTCTATGGTGGAGTTTCTACACCCCATAGATTAAGGTGTGGAGCTCTGCTGTTCTTTATGAATTAATGCAAGTACTATTGTTTTTCCTTCAATTAAAGCCTACTTCTTCTCTAAGATATACTCTTGTTCTTAATTTAGTTAAGTCAGAATGAAGGGGTGTCCCGTGACAATCACCCAATCTTCGTTACTCGCTTAACTAAGATCCGCGTGCCTGACAACCACAAGTGGTCTACATGATGTTCAATGTAGTCATTGGACGACAGCCGGAGTATATTCTCATGGGTTTCTAATCAACGATTCACATCGTCTCTCCTGACAACAGAGCATCTGAATCCGAGATTAGAACCTTCGTGGTATAGGCTAGAACTATTGGCAGCATTCCTGAGATCTAGAAAGTCTAAACCTTGTCTGTGGTATTCTGAGTAGGATCTGGGAAGGGATGACTGTGACGAGCTTCAAACTTACGAATGTTGGGCGCAGTGATAGTGTGCAAAAGGACAATGGTCCTATTCCGACGCTAGCGGGAACCGACAGATGATTAGCCGTGCGGTGACAGCACATATGGATTTATTTTCATCTGAGAGGATCATACAGCTTGCCATGGAAGAAGGTAACGCATGGTTGGAAGAAGGCAGTAGGAAAGCAGAGGTTCAGAAGCAACAAAGTATCTCCATACGCTAATCTGAAATTCTCACCAATGAATTACATAAGTATTTCTATCTTATTTTAAGCTTTATTTATATTTTAATTATCAGAACTTCATAACCAATTTAATCCGCCTGAGTGAGATTTGCAAGGATGACCATAGCTTGCTTCAATCTGACAATCTCCGTGGGATCGACCCTTACTCACGTAAGGTATTACTTGGACGACCCATTGCACTTGCTGTTCAGCTTCACGGAGTTGTGTGAAAAGTGTTGAATCACAATTTTGCCGCACCACTCTTTAATCAGATTTTTCCTCTTTGGCACCTTGGACTTGAGTGGTTCCTCCTCATCCTTCTCAACATCTTCCTCATCATCCTTCATCACTCCCATATCCTCTTCCACCTCTTCCTTATGGGTTTCCTCACTCAAGCTTGTAGGCACAACACCAATTTCATCTAACTTGGTGCCGCTCCTAAGGGTAATAGCATTGGTGCTTCCCTTAGGATCCGATTGAGGTTGTGAGGGCAAACCATAGAAGTTGTGGCTTGTTGGGCATTTTGTGTAGTAGGAGGGGAAAGAGTCAGACGGGTGAGTGCTTCGGCAATTGTAGCCATATACGCTTCTTGTTTCTTGTGAAATTCCCGTTGCTCTTCCATAAAGGTTTGGAGTGTGTCATTTATGTACGGTTGATTAGGAGGAGGGCCTTGATTGCCTTGAGAAGGGTTAGGTCTACTATGGAGATGTTGATACCTCCCTTGAGGTTGAGTGACGTTGGGATTTTTGCCAGTAAAGAATGTCATAAAAACAGTCGTGTTGTAGATATAGTCTCTAAACCGACAAAAATCCCTTCGTATAAACGTTTTGGTTGTCACAAGTAACAAACCCCTTTAAAAATTGTTAACCGAGTATTTAAACCTCGGGTCGTCTTCTCAAGGAATTGTAGGGAGGTGTTCTTATTATTGGTTATGTGTTTGTAAATTGGGAGGTTTTAATGTATAAGATAAAAAGCAAGAATAGTAAATGACAAGAAAGTAATATTGTATTAAATTAAATAAATAATAAAACTCTTGGCAAGGTATAAGAACTGGAAGTCCTATTCTTGTCAATTGTGATGAGAATTGGGTTTTAATCCCACTTTGTTAACCTCTAACTATGAAGGTAAATCAAGTGGATTAATTAGCTTAATCCTCATGTCCTAGTCAATTCCTATGGAAAGACTAGAGTTATAGGAGCAACTCCCAATTTCAACCACTGCTTTATTTGACAGCTCAAGCGTTACCAATAAATCAACCAAAGCCAAAAGGGAAAAATCCAAATTATTTATATAATAAAAAGGAGCAATCATAAGTCTGAAATACCTCCAGATATATTAATTAGAAAATCAATCTAAACATAGAGAGTCATAAACAAAATTGAGAAAAGAAATAAAAAGAACATTGAACCTGGGAAGAAGTTGAAATAATAAAGTTGAAATAATAATATCTCCTAATTCCTTTAAGAGGAATCCTAATCCTAAATCCTAAGAGAGAGGAGAGAACCTCTCCCTCTAAAAACTACATGAAAAGTGAATTATGGAAGCCTTCTTATGAATGGATGCATTTTCCCACTTTATAGCCTCTAATCTGTGTTTTCTGGGCCGCAAACTGGGTCAAAAACAGTCCAGAATTCGCTGGGATTGGATTTTGCCACGCTGGTTTTTCGTCACTACGACGCGGCCGCATGGATCACGCGGTCGCGTCACCTAGCCTCAAAGAAACTATAACATATTATGTATCAAATCGAAGCCCCGGATGTTAGCTTTCCAACGCAACTGGAACCGCGTCATTTGGACCTCTGTAGCTAAAGTTATAGCTGTTTGAGTGCAGATAGGTCAGGCTGGACAGCTTAGCAATTTCTCCAACTTCTTGCATTCCTTCCACTTTTGCATGCTTTCTTCCCATCCTCCAAGCCATTCCTGCCTTATAATATCTGAAAACACTTAACACATATATCAAGGCATCTAATGGTAATAAGAGAGGATTAATAATAAGCAAATATAAGATCAAAGAAGCATGTTTTCAATCAAAGCACATAATTAGGAAAGTACATGTAAAACCATGCAAATAATATGAATAAGTGGGTAAAGAGTAGATAAAAAATACTCAATTGAGCACAAGATAAATCATAAAATAGTGGTTTATCATTGAGATTGTAAAGGTTGTTGGTAGGATTGTTGATATTGTGTTTGACCTTGAGGAGCTTGGTGGTAGTAGGCTTGTTGGCTTGGGTAAGGTTGAGCTTATGGGGCTTGGTCCACCTTTGATTATAATTATCCCTCCACCCTGGGTTTTGATTTCCTCCATGTTGATTGTAGTCGGGTCTTTGTGGGTATAATTGGCTACCGCTAATGTAGTGTCCTCTTAGAGTTGAGGGCACTCATCAGTGTAATGGTTGTTACAAGCACAAATACCACATGATCTTGGTGGTCCTTCAATTCTTGGAGGTTGAGGTGGAGGAGCTATCAAGGCTTGGGGAATTTGTTGCCCTTGGGTAATTTGTCTCAACAAAATTGCCATCTCACTGAGGGTCTTTGTTAAAACGGCATCTCCGGAAGGAGAAACTTCACTTAAAGCTTTTGGTTGTGGATTCCTTACCCTTGAGTGTTGAGTGGAGTCCGCCAAATCCGCTATAATCTCGCAAGCTTCCTCGGCGGTCTTGTTTTTGGTAAGGGATCCGCCACTAGAGGCATCTAGGAGAAGCTTATCTTGGGGGTTCATTCCTTGACAAAAATAGCTAACAAGAACCAACTCATCAGTACAGTGGTGGGGGCAAGCTTCCAACAACTTCTTGAATCTCTCCCAGTACTCATAAAGAGTCTCCCCATCTCATTGCATAATGCAAGAGATTTCCTTTCACAGCTTATCACTCTTTTGTGGTGGGTAGAACTTTTCCAGAAATTCCTTACGCAACAAGTCCCAATTGGAAATCACATATCCCGGTTGAGTATAAAACCATTCCTTTGCTTTTCCCTCCAAAGAGAAAGGGAAAGCAAACACCAAAACTGCTACTTCATCTGCACCATGCCTTCTTGCAGTGGAGCATGCAACTTGAAAATCCTTACGATGCTTAAGAAGATCTTCCCCGGGTAGTTGATGCCATGACATCTTAGGCTAGTTTCACTAGCTTTTTTCTTTGTTTTTAATAGGTTTTATGCACTTTCTTGAGTTATAAGTAAGAAATTGGGGTAGAAATTTATGTGTGCCTAGATTCATCTAACTATAGTTAATTTGATGCAATTTTATGAGAATTATTTTATAAATACTTGTGTGCTAAGAATGATGAGAAATCTCATGACCTTAGCAAAATTTTTATGCATGTATTGGTTGATGATAGGTGAAAGAAAGCATAGAAGGAAGTTGAAGAAGGAGCATGGAGAAGATGAAGGAGTAGCAACGTTGGTGGCAAAGTTGGACCACCAGCGTTGCCTCAAACGTTGAGAAAGAAGCAGAGCAAGATTCTACATAATCTGCTGGTGCCCACATTGGAGGGAACGTTGGCAATCCAACGTTACCCCCAACGTTGTGAATAAATGAGCTTTCTGGAGATTTTAAAAATCTGTAGCGACGTGCACGCGTACAGTACGTGTACGCATGGATTGGAAATTCTGGCAATCCACGCACACGCGTAGTTGACGCAAACGTGTGGATGGGCAACGTTGGACTGCAAACGCTACCTCAAACGTTGGTGGCCAACGTGCACGAATGTGATCTCAAAATTCTGAATTTGAAAACGCGCAACGACTCCAACTTGACTTTAGGGTTAGGTCTCTATGGCACATACGCGTAGACTTGACTTTCGAGAATCAACGCACACGCATACAGCACACGCACATGTGGATAGGCCAACGTTGGAGGGAACGTTGCCAGTCCAACGCTAAAGCTAACGTCTTCTAAATGTGTTTAAAACTGAAAGATGAGAATTTTGCATCTACGCGCACACGTACAACACGCGCACGCATGGATGCACATTCTGACCCCAAGGCCGCAAACGCGCAAGGCACGCGTACGAGTGGGTAGAAGAACGTTAGCACTGCAACATTGAGTCAAATGCTAATGACAGCAAGTATATCTGGTTTTTAAGAAAGGCATTTGAGTCAACGTTGGCCATCAAACATTGACTCCAACTTGAGCACCAGAACTTTGCAATTCAAACAGATCTCTTCTCAACAGCAAGGGAGACCAATTAGAGCAACTTCAACCCAATTCCATCAAGGCTAAAAGCCCATTTCAGAGATTGAAGATCAATGGAAAAAAGTGTATAAATAGCTTAGAATTTAAGTTAGAAGGGACTTTTACTTTTTTTTTACTTTAACTAGGAACACTCTGCCAGTTTAAATTTTCGGCAATTCTGCAATGTATCTTTCAATTCCATTTTCCATTTTGAGAGCTATGAACAACTAAACCCCTTTCATTGGGTTAGGGAGCTCTATTGTAATGCAATGGATCAATAGTAGTTTTCATCTTCTTCTTCTTTCTTTTCTCTTGATTGTTGTTAGAAATCTTTCGATCTTAATTCAATTGGATAGTTGTCTCGACAGAGAAGCTATCCATAATTGGAATTCTTCAGATCCTTGAGAGAGGGATGAAGAATTTATGCTAGAATTGCTTTCTCATATTGGATTGGATTAGGGGTTGGATGGATATTGTGACATTTATTCCTACCAATACTTTGATCTATGAATTTGTGTGGTATAATCAGTGACCGAACTTCAACTCTTCCTATGAGCAATTAAATCAAGACATTGGGTAATTGTTCATGCTTAGAGAGATTGGTGAGCCAAGACTTTGGGATCCAATCATCTAAGATTGCCAAGAAATGTCAATGAATGCATTGATTGAGGAAGAGGCGAAAATGATTTGATCCGGAGAATTTAATATCTCCTAAAACCCAATGAATCCCCTACTCTGATCTTACCCATTCTTTTATATTCAGCTTCTTTAATTTCATGCTTAATCCCCATTCGCATTTAATTTCTTACAATTTAAGCTTCCGTTATTTAATTTCCAGCAATTTAATTTCTGTCATTTAATTTCTTACAATCTAAGTTTCCTGCCAATTTTACTTTCTGCAATCCCAATTTCAATTCTGATTTTGCTTAACTAGAATAATTCTCCAATTAACATTGATCAACCAACCAATCCCTGTGGAATTCGACCTCACTCTACAGTGAGTTCTTACTTGACGACAAACCAGTGCACTTGCCGATAGGAAATTATTGAGAGACACTTTTTGAGTGAATCAAGTTTATGGTGCCGTTGCTGGGGATTGGTTTTGTATTGACAATTACTAAATTGGAGGATAACTAGATTGAGCACTTTTCTTTTCTTTCGATTAATTGAAATTTTAATTTCAGCTGTTCATTTTCGTTTTTCTGCAGTTTTAGTTGTTTTTCTTTGATTTTCTTTATTCTCTTACTTTCCAGCAAGCTAACCCACTAACTATTTGATAAATTGGTCTAACCAAGCTAACTATACTCTATTTTAGTGGACTCTGCATTTGCTATTTCTTATACTTGTTCATTATATGACAGGTAGAAGAGAGGTTTCAACCTCCTTTGATAGTAAACCGGAATGAACCTTCCTGAGATTAAGGAGGGAAGCAAGAGGAAAAAGGGTTGTTTGTGCATAAGAAGAGGAGGAATACTTAGATATAACCATGGAGGATGATATGGAAAACCATCATGAAGGAGAGGTGAATAATCATGCCAGAAGAGGTGCAACCAACCCTGTGGGACAAGAGAGGAGAGTTCTGGGCTCCTACATCAATCTAAACTCAGGAAACTATGGTAGTAGCATTCAAAAGCCAACTATCCATGCTAATAATTTCGAATTGAAGCCTCAGCTCATAACTCTTATGCAAAACAACTGTTCTTTTGGAGGAAATGCCCAAGAGGACCCTAATGAGCATCTCACTAAATTCCAAAGGATATGTGACACAGTTAAATCTAATGGTGTTCCCCTTGACACCTATAGATTGCTACTGTTTCCATTTTCTTTGAGGGACAAAGCATCAAAATGGCTAGAATCATTTCCCAAGGAAAGCTTGACAACCTGGGAAGATGTAGTGAATAGATTCTTAACAGGGTTCTACCCTCTACAAAAAGTAAACAGGCTGAGAACTGAAGTACAGACATTCAGACAGCAGGATGGTGAAACTATTTATGAAGCATGGGAGAGGTTCAAGGATTTGACAAGAAAATTCCCCCTGATATGTTTAATGAGTGGGTGCAACTTCATATCTTTTATGAAGGGCTGAATTGTGAATCAAAGAAAGCTGTAGACCACTCATCTGGAGGTTCCCTTAATAAGAAGAAGACCATTGAAGAAGCCATTGATGTTATAGAGATAGTGGCTGACAATGAGTATTTTTATGCCTCAGACAGAAGCAACAACAGGGGAGTCTTGGAATTAAACCATATGGATACAATCTTGGCCCAGAATAAGATGATCACCAAGCAACTTGCTGAATTGACCAAGAAAATATAGAAGAATCAGGCTGCAGCTATCCACACTCATCCATCACCTCAAGAAGAGTTGGACACAGAAGAAGGAGTTAACTGGGAGGAAGCTAATTATCTAGGAAATTCATCAAGGCAAGCTTAGGATCCATATTCTAAAACATATAACTCTGGTTGGAGGAACCACCCAAACTTTGGGCAGGGGAACTAAACCAGTATAACTACTCTACTCACTAACACTCCAACCAAAAACCATACCAGACCACGTAAAATACTTATTCACAGCCACCATACCAATGCCACAATAACCACTCTCAACACCCCAATTTCAACCAACCATCACCACATGATGATGACAGAATGTCCAAAATGGAAGCTATGCTTGCAAATCTTTGCAATGAGTCTAAAGACATGAAAAAATTCAAGGAAGAAGTGAGAGGTAGCATAAAAATCCAAGGGGAGGTTATTAAGAATCTCGAATCTCAGGTAGTACATCTTTCACAGCAGATTCCGAAGTCCACTGATAGTTTTCCAAGTGATACTGAGAAAAATCCAAGAGGGGAACTAAAGAATGTGAGATGGGAAGAGTGTAAGCCAGTTACTCTTGCAAATGAAGAAATCCTGGAAGAAGATACCAGCTAGCCAACAGAGGATAGCCAAGAAAGTTCCCAGAGCAACTTGGAGAAAAAGGAACAAGGAACTGGGTCTGTACAAAGAAAAGAATCAACAAGGAAGGAAATTCCGGAACCTTATGTGCCAAAGGCACCATTTCCTCAGCGACTCAGGGGAGGGGAGAAAGAAAGGTCATATTCAAGATTCCTAGATATGTTTGCATCTCTCCGTGCCAACATCCCTTTTATCAAAACTCTCCAACAAATGCCTACATACATCAAGTGTATGAAAGAGCTACTGACCAAGAAAGGAACCTTAAAAGGGGGACAAATAGTAACAATGAACAAGGAATGTAGTGCCCTCATCAAGAAAGACGTACTCCTGAAGAAAAAAGATTCAGGGAGCTTTCATATTTCCTGTGCCATAGGAGAGACAAAAATTGACAAAAGATTTTTTGATCTAGGAGCTAGCATAAATGTGATGCCTCTATCTCATATGAAGAAGTTGCAAATCAATGAGCTGAGATCCACGGATGTAATCATCCAATTGGCAGATAAAACTCAGAAGTAGGTCGAAGGAGTAGTCGAAAATGTATTGGTGAAAGTAGGAAACTACTTCTTCCCTACTGACTTTGTTGTTCTGGAGATGGAGGAAAGTTACCTCCATCCCATTATTCTGGGGAGACCATTTCTAGCCACTGCTAGAGCGTTGATAGATGTGGAACAAGGAGAGTTAATTCTGAGAATACATTATGAACATCTCACCTTCCATGTTGATGATCACAGCAACATGTGCACAAAGAAAAGCAACAGTGAATTAGCAGCTGAACCCCTAAAACAGTCCTTGCTGAACAAACAAGAATTTTAAGAGATACAGCAACCAAGAGAACTCAAGAAAGAACTGAAGCCACAAGAGTGGGGAAGAGCAGCTAACGAGGAACTCCCTGATACAATAATCACTGGAGCACTACTGGAAGAAGAGAAAAGAGTTGTGAAGAAATTGCCAAGAGGATGGAGAAATAAGAAAATTCCTACAGAATATTTTTTTCCTGGAAACAAGGTGATATTAGCCCACCATCCATTAATCTCAACACAGCTTCCGACACTTCCATCTCAGTTACCCCAAGTGTTCACAGTCAAAAGGTCCTTTCCTTAGAACATGTAGAAATCATCAAGGAATCAAGTGGAGAAAGCTTCACTGTGAGGGGAGAAGATTTGAGGCATTACAATCCGCCCTAACAGTAAACCAACTGTCAAGCTAATGACGTTAAAGAAGCGCTCCATGGGAGGTAGCCCATGATTTAGTTTTCTTGTTTTTAATGCTTCAGTAGGAATAATAATTGTTGCTCTAACATAAATTCAAGCTCTCATAGACATATTTGACAACTAACCATGACATTGTGAAGCATATGATCCAATTCTAAGTTTGTTGTGCCTACAGGCACACTAAGATACCTTTCAAAAATGATGGTCATATTGCCATTTTGACATGTGTCAAGGAGTTTTCTTGGGGTATATAGCCAAACATTAAGTTTGGTGTTCCATGTATTGTAAGAACAAGTCATGAGAGTCAAATTTCCTTTGAGTCTTGAAATTCATGAAAGTGCAACCATGTTTATAAATTTTAGTTCATGTTTAGAAATAGAAAAATAAAGTAATTCTCATGATGTTCAACCCACGGTGACACTAATCCCTTTGAGTTTCAATGACATTACTTGGAGGAAGTAACACTTTGAACCATATAGCCAAACACTAAGTTTGGTGTCCTCCAAGACTATATAAGAGCACAAAAGGAGTCACGGCTGGATGAACAATCATGAAGAATACTGGTCAAAGTTTTAATTTTAAATTTAAGCATTGCTTGCCATGTATTTACCGCCACCTATTGTAATTCTTTTCTTTGTTTTAACATGATGGATAGGTATGCAGAGAATAGCTTGATGAAAGGGACAAGACAATGAATGGTAAAGCTAGCATGATGACAAAAGTAGATCACATGGCTTGGAAGGTTGCTTCGTAAGGATAAAAATATACTCATCCTTGGAAGAAGCCCTTAGAAGACCGACCCCACATGCTTAATGAAGAGGCGACTTTTGTCCTCATTAATCTTTACATGCAAAACATTCATTCTAAACCTTTCAAGGAACATCCTGACCATCCAATCTTCATTAAAGTTTGCTATAAATAGCTTCACTTTGACCAAGCCTCAGGACTAAAGTTTTTACACTTCTTGTACTCTAAAAAATCAGCTCTTGTATTCTCTAAAACCAAGACTCAACAACCGTGTTCTTTGTGCAACAAAGCATCTTTGTTCACTTGCTTCTATAATACTACCTTGTCTTCAAACCACTTATCCACCGAGAGTGCATCACACTAGCCATCCCTCTTCATAAACCTTCAACCCCTACTTGGGTAACCATCAAGGAAGATATGGCATCTTCTTTAAGTTTCAAAAGAAGGAGAGGAAATGAACCTATTACTGAAGCAAGTGAAAATGACTATGATCGATGGAAGTTCAGATCATGGATCCACCAAATGCAACTTGGGTGGATGAATGATAAAAAGATATATCCAGAAATCTCTTTCTAGCTACCTGAGGATGGATGCCTAGAAATAAGAGCCAAGATCAGAAAGAGAAAATGGGAAGAGCTGACCTCACCGATCACCAGGATTAATGCAAACATCCTAAGAGAATTTTATGCTAACACTGCAAGGCTAGATATGATCGAAGCCCCAACGTACAAGAGTTATGTATGAGGTGTGGAAGTAGACTTTAGTCCGAAGACCATTATGAAGGTCTTAGGACTAAGGGCAGCACATTTTGATGAGCTAGGGTACCAAGAAAGAGTGAATGGGAACCCAGATTATGATAAAATCTCTAGTGATATCTGTGTGGTGAATACTGACTGGTAGAGGGACAATCAAGGAGGGCACAAGTTCTTGAAAAGGGGAGATCTCATCCCTGAAGCAAAAGGTTGGTATGAACTTATAAAGAGATTAATTCTAGGCATAGTGAACACCTCGGAAGTTAACAAGCAAAAGGCTGTCATGCTATACTGTATAATGGTGGGAGGAGAGATAAAAGTTCACGAGATCATTTCAAATGATATTCAAAAGGTTGTAGAGAAAAATTCTGCTGAAGCTTGGCTCTATTACCCAAGCACCATTATGCGGTTATGCATGAAGGCCAGAGTGCCACTGGAGGATGAAAACCCAACATGGCTGCATCCTGGCATGCCTATGACCCTCGAAAGGATGATGAATGTCACAGAGGCACAACAAAGTCGAAGACCACAAAGGAGGCGAAGGAGAAAGGAACCACGGGAGGAAGAAGAACAAGAAGAAGAACAAGAAGAAGAACAAGAAGAAGAACAAGAAGAAGAGCAACAATTCTAATCACAAACCAACATGGACATGTACCGGATGCAAGAAGCAATTGAAAGGCTATCCAAATAGTACATGAAAGTTCAAGAGAAACAAGAAGAAGTCCATTCACAATACATGAGAGCTCAAGAGAGATAAGAGGAGTTTCAGTTGAGAATGATGAGTCAGCAGAGAGATTTTGCGTCAAGATCTCTAGTTCTGCAAAGAGAACAGCTTCACAATTTCAAGAATCTTTCAACCATCTTGTCCAACTTCAAGTTGATAATATGAGAGCTTTCAAGGAATTCACGACTCTTCAGGATGCAAGATATAAAGTTCAAGCTTATTACAACATAAATTCTCAGATCAAGCTCAACTACATTACGGAACATCTACATAGTCTGAACCCAGCATTTCCAATTTATGATCAATACTTCAAGGAAAGAAGTGACATAGAAGTAGACAAAGCAATACGCCTTGAAGACAGTGTGGAAGAGACAATGAAGAAAGCTGGATTCTGGACAAAGTTAAAGGGAAAAGGCAAGGGAGAAACTACTAAGTGAGCAAGCGAGAAGAAGAAGAAAGACAAACAGGATAAAAAATGAAAGGTGGACTTGCTCCTTGGTCATTCTATTCAATAAAGAAAGAACATGTTTGTTTTAGTTAATAGTTAACTTTTAGTTTAAATTGTTTTGCATTCTGTGGTGTTTAACTTTGCAATAAGTGTGCTAGTCTATATGTGTGTATTTTCACTTTCACTAGTTTAAATGGTTGTTTTGTCCCCTGAGTCTTTTCAATTTGAATAAAAGAAATGATTGAACAGAAGTGGAATAGTTCTTTTTTGCAAGGAAGTGAAATAACAGTAAGTGGTGGTATATATGTCTGATTGTGTAGTTGCTCACTTATAATGAATAAAAGGATAAACTATCTCCCTTTTTAGTGTAAACTAGCATGATGTCTATGAATCTTAGCAAATAAAAGTCCTTGGATGAAAGAAAAACAAATAGAAAGAAAGAAAAAGAAAAGCCAAAAGTGGCAACAAAAATAGAAGAAAGCAAAGAATAAGGCTAGACACCAATAGCTTGGACCTTAGGACATATGCTTGTGGTGTCTTTGTACTAGGATCTGCTTGGATGATTAGGTTCTATGGAGTGCCTTAACACTTGGTAACTTGGGTTAACTAACCCAGGATTATCAACCGAAAATCCATTATCAAGAGCAACTTAGTTACAAGGCATTTAGTAACCCAAAGAGGTGCTGGGCACCACTATCTTAAGAAGAATTGTGAGCCAAGAGTTTGTAGTGAATATGTGTTGAGTACAAATAAGCTAAGAAGTTGCTACAACACATGACACTGAGCTGCTAGAATTAAAGAATAAGTATACAAAAAAGAAAAAAAAAGAAAAGCAATTACCAAGGATGAGTGAAAAATAAGAGAGGTCATAGCAGTATGTTAGTTGATGCTTAAAGAAGACATTCTATTCCTAAGAATCAATAAGAAGTGAGTTACTGCATTGTCTGCATAAAACCCCATAAACTACTAATAATGACTTGCTGATATGAACATCACTTCCTGTTTCATTCTTTCATCTCAATAATTCAGTGCTTGCGTAGGGACAAGCAAGATTTAAGTTTGGTGTTGTGATGCCAGGGAATCTTAGGCTAGTTTCACTAGCCTTTTTCTTTGTTTCTAATAGGTTTTATGCACTTTCTCAATTTTTAAGTAAGAAATTGGGGTAGAAATTCATGTATGCCTAGATTCATCTAAGCATAGTTAATTTGATGCAATTTCATGAGAATTATGTTATAAATACTTGTGTGCTAAGAATGATGAGAATTCTCATGACTTTAGCAAAGCTTTGATGCATGTATTGGTTGATGATAGGTGAAGGAAAGCATTGAAGGAAGTTGAAGAATGAGCATGGAGAAGATAAAGGAGTAGCAATGTTGGTGGCAAAGTTGGACCACCAATGTTGCCTCAAATGTTGAGAAAGAAGCAGAGCAAGATTTTGCATAATCTGCTGGTGCCCACATTGGAGGGAACGTTGGAAATCCAACATTACCACCAACGTTGTGAATAAATGAGCTTTCTGGAGATTTTGAAAATCTGTAGCGACGCGCACGCGTACAGTACGCGTACGCGTGGATTGGAAATTCTGGCAATCCACGTGCACGCGTAGTGGATGCATACGCATGGATGGGCAACGTTGGACCTCAAACGCTACCTCAAATGTTGGTGGCCAACGTGCGCAAATGTGATCTCAAAATTCTGAATTTGAAAACGCACAACAACGCACACGTGTCTATGGCGCATACGCGCAGACTGGACTTTTGAGAATCCACGCGCACGCATACAGTACGCGCACACGTGGATAAGCCAACGTTAGAGGGAATGTTGCCATTCCAATGCTAAGGCCAACATCTTCTAAATGTGTTTAAAACTGAAAAATGGGAATTTTGCATCCACGCGTGAATGCGCATTCTGACCCCAATGGCGCAAATGTGCAAGGCACGCGTACGCGTGGGTAGAAGAACGTTGGCACTCCAACGTTGAGTCAAACGCCAATGACAGCAAGTATATCTGGTTTTTAAGAAAGGCATTTGAGTTAACGTTGGCCATCAAACGTTGACTCCAACTTGAGCACCATGACTTTGCAATTCAAACAGATCTCTTCTCAACAGCAAGGGAGACCAATTGGAGCAACTTCAACCCAATTCCATCAAGGCAAAATCCCAATTCAGTGATTGAAGATCAATGGAAGAAAGTGTATAAATAGTTTAGAATTTAAGTTTGAAGGGACTTTTACTTTTATTTTTTTTTACTTTAGTTGGGAACACTCTGCCAGTTTAAATTTTTGGCAATTCTGCAATGTATCTTTCACTTCCATTTTCTATTTTGAGAGCTATGAATAACTAAACCCCTTTAATTGGGTTAGGGAGCTCTATTGTAATTCAATGGATCAATAGTAGTTTTCATCTTCTTCTCCTTTCTTTTCTCTTGATTGTTGTTAGAAAGCTTTCGGTCTTAATTCAATTGGATAGTTGTCTCGACAAAGAAGCTATCCATAATTGGAATTCTTCGGATCCTTGAGAGAGGGATGAAGAATTCATGCTAGAATTGCTTTCTCACATTGGATTAGATTGGGGGTTGGATGGATATTGTGACATTTAATCCTACCAATACTTTGATCTATGAGTTTGTGTGGTATAATCAGTGACCGAACTTCAACTCTTCCCATGAGAAATTAAATCAAGACATTGGGCAATTGTTCATGCTTAAAGAGATTGGTGAGCCAAGACATTGGGATCCAATCATCTAAGATTGCCAAGCAATGTAAATGAATGCATTGATTGAGGAAGAGGTGAAAATGATTGGATCCGGAGAATTCAATATCTCCTAAAACCCAATGAATCCCCTACTCTGATCTTACCCATTCTTTTATATTCAGCTTCTTTAATTTCATGCTTAATCCCCATTCCCATTTAATTTCTTGCAATTTAAGCTTTCGTTATTTTATTTCCAGTAATTTAATTTCTGTCATTTAATTTCTTGCAATCTAAGTTTTTTGCCAATTTTACTTTCTGCAATCCCAATTTCAATTCTGATTTCGCTCAACTAGAACAATTCTCCAATTAACATTGATCAACCAACCAATCCCTGTGGGATTCGACCCCACTCTACAGTGAGTTTTTTACTTGACGATAAACATGGTGCACTTGCAGGTAGGAAATTGTTGAGACACAATTTTTGAGTGAATCAGTAGTCCATTGTACTTGGGGAGCAAGTTGATTGTGCCGGTCTTAAGCTCAAAATTTGGATCCAAAGCTGGATACCGGATTTGTATTGGTTGCAAGTTAATGTCAGGAGCTCCGGCTTCCCTTAATGTGATTCTACGAGGTGGATCCGCCATGGTGTCGTCACCTGAGTCACTCACAGAGATTTCAGCACTCCCCACAGATGAATATAAGGTTTCCTCATTGATTGATGAATAATGGTCAAGGATTGATGGTGATAGTGAATTGGAGTGCTCTTCAAGCAAGCTCGATTTACTATTCCTGAACGCTAGCCGGCACCGAGCTTGCCTAATATGAGTTAAAGTTCTTTCTATTTTCGGATCAAAAGGGGCCAAGCTCGGGTCTGGAAGCGATTGTGTCATTCAACTGAGGAAGCAATAGAAGCAAGCAATTATGAAAAGCAAAACAAGAATAGACAAATAAACATAAACCAACCTAACAATTAACAACTACCAAGACTAGCTAGATAGGAACAATATCTAAAAATTAGTACCAGGTAGCAAACAAGAACCAAATATTCACACTATTTACATATTCACAACAACCAAAATTTTAGCACTCATTGCACTTGAAGTGACTCCCCGGCAACGGCGCCAAATTTGATGCCGGCCGGATTCACCGTCAATCTAGGTTTTCACAAATTAGAATCTTATCGTTGAAGGTATAGCCTAGACCAACGATCAATCCACCACATCAAATGTTTAATCTAAAGATATGTCACAATTCAAAACCAATTCAATTCCAGGAATTTCAATTCCCGGGCAGTCTCCCAAGGACACTTGAGACCAATGAGTGTGCAATCTTGGTTGTGAGGATCGTGGGGTTTGCAATGAAGAGATAAACATATAAAGCAATGAAAGAACATGAAAAATTGTAATAAATGAACTAATAAAGGAATTAATGAAGTAACCATGCAATATAGACAAGTAAAGTGTAAAAGGAACTAATGTAAATGTGTATAAAGGAATTGAAGCATAAAGGGCATCTTGGCTTGGAGTGAGCTAAGGGTTCTTTCCTTGTTGGAACCACAACCATCCCAACTAGAATGGATCAATCTCATTTGATCAACTCTTACATCGGAAAGAAAGTTAAATGAGCATAAATGTTCTTAACCCACAAATCCTAAATTACTTGCTAATTAACTTAGCAACAACATAACGTTAGTGGGAACAAGAACGATTAACAATCCAAAATTGACACTAAATGTTGGACATTCCAACTCTAGGAACCCAATTGCTCACTTTTTCCAAGCCAAGAGATAGAAAACTAGCCCAAAATCATGCTTGACATTTTGTCAAACACTTGGTGGGCAAAAAACTTAAACATGGGAAAAATGAGAAAAAGCTTGAAACCAAAAGCAACAAATGATCTCAATCAATAATGAAGACTCAAGAAAGCATGTAACAATCATCAATCATCAATTTCATCAACAAGAAATGGAAATTGCAAAGGAGAAGTGAAATTGTACTATAACTTGAATTATAAGAAAGTGTAAGAACAATGTAACTATAAAGAGTAACAGCAAGAGATACTTATGATGAGCGGATAATTTATACGCTTTTTGACATTGTTTTTAGTATGTTTTTAGTAGGATCTAGTTACTTTTAGGGATGTTTTCATTAGTTTTTATGTTAAATTCACATTTCTGGACTTTACTATGAGATTGTGTGTTTTTCTGTGATTTCAGGTATTTTTTGACTGAAATTGAGGGACTTGAGCAGAAATCAGATTCAGTGGTTGAAGAAGGACTGTTGATGCTGTTGGATTCTGACCTCCCTGCACTCAAAGTAGATTTTCTGGAGCTACAGAACTCGAAATGGCACGCTTTCAATTGCGTTGGAAAGTAGACATCCAGGGCTTTCTAGCAATATATAATAGTCCATACTTTGGCCAAGAATAGACGACGTAAACTGGCATTCAACGCCAGCTTTCTGCCCAAATCTAGCGTCCAGCGCCAGAAAAGGAGCCAAAACCAGAGTTGAACGCCCAAACTGGCACAAAAGCTGGCGTTCAACTCCAAGAAGAACCTCTACACGTGCAACACTCAAGCTCAGGCCAAGCACACACCAAGTGGGCCCCAGAAGTGGATTTATGCATCAATTACTTACTTCTGTAAACCCTAGTAGCTAGTTTATTATAAATAGGACCTTTCACTATTGTATTAGTCGTCTTTTTGACCATCTTTGGATTACCTTATGATCCTTTGATCACGTTTTGGGGGCTGGCTATCTCGGCCATGCCTGGACCTTTCACTTATGTATTTTCACGGTAGAGTTTCTACACTCCATAGATTAAGGTGTGGAGCTCTGCTGTTCCTCAAAGATTAATGCAAAGTACTACTGTTTTCTATTCAATTCATCTTATTTCGCTTCTAAGATATTCAGTCGTACTTCAATCTGAATGTGATGAACGTGACAATCATCATCATTCCCTATGAACGCGTGCCTGACAACCACTTCCGGTCTACCTTCGACTAAATGAGTATCTCTTAGATCTCATAATCAGAATCTTCGTGGCGTAAGCTAGAATGATGGCGGCATTCAAGAGAATCCGGAAAGTCTAGACCTTGTCTGTGGTATTCCGAGTAGGATTCAATGAATGAATGACTGTGACGAGCTCCAAACTCGCGATTGCAGGGCGTTAGTGACAGACGCAAAAGGATAGTAAATCCTATTCCAGCATGATCGAGAACCGACAGATGAATAGCCGTGCCGTGACAGGGTGCGTTGACCATTTTCACTGAGAGGATAAGATGAAGCCATTGACAAGGGTGATGCCTCCAGACGATTAGCCGTGCCGTGACAGGGCATTGGATCATTTTCCCGAGAGATGACCGAAAGTAGCCATTGACAGTGGTGATGTATCACATAAAGCCAGCCATGGAAAGGAGTAAGACTGATTGGATGAAGATAGCAGGAAAGCAGAGGTTCAGAGGAACGAAAGCATCTCCATTCGCTTATCTGAAATTCTCACCAATGAATTACATAAGTATTTCTATCCTTACTTTATGTTTTATTTACATAATATATTGTAGCCCATATGAGTCAACTTAACTGAGATTTACAAGGTGACCATAGCTTGCTCCATACCAACAATCTCCGTGGGATTCGATCCTTACTCACGTAAGGTATTACTTGGACGACCCAGTGCACTTGCTGGTCAGTTACACGGAGTTTGGCATCATGTTTTGGCGCCATTTCCAGGGAAAGAAAGAGCAATGAACTTTACATAATTAAAGTGTAATCATGATTCCGCGTACCAAGTTTTTGGCGCCGTTGCCGGGGATTGTTTGAGTTTGAACAACTAACGGTTCATCCTGTTGCTCAGATTAGGTAATTTTCTTTTTGTTTTCTTTTCAAAAATTTTTCAAAAATATTTCAAAATTTTCTCAGCTGTTTTCGAAAAAAATTTTAGATTCAAAAATTTTAAGAATGAATTCTAGTGTTTCATGAAGCATGTGAAGCCTGGCTGGCTGTAAAGCCATGTCTAAATTCTTTTGGACTGAGGCTTCCAACCATCAGCTGTTATATGACTGTAGGGTATGTCAGGCATGTCATGTCTGAATTACATGCTGAAGCTTGGCTGGCCATTGGCCATGTCTAGTGTTTTGGACCGGAGCTTTCATTGAAAGCTTGGCTGGCTAGTGAGCCATGTCTAATTCCTGGACTGAAGCTTTGGACTAAGAATGCAAGATTCCTGGAATTCATATTAAAAATTTTGGAATCCTTATTTTCCTTTTTCAATTAATTTTCGAAAAAAAAATCCAAAAAAAATTAGAAAATCATAAAAATCAAAAATATTTTTCTGTTTCTTGTTTGAGTCTTAAGTCATATCATAATTTTGGTGTCACTTGCATATGCATCTTGCATTTTTCAAAAATTTCATGCATTCATAGTGTTCTTCATGATCTTCAAGTTGTTCTTGGTGAGTCTTCTTGTTTGATCTTGATGATTTTTTGTTTTGTGTTGTATGTTGTTTTTCATATGCATTCTTGAATTCTTAGTGTTTAAGCATTAAAGAATTCTAAGTTTGGTGTCTTGCATGTTTTCTTTGCATTAAAAATTTTTCAAAATTGTGTTCTTGATGTTCATCATGATCTTCATAGTGTTCTTGGTGTTCATCTTGACATTCATAGTGTTCTTGCATGCATTCCTTTTTTTGATTCAAAAATAAAAGAGAAAAACATGGAAATGATGTTTTTAATTTCTTCTCTCTCCTCATTAAAAATTCAAAAAAAAAAATATATCTTTCCCTTTTTCTCTCTCATAAATTCGAAAATTTGAGTTGACTTTTTCAAAAATTTTAAAAAAAAAAATCTAGTTGTTTTCATGAGTCAAATCAAATTTTCAATTTGAAAATCCTATCTTTTCAAAAATCTTTTTCCAAAAATCAAATCTTTTTCAAAATTCTTAGTTATTTTCGAAAATTCCAAAAATCTTTTTCAAAAATCTTTTTCTTATTTTTATATCAAATTTTCGAAAATAACATAATCAATTAATGTTTTGATTCAAAAATTTGAAGTTTGTTACTTGCTTGTTAAGAAAGATTCAAACTTAAAGTTCTAGAATCATATCTTGTGATTTCTTATGAATCAAGTCATTAATTGAGATTTTAAAAATCAAATCTTTTTCAAAATTAATTTCTAAAATATCTTCTTATCTTACCTTTTTCAAAAAGTTGGTTTCAAAATATCTTTTCTAACCTCCTAACTTCTTATCTTTTCAAAAATTTGTTTCAACTAACTAACTAACTTTTTGTTTGTTTCTTAACTTTTTCAAAACTACCTAACTAACTCTCTCTCTCTAATTTTCGAAAATATCTTCCCTCTTTTTCAAAAATTTCTTTTTAATTAACTAATTATTCTTATTTTTATTTTTGATTTTAAAAATTTTCAAAAAATACTAACATTTTTCAAAAACCATTTTCGAAAATCACTAACTCTTTTTCAAAAATTATTTTCGAAAATACCTTCTCTCTCATCTTATTCTATTTATTTATTCATCTACTAACATCTCATCTCACATCTCAACCCTCCTCACAGTTGTGTTTCTTCCATTATATTACATTCTTTGTCTCCCCCTCTTCTTCCACTCACAAAGGGATCCCTATACTGTGGTATAAAGGATCTCTATTATTATTATTATTTTTCTGTGCCCTCTTCTTTGTCATATGAGCAGGAGCAAGGATAAGAACATTCTTGTGGAAGCAGATCCAGAACCTGAAAGGACTCTGAAGAGAAAACTAAGAGAAGCTAAATTACAACAATCAAGAGATAACCTTTCAGAAATTTTCGAACAGGAAGAGGAGATGGCAGCCGAAAATAATAATAATGTAAGGAAGATGCTTGGTGACTTTACTGCACCTAATTCCAATTTACATGGAAGAAGCATCTCCATTCCTGCCATTGGAGCAGACAACTTTGAGCTGAAACCTCAATTAGTTTCTCTAATGCAGCAGAACTGCAAGTTTCATGGACTTCCATCTGAAGATCCTTTTCAGTTCATAACTAAATTCTTGCAAATATGTGATACTGTTAAGACTAATGGAGTAGATCCTGAAGTCTACAGGCTCATGCTTTTCCCTTTTGCTGTAAGAGACAGAGCTAGATTATGGTTGGATTCTCAACCCAAAGACAGCCTGAACTCTTGGGATAAGCTGGTCACGGCTTTCTTAGCCAAGTACTTTCCTCCTCAAAAGCTGAGCAAGCTTAGAGCTGATGTTCAAACCTTCAGACAGAAAGAAGGTGAATCCATCTATGAAGCTTGGGAAAGATACAAACAGTTGACCAAAAAGTGTCCTTCTGACATGCTTTCAGAATGGACCATCCTAGACATATTCTATGATGGTTTATCTGAGCTATCAAAGATGTCACTGGACACTTCTGCAGGTGGATCCATTCACCTAAAGAAAACGCCTGCAGAAGCTCAAGAACTCATTGACATGGTTGCTAATAACCAGTTCATGTACACTTCTGAGAGGAATCCCGTGAGTAATGGGACGCCTATGAAGAAGGGAGTTCTTGAAGTTGATACTCTGAATGCCATATTGGCTCAGAATAAAATATTGACTCAGCAAGTCAATATGATCTCTCAGAGTCTGAATGGAATGCAAGCTGCATCCAACAGTACTCAAGAGGCATCTTCTGAAGAAGAAGCTTATGATCCTGAGAACCCTGCAATAGAAGAGGTAAATTATTTAGGTGAACCTTATGGAAACACCTATAACTCATCATGGAGAAATCATCCAAATTTCTCATGGAAGGATCAAAAGCCTCAACAAGGCTTTAATAATGGTGGAAGAAACAGGTTTAGCAATAATAAACCTTTTCCATCATCCACTCAGCAACAGACAGAGAACTCTGAACAAAATACTTCTAATTTGGCAAACTTAGTCTCTGATCTGTCTAAGGCTACTGTAAGTTTCATGAATGAAACAAGATCTTCCATTAGAAATTTGGAAGCACAAGTGGGCCAGCTGAGTAAAAGGATCACTGAAATCCCTCCCAGTACTCTCCCAAGCAATACAGAAGAGAATCCAAAAGGAGAGTGCAAGGCCATTGACATAAGCACCATGGCCGAACCTGTGAGGAGAGGAGAGGACGTGAATCCCAAGGAGGAAGACCTCCTGGGACGTCCAGTGATCAATAAGGAGCTTCCCTCTGAGGAACCAAAGGACTCTGAGGCTCATACCATAGAGATTCCATTGAACCTCCTTATGCCCTTCATGAGCTCTGATGAGTATTCCTCTTCTGAAGAGAATGAGCATGTTACTGAAGAGCAAACTGCCAAGTTTCTTGGTGCAATCATGAAGCTGAATGCCAAATTATTTGGCATTGATACTTGGGAAGTTGAACCTCCCTTGTTCATCAATGAACTAAGTGATCTGGATCAACTGACATTGCCTCAGAAGAGACAGGATCCTGGAAAGTTCATAATACCCTGCACCATAGGCACCTTGATCTTTAAGGCTCTGTGTGACCTTGGCTCAGGAATAAACCTCATGCCCCTCTCTGTAATAGAGAAACTGGGAATCTATGGGGTGCAAGCTGCTAAAATCTCATTAGAGATGGCAGACAGTTCAAGAAAACAGGCATATGGACAAGTAGAGGACGTATTAGTAAAGGTTGAAGGCCTTTACATCCCTGCTGATTTCATAGTCCTGGATACTGGAAAGGAAAAGGATGAATCCATCATCCTAGGAAGACCTTTCCTGGCCACAGCAAGAGCTGTGATTGATGTTGACAGAGGTGAAATAGTCCTTCAATGGAATGAGGACTCCCTTGTGTTTAAAACTCAAGGATCTCCCTCTGCAACCATGGAGAGGAAGCATGAAAAGCTTCTCTCAAAGCAGAGTCAACCCAAGCCCCCACAGTCAAACTCTAAGTTTGGTGTTGGGAGGCCACAACCAAACTCTAAGTTTGGTGTTGAACTCCCATATCCAAACTCTAAGTTTGGTGTTGGAGAGTTTCAACAATGCTCTGAACATCTGTAAGGCTCCATGAGAGCCCACTGTCAAGCTATTGACATTAAAGAAGCGCTTGTTGGGAGGTAACCCAATGTTTATTTATCTAATTTTGTTTTTGTTTTTCAGGTTTTATAGGTTCATGATCATGTGGAGTCACAAAATAAATAGAAAAATTGAAAACAGAATCAAAAACAGCAGAAGAAAAGTCACACCTTGGAGGAGCATCTGTTTGGCGTTCAGCGCCAGAACAGAGCATGGTTCTGGCGCTGAACGCCCAAAATGGGCAGCTTCTGGGCGCTGAACGCCAGAACAGGCATGGTTCTGGCGTTCAACGCCAGAAATGGCACACAAATGGACGTTGAACGCCCAAAATGGGCACCAACCTGGCGCTGAACGCCCAGAGTTGTGTGCAAAGGCATTTTTACATGCCTAATGGGTGCAGGGATGTAAATCCTTGAACACCTCAGGATCTGTGGACCCCACAGGATCCACTCAGGATCTGTGGACCCCACAGGATCCCCACCTACCTCCACTCACTTCTTCTCACCACTTTCTTTCACACAACCCCATAAACACTCTTCCCCAAAAACCCTTCACCAATCACCTCAAACTCTCTTCCCCATCACCTCTTCACCACTCACATCCATCCACTCTTCCCCATAAACCTACCTCATAAACTCCACCTACCTTCAAAAATTCAAAACCAATTTCCCACCCAAACCCACCCATATGGCCGAAACCTTTCCCCCCTCCCTCCCTTATATAAAACCCTCCATTCTTCATCAAATTCACACAACACACCCCTCTACACCCTTCTTGGACGAAACACTCCCCACTCTCCCTCTCCTCCATTTCTTCTTCTTCTTCATCTATTCTTTCTTTTATTGCTCGAGGGCGAGCAAAATTCTAAGTTTGGTGTGGTAAAAGCATAAGCTTTTTGTTTTTCCATTACCATTGATGGCACCTAAGACCGGAGAATCCTCTAGAAAGGGGAAAGGGAAGACAAAAGCTTCCACATCCGAGTCATGGGAGATGGAAAGGTTCATCTCCAAAGCCCATCAAGACCACTTCTATGATGTTGTGGCCAAGAAGAAGGTGATCCCCGAGGTCCCTTTCAAACTCAAAAGAAATGAGCATCCGGAGATCCGACATAAAATTCAAAGAAGAGGTTGGGAAGTTCTAACAAATCCTATCCAACAAGTCGGCATCCTAATGGTTCAAGAGTTCTACGCCAATGCATGGATCACCAAGAACCATGATCAAAGTAAGAACCCGGATCCAAAGAACTATGTTACAATGGTTCAGGGCAAATACTTAGATTTTAGTCCGGAGAATGTGAGGTTGGCGTTTAACTTGCCCATGATGCAAGAAGATGAACGCCCCTACACTAGAAGGGTCAACTTTAATCAAAGGTTGGACCAAGTCCTTATGGACATATGTGTAGAAGGAAATCAATGGAAGATTGACTCCAAAGGCAAGCCGGTTCAACTAAGAAGATTGGACCTCAAGCCTGTAGTTAGAGGGTGGTTGGAGTTCATTCAATGCTCAATCATTCCCACTATAGACCGGGCCATCATGATCCATAGCATCATGATTAGAGAAGAGGTGGAAGTTCATGAGATTATACCTCAAGAACTCCACAAGGTGGCTGACAAGTCCTCCACCATGGCAAGGTTAGCCTTTCCTCACCTCATTTGCCACCTATGCAATTCGGCTGGGATTGATATAGAGGGAGATATCCTCATCAAAGAGGACAAGCCCATCACTAAGAAAAAGATGGAGCAAGCAAGAGAGCCCACTCATGGAGCTCAAGAGGCATATGAAGCTCATCACCATGAGATCCCGAAGATGCCTCAAATGCACTTTCCTCCACAAAACTATTGGGAGAAAATTAACACCTCCCTAGGAGAATTGAGTTCCAATATGGGACAACTAAGGGTTGAACATCAAGAGCACTCCATCATGCTCCATGAAATTAGAGAAGATCAAAAAGCAATGAGGGAGGAGCAACAAAGACAAGGAAGAGACATAGAAGAGCTCAAGGACATCATTGGTTCCTCAAGAAGGAAACGCCACCATCACTAAGGTGGATTCATTCCTTGTTCTTATTTCTTCTGTTTTTCATTTTCTATGCTTATCTATGTTTGTGTCTTTATTACATGATCATTAGTAGTTAGTAACTTTGTCTTAAAGTTATGAATGTCCTATGAATCCATCACCTCTCTTAAATGAAAAATGTCTTAATTCAAAAGAGCAAAAAGTACATGAGTTTCGAATTTATCCTTGAACTTAGCTTAACTATATTGATGTGGTGACAATGCTTCTTGTTTTCTGAATGTATGCTTGAACAGTGCATATGTCTTTTGAAGTTGTTGTTTGAGAATGTTAAATATGTTGGCTCTTGAAAGAATGATGACTAGGAGACATGTTATTTGATAATCTGAAAAATCATAAAAATGATTCTTGAAGCAAGAAAAAGCAGCAAAGAACAAAGCTTGCAGAAAAAAAAATAGGCGAAAAAAAATATAGAAAAAAAAAAAAGAAAAAGCAAGCAGAAAAAGCCAAAGCTCTTAAAACCAAGAGGCAAGAGCAAAAAGCCAATAACCCTTAAAACCAAAAGGCAAGGGCAAATAAAAAGGATCCCAAGGCTTTGAGCATCAGTGGATAGGAGGGCCTAAAGGAATAAAATCCTGGTCTAAGCGGCTAAACCAAGCTGTCCCTAACCATGTGCTTGTGGTGTGTAGGTGTCAAGTGAAAACTTGAGACTGAGCGGTTAAAGTCAAGGTCCAAAGCAAAAAAAGAGTGTGCTTAAGAACCCTGGACACCTCTAATTGGGGACTTTAGCAAAGCTGAGTCACAATCTGAAAAGGTTCACCCAATTATGTGTCTGTGGCATTTATGTATCTGGTGGTAATACTGGAAAACAAAGTGCTTAGGGCCACGGCCAAGACTCATGAAATAGCTGTGTTCAAGAATCATCATACTGAACTAGGAGAATCAATAACACTATCTGAACTCTGAGTTCATATAGATGCCAATCATTCTGAACCTCAATGGATAAAGTGAGATGCCAAAACTATTCAAGAGGCAAAAAGCTATAAGTCCCGCTCATTTGATTGAAGCTATGTTTCATTGATAGTTTGGAATTTATAGTATATTCTCTTCTTTTTATCCTATTTGATTTTCAGTTGCTTGGGGACAAGCAACAATTTAAGTTTGGTGTTGTGATGAGCGGATAATTTATACGCTTTTTGACATTGTTTTTAGTATGTTTTTAGTAGGATCTAGTTACTTTTAGGGATGTTTTCATTAGTTTTTATGTTAAATTCACATTTCTAGACTTTACTATGAGATTGTGTGTTTTTTTGTGATTTCAGGTATTTTCTGACTGAAATTGAGGGACTTGAGCAGAAATCAGATTCAGAGGATGAAGAAGGACTGCTGATGCTGTTGGATTCTGACCTCCCTGCACTCAAAGTGGATTTTCTGGAGCTACAGAACTCGAAATCATGCGCTTCCAATTGCGTTGGAAAGTCGACATCCAGGGCTTTCCAGCAATATATAATAGTCCATACTTTGGCCAAGAATAAAGGACGTAAACTGGCGTTCAACGCCAGCTTTCTACCCAAATCTGGCGTCCAACGCCAGAAAAGGAGCCAAAACCAGAGTTGAACGCCCAAACTGGCACAAAAGCTGGCGTTCAACTCCAAGAAGGACCTCTACACGTGCAACACTCAAGCTCAGCCCAAGCACACACCAAGTGGGCCCCGGAAGTGGATTTATGCATCAATTACTTACTTCTGTAAACCCTAGTAGCTAGTTTATTATAAATAGGACCTTTCACTATTGTATTAGACGTCTTTTTGACCATCTTTGGATTACCTTATGATCCTTTGATCACGTTTTGGGGGCTGGCTATCTCGGCCATGCCTGGACCTTTCACTTATGTATTTTCACGGTAGAGTTTCTACACTTCATAGATTACGGTGTGGAGCTCTGCTGTTCCTCAAAGATTAATGCAAAGTACTATTGTTTTCTATTCAATTCATCTTATTTCGCTTCTAAGACATTCATTCGTACTTTAATCTGAATGTGATGAACGTGACAATCATCATCATTCCCTATGAACGCGTGCCTGACAACCACTTCCGTTCTACCTTCGACTGAATGAGTATCTCTTAGATCTCTTAATCAGAATCTTCGTGGCGTAAGCTAGAATGATGGCGGCATTCAAGAGAATCCGGAAAGTCTAAACCTTGTCTGTGGTATTCCGAGTAGGATTCAATGAATGAATGACTGTGACAAGCTCCAAACTCGCGATTGCAGGGCGTTAGTGACAGACGCAAAAGGATAGTAAATCCTATTCCAGCATGATCGAGAACCGACAGATGAATAGCCGTGCCGTGACAGGGTGCGTTGACCATTTTCACTGAGAGGATAAGATGAAGCCATTGACAAGGGTGATGCCTCCAGACGATTAGCCGTGCCGTGACAGGGCATTGGATCATTTTCCCGAGAGATGACCGAAAGTAGCCATTGACAGTGGTGATGTATCACATAAATCCAGCCATGGAAAGGAGTAAGACTGATTGGATGAAGATAGCAGGAAAGCAGAGGTTCAGAGGAACGAAAGCATCTCCATTCGCTTATCTGAAATTCTCACCAATGAATTACATAAGTATTTCCATCCTTATTTTATGTTTTATTTACATAATATATTGTAGCCCATATGAGTCAACTTAACTGAGATTTACAAGGTGACCATAGCTTGCTCCATACCAACAATCTCCGTGGGATTCGACCCTTACTCACGTAAGGTATTACTTGGACGACCCAGTGCACTTGCTGGTCAGTTACACGGAGTTGTGAACCGTGGTTTTGGCATCATGTTTTTGGCGCCATTTCCAGGGAAAGAAAGAGCAATGAACTTTACATAATTAAAGTGTAATCACGATTCCGCGTACCAACTTACAATGGGAATTAGCAAAATCCAAGATCAAAGTTGAAATGCACTTGAATGCAAAAACCCTAGTATAAATCCTAGTAGAGAAGATGATGAAAACTTAAAGAAAAACTACACTAAAAACTATCTACCACTACTCCTAAGCTATTCTAATGTTATGCTATCCTATGGTCTTCATTCTCCCTTCCATATGAGCTAAATGGCTTCAAAAATGGGCCTCAAATCTATCAAAATTGCGAGTTACGTGCTATTTTAATGAAGGCATGTACGTCCACGTGTGCGGACGCACAGACGTGTGCGTCTGCACACTCTGCAAAAAATCTCGACCCGTGCGTACGAACAGGAGGTTGTGCGCACGCACACTAGGTGATGCTTGAATGGACGCGCGACACAGCTCACACGCACGCGTGACACTAATTCGATGGCTGTGCGTACGTACGCATGTCTGTGCGCATGCACACTAGGCTGAGCTCTTCATCATTGATTCTTCATGCTTCCTCCACTTTGGATGCTCTTCTTTCTTTTTCTCCATGCCATTCCTGCCTTATACCTCTGAAATCACTAACAAATAACATCAAGGCATCCAATGGAAGTTAATTGGAATGAAATTAATCAAATTAGGCACAAAAGAGCATGTTTTCATAATCAAGAACAATTTAGGAGGAAAGTTCAAATGCATGCTATTTAGTGGAATAAGTGCAAGTTTATATGATGGAATCCATTCAATTTCAACCAAAAATCATCATCAAATATGGATTCATCTGTACGCACAGATGTGTGCATACGCACACTTTGCTGAATGTTCACCTGTGCGTACGCACAGAGGGTTGTACGCACGCACACATGCTAATTCCTTCTTGTGTGCACGCACACACGCTTGTGCGCATGCACACTTGACTGTGTAACAACCCTGGTTTTTGAAAATCAAATGATTAGTTATTTATAATTTATTATATTTGTTGACAATTATGTTTTAAGAAAATTATTTAGCTAGAGGTAATTAAATAGAGTTTCATGATAATTGGAGTTTAAACTAATTAGAATTTTTATATAATCTTTATTGGATCTTTGGTATAATTGAAATTATAATTTTGATAATTGAAAAATAAGAAGAATTGTATAATTTAATTTAAATAAATTCTATTTTGAATGAATTATGTTATTAATTTGAACTCCTAGAAATTATTTTATTAGAAATGATTAGATTCATATTTATAAATACTTTAAGTTTAAGTCAATTAATATTTATGTACAATTTTTATTATAATTAATTATTTTATAAATTAAAATTAAAGTTTCAGAGATAGAAAAATAATAGAGATTTGTATGATTTAATCTAGAAAATTGATATTTGAATTTAAATTGTACTTTACAAAATATAATTAACTTGTTCATTTTATAATGTAAATTAGAAATAATTGATTGAACTTAGCAATATGTTGATAAATAATGTTCCTAAATATTTTTAATAAAGTATATTTGATTTTAAAATTACTCTACCCTTCAATTTTATCAAAATATCTATTCATATCTATCCATATTACTTTATAAAATCCCTAATTTCTAACCCTAATTCCCAAATTGAATCAGAAACCCTAATTCCCAAATCAAAGAAACCCTAACCCTAATGTTTCACTTTCCTCAGCCTCTGAATGCAACCTCCACCCCCTTTTCTTCCTAACCACAATACATACACAAAACAGAGAAAGAAACGCAGAGATGGAGAGGAAGAAGAGAAGGAGAAGGGCGTGGCGCCGCCGGCTGGGTACCGCCACCGTCCATCCCATCGTTGCGCCGTGCACGTCGAGCCCGTTCCGCCGCTGACATCACCGAAAGGAGAGCGACCACCATGAGGAGCCACCGCCATCACCATCAGAGTTATCGTCGCCGTTTGTGGAGCCGCAAGGAGCGTCGCCGTCGTGCCAACCACCCACGCCGAGATGGAAGAGAGAAACAGAGGAGAGTAGTGTCGCGTCTACTGCGAGCTCGCCACGGAGGAAAGCCACACCTTCGCGGAAGGAACGAGGAGAGGAAGACGAGCCCGAGCCCAGAGCGGAAGGAAGAAGGCGTCGCTGTACCTTCCATCACCGTCGCCGTTCGTGCTCCGTCGTCGCAGCCGTTCCATGGAGACGCGTCACCAACGCTGAGTGATGGAGGAAGAGAACGCACGGGAGGAGCCGCTACTGTTGGGTTGCTGTTCTGCCACCGTCGCTGCCACGTGATGAAGGAGGAAGTTGCCCTGCCACCATCCGAGCTTGCTGCTGCAATCGTTTGTACTGCTACTTCTTCGTTCTGTTATTACTTTCTAATTGTTGTAAGACATTCTTGCTCTTATTTCAATTTGAGTTAGCCTTGAATGACTAGTATTGTTCATTTTATCTGTTTTGAATTCACCGTTTCTGATTGCTGCCGTGACCACCTCATGTTGCTGCTGGCTCTGTTTAAAAATGGCTGCTACTTCTGGAATCCCAGATCGGAGAGGAGAGGAGGCGTTTAACCTTGTCATTGTTGCTGCCATGGAAATAGGTGCTGGAAACTGCTAATAGAGCATCTGCGTTTAGTGATTTTTGCAAGGTTCGACTAACTGAGGTAGGGGATTTAACGTTTTTAATTTAGAATGGCTACAAAGTTATTGGATAAGTGCAAATGGTTAATAATAGTTAAGAATTTCTTAATTGACAAGAATGACTTGAAATGTGTTTGAGAATGGTTAGCTATTGTGATTTTTCTAAGTTATGATTCGAATTAAATGTGGTTGTGAACGGTGATTAAACTGGTGATATTGATTTTGATTTGAGGCTGTAACTATTACCGATTTTCTAATTGTTTGGAATTATTGAGAATCCTGTTATTTGATTATGTTGAGCTGGTTGCCAAAAGCTGGTGAAATTCTGATCTTTGACGGATTTATATTGAATTGAATGATGTGCTGGTTATTGGATATAGTGTAACGGTAGTGGATTTGTTGGAAATTCTGATCTTATGTGATATTGCTGAATTGGTTGAAATTTGGTTGTGAATTGTATTTTGAATTACTGATTTTTTTGTGATGAGTTGACTGAGATTTTGATCTTGAGTGAGTTATTTTGAATTGTTTGATATTGAATTGGAATTTTGGTATATTGGAATGGCTGTGAAATAGACTTGTGACGGGTTGAAATTAGTTGAAATGGGGTTGTGAATGATTTATTTAATGTTACTTATTAAGCTGAAAAATGTTGAGCTAATTATTAAAAATCTGACGTTTTGATAATTGATGAATGGAGTTTAGATTAAGGCTGTGATTGTGACTGGTTCTGTTGCTGTGAGTGATTGATTAATTGGTAAGATAAATTCTGGCTAAGTTGTGGTTGTATTCTGATTATTAAGAATAAGTGCTTGTTGTTGTTTTTTAGTTATCTGATGTAACGGAACGGCTGTGATACTGACAACGACTGATTGGAATTGGCTTTGATGGTTGCTAAAGTTGATTTATAATTAATTAGAATTAAGTTTGAGAACAGTTAAAAGATTGAAGTTTGATTACTAAATCATTCTCTTCAAATTTGACTTTTAAAACTAAATAGTAACTGTGCTAAAGAGTAAATGACATTAAAATAATTAGAATTATGAAAGGCTGATTTTTGGGATTACTAGTTGATTGAGTTTAATTTTGAAAGGATTCCATGATATGTGAAAAGTAAATATGAATTGATGAGATTGGAGTTGGATTGATGGATTAGTTGGAATTGTGGAGTATAATTGATTTGTTAAATATTATGAATTGTGAATGTCTGATTGATTGAGAATTATCTGTTTGAAAATTGTTGGGAAAAGGATTGGTGATTTGTGGAGAAAGAGGGAACCCGTAACGGTGGCTAGGTCCGAGTTTTAGGGGAAGTGCTGTCGAAATTTTATAAAAATCTGAGGTTTCATTTGAAAAGTTATTTTAGAAGCTTTGAATTTGGAAAATTATATCACTTGAGCTTTATTTAGTTTAGAAAAGAATTAAAACATTTTGAGTTCAATTTACCAAGGAAAGGAATTATGTTTCGAACTTGAATTATTTAAGAAAGAAATTATGTTTTGAATTTGATTCAATATAGAAAGAGTTATGTTTTGGGCTTGAAATAAAGGATTACCTTTTTAGAAATTTGGTGAAATAATAATATTTGAATTTAAATAGTAAGAGAGATGATTTTTGAATCTTTGTGAAGTTAGTAAACTTGAGAAAGAGTTTTATTTGATAACTTCTAATGAAAGGTTATGTTTTGAAAAGTGTTTAATGAATTTAAAAATAAATGATTTTCTTGAGTCTTTGATAGAGAACTAAAATGAAAGATAGTTTTAAAGTTGCCTTGACTCAAGATTGCCATAGCAGAGATTATGAACTGAATTGATGATTGAGACTTTTATGACCGAATGGTAAAGAGAAATGGCTTGAGCCAAGATATTGCAAAAGTGAAAGATGTAAAGTTTATACAGTATGATTGAATAGAGAAAGAAAGAGGTACTGCATAAGAATGTGAAAGTAATGATGAATAATGAGAATGATAATGAATGATGATAAAGAGAATGATTATGTAATGATCTGCTGCGTGAAGGCAGCCAGATAGATGGTGGTACGACCACTAAGAGCGCTTCCCTGGGATACTTAGCTATAATGCTATTCTGTAAATCAGAGGACTCTTACAGAGGTATCGAGAAAATACATAACTAACATATGCTCCTGTAAGTCAAAGGACTCTTACAGTGAGTGTGTTGGGCAGACTAGCTCCACCCTGCAAGTCAAAGGACTCTTGCAGTGGTTTGCCCCGCAAGTCAAAGGACTCTTGCGATGGGTGTTGCCAACAGGGAAGCCTTACCTGGTCAAAGGACTCCGGGTAACGTCGGGAGCGGGTATGTAACCGACAAATGAGCTCATTACCTGCACTAGGGCTAGACATGCATCATCCTTGTTTGCGCATCTGCATTTGATTGGGTTTGCTCGTTGTACTTCCCTGTGATTATGTTGTTTGCCTTGCTGTGACTTGTTTGTGTGTTGAATTGAATATTTGGTTAGTGCTATTAGTTGGTGAATGTATGATGATGAGTAAGAATTGATGTTGTGATTGAAAATTAATTGTGTGGTTAAAAAATGCTTAATATGACCAGTTTTATATTTTGGAATTTGCCTTGAGCTTAGAGATTTTCTTTGGAAGAGGTAAATAAGTAGTTAAAGTAAAACCAAGAATAGTATTTTCATAAGAGTTTAATAAAAATATAGTTTCCTTGAGTATGTTAATTATTTGCATTCTATTTCATTACTTTTATGGCATTCCCATTCCCTACTGAGAACATGTGGTTTGTTCTCACCCCAAAATTTTCCACCCTTTCAGTGACACAGGTTCGAAGACACAGTGTGAAGCTGGGGCGATTATAGAATTTATTTATGAGTTAAGTTTAAGATAATTTGCTTTCATAGAGTTCCCTCGCCCTTATTGCTTAAGATTTTTATTTCATACAGAGGGATAGGATTTGTATCTGAGTTTTATTTGAAATCTTTTGTATGACAGATATTATTATTAATAATTATGTGATTATTATTACTCTGAAATGTTTGATATATGATTTTGATTATCAAAAACAAAATTTTCTGGAATTTTCTATAAAACTAATCGCGATATCGAACTAAAGGCTCAATAGTAAATAGTTAATAAAGGTAAGCAGGTTGGTAACGCCTTACTTTCGGTACGATCATGACGTTCTGGAAGTTGGGTCGTTACAGACTGTGTGTACTTTTCCTTGTTTTCTTCATGTGTTCTCCCTTGTACATGCTTTCTTCCACTTTTACCAACCTATTCTTGCCTAAGTCACCTGAAATCACTCACAAAACATATCACAGCATCGAATGGCATAAAAGTGAAATTAAATTGCTCAATTCAAGCACAAAAACGCATGTTTTCACATTAATGTCCAAATTAGGGAGAAATCACAAAAGTATGCTATTTTGGTGCCTAAGTGTGAGTTTATGTGATGAAATCCATCCAAATCAAACCAAAATATCTCATCAAATATGGACTCGTCAATTCCCCCGCACTTAAACAATAACATATCCTCATGCTCAACCAAACAAGGAGAATAATCAAAGGGGTAACAACTTATTGAATGCAACTATCTATATGCATTCAATTATACTATATACTATCTATATCTATCTATCTATCTATCTATAGTTCCTATTGATTTGGTGAAACAAACAATCAAATTCCCAAACAGGAGTATAGACATGTAGGGCTAAGCAAAGAAATAGCTCAATGCAAACAAAATCTAAAGAATTGATTTAACTCATCAAAATGAAGCAACTTGCAAGAATACATGATAAGAGAGGTGGAAACATAGAATTAAGTGATAGAACCCTCACTAGGTGTGTATGCACTCTAATCGCTCGGTGTCTAGGGTTTTTAATCACTCATGTCTCCTCTAAAAATGCTTTCAAGGATTTGCTTTTCATCTAACAATCAACAACCATGTGATGCATGAATGCAATTATCATGAGGGCTAATTAAGGTTGTAATGGGGTTAGGGTCAACATGGGATAGATATGGCTAAGTGGACTAAGATTGAATCCTTGATTAGTTTAAGTATCCAACTTAACCTATCTCATTCCAATAACAAAAATATGCAATCCTAACCTTCCCACTCTCACTTTTTCCACACATTCATGTATGGTCATTCATTCACATCACATATGCATTCCTTATTTGTTTCTTTTCTCTTTGGGGTAACTTTTGTCCCTTTTTTTTTTCAATCAAAATAAATGCATAAGGTTTAGTAGTTCATACATGAATGCACCCATTTTTCCATAATTTTTCTTTCAATGCATAACCAAAATTACTTTTCTACCAAAGTTCTTCCCAAGAATTCCCCCACACTTAAAGTGTAACACACTCCTCAACCTAAGCTAATGAAGGATACAATTCAAGGTAAATTATGGTTTTTCGCTTAAGGTTGTGCTGTGGTAACATAGAAAACAGTGGGGTAAGTAAGGCTCAAAGGGGGGTAACAATGGTAGATATAAAGGGTAAGTCTATATGGGTTAGTGAGCTATACGAAGATGGCCTCAATCATACTAAATGCATTCAAACATCAATTATCGGAAATAAAGAATTAAGCAAAACTAAGATCACAATCATAGAAGAGATATAGCACACAATGAACAAAAGTTTTGTGGTTATAAATTGTAACCACTCATTATAGACTCAAATCTCACAAGGTATTTTGTTCTTTCCTCTTCTATGTTCCATAAAAATCATTCAAGCAACATTAAAAATAATTTTCCAAATCAATTCATTAGAACGCCCTAAAACAAAATTCTTGAAAATTTTTGTTGTTTTCACCAAAATTATTTCCTATGTGTATATATGATGTTGTGATGGATGCAAAGTTCAAAATTTCCTAGTTCTTTTCCTAATTTTCAAAAACCAAAAACTAACATGATCAATTAGGACAAAATTGAACTAAGTACTATACTATTCACAACATCCATTCACAACCAAAATTCATAAGCTATATATCATGTAAAATAAAGTGCAAAATATATATATATATATATACTAAAAATGGGGATGCAATGCTGGAGTGGAAAACTCTGAGACACTCCAAAAAATTGTATGTCCTCCCCCACACTTAAATGGTTGCACGGTCCTCCGTGCCAAAAATCAAACCGGGGGTGGTCAACTCTGAGACACTCCACCATTTGGCGATAGTGGGTAATGTAGTCGCTGATAGATGATGATCGCACGGGTAAGCTCTGTAGTGGTCTTAGCTGCCTCTGCTGCCTCTGCTGCCGTCTCTACTATTTCTCCAACTCTCTCAACTGTTGGCTCCTCCACTACCTGTTCCTCTGCCTCAGCTGTCAGCTCTGTCTCAGGCTCGGGCTCTGGCTCTGGTGTAGCTATAGGAGGTAGACCGGGATCTCTACCATCAATCATGGCTGCCAACCACTGAAACTGGTGCTCAGTGCGGCGGATGGCCTAAAGAATGTCCTAGGCCAGCTCATAAGTTGTCCGAGGAGTAGGTGCGGGTGTTGAAGGTGTAGAAGGTGCTAAGGGTGTGGATGATGATGGCAGCTCTGTAGTCTTTCTCTTCTTCTGTGGCGGCCCATCATATTCTCCATATGGCAGAAATGGCTGGGTGTTGATGTAGACAGATGTCCGGTCTATCGGACGTCTCTCCGCCCCAGACAAAGTAGCCAATCTGGTGATCATCGATGGGAAGGAGACATTGTACTTCTGCTGTTGGTTCACCTTCCACATCGACTCTCTGATAAGAGGAAGAACAGATATCCTCTTTCCCTCCGAAATCGCCGAGAGTAGTACTGCGACACGGACCCGAATGTGAGTAGCATGCATGCTTGGCAAGATGTAGTCGACGATGATCTACTGCTAGATCCTCGCCTCAGAATGGAGATGATCACATGCAATGCATTATGGGACCACGTTCTCCCCTCTGCTGTATTCCCAGTGGGCCTCAGGAAGCCCAATCCTCTTTAGAACTGCATCTAAGGAAAGCTTGCCCGAAGTCAAGTCTGCCACTATCTTAGGGTAAGAATTGCGGGTCAGAGGAATATGCGGAATTTGTAAGAGGGCCTTTAAAGCATGATCGGAGGTGTCTAGGGTGACACCTCAAAGAAAAATGGATGTGGCCTCTCTCTCAGCAGATTTTCGTAGAATTCTTTGACCATGTGTTCATTAATTTTCACAGGGTCGAATTCTACAAACTTTGACTGGTAGAAATCAAGTCAGTTATGTACGACTTCCGCATATTTCTCTGGTATACTGAACTTCCTCTCATAGTGGAAAGCTTTCTTTTCTAATTTCTTATACTGCTCATGGGCTTCCTCAGTGATAAAAGTGTCCGGCTGAGTGCTCGGACGTGCGGGAGGAGGAGGCAAAGGGTTGGCCTTCTCCTTTCCCTTGCGAGGCATCCTGAAAAAGGACAAAAACGGGATACAACTTAGGAGAAACAACTAAAAATCACAAAAGCAAAGAGAAAATAGTAAAACAATGCAAATTTGAGCCAATAAAGTAAACAGATACTTAAATGAGGAAAACATATTCAAAAGAAGTGATATGCTCAAAGGAAAATGTAGTTTTCCATAATCAAGGAACCTAAGTAGCAATAAAAGGGAATGAATGACAATTAAAGCATAAATAACTCAGGTATAGCGATGAAAGTGAATTAACTAAAGAAAATTGGTCATTGTCATTATGCATTGAAACTTGAAAGATTAGCAAAAATTGGCACAAAGAGAATAATCAATTCATCAATTAAAGAACTTGCCTATTCAATACCAAAAAGTAAAAATAATCAGCCAACACAGCCCTTGTTCACAAAGCAATACTTGATGGAAATCAATTTGAATTGCTCAAAAAACTTGAAGGAACAACTGGCTATGTGTGTGATCATTTATGTTTTAAAAACTGCATGAATAAGCAATATTATCACTTCACTCGCTAACTTTGTATGCACTTAACATATGACGCCAACCAAGTAATCAAAGCTGAAATTTCAGTTCAATTTGGCGTTTTAAGCAAAATCAGCAACTAAATGCATAACCAAACAAATGATCAAGTTAAAGTATGATATGCACAGCTAAAATTACACCAAACAGTTGATCAAGCTGAAAAGTTAAAGCCAATTTGGTGTTTCGAGGAAAAGTAACACTAGGTGCATATAAGATTCAGTCTTAACCATCATCCAATATGTAAGAAAACTGCACAAGTATGAATTAAAATGCCTTATGAAAACAAAATTCAAAGCTCATGTTGATCAGCCAAGAGAATCAAATCAAAAACATCATTTAGGCAATATATCAAGCATGTGGTGTGCATCAATTTCAGACAGCTTTCTCAGTTCAATTTCAGCATCAATCAACCCAGAAATTACAGAAAGATCAGCCAACAACAATTCCAGTCCAAAAACACAAGTTTAACTAACCTAAGCCTAACCAAAATTTCTAAAACAGAATAAAAAAGTAGTTAAAAATAAATAGCAAAGAAATGGAACGGGGTAGGGAGAGGGTAGAACCTGTGTTGATGAGAGGGAAGGAATAAGGTAAGATGAGGCGGAGGGGTGGTGGTGTCATAGCGGCACAGAAGTCTGCCGCTGGAGCTGAAGACGCAGGCAGAGAGGGCGTGGAGACAGGGGTGATGCGCAGAAAGGAAGAGAAATGGAGAAAGGAAGGAAGAAGGAAGAGAGAGAGGGTGGGCAACGATGGTCGCTGGTGTTGGCATCGAGGTCGGACAGAGGTGGCTGGGTGTAACGACCCAACTTCCAATACGTCATGATCGTACCAAAAGTAAGGCGTTACTGACCTGTTTTCCTTATTAACTATTTACTATTAAGCCTTTAGTTCGATATCGCGATTCAATTTTAGTAAAAATACCAGAAATTTTTGTTTTTGTTAATCAAAATCATATAGCCAACATTACCAAGTAATATTAATCACATAATTATTAATAATAGTAATATTATACAAAAGAATTTAAATAAAATTCAGGTACAACTCCTATCCCTCTGCATAAAATAAAAACCTTAAGCAGTAAGGGCGAGGGAATTCTATGAAAGAAACTCAAGTCATAAACTTAACTCGTAAATAAGGTTTAACAATCGCCCGCAGCTTCAAACGGAGTCTTCGAACCTGTGTCACTGAAAGGGTGGAAGATTTTGGGGTGAGAACAAACCACACGTTCTCAGTAGGGAATGGGAATGCCGTAAAAGTAATGATTTACATGCAAATAATTAACTCAAGTTTCCAATGTAGTTTTCTTTATCAAACCTTTTCAAAAATTTCTTAAGACTTACTTGAAACCGTTTAAATCCCTTTCTTTAAATCATATTACTTACATAAAGTCTCAACCGCATTAGCAATTCATCAGCTACAAATAGCATTCCTCAACCATCACAGTAACTAAGTAAATCAGCAACATAAATAATATACCCAAACCTCATTTCACAAATACCATTCCTCTATACTTTACTAAGTTCACAGCATCAACAAAAATATCTAATCAAACACACAAGCAAGTCACTAAGACAAATAGCACAATCACAAAGAGACAAGACAAGCAACACAAATTATAAAGAAATAAAACAAACAAACACAATCAAATGCAGATGCGCAAATAAGGATGATGCATGTCTAGCCCTAGTGCAGGTAATGAGCTCATCTGTCGGTTACTAACCCGCTCCCGACATTATCCAGTAACCTCTGTCTGGATAAGGCTTTCCTATTGGCTATACCCCTGTGTACAGGAAATAACCCCTCTGCCACCACAGGGTCCACTGCACGCAGGAAATAACACATCTGCCACTGCAGGGATGTACGCCGACACACCTTCTGTATACAGGAAATAACCCCTCTGCCACTACAGAAATGGAACAGGTGGTCACGGTACTTTTGTAGCAGGAAATAACCCCTCTGCCTTACAGAAATAAAATATGGATCTGTACCGTAGGAAAGCGTTCTCAGTGATCACACCATTATCTATCTGACTGCCTCACTGCAGCAGATGATCATACAAGTATATCTGGAGTTGCCTTAACGCAACAATTGAATAAACACATCTCTTGGGTTGCCTCAAGCAATAAATGACCTTTCAACAAGTCCTCTGCTTTTTATTCTCTTTTATAATCATAAATACGCAAGCGGGACAAAACCCATGTCCTTGCCAACAATTTCACAAACTGAATACCTTTCCTCAAAAGAATCAGTGTAATTATCATCATAAGTTACCATTCCCATTATTCATCTCCAGTTATATATTCTTATACAATATCTCTCTCTTTCTTTATTCAATCATGTTGTACAAACTTCACAGCTTCCACTTTTGCAACCGCTTAACTCGAACCAATTTTAAAACTATTTTCTAGTTTATTTTTCTTTCAAAAGACTCAAGAAAATCATTTATGTTAAATTCACTAAATACTTTTCAAAGCATCACCCTCTTACTAAAAGTAACCAAATAAAACTCTTTTTCAAATTTACTAACTTCCCAAAGACTCAAAACCCATCTCTTTTTACCATTCAAATTCAAATATTATTATTTCACCAAACTTCTAAGAAGATCATCCTTTATTTCAAACCTAAAACATAACTCTTTTCATATTAAATCAAACTCAAAACATATTTCTTTCTATTCTTAATAAATCAACTCAAAACGGAATCCTTTTCGTAATAAATCCATCTTAAACATAATATTTTTTTTTTCTCAATGAATAAAACCGAAAAACATAATTCATTTCTTTTCTTAGTAAATCAGAATCAAATAATATAATTTCCAAAATCCAAACCTTTTAAAATAACTTTTTTTTCAAGTAAAACCTCAGATTTCACAAAATTCCGGCAGCACCCCCCCTGAAACTCGGACTTAGCCACCCTTACGGGTTCCTTCTTTCTCAACATCTCATCAACCTTTCTCAACAGGTATCAAATAAAGGTTCTCAATCAATTAGAAAATCCACAATTTGCTATTCTCACATAATCCATCAATCTAATTTTCATCTCATCAATTCATAACTAAATTCTTAAGTCTTAGAATCCTTTCAAATTAAACTCAATCAATTCTCCATCCGTTTATTAGCAATTATCATAACAGATTCTCAATAATTATCTCATCATAATTCAGTTTAAGAACTAACATCCTTTCGTCCATTAGAATCAGAATTTTCCATCAACCATTCTTGAAAATTAACCCAGTCCAACGTCAAAAAAATTATGAATAGTTTCCCAAAAATCAGTCTTTAACCTCATGCAATATCGTTCACTATCAAATTACTAGTTCGTTTTCAAAACTACTATTTTACCTTAAAATTCAGGTTTCAAGAAAATTGATTTAGTAATCAAATGAACCATTCAAAAGTTACCAACTTGACATAATCAATTAAAATCGGAATTTCCAGCAATTCTAAAATAATCAGAAAACCAATAACAATCACAGCCATAACCCAAACTCAATTCACATCCGCATCCAATTTCGATCATAACTCAGAGCAATCACCACAACTAACTTTTCTTAAATACATTTCATTCAATAATTAACTCATCATATTTTAATTTAATAAATAACATTATCATTCACAGCCACACTTCAACCAATTTCAACCTTTCACAAGTCTATCTCATAGCCATTCTATTATATTAAAATTCCAATTCAATATCAAACAATTCAAAATAGTTCATCTAAGATCAGAATCTTATCCAATTCATCACAAAAAAATCAATCATTCAAAGTACAATTCACAATCGCATTTAATTTCACTTATAATTCAGAAGCATCACAATCACATCCAATTCAAATTCATAATTCAGAATAATCACAACAGTATCCAATTCCAGTCATAATTCACAATAATCACAACAGCTAACTATTCTCAAACACCTTTCAAGCAATTCACATCAATTAATCAATTCTTAACCATTGTTAACTATTTGCAATTATCCAATTAACTTTGTAGGCATTCTAAATTAAAAACGTTTAACTTTAAAAATTAATCCCCTACCTCAGAGTGTCGAAATTTGCAGAATTTAAATGCGACACACCTAGTATTCCAAATCCACAGCAGCAGCGGTAGTTTTGGCATCTCTAATCGACAACAGTGGCATTATGTCAGATTTTGGCACCCGTTCTGTTCCTATGGCAGCCACAGCGGTGGTCCTGGGCAGCTCCAGTGGCAGTGGGAAGCCTCAGTGTCAGCCAAACAGCAATGATAACGGTTCAAAATGGATCCAGAGCAACAGCCACAGCAGCTCCAGCAGCGACAGTGGCGTTCTTGTCAAACTCCAGAAACTAAGAGCAGAAGCAGAGTAGAGCAAGAACAGCAGCAGCAATCTTGAACCCAACAAACAGTAGTAGCAAGCCAACAGTAGCTCAGATGGTGGTTCAATAGGTCAAGCAGCGCAGCAGCTTAAGGGTGGTTATGGCAGTGGCGGCAGTGTCAACGGCGTGATTGGAAGCAGCAGCGATGACTAGGTGTACAACAGTGGCAAGAACTCCTCTTCCTCACGTTCTACTCGACGGCGGCTCCAAGGCAGACCAGCGGTAACGGCGACGACAAGGATGAACGGCGACGCAGCAACACGGTGACAGATCGGCGGCGTGACACGGAGGCTCCTGCTTCGCGTCCCTCTCTACGGGCTCCTTCTCTCTCTTCGGGTTCTTCTCAGGCGACGGCGGTGGCTTCCATCGACGTCACCTGGCCACGACGACGACGGCGACTTCCCTGGCGACGATGACGGCGATGCCAGGTTAAGGTGGAACGGTGACGGGGAAGGCTTCTCATTCCTCGCGTGTCTTCTCTCTGTTCATAGACCTCCAGTGACGGCGACGAAGAAAACCTCAACGGCGGTGACGAAGCGGGCTCCACGGAGCGGCGATGAGGGTGACGGCGGCGGTGGTACCAGGCCGGCGACGCTCTTCTTTCCTTCTGCCGGCACTATCTCTTCCTCCGATCTCCTCTCTGCGTGTATGTGTGTTTGTTACGTTGAGGGAGGGTAAGGCTGCGGCTATGTGGTGTAGAGGAGGGGGTTAGGGTCTCTGATGGGGAATTTAGGGTTAGGGTTTCCAATTTGGGAAATTAGGGTTTCTGAGGTTGATTTGGGAATTAGTGTTAGAAATTAGTGATTTTATAAAAGAATATGGATAGATATGAATAGATATTTTGATAAAATTGGAGGGTAGGATAATTTTAAAATCAAATATACTCTCTTAAAAATATTTAGGAACATTATTTATCAACATATTGCTAAGTTCACTCAATTATTTGTAATTTACATTATAAAATGAACAAGTTAATTATATTTTGTAAAGTATAATTTAAATTCAAATATCAATTTTCTAGATTAAATCATACAAATCTCTATTATTTTTCTATCTCTGAAACTTTAATTTCAATTTATAAAATAATTAATTTTAATAAAAATGGTACATAAATATTAATTGACGTAAACTTAAAGCATTTATAAAAATCAAACTAATCATTTCTAATAAATTAATTTCTAGGAGTTCAAATTAATAACATAATTCATTAAAAATAGAATTTATTTAAATTAAATTATACAATTCTTTCTTATTTTTCAATTACCAAAATTATAATTTCAATCATACCAAATATCTAATAAAGTTTATATAAAAATTCTAATTAATTTAAACTTCAATTATCATGAAACTCCATTTAATTACCTTTAGTAAAATAATTTTTTTAAAATAAAATTATCAACAAATAAAATAAATCACAAATAACTATTTTATTTGATTTTCAAAAACTAGGGTTGTTACACTGGGGTTGGGTGGTGATATAGCGGCGTAGGGTTGTTGGGTGTTGGGTTTACTTCAGAGACGAAGGAAAGAAGAAAAGAGATCTGGGGTAGCTAAAGTGTGAGTGATCTCCTTTTCGAATTAACGTTCGAAAAGGGACTCGTGCGTTCTGATGCACCACTATTTCGTGGTACATTTTGTACTTAATTGAGTGAATTTTATCCGCTAAACTCGCACTTATTCATTGAATTCGCATGTTTTACATTTTCCTCCCTAATTCTGTGCTGTGATTGAAAACATGCTTCTTTGACCTTAATTTTCCTATATTTAATCCACTCCTTTATACCATTCGATGTTGTGATCTATGCGTTAAGTGTTTTCAGGCTTTCTGGGGCAGGAATGGCTTAAAGGATGGAAAGGAAGCTTGCGAAAATGGAAGGAACACAAGAAACCAAGGAGCTGACCAGCGAGGAGCGACGCGAGCGCGTACCTGACGCGTGCGCGTCATTTGGAGCATTTCATGGCGACGTGTGCACGTACTTGACGCGTGATGGGTTGAACTTGAAATTCCAACACCTAAACTCACCGGCAAGTGTACCGGGTCGCATCAAGTAGTAATAACTCACTTAGAGTGAGGTCGATCCCACAGGGATTGATGGATCAAGCAACTTTAGTGGGTGATTAGTTTAGTCAAGCTAACATTGAAGTGAAATTGAGTGAAAATTTGAGAATAGATTGTAAAGTGCAGAGAATTTAAAGTTGCAGAAAGTAAATGTGCAGAAACTTAAAGTGCAAGAAAAGTAATTTGACAGAATCTTAAATGACAAGAAATGTAAATTGCATGAAAAGTAAAGGAGGCTGGGTGCTGGAAATTAAAGAGGCAGAAAATCAAAGCTCAAGACAATTGCAGGAATTGTAAATTGTAGGAAATGTAAATCAATTTCACAGCAAACTCAATGTAAATTAGCAGAATGTAAATTTGTAGAGAAATAGAAATGTAGAAAAGTAAACTAGCAAGAAGACTTAGATCAATTCTCAAATCTCAAAGAGAAATTAACAATTTCAATAAAATAGTAAAAACAGAAAGGAAGCCAAGATGCTCACTTGCTCTCAAGATCAAAACAGAAAGGAAATTGAAGAGGAATGAAACAGAAAGGAGAAAGAAAACTCAAATCTGATTTCCAATTCTTAAGTTCACAAAGGAAAATTTAAACAGAGAGTTATTCTATCCTACTCCTATTGCTCCCTAATGGAGCCAGTGATAAACCATTATTTTATGCTTTATATTGTGTTTAATTCTGTGGTTTTATCAAATCTTTACCCACTTATTCATTAAATTAGCATGTATTTACAATTCCTTCCCAAAATTACCCCATGGTTGAAAAACTGCTTCCTAGAGATCTTTAATTATGTATTTTAATTCTCCTTTATTCCATTCGATGCCGTGATCTGTGTGTTAAGTGTTTCATCCTTTATAGGGCATGAATGACATGGAGATTGGAAATGAGGCTTGCAAAAATGGAAGGAACACAAGAAATTGAGGAGATGACCAGCGAGAAGTGACGCGGACGCATGACTCACACGATCGCGCGAAATAGAGGAAATTGCAGTGACGCGCTCGCGTGCTGACGCGAACGCATGGAATGGAAACTGCACAAGTGACGCGAAGGCGTGGACGACGCGCACGCGTGGCAAGGCAAGACAGTGGATGACGCAAACGCGTGGATGACGCGATCGCGTGACGTGAGCGATCTACAGAATCTGCAGAATTCGCTGAGGGCGATTTTGGGCCCTGTTTTGACCCAGTTTTCGGCCCAGAAAAGCAGATTAGAGCCAGGGAACATGTAGAGACCTAAAAAATAATAAAAACAACATTCATTCTGCATAATTTTAGTTTTAGATCTGATTTTACTCCTCCTCTAGGTTTTCTCTCTACACATTCATAGTTCTTAGGATTTTGATTTTATTGCTTTTTGGATTGGGATATTGAGAAGAATTGTTACCTCCGTCAAGACTTCATCGTTCTAGTTTGTTTTTTTTTACTTGTCATTTACTCTTTCATATCCTCAATTTATTCAGACTTACTATTGGATTATCTTTAGAATTTATTAATACAAGAACTATTTTTATTTTTATTAATTCTTTTGATTATTATCTATCATGTCTTTCCTTATTTCCCTTTCTTATTTTGTGAAGCTTACATTCATAATGAGCGAGTAGTTCCATAACTTGATTGGGAGTTGATTGAAAGGAAGACCTTGAGTTGGATGTTCAAGAGTAAAATTATAATTGGAATTAGCGTTGGGTCGCCCTCTAATCACCGACACTAGTCCTTCCTAAGGGAGAGGATTAGAACTTGTGAATAGAAACTGACTTCCAACTTGCTCGACTTTCCTTTATCCGGTAAAGGATAACTGAGCAGACAACCTTCAATTATCAATTGATCTTGAGAGAACTCCATTAAGGATAGGGCTTCCAACTAATCTACTCCCGGTCAAGGTTTTTATTTAAATTACATAATTTCTCTTATTTAATTTCCTGTTTATCAACTCAAACCATTTTAGAAAACATCTGATTAATAAAATAGCACACCTTTCTGCAACTCATTGGGAGACGACCTGGGATTCATACTCCCAGTATTTTAATTCTAATTTTGTGACAACCCTTCTAAATTGATAAGCGGAATTTTGGTTGGTTGAGAACTATACTTGCAACGCATCTCTTATAATAATTTTTTAACTCGCCAATTTTTGCCACGTCAATTATTGGCGCCGTTGCAGGGGAAGTTGCAATAGAGTGCTAAGTTATTGATTGGAATTTATTTATTTGCATTTTATTTTATTTTGCTACTATGAGCTGCATGTTTCTTTCGTTAAATGACGCGTTCACTTCCTGATCGAAGCTTGCCAGTATTTGATCGTGAGATCGAAAGAACTATTTCACGCATAAGGCAAGCTTGGCATCGGTTAGTCCTCTCCGAGGGCGAATCTGAAACGTCACGTAAGGAAGAAACAAGCTCCCTTTCTACTAATTCGTTTGATTTACGTGCAGGTGACATGGCAGCACCCAGAAGAGTTACTATCCAGGAGGCTGGAGCCCCTGATTTTACAATGCAACTGTTGCAAGTACATCACCCAGCGGTGGCTACAGATTTTGAAATAAAGACTGCACTGCTCAACTTGATGCCTAAGTTTCATGGCTTACCTGCTCAAGAGCCTATCAAGCACCTTAGGGATTTCCAAGCAGCCTGTTCTACTGTCAGGCGTGATGGTGCATATGAAACTTCTATTTTGTTAAAAGTTTTCCCATTCTCTCTTGAGGGAAAGGCGAGAGAGTGGTAGTACATTCAACCCGCAGCAACTGTTTCTGACTGGGATACGCTTAGAAGGGAATTTTTGGAAAAATTCTTTCTAGCTGAAGTTACTGATAAACTAAGGAAAGACATTTCCATGATTGTTCAGGACAAATCCGAGACTCTCTACGAATACTGGGAGCACTTCAACAATCTTCTGGAAGCATGCCCCCACCATATGATTGACAAGATAGTGTTGCTCAGCTACGTCACACAGGGCATGAGGCCCCAAGATAAGACCACATTAGAAAGTGCTAGCAATGGGTCTATGAAAAAGTACAAGACCACTGATGAGGCATGGCAATTAATCAGCGACTTGGCTGAATCTACTAGGAATCACAGGCAGAAATAGAGCCGGTCAAAAGCTGTTGAAAAAGTATCCTCTAGCAGAGAGACTGCTGCTCTAACTCAGAGTATCTGTGAAATGACCAACTTACTGAAGTAGATGCAGTTGAGTCAACAACAAGCTCAGCAAGCTCAGCCCTCTCCACCACAGCAAAGCCAACAGTTAGTCCCACAGAGAGTGTACGGGATTTGTGCTGATTATAGCCATTATACTGATGAATGTCCGTAGCTCCAGTAGGAAGACAACACTATAGCAGCCACTCATAATTTTTATGACCGCCCCAATCAAGGATACAATCAAGGTGGCAGCTACAACCATGGATGGCAGGACAATTCAAACCAAGGTTGGAGAGATAATTCTAACCAGGGCTGGAGGGACAACAATAACAGAAGAGGCAGAGACAATCAGGGAAATCAGAGGTGGAATAATAACAACAACAGGCAGCAGAACCAGAACCAGCCTTACAGAGCACCTCACCTGAGGCAATTTCAAGGACCACAGTACAACCAACAGCAGACCTCTCAGATAACTTATCCCTCTTCATCTTCTAATGATGAGTTACTACAATCTATTGATCGGAGACAGCAGGCCATGGAAAACAACCTTACTTCTACTATAAATGGTCTGAACTCTACCTTTCAAGCTCTTGTATCACAGATTGGATCACTAAATAAATCCAACAACTAGCCTTTGAGCTCTAGTGGAATCCCCTCTCAACTATTACCCAATCCAAAGGGTGGCATCAATGCCATCATCCTAAGGTCCGAAACCACACTGCAAGAGAGGAATCAGGAGGAGCCAATCCTGTCAGAACACGCCTCAGCTAAAGAGGTGGTGGAAGTAGAGGATGCTAAAGAGGAAGAGGACATACAAGACATGGTTGAAGAAGAAGAAGCTCAACCACAGAAGGAAGCACCAACGGATGCAGACCCTGCAGGAAATGCCCTCCCTATTCCATTTCCACAAATTGCAAGGAAGCCCAGGAAGCAGATGGAACTTGATCCCAAAATGGTAGACATATTCAAAAAGGATGAGGTAACTGTTCCCCTTTTTGATGTTATTCAGCAGGTACCTAAATACGCAAAGTTTCTAAAAGATTTATGTATACATAAAGACAAAATTAATGAATTAGAAACTATTCCTTTAGGTAGTTCTATATCTGCTTTAATGCGAGGTATACCTGAAAAGTGTAGTGATCCAGGTCCATGTATGGTTAATTGTACTGTTGGTGGTGTGATATTTTCTGACTGCATGTGTGATTTAGGAGCATGTGTTAGTATAATGCCTTTGTCTATATATGATACTTTGAGGCTCCCTCCCTTAAAAAGGTCGGTAGCTCGTTTTGTGTTAGCAGATAAAAGCATAATTACAGTGGCTGGAATTGCTGAAGATGTGTTAATGAGCATTAAGGGGCTCACATTTCCTATTGACTTCTATATCCTGGAAATGCCCCCTAATGACTCAGGAAGCCCATCATCAATCCTGCTTGGAAGACCATCCCTGAAGACTTCAAAGTTCAAGCTGGACGCATTTTCCGGAACTTATTCTTTTGAAATAGATGGCAGAATAGTGAAATTCAGTTTAAATGGAGCTATGGAGCACCCTCTAGATGACCTTTCTATCTCCCAGTGTGACATCATAGATGAAACCGTGGCTGAAGTTCACCAGGAGGAGTTAGAAGAGAAGTACACAGGACAAGGTCTAAGTGTTGGGACACTTTCTGAGGACAATGAGGGTACTTTGCCATTATCACCAGCCCCAGATAATCCAGAGCCTGACCATGAACAGAAATTAGAATTAAAGCCCCTCCCTCCACACCTCAAGTATGCTTACCTTGAGGACAAGCAGAAGTTTCCAGTTATCATTGCAAGGGAACTCACTTCCCAACAAGAAGCACAGATACTCAGTATGCTGAGGAAACACAGAAAAATAATTGGATGGAGCTTGGCAGACATAGAAGGCATCAACCCTCAAGTCTGTGAGCACAGAATACTTTTAGAAGAGGGAGCTAGGCCTGTTCGTCGACCCTAGAGAAGACTAAATCCCACTATCTTAGAGGTTGTCAAAAAGGAAGCGACCAGACTACTTGAGGTGGATATCATCTACCCCATCTCAGACAGTGAATGGGTAAGCCCAGTACAAGTAGTACTCAAGAAGTCTGGAGTCACTACCGTGGAGAATGAGCATGGAGAGCTCATAGCAACCAGAGTACAGAACACCTGGAGGGTCTGCATTGATTACAAGCGCCTCAACCAGGCCACTCGTAAGGATCACTATCCCCTTCCATTCATTGATCAAATGCTGGATCGCCTGTCAGGTAAATCACATTATTGCTTTTTAGATGGTTACAAAGGCTATTTCCGGATTTATATAGCTCCTGAAGATCAGGAAAAGACTACTTTTACATGTCCTTTTGGGACTTATGCTTATAAGAAAATGCCCTTTGGCTTATGCAATGCACCAGCTACTTTCCAAAGGTGCATGATGAGTCTTTTCTCTGACCTTATTGAGGACTGTGTGGAGGTTTTTATGGATGATTTTAGCGTTTATGGTGATTCCTTTAGCCTTTGCTTAGATAGTTTATCTAGAGTATTAGATAGATATGTCAGTACAAACCTTGTATTGAATTTTGAAAAATGTCACTTTATGGTAAAACAAGGGATTGTACTAGGACATGTTGTGTCTAATACTGGCATTTCTGTAGATCCAGCAAAGGTGGATGTTATTTCTAGTTTACCTTACCCCTCCTCTGTGAGGGAAGTCCGTTCGTTCCTTGGCCATGCAGGTTTTTACCGGAGATTCATCAAGGACTGTAGTAAGGTAGCACTACCCTTATCCAGACTACTACAGAAAGATATTGAGTTCGAGTTCAGTGAGGATTGCAAACAAGCGTTTGATAAGCTAAAGACTGCCCTGACTCAAGCTCCAATTGTGAGAGGACCAGACTGGATCCAGCCATTTGAAATCATGTGCGATGCGTCCAACCATGCAGTAGGAGCAGCGCTGGCTTAGCGTGAAGGTAAGGATCCTTTTGTAATTGCTTATGCATCTAAGACTTTAGACACAACTCAGTCTAATTACACTACTACTGAGAAAGAGCTTCTTGCTATTGTTTTCGCTTTGGATAAATTCCGAGCCTATTTACTTGGTACTAAAGTAGTAGTGTACTCAGACCATGCAGCTCTAAAGTATTTATTAGCTAAAAAGGAGTCCAAACCAAGGCTTATACGTTGGATACTGCTACTACAAGAATTTGATTTAGAAATTACGGATAGGAGTGGTAACCAGAATCTAGTGGCAGACCACTTGAGTCGCCTTGAGCACATTAAGGATACCGCCACTCCTATAAATGATAATTACCAGTTTGATAACTTACAAGCAGTATCTGAAGTAGTCCCTTGGTATGCGCTTGTAGCTAATTATCTAGTTAGCCGCACCTTTCCTCCAAACTTTACTAAGCATCAAAGAGACAAGCTGAAAAGCGAGTCCAAATATTATATATGGGATGAACCATATTTATGGAGATGTGGAACTGACCAGGTAATTAGACGGTGTGTGCCTTAATCAGAATTCCAATCCATTTTAGAGGCCTGCCACTCATTTGAGAGTGGAGGACATTTTGGCCCTCAAAGAACAACTAGAAAATTCTTAGACTCTGGATTCTGGTGGCCTACTCTTTTTAAAGACGCTGCTGAATTTTGTAAATCTTGTTCCCCATGCCAAAGGTTTGGTAATATATCCAAGAGGGATGAGATGCCTCAACAGACTATGCTTTTCTATGAAATTTTTTATGTTTAGGGCATTGACTTCATGGGTCCATTTCCAAATTCTAATGGTCATTTTTATATATTGTTAGCTGTAGATTACGTTTCTAAATGGGTGGAAGCAATTCCCACCCGCACTGACGATGCTAACACTGTTGTTTCCTTTGTTAGAAACCACATTATTTGTCGCTTTGGATCACCACGAGCAATCGTGAGCGATCAAGGCACCCATTTCTGTAATAGGAAACTAACAGGATTACTGAAGAAGCATGGGATAGTTCATAAAGTGGCAACGGCCTACCATCCCCAGACTAATGGGCAAGCTGAGGTGTCTAACAGAGAGATAAAGAGTATATTGCAGAAGATAGTCAAACCTCATAGAAGAGACTGGAGCACCAGACTACAAGATGCACTCTGGACATACAGAACAGCATACAAGACACCCATTGGGATGAGTCCCTTCCGCTTAGTTTTTGGAAAAGCCTGTCACCTCCCAGTTGAGGTAGAGCACAAAGCCTTTTGGGCAGTAAAGGAGTGCAATATGGGATTTGAGAAAGCCGGAGCTGAAAGGAAGTTGCAACTGCAAGAATTAGAAAGCCTTCGCCTAGAAGCTTATGAGAACTCAAGGCTGTACAAGGAAAAGATGAAGGCTGTGCATGATAAGCACATCAAGAGGAGAGAGTTCCAACCTGAGGACTTTGTCCTCCTTTACAACTCTAGACTGAGGCTCATGCCAGGCAAGTTGAGATCAAGATGGGAAAGTCCATATAGAGTAGAGAAGGCTGAGCCATACGGAGTCTTCCATCTGAGTCATCCTTCAAGCTCTGATTTCATCAAAGTTAATGGGAATCACTTAAAGCTATATCATGGTGAGAAGGCGACGAAACCCAAGGAGCTAGAGATCTTCCTCTTGGAGGATCCACCCACAGCAGAAGACTGAGCTAGTGGAGCATCCAACTTAAGGACGTTAAAGCAAAGTGCTAGGTGGGAGCAACCCACCATGGTATGATCGTTCCTTTCTCTCCTTAATTTTCTTTTTTTCAATAACTCTTCTCAATTTTTTGTGCATTTAGTTTGCATCTTCATCTGCACATTTGAATATTAAAAAAAAAGGCAGCAGCGACGCGACAGCGTTGCCGACGCGTCCGCGTCGCAAAAGCTTAAGAAAGCAAATAAATCGAACAGAGAGAGTCACGCGGGAGCGTGGATGAAGGCGTGCCTTTGGCACAAATTACCCCACGTGACCACGTCGCTGACGCAAACGCGTCATATGGGAAACATGCCTCCCACGCATCCGCGTCACCCACGCGGTCGCGTGACCTGAAAATCGACGTAAGACAGGGTGCATGACCGAAAGTTGTGCTGGAGTGGTGCTGGACTGGTGCTGAACGCACAAGCCTTACCACGCGGATGCATGGCTCATGCATCCGCGTCATCTTCAAATATTGGCCACCCACGCGATCCCGTCCACCACGCGAACGCGTCACCATGGAATTTGGCAATAATGAGTTTTGAGCAGAAAGTTGTGCGAGCGCGAGGCTACCCTCGTGCCAGTAGCACCGAACGAGTCACGCGTCCGCGTGACCGATGCAACCGCATCGATTCATATGAGCGCAAGTCGCGCGAACGCGTACCCCACGCGTCCGCGTCGCTTGCGCCGCACAGCTTATCCTAATTTGCCAAAATATCTTATCTTTCTCTTCCCCAAATCCTATTTTTTTTCTTTTCCCTCTTTATTTCTTTCTTCCCCTTTCTTCTTCTTCCTTCTTTCTCACTTTCTACTTTCTCTCTCTCACCACCATTAACAAGTTTTTTCTTTTCTTCTTCCCTTCTTACTTTTCTATTCTTCTTCTTAATTTATGTTTTCTTCTCCTTTTCTTTTTCTTTTTACTTGCATTATCCATGTTTTCCTTTTCTTTCTTTTTCTTTTAATTGGTGTTGGAAATTTATTAGGGTCATTATTATTCCTTATGATTTGCTTGTGGATTGTTAAGGACTTGTTTGGCAATTATATATTTGTTTTTAAGGGTTACTTGCATGTTCAATTTATTATTTTCATTAGCTTTTTATCATGCATGCTATGTGTTTGTGAAAATGCCCGTGTGGCATTCTGCACTATTTTTGGATTTCTTTTAATCTACTACCCTATTTGCTTGCTTTTCACAAAAACCCGTCTTTTATTTTCTTATTTAAATATAATTATCGTTACAAACAAATTATCAGTTTGAAAGGCTTGGTAATCTAACTTGGACATTGAATGCTTGATCTATGCTACTCATGCCTTTGCCTGCATGACAATAAACACCTTACATTTAATTGTCATCAGATGCACTTGCTATTTTTCGTTGATGATTTTCCACATCTAGTCATGACCATGTGTTACCATCATTCATCTTTAATGTGCATTGATTACCTCCTTTCCCGCCTTCTTCCTTGCTCCAAACCTTGACATTTTAACATACTTTCCCCTTTCTTTCTTTTAGGATGGCCACTAAGAAAGGCAAGGAGAAAGCTACTCCCAAATCAACAGCAAGGAAAGGAACCAAATGAGCTCTAGTGGCAGAGCCATCTTCAACTACAGTCAAGCCCTCAACAAAAAGAATTAAGAGGATTATTAAGGTTGATGACAAAGAGAAAGCCTTCCCAGCAAAGGACACTGCACGATTTACCAATCGCTACTGTGAGCAGATGTTCCCCATCTTGGCAGAAAGGAGTTACAACAACGAATACCTTCTTATCCTCCCAACCCATATTGCTGAATTTGTTGAGCCGCAAATTGCACGAAGACAATGGGATTTCCTTCAAAGACAGCCACGGCAGGTCAATCTTTCCTGGGTAGTCGAGTTCTACTCTAATTTCCACCTGCCAACCCTGCAGTCTGTCTACGTCCGTTAGAAACAAGTCCCCATTACAAAAGAGGCCATTCAACAAGCTCTAGATCTCCCCCTTACTCCAGAAGGACTGGATGCATTTCAAGAAGCTTTTACTCAAGCGCCAGATGTACCAATTTGACTGGGATGCTGTTCTCAGGGTTATCGCACTACCTGGCAGCAGATGGATCTACGGATACCATCATTCCTGACCTAAGGGAATATCGGCTTCTGCACTTACCTTAGAGGCTCGTGCATGGGCACAGATTATGTCCCATTACGTCTTTCCGAGCACTCACGAGTCCTCCCTCACTGCAGACATGGCCGTTCTACTGTGGTGCATCCTTATAGACCAGCCTCTGAACTTACCAAGACACATCCGAAATGCTATGGGACACGTACAAATTGCGGGCAACTTACCTTTTCCCGCCTTGGTCTCATATATTGTCTCAGCAGCCGGAGCCTCCTACAGAGCTGGGGACACCAAAGCCATGCTTCCACGAGATGATCAATACGTCCCTAACGGGAAATATATCAGATCTCCAGCTGTAACTACAAGCCAGCCCACTGAACCAGCTGAAGACATTCCTCCTTCAACACCACAAGCACCTACAATAAACTAACTGCTCCACCAGATACTTGAGAGGTTGGATCGGCAGGAACACAAAGCAAAGCTAAGAGAGCGCCGTAACAAGCGCCGATTCACATACCTCAAGGAGCTACTTAAAGGAAAATACAGAGACTCAGACACCCCAGACTGCACTTCGTTTACCAGCACAAGGAGCCATGACGGTTCCGACTGTGGAGATACTGCTACCAGCCCGCCTTTGTTCCTGACAGATGGCACCGAGGACGGTGCAAAGCATTAACTGTGGGGAGGTCGGCCAGTACCTGACTTCCGGAGATAATTTTTGTTCCCTAACACCAATAAAATAGGATATTTAGTTAGTTTTTCTTTTGTAGAATAGGATAAATTGCATAATAATAGGATAGTTGCTTGCATGTTCCACTTTATTGAAAAGACAGTAAGCTTCTTCTATGACCCTTATTTTAGAACACAATTTCACTAATTTTAATCAAAACTTTTATGTTAAATTTGCTTGAGGTTGTATTTGGAACATGATTTTTGAGCTAAAGAACACACAACCTATGAGCCTAAATATATGGTTACATTATTTAACCATAAATATTTTATTCTTGTGTGTTTACTTCTCTATGATTGTAATCTGTATTTTGTTTCATCCTATATGTCCAATGTTTAATATATTTATATGCTTGCGTATGATTGAGGCCATTATTTGTTTATCTCACTTATCCAAATTAAGCCTACCCCTTAAGTTACCTTTGTTAGCCACTTTGAGCCTTTAAATCCCATTTGTTCTTTATTTCACCACATCACTAGCCTTAAACGGAAAAATAATTATATGTCCCAATTGAATCTTTGGTTAGCTTGAGATAGAATTGTGTGTTAATTGGGTATGGAAAATTGTGAGAACAAAAGATAATAAGGGAATGTGTCATGATAATATAATGGAAATTTTGGTACCTACTCATGTAAAATTATAAAAGAAAAATAAAAATTTTATGTGCATTGATAAGCTGTGTTTATTTTAATGTCAAAAAAAATAAAAAATAAAAAAAATCCAAAAATATTCAATAATTAAATAAGGAGACAAAATTACCCCAATGCTAAGTTAAAATTTCAACGATCAATGCAAATTTGATAAAAATAAAATAAAAGTTGATACATGAGTATGGAATGTGAAAGGAAAAATTTTGGGTAGCTAGGTGTGAAATTTAAGTTACATAGAATATATATATGTGTGTGTTAGGTGAAAGCTTGGGATAATTAAAGATTCAATTTATAAGCTTACTCAGCCATATATATATCCTTACCCTTACCTTGGCCCCATTACAACCTTAAAAAGACCTCATGATGTTTGCATTGGTATATTAATTGTTGTTGATTGGTTAGGTGAAGAACAAAAATTAGAAAGCATGATTAGAGAAGGATAGAGTGATTACCCTATACACTAGAGAGATTAAGAGCGTACATACATCATCAGTGAGGGTTCAATGCTTAAATTCTATATTCCCTGCTTTCATGAGCTACCTTCTTGCATTTTTATCTGTTGTTCCTATATAAGAATTAAATTAGTGGAATTTGATTTATGATTATCTTGAAGAGCTTATTTACTTTTGACCAAGTGGACAAGAATCATATAGTTTCATTCACATATATAGGTTGCATTGCATTGCATGAGTTTTACATGTTCCTATTCATTCAGTTTATCTCCTTCAACTAAGCATGAGGACATGCTAATGTTTAAGTGTGGGGAGGTTGATAAACCATTATTTTATGGTTTATATTGTGTTTAATTGTGTGGTTTTATCAAATCTTTACCCACTTATTCATTAAATTAGCATGTATTTACAATTCCTTCCCAAAATTACCCCATAGTTGAAAAACTGCTTCCTAGAGATTTTTAATTATGTATTTTAATTCTCCTTTATTCCATTCGATGCCGTGATCTGTGTGTTAAGTGTTTCAGGCTTTATAGGGCATGAATGACTTGGAGATTTGAAAGGAGGCTTGCAAAAATCGAAGGAACACAAGAAATTGAGGAGATGACCAGCGAAAAGTGACGCGGAGGCATGACTCAGGCGACCGCGCGAAATAGAGGAAATCGTAGTGACGCGCTCGCGTGCCTGACGCGAACGCATGGAATGGAAACTGTACAAGTGACGCGAAGGCGTGGACGACGCGCACGCGTGGCAAGGCAAGACGCTGGATGACGGGATCGCGTGACGTGCGTGATCTGCAGAATCTGCAGAATTCACTGGGGGCGATTTTGGGCCCTGTTTTGACCCAGTTTTCGGCCCAGAAAAGTAGATTAGAGCCAGAAAACATGCAGAGATCAAAAAAATAATAAAAACAACATTCATTCCGCATAATTTTAGTTTTAGATCTGATTTTACTCCTCCTCTAGGTTTTCTCTCTACACATTCATAGTTCTTAGGATTTCGATTTTATTGCTTTTCGGATTGGGATATTAAGAAGAGTTGTTACCTCCATCAAGACTTCATCATTCTAGTTTGTTTTTCTTTACTTGTCATTTACTCTTTCATATCCTCAATTTATTTAGATTTACTATTGGATTATCTTTAGAATTTATTAATACAAGAACTATTTTTATTTTTATTAATCCTTTTGATTATTATCTATCATGTCTTTCCTTATTTCCCTTTCTTATTTTGTGAAGCTTACATTCATAATGAGCGAGTAGTTCCGTAACTTGATTGGGAGTTGATTGAAGGGAAGACCTTGAGTTGGATGTTCAAGAGTAAAATTATAATTGGGATTAGCGTTGGGTCGCCCTCTAATCACCGACACTAGTCCTTCCTAAGGGAGAGGATTAGAACTTGTGAATAGAAACTGACTTCCAACATGCTCGACTTTCCTTTATCCGGTAAAGGATAACTAAGCACACAACCTTCAATTATCAATTGATCTTGAGAGAACTCCATCAAGGATAGGGCTTCCAACTAATCTACTCCGGGTCAAGGTTTTTATTTAAATTACATAATTTCTCTGATTTAATTTCCTGTTTATCAACTCAAACCATTTTAGAAAACATCTGATTAATAAAATAGCACACCTTTCTGCAACTCGTTGGGAGACGACCTGGGATTCATACTCCCAGTATTTTAATTCTAATTTTGTGACAACCCTTCTAAATTGATAAGCGGAATTTTGGTTGGTTGAGAACTATACTTGCAACGCATCTCTTATAATAATTTCTTAGCTCGCCAATTTCCGCCACGTCGGCCAGCCTTCCTAAATAAAATGGAATTGATGCATTTATATATGATTTACAAAGTGAAAATGAAAATAAAAGTGAAATTAAAAATAATTTACAATTAAATAAAAGTCCTATTTTAACTGTCTCTTGTGCCTTTGAGTAATGATAATGGGCTTAGCTTGCTTTGGATTTGAGGAAGAATGGATCCGGATGGCCTTTCAATTTGGTAAAGAATTGAATTAATTTGGAATTTTGATTGAATTTTTAGCCCATGGGTGTTGCTCCCAGGGCAAGGCTCGGTTCATGGGGAGAGCACAACATCCAAGCCTTGCTTTGGCCCTGTAATGTGCCTTTCAAGCTTTGGACAGCACCAGGGTAGCGCTCAGCTCTCACCAAGAGCGCAGTATCCCTTTGTTTTGTGAAGAAGCTCCAAGTTCGAATCCTTGCTGAGCCATTTTGTGACCAATTTTCCTTGCATTTTCATGAAGAGAGCACGACAAAGTTCTTTAAGTGAGCGCTGAGCTCTCCATGTGAGCGCTACTTTGATGGGCTTCCCTTGGTCTCCCTCTTTGAATCCTGGTGAATGCATTTGTGCCCATTTTTGTTTGTTTTTGGTCTTTAAAGATGCCTTTCACTTGTGCCTCAATTTTATGCCAAATATAGATTTCCATATATCGTTGAAAAGCTCTGGATATCAGCTTTCGAACGCAACTGGAAGCACATCAATCGGACATATGTAGCTCAAGTTATAACCCTTTCAAGGAGGCATGGTCATGCTGTGAACGCCCAAGTTTAACTTAGCGAAAATTTTGCTTCCAAGCTCACTTTTTTTGTATGGTAAAGCTAGGTTCACGTGGTGAACCGAGCTTTGAGTGTTGATTGCCAATCTCCTTTAATTTGGTCATGGGCCACGCTTTTAAAAGCGTGGTCTATGGCTCCAAAGTGTGCTCCAACTTCAAAGTGTCCCCCAAAGCTCTTTTTTTTTCCTTTTTAGCTTATTTTGTGCTTTTTGCTTCTTTTTCTTCTTATTTCCTACAAAATTTATCAAATCAAAAGGTCAAAGAAATATAACATTTAAGCACAAAAGCATTCAATATTTAAGTATAAATCATCAATTTCTTGTATGAAAAAGCATAGAAAAACATGACATGATGACATGTCATCACAACACCAAACTTAAACCTTGCTTGTCCCCAAGCAAGAAAAGAATCATTCAATTAAGATTGACAATCCAAGGTAAGAAGAATAGCAACTCAATGTTCATGGTTAGCTAGTTTTCCAAAAATGCTACAATCACCAAAGAAATGTAAATGATTGATGCTTTTATCTAGCTCAATTTATGAAATCTTTTTCTTATATTTCTTCCTTGAAACAAGCTTTTGATTTTCTTGTTAGCTTCTCCTTTTGGGTGTTTTATCTCATGAGTTAATAACAAAGCTACGACTCTAAATGCTTTGTTCTCAAGTATTACCACTTGATACATAAGCACCACAAACATTTAATTAGAGGACTTCATTAAGCTCATTTGTTTCTTTTCTTGACTCTCTAATCATTGATGCTCAGAGCCTTGAGCTTTGAGGGAGTGCATTTGCACTTGAGCCTAACCTTGACTCTAAGTGTTTTGTTTTCAAGCTTTTTGCTTGATACATAAGCACCACAAGTACTTAACAAATAAATTGTCATTGGTACTCAGAGCCTTCAGTTTTCTCATTCTTTCCCTTTTGCTTTTCTTAATTTACAATTGCTTCTTCAAGGTTTTCATGATTTCAAAAGATTTCACAAAATGTACTAGATGAAAACTTCAATAAAATCCAATGCAATTGAGCAACAATTAATCATACTTGCTTTCCAATACTTGTATGCACATGCTAAACTCTTCTTTAATTCCTTGTTTGTTTATGATCATGATGCTTTACTGCTTTGAACTTTACAAAACTCAAGTTGGTAGTCATAATGGCATGGAAACATGTTACAAATCAAAATTCAAGCTATGCTTATTCATACCACACATGCATACAGAGAAGATAAAGACAATCATACAATTTAAAGTGCTGGAAACAAATGAGAGGAAAAGGAACTTTACAACCTTGTAGTTCATCTTCTCTATTGTTGTCATTTTCCTCTTATTCTTCCCTTTCCCTTGCCAAACTCAGAATGCTTGCTCATCCTCAAGCAACAATTAGAACAATGGCTATGGGGCTAAGATGGATCATGAATGTCTTACACAATGAAGTATTAGTAACACATGTGTTTTTAAGCAATCAAATTAATCATCAAGGCACAAAAAATAGAGACAATGTGATTGCAAACATAAAAGGGTGTGCATGATACATGGCATAAAAGATAAGTGGCACACCAAACTTAGTGTGACACTTCCACTTGGAATTAATGCAAGTATCCAATAAAGATTGGAAGCAAATTTTGTTACATAGCAACACAAAGCTTAGAATGCAATCCTATGTCAATTTATTTGAACTAAAACTAAACAAAGGGAACTGTTATTTGTTAAATACAATCACCAAGCCAAGAATCTATCATGAATAAGGCTCTCTTGGTGATGTATTGACAGACACGGTTAATAAAAGAAAGCATTAAAAATAAGTAAATGCATAAAACAAAGAGAAAACTAAAATTATCCAACTTAAAAGAAAAATAACACTGCAAAGAGCATTATGATTATGCAGACAAGTGGTGTTGCTGAATGTATTACATAGAAAAATAAGTGGTACACCAAACTTAGAATCTTAGTGTGATACTTCCATATAGAATTGATGCAATCATCCAAAGGGATTGAAAACAAATCGTTGCAGGGCAACACCAAACTTAGAATGTAACCATATGCCAATTTATTGAATTTAAACAAAGCAAAAAAAGAAAACAAAGCAAAGAAGAGAGATGTTACCTATTGTTGACATGTTGTTCTTTACTTTCTTCCTCTTCTTCCAGTTTGTTAAGAGGAATGACCTCAAGGGAGGAGAAAATTCAGCTACTGTCCCTTGTCTTGGCCTCTCCTCAGCAAGCTTTCTTTTGTTAATGGCTTGATTGATCTTGCTTGCTGGATTAGGGACAGAATTGGTGCTCTTGCTAGTTGCCTTCACTTCTTTGGATTCAAGGCTTGGTTGCTGTGTGATTATTGGAGTTTTGTCTTCATCAAGAGTCCCTTGCAATGGTGATTCCATGAGCTCTTCCTCTATGCACTTCTCTGCTTCAATTGATTGTGACCTCTCTCGAGTGTAAGTCCTTTGGGAGGGAATCTTCATGTTCCATTGTCACTTCAATTAGCTTTGGTGGATATGCAGCTTCATGTTCAAATGTCTCCACAACCTCATTCTTCACTGAAAATTTGCTTGACACAGAGGCCTCTTCTTCTTCTTGCTCATCTTGTGTCTCTGAAGCAAATCTCCATGAATTGGAGTGCTCAGAATGTGTATTCTCTTGGTGATATTCCCAGCCACCATTAGAGATTGGTGATGGTGGGTAATATCCCATAAAATTTGTTTGATCATAAGATGAGTTGAACTCTATTTGAATTTCATAAAACACAACACCAAGGAAAATTGAAATTCATATCTCAGAGATGAATTTCTTAGTGAGGCAATAACTCAAACACCTTGGTTTCAACTTAGAACAGAAAACAAAAATAAAGAAAATGCTTGATCTAGAATCCTCACCCACTTAATCATTGTTGATCTAAATCAATCCTCGACAACGGCGCCAAAAACTTGATGGGTTGAAATTGAAATTCCAACACCTAAACTCACCGGCAAGTGTACCGGGTCGCATCAAGTAGTAATAACTCACTTAGAGTGACGTCGATCCCACAGGGATTGATGGATCAAGCAACTTTAGTGGGTGATTAGTTTAGTCAAGCTAACATTGAAGTGAAATTGAGTGAAAATTTGAGAACAGAATGTAAAGTGCAGAGAATTTAAAGTTGCAGAAAGTAAATGTGTAGAAACCTAAAGTGCAAGAAAAGTAAATTGACAGAATCTTAAATGACAAGAAATGTAAATTGCATGAAAAGTAAAGGGGGCTGGGTTCTGGAAATTAAAGAGGCAGAAAATCAAAGCTCAAGACAATTGTAGGAATTGTAAATTGCAGGAAATGTAAATCAAGCTCACAGCAAACTAAATGTAAATTGGCAGAATGTAAATTTGCAGAGAAATAGAAATGTAGAAAAGTAAACCAGCAAGAAGACTTAGATCAATATTTAAATCTCAAAGGGAAATTAACAATTTCAATGAAATAGTAAAAATAGAAAGGAAGCCAAGATGCTCACTTGCTCTCAAGATCAAAACAGAAAGGAAATTGAAGAGGAATAAAACAGAAAGGAAAAAAAACTCAGATCTGATTTCCAATTCTCAAGTTCACAAAGGAAAATTTAAATAGAGAGCTATTCTATCCTATTCCTATTGCTCTCTAATGGAGCCAGCCTTCCTAAATGAAATGGAATTAATGCCTTTATATAGACTTTACAAAGTGAAAATGAAAATAAACGTGAAATTAAAAATAATTTACAATTAAATAAAAGTCCTATTTTAACTATCTCTTGTGCCTTTGAGTGATGATAATGGGCTTAGCTTGCTTTGAATTTGAGGAAGAATGGATCCGGATGGCCTTTCAATTTGGTGAAGAATTGAATTAATTTGGAATTTTGATTGAATTTTTAGCCCATGGGTGTTGCTCCCAGGACAAGGCTCGGTTCATGGGGAGAGGGCAACATCCAAGCCTTGCTTTGGCCTTGCAATGTGCGTGACAAGCTTTGGACAGCACCAGGGTAGCGCTCAGCTCTCACCAAGAGTGTAGCATCCCTTTGCTTTGTGAAGAAGCTCCAAGTTCGAATCCTTGCTAAGCCATTTTGTGACCAATTTTCCTTGCATTTTCATGAAGAGAGCACGACAAAGCTCTCTAAGTGAGCACTGAGCTCTCCAAGTGAGCACTACTTTGATAGGCTTCCCTTGGTCTCCCTCTTCGAATCCTGGTGAATGCATTTGTGCCCATTTTTGCTTATTTTTGGTCCTTAAAGATGCCTTTCACTTGTACCTCAATTTTGTGCCAAATATGGCTTGCCATATATCGTTGCAAAGCTTTGAATGTCAGCTTTCCAACGTAACTAGAAGCACATCAATCGGACATCTGTAGCTCAAGTTATAACCCTTTGAAGGAGGCATGGTCATGTTGTGAACGCCCAAGTTTAACTTAGCGAAAATTTTTCTTCCAAGCTCACTTTTTTTGTACTGTAAAGCTAGATCCACATGGTGAACCGAGCTTTGAGTGCTGATTGCCAATCTCCTTTAATTTGGTCCTAGGCCACGCTTTTAAAAGCGTGGTCTAAGGCTCCAAAGTGTGCTCCAACTTCAAAGTGTGCCCCAAAGCTCTTTTTTTTCACCTTTTTAGCTTATTTTGTGCTTTTTGCTTCTTTTTCTTCTTATTTCCTACAAAATTTATCAAATAAAAAGATCAAAGAATTTAACATTTAAGCACAAAAGCATTCAATATTTAAGTACAAATTACCAATTTCTTGTATGAAAAAGCATAGAAAAACATGACATGATGACATGTCATCAACGCGTACGCATGAAAGGCGAAAAAGCACAGCAACGCGTGCGTGTACCTGACGCATATGCGTGACCCACGGAGATGACCATCGACACGTATGCGTGATTGACGCGTACACGTGACATGCACTACCTGCAGAAAACGTAGAAAACGTTGGGGGTGATTTTGGGCTGAGTTTGGACCCAGTTTTCGGCCCAGAAACGTAGACTAAAGCCAGGGGACAAGCAGAGACTCAACACGCATTCATCCATTCACATTAAATCACTCATAATTTTTGGTTTTAGATGTAGTTTCTATAGAGAGAGGCTCTCTCCTCTCTCTAGGTTTTAGGATTTCTCTTAGTTTTAGGTTTATTTCTTCTCAATTCCAGGTTCAATGTTCCTTTAATTTAGTTTCTCTTCTACTTTTATTTGTTCTAGCATTCTAGTTTATTTGTTTCCTTTGTTGATTACTTTATGTTGCTATTTAGTTTATGAATTCTCATGTTTTAATTTGATTTTCTATTTAATGCAATTTAAGGTATTTCAGATTATGATTGCTTTCTTCTATTTATGTTATTGATGCTTTCAATTTAATTTAGAATTCTCTCCTTTTGGCTTTGGTTGAGTAATTGGAGACACTTGAGTTATCAAACTCCCTTGTTGATTGATAATTGTTATGTTTGCTAGTTGATTTGAATTCCACTAACTCTAGTCTTTCCATAGGAATTGACTAGGACCTGAGGAATCAAATTGATTTATCCACTTGACTTACCTTCATAGTTAGAGGTTGACTAAGTGGGAGTAATGAAAAATTGATGTCACAATTGATAAGGATAACTAGGATAGGACTTCTAATTCTCATACCTTGCCAAGAGTTTTATTAGCTATTAGTTTTATTCTTGTAATTTACTTTTTTTGTTCAACCTTTACAAAAACCCAAAAGTATATTTTCTCATAACCAATAATAAATACACCTCCCTGCAATTCCTTGAGAGATGACCCGAGGTTTGAATACTTTGGTTATTAATTTTATTGGGTTTGCTTAAGTGACAAATAAAACTTTTGTATGAAAGGATTCTTGTTGGTTTAGAAACTATACTAGCAACGAAAAATATTTGTGAAATTCTAAACCACGAAAAATCTGTTCATCACATACGCACCGATGTGTGCGTATGCACACGAGGGAAAACGAGGGTATGCGCATGCGCAGAAGCGTGCGTGCGCTGATAATAGAAGAGGTTTTGCGGTCTGTGCGTGTGCACAGGGGGGAAAAGAAAGGGCTGTTCCCACGCACACTGGGTGCGGGCGCCACGAACAGAGGGGGTGTTAAGGAGTGTTCGTACACACAGGTCTATGCGTACACACGAGGAACGAAAAACAGGGAAAATGTGCTCACGCACCATGCTGTGCGTATGCATAGGACTCTGTTCCTACAAAATTTTTAGTGCCTTAAGGGCACCAACATGACTCTAGTATCCTAGGAACTAACTACCCAAGAATTACCACTAAATGTCGGACATCATGACTCTAGTATCCTAGGAACTTAAATCCCAAGCCAAGGTGTGAAAATCTACTCAAAATCCAAAATTGGCATTTTCACAAACACCTTGTGGGCATAAAACCAAAACATGGAAAATTGTAAAGGAAAATGGTAAACTATAACCAACTATTCACAAAATCAACTATAAACAAGAAATCAAGCATATATAAAGCATAAAAGATAAAATTCATTAATCAAAACTTCAAGAACTCAAAATTGCAAATATTAACAAAGTGCTTGAACCAAAAGGAAATGAAAGTAGAGATAATGTAATTAAAGAGGAAATTGAGAGTACTTACAATTAAAGAAGCAAAATCCAAGATCAAACTTGCTATAAAATGCTACAATCAAAACCCTAGGAGAGCATTTTCTATCTACATTACTCCTACTCCTAAGGATGATTTCTAACTAATGAAAACTAAAACTAAAACCTAATGTAAGCTTGTAATCATGCATGCCTTCATATGGCTTCAATCCCCCTTGATATAGCACTTCTCATTCAGCCTAAAGCCTTCCAAAACTGGGCCAAAGGGCCCTAAAATCGTAGATCACGTGTTTCATTAATGAAACCACGTGCAGGGACCTATGCATACGCATAAGGGATTGTGCACATCCACACATGCTAATTCCTTCTTGTGCACATGCACAGACGCTTGTGCGTACGCACACTTGACTGTGTGTGCTTTTTCTTTGTTTTTTTCATGTGTTCTATGTTGTACATGCTTTCTTCCACTTTTACCAACCAATTTTTGGCTAAATGACCTGAAATCACTCACAAAACATATCACGGCATCGAATGGCATAAAAGTGAAATTAAATTGATCAATTCAAGCATAAAAACGCATGTTTTCACATTTATGTCCAAATTAGGGAGAAATCACAAAAGTATACTATTTTGGTGCCTAAGTGTGAGTTTATGTGATGAAATCCATCAAAATCAAACCAAAATATCTCATCAAATATGGACTCATCACCAACCCTGCCTCAGGCAGTGAACAAGATCCTGTCTTTTGAGCGTATTTCACTATTCCATGAGAGCACAGGAAGGAAGCTCCCAGTAAGGAGTAAGTATTTATTCCTCTATGACTATCTCCCTCCTTGAAAGGAGTTGTCCGTCAAGCTAATAATATTAAAGAAGCGCTTATTGGGAGGAAACCCAACCTTAATTAATTATTTATTTCTTTTATTTTTTTTGTTTTTCTTTTAGGGTCATGATCATATGCAGCAGTCAGAACAGAGACAGAAATTTCACAGCAGTGAAAATAGAAAACTATTAGGCGTCCAACGCCCCTAATGGGCAGCATTGCTAGCGTTGACCGCTAGCCAGAGAGCATCCCCTAGGCGTTCAAATGCCAGTGTAGAGAAGCAGGGAATTTGAAATTCCCTAACCTCTCAGGACCAGTAGGTCCCACAGAAGCTCCACCTACCCCATCTTCTTATACCCTATTCTTCCCCATCATTCATATTTGCTCGAGGATGAGCAAAACTCTTAAGTTTGATGTTGCAAAAGCTCTACTTTTTTACTTCTACCACTTCTAAGTATGGAAGAAGAGGATGGAGCAAACTAGAAAGCATGCACATGAGTCTATGCAGCCGCCTCAACAAAGACAAAGGAATGACATTGAAGAGATCAATCACTACATTGGATCCTCAAGGAGGAGCACTAGCCACCATTATTCTGATGGATTCGTTCTCTTTTATCTCCTTTCCTTTTATTATTTTTCTATTTTTTGTTATGTTTTGTCTGTTCTCTTGTTTTTGTTGCATGATCATTTGCATTGATGTCTTAAAGTTGTAAATATTTCATATATCTCTCACTTTGCTTAAAAAAAATTTATTTGAAAAGAATTGAGAGATATATGAATTTCAAGTTTAAAATAAGAATAGTTTAATTATGTTGATGTGGTGGCATTGCTTCTATTTTTTGAATGTATGATTGAACAGTGCATATTTGAAGTTGGAATTTTAGAATGTTGGCTCTTGAAAGAATAAGGAAAAAGGAAAATTATTATTGGTAATCTGAAAAATCAATAAAATTGATTCTTGAAGTAAGAAAAAGCAGCAAAAAGAAAAAGAAAAAGCATGTTGCAAAAGAAAAAGCAAAAAAAAATGGCAAAAAATAAATAAAAGAGAAAAATCCATTACTGCCCAAAAATGCAAAAAAAGGAGGGCAGATTGAAAAAGCCAACAACACTTTAAACTAAAAGACAAGGGTAAAAGGATCCAAGGTTTTGAGCATCAGTGGATAGGAGGGCTTCAGGGAATAAAATCCTGGCCTAAGCGGCTCAACCAAGCAGTCCCTAACCATGTGCATGTGGCGTGAAGGTGTCAAGTGAAAAGCTTGAGACTGAGCGGTTAAAGTCGTGGTCCAAAGCAAAAAGAGTGTGCTTAAGAACTCTAGAAACCTCTATCTGGGGACTCTAGCAAAGCTGAGTCACAATCTGAAAAGGTTCACCCAGGTAAAGTGTCTGTGGCATTATTGTATCCAGTGGTAATATTGAAAAACAAGGTGCTTAGGGTCACGGCCAAGACTCTGAAAGCTGTGTTCAAGAATAAAAAAGAACTTAACTAGGAGAGTCAATAATATCATCTGGATTCTAAGTTCATAAAGATGCCTACCATTCTAAGTTTCAATGGATAGTAAGATGCCAAAACTATTCAGAAGCAGAAAGCTACTAAGTCCCGCTCATCTAATTGTAACTGAGTTTCATTGAAAACTTTGAAATTTATTTGTATCTTAATTTTCTTTTTATCCTACTGTGTTTTTAGTTGTTTGGGGACAAGCAACATTTTAAGTTTGGTGTTGTGATGAGCGGATATTTTATTCGCTTTTTGGCATCATTTTCATATAGTTTTTAGTATCTTTTGTTTAGTTTTTATTAAGTTTTTATAGGTTTTAGTGTTAAATTTACATTTTTGGATTCTACTATGAGTTTTTGTGTTTTTGTATAATTTTAGGTAATTTCTGGCTGAAATTGAGGAGCTGGAGCAGAAGTCTGATTCAGAGACAGAGAAAGCACTGCAGATGCTGTCCGGATCTGACCTCCTTGCACTCGGAAGCTCTTTTTGGGAGCTACAGAAGTCCAAATGGAGCTTTGTCAATGGCTATGAAAAGCTAACTTCCATATCTTTCTAACAATGTATACTAGTTCATAGCTTTTATGATCACTTAGAAAAGTGAATTCATGAAATCAAGCTTGAAAACTCTTTCTCTCAATTCTCATGATTTGGTATTTGGATTCAATATGTGATAATTGAATCAATCCTATCTAGATCTTGAAGAATTGTGTGGTGATAAGTCAGAGAATGTACTTCATCTCTTCTCATGAGCAATTGATCAAGGAATTGGTAATTGATCAAGTCAAGAGAAATTGAATTACCAAGGAATTGGAATTCAATTACTTATGATTTGCCAAGAGATCAATGATTGCATGATTGAAGTGAAAATGAGAGCTATTGATCCTGAGAACTCAACATCCTCTACCCCAATGTTCTTCCCATCATTTCTTATCTTGCTTTATAATTGTCTTTAATTGATGCATTTACATTGATTCTTTACCTTTCGCTTTACTATTGCTTTTATTCACTTTAATTATTGTCATTTACATTCCAGTTATTTACATTCTTGAAATTTAACTTCTAGTTATTTACATTCCTGTGATTTACATTTAAGTCATTTATTGCTTTCATTTACTTCTTTATCAAGTCATTTAAAGTCCAACTTATATTACCAATTGTTCATCATCCAAATTTGAATCGTCAAACTAGAATAATCAATTGATCATTGCTTGCTTAATCCATTAATCCTTGCGGGAATGATAACTCACTCACCATGGTATTACTTGATGCAACTCGGTGCACTTGCCAATGAGTTAAGCATAGAATTCTAATTTTATGCTATCAGAGTTATGGGCGCCGTTGCAGGAGATTAATTTTAATTGACAAACTAGTGGTTCGTTGATTATCTAGATTAGGTGCTTTTTCCTTTTTCTTCTAGTCAATTTATTTTCTTTTATTTCTTTCTTTTCTTTAGTCACTTAACTGTTTGTGTTATTGCTCACTTGAAGTTTCCATCATTTTAATGGAGAGAATTTCAATCTTTGTTTCCTTTTGTTATCTTTATGTTTATTCAAGAAATTCAAGAAGAGAAACCTCTCATATTTGATTCAAAAATTGAACAAACTCTCTGGAGGCTAAGGAAGCAAGCAAGAAACAAAAGAGTGATATAAGAGGTTGACAAAGCTTCAAACATAAACATGGCTGAACCTCACAATATGGGGGAGAACTATAGTGCAAACAATGGTGCTCAACTTGCCAGGAGAACATTGGGTTCGTATACAACCCCTAACCCTGGGAATTGTGCGAGCAACATAGTTGCTCCCACTGTCAATGCTAATAACTTTGAATTGAAGCCACAATTGTTTTCTTTAGTTCAACAGTATTACCAATTTGGAGGAAGTGATAAACCCCAATTTTGTGGTTTATCTTGTACTTAATTTGGGGGATTTTATCAACTTTTCTCACATTTATTCAATGAAATAGCATGGTTTTGCAATTCTCCCTTGATTTGTGCATAAATGTGAAAACATGCTTTTTGGGACTTAAAATAGATAAATTTAATTCACTTTAATTCCATTAGATGCCTTGATATGTTTGTTGAGTGATTTTAGGTTTAGAAGGCAAAGATTGGATTGAAAGAATGAAGAAAAAGCATGCAAAGTGGGAGAACTCATGAAGAAATGAAGGAACCGTAAAGCTATCAAGCCTGACCTCTTCGCACTCAATCGACCATAACTTGAGCTAAAGAGGTCCAAATGAGGCGGTTCTAGTTGCGTTGGAAAGCTAACATCCGGGGCTTCAAAATGATATAAAATTTGTCATATGTTGCGTTGTGTATGGCACGCACACGCCATGTACGCGTGCGCGCCGATGCTACTCGTGGCCCACTAATTTTCATTCTTATAACCACTTATTTTCATTCTTGTGTGCATCATTCTCTTTCTATGATTATAATCTTTGATTTGTTTGATTCTATATGTCCATTATTCCATGTATATATGCATTTGAATGATTGAGGCTATCATTTCATTTAGCCCACATACCCAAATAGCCTACCTTTCATCAACCACTGTTAGCCAATTTTGAGCCTATTGAATCCTTTTTTCTTCTTAATTGTAGCACATCACTACCCATAAGCGAAAAATAATAAATATCCCTTAATTTGGATCTTTGATTAGCTTAGGCTAGTGAGGGTGTGTATCATTTGGGTATGGGAAACTTGGGACATTGGTTGAGGTAAAAGTGTAATTTTTATTTTTGTTAAAAATATTGGGAATTGGGTACATATTCATGCACTATATGTAAAATCATATGCATTGATACATTTGTATATACTTTAGAAAAAAAATGATAAAAAAAACATATATATATATATATATATATATACAGAAAAAGAAATAAAAAGGGGATAAAAATGCCCCAAAGTAAAGTTCAATAAAAATCAATGCATATGGAATGTGAATTTAAGAGAATGCATGAGTATGTGAAAAAGTGAGAATCATGGGTAGCTAGGTTATGTATTAGAGTTGTATAGGTTGTTATATATGTTTGGTGAGAGCTTAGGTTAATCAAAGATTCAAATTTCAAGCTCACTTGACCATATGCATCCTACCTTGACCCTAGCCCCATTACAACCTATGAATAAGTCCTCATGATGAATGTATGCATGCATTGAATAATTGTTGATTGTTAGATGAAAAACAAATCATAGAAAGCATGATTAGAAGAGAATTGAGTGATCGACCTTATACACTAGAGCGACTAGAGCGGATACACTTCCGGTGAGGGTTCGATGCTCAATTCCTTGTTCCCGGCTTTCATGAGCTTTCTTCTTGCAAGTCTATTTGAACTTTATTTTGATATTTAAATTGGTAGAGTTTGTAAGTCGTCATATGACCTTTACCCTACTTGCTTATATATGTTCTTGGAGATTGATTTGCTTTTAACCAAGTAGGTAGAATCATCTTGCATTTAATGCATTTATATAGATAGGTGCATATAGTTTATTTACATTGAATAAATGTTCATACCCTTTTTCTTGTCCTTCTTTATTCTTAGCATGAGGACATGGTTGGTTTAAGTATGGGGAGATTTGATAAAACCTGATTTTGTGGTTTATCTTGTGCTTAATTTGGGGGATTTTATCAACTTTTTTCACATTTATTCAATGAAATAGCATGGTTTTGCAATTCTCCCTTGATTTGTGCATAAATGTGAAAACATGCTTTTTGAGCCTTAAAATAGATAAATTTAATCCACTTTAATATCATTCGATGCCTTGATATGTTTGTTAAGTGATTTCAGGTTTAGAAGGCAAAGATTGGATTGAAAGGAATGAAGAAAAAGCATGCAAAGTGGGAGAACTCATGAAGAAATGAATGAACCGTAAAGTTGTCAAGCCTGACCTCTTCGCACTCTATCGATCATAACTTGAGCTACAGACGTCCAAATAAGGCAGTTCCAGTTGCGTTAGAAAGCTAACATCTGGGGCTTCAAAATGATATAAAATTTGCCATATTTTGCTTTGCGTATAAGGGTGCACACGCGCCATATACGCGTGCACGCCGATGCTGCTCGTGGCCCACTAAAGTGAAATCGCCCCTAGTGATTTCTGAAGCATTTTCGGCCCAACCCAACTCATTTCTGATGCTATTTCATGCAGAATCCAAGCTTGGGCAAGGGGGAGCAATTGTTTGTATAATTAGCATCATGTAGGTTTGTTTCTAGAGAGAGAAGCTCCATCTTCTCTCTAGAATTTGGTTAGGTTAATTTCCATCTTAGATATAGGTTTAATTACATGTTTTCATCTTGTTTCTTTTATGATTTCTCACTTCTACTCTTTCATTCTCATGATTTGTAATGTTAATTTCTCTTTTATGTTCATGGATGCTCTTGTTGGATTTGATTTACTTTTAATGCAATTTAATGTTTGATGTTTCTTTATTGTTGATTTGAGTTGTTGATCTTGTTTCCTTGCAATTTGTAGTTGGTATATTTTATTATTCTTTCACATTTACCATGCTTTCCATTTGTACCCACCAAGTATTTGACAAAATGCTTGGTTGGGCTTTAGTGTAGATTTTGTTCCTCTTGGCCTAGGTAGAGTAATTAGTGACGCTTGAGTTAGCTAATCCCTTTGATTGATTGATAATTGGAAGTTGCTAATTGATTTGGATACCACTAACGCTAGTCTTTCCCTTGGGAGTTGGCTAGGACTTGTGGAATCAAGTTGATTCATCCACTTGACTTTCCTCCATGGTTAGAGGTTAACTAAGTGGTAGCAATGGACAATTTGTGGTCACAATTGAGGAGGATAACTAGGATGGGACTTCTAGTTCTTATATCTAGTCAAGAGCTTTGTTAGTTGTTAGTTTATTTTCTTTGCTATTTACATTTCATGTCTCTTATCCCAAAAATCCCAAAATATCTCATAGCCAATAATTGAGCACTTCATTGCAATTCCTTGTGAGATGACCCGGAGTCTAAATACTTCGGTTAATTTTCATTGGGGTTTGTACTTGTGACAAAACTAATATTTTTTATTGGGAGGATTGTTTGTTGGTGTAGAACTATACTTGCAACGAGAATTCATTCAATTGACAAATTCTATACCGACATGACAATTTTCTTAAACCAGGAAGTCCACAAGGGGACCCCAATCAAGATATCTTTAGCTTCCTCCATGTTTGTGACACTGTGAAGACTAATGGAGTCCCTGTAGTGGTCTACAGGTTGCTATTGTTTCCTTTCTCAATGAGGGATTGAGCTAGGCAATGGCTTGAGACCCAACCCAAGAAAGCATTATCACTTGGGATGATTTGGTAAGCTGATTTCTAACTAAATTCCTCCCACCTCAATGGCTAACCAAGTTGAGAACAGATATATAAACTTTCAGGCAATAAGAAGGAGAAACTCTCTCTGAGGCATGGGATAGATATAAGGAGTTGTTAGGAAAATGTCTTCCAGAAATATTTGCTGATTGGTTCAATTGAAGATTTTCTATGATGGCAACACTTCTGCATTAATGAATTCTTTGGATAATTCAGTTGGTGGTTTATTGCACATGAAGAAGACTATATAGGAGGCTCTAGAACTCATTGCAATTGTGGCCAGTAACTAATATTTGTTTTCTTAAGAGAGAAACAATGTGAAAAGAGGAGTAATGGAGCTGAAATCTTTGGATGCTCTTGTTGCACAAAATAAGATTATGTCCCAACAACTTACACAAAACATTCTTCCTATGATATGAGAGGAGTCTCTTTTGGTGAAAATAATGAACCATTCAACCTTGATCAACGTCCAGTGGAGCAAGCTAATTTCATGGGGAATGCATCCAGGCCACAACAAAATGATCCTTATTCAAAGACCTATAATCCTAGATGGAGAAACTATCCTAATTTTTTGGTGGAGCAATCAACAAGGCAAGGGATACAGAACTACTAACTTCAACAACAACAACTTCAACAATTAACCTCATAATCAATTACACTCCAAAAACCTATAAAACTCCTTTCATATACCACAAAAATAATTCTACCACAGTCTCTGGAACCCCACAAAACTTCCCAAAATCTTCTCTTGAGCTTGTTTTAGAAAAACTATCTCAAAGCATAAACATCTTTATGCAACAAACCTCTGACTTTATCCAACAAACTAGAAGCTTCATGGATGAGAAAAGAGCCAACTTCCAGAATCAAGGTGCTTCAATTAGAAACTCAGAAGTACAAGTGGGCCAGATTGCTCAACAATTAGCAAAACCGACTAACACATTTCTAAGTCATACTGAGATCAATCCAAGGGAAGAATACAAGGTCATAAGCTTAAGGAGCAGAAGAGTGCTTAGCAAGAAAACTAAAGCTCAAACAAAGGCAATAAAGGAGGAGTTAGAAGTGCAAGAGCAAGACCAAGAGACCAGGTGCGCGTGTACGCAAAACCCACACTATTTTGTACAACAGCAGTAATACCAACCAGTGCACTGGGTCATCCAAGCAATACCTGAGCGAGTCAGGGTCGATCCCACGAGGATTGTTGCTTGAAGCAAGCTATGGTTGTCTTGAAGTTCTTAGTCAGGCAAAATCAGAAGGTTTTATGTTGCATGTGTAAAGCATGTGTTTTCAGGGATAGGAATAGATGATAGGATTGAATTGAGAGTTGGAGTTGCTTTGTCTTTCTGAAGTAACTCTGGTACTATTATCTTCTTTGCTTGTGAATGATCTTCTTCTATGGCAGGCTGTAAATGATCAAAGCCACACCAATGGTCTTTGATCTCCTCTGCTACAGTTTGAACGCCATTGCTCGTGGTCATTCAATCTGACAGAAGGTGAAGCTCTTAGCAAATCATTCTCTTGGCGATCATACTTTAAGCGCCACAAACACGGTCGAATCTTCCGGATAAGAGAATGCTGATTCTATGGATTCTAGCCTATACAATGGAGACACTAATCTCCCCGGAGATCGACTGAACTGGTGTCTTGAGAAGTCCGCAACGAAATCGTGGTTAACCGTCTGAGAAATATATAAGCATAGCTGTTGGTTCGTACTTTCTGGCCAAGTATTCACACGAACCCAAGTAGATGCGGGTGTTTTTCAGGCACGTTCGTCTTAATGTGATGAACAGAGCCAATTTGTCAGATCGTCCTGTTCATCACGATGAAGATCGGAATATACATCTTAGAGATAGGTCAAACACAGATCGAAGAAGAAGAAATAGTACTTTTATTAATTCATAGGACTCAGCAGGGCTCTTCCTCTCAACCTAGGAGGTTTAGAAACTCATACTGAAAGTAAAAACAAAAAATATGCTCTCCTAAATTGGAGAGTCTATAGAAAGTGTCTCCTTTTAAATTGGAGAAAGAATGAATTACATAGATAAAATCCCTTAAATACTAAACAAATGACTAGTAAAAGTAAAGTAGTCTATTTAGTGCTAAAATCCACTTCTGGGATCCTGGAATCTCTTCTAACATTCAACACCCCGGGAGCCTGAAAACCTGTTTGAAACTGCTCAAGGGCTTTACATGCCTAGTTTGGGACCCCAGAGGCTATTAGAATTCCAAACATTGGTGGAGATTTTTGGACGAGTTCAAGCACAAGCCACCATAGCAGGAAGCTCATCAAATATCCAACTTAAGGACTTTAACTAAAAGTGCTAGGTGGGAGACAACCCACCATGGTATGATCGTTCCTTTTTCAATTTTATTTTCATTTCGTTTTGTTTACTTTTAAGTTTTATTTTATTTTATTTCATTGAACCCGGAATAATTCATAACATCTACAATAGCATTGCATTTTGCATTCTGCGTAAAAAAAAAACAAAAAAAAAATCACACCACACGTGCGAATGGGCCACGCGTGGGCATCAATTCAGAATCGACGTCAAAATCCAACGCCCAGAAAGTTGGGATGGAATCGTTCGGCTGGTGTGCGTTAGGCACAAATTGGGCCACGCGTTCGCATCAGTGACGCGAACGTGTCACTTTCACTTCACACACACCACGCGAAAGTGTGGGTGACGGATACGCGCCGCGTGGAAATTCCTACCCCCCCCCAAAGGAAACAGAGAGTTGCGCGAAAACGACGCTGGATTTGTGCGTTTAGCAAAATTCTAGGCGACGCGTACGCGTGCTTCACGCGTACGCGTCCCTTTCGTTATACCTCACTCTCGCGATCGCGTTAATGACGCATTGGCGTCGTTACGTTTCCACCTCAACTACGCGTTCGCGTGACCCACGCGTCCGCGTGACCCACGCGTCCGCGTGGATTTGAATCCACTTAACACTAACCACGCGAAACCCTAACCCCACGTCAACATTTCCCCCCCAACACCTCTGTACTCTCTCTTCCCCTCTGCCACCACCGACCAGACACCAACACCACCGCCCCGCCTCGCCGCACCCTCGCCACCGCACTACCCTCACCGAACCACCCCCTTCCCTCTTTTCTTCTCCCATTCTTCCCCTCCCACCCTTCTTCCTCCACTACCCCCCACCCCAATCACCGAGCCACCACCGCGCCTGATGAGTTGAAAGCGAATTCCAACACAAAACTCACCGGCAAGTGTACTGGGTCGCATCAAGTAGTAATAACTCACATGAGTGAGGTCGATCCCACAGGGATTGAAGGATTGAGCAATTTTAGTTAGGTGGTTGATTTAGTCAAGCAAACAAGTGTTAATTTGAATGATTTGTATTCAACAGAAGCTAAATTGCTTGAAATTTAAAGGGAGAGGGGTAATTGACTGTAAATTAAAGGGCAGAGGAAATAAAGATGCTGAATCTTAAAGTGCAAGTAATATAAATGACAGAAGCTTAGATTGCATGAAACGTAAATAGCTGAAGCTTAGAGTGCAAGAAATGTAAATTGCTTTAATCATAAAGGGTTTTGGCAGCTGGGATCTTCAGAATTCAAGCAAGAGAATGTAAACAACAATTAACAGAGAAGTAAAGATGAATTCAATTTCAGCAGATCTTAAACAGAAAAGAAAAATCGCTTGAAGAAGCAAATAGAAAGTAAATCAAACTCAATTTTAGACTCTCAATGAGAGATTGAAGATCTCAGGGGATCAAAGAGACTAGATAACAAGTCTAGATATCAATTTCTTCCTTGATCTAATATAGAATAACTTGCAGAAGAAATAAAGATAAAATCAGTAGAGAAACTTAAATCCAAATCACCATTCACTGAATTATGCAGAAAAATGAACACAGAGAGATCTCAGATCAAGATTGAAATAGAATTCCTTCAATTCTCAATCCAAAATTTAAAGCAAAGAGTGAAGAGTCTCGAAAGAAATTCCCAGAGGAAGAGAACTTAATTCTCTATCCCAATTCCCAAAATTAAAGCTAAAGTAAAAAAAATGAAGAAAAAGTACAAAATGGGTAAAAAGCCTTTTCTAACTCAAACTAACTTCTATTTATACACTTCTTATTTTTGGATTTTAGAATTTGGAGTGGGCTTTTTAATTTTGTGAAGAATTAGAATTTATTTTATGTTTGGACTCAAATTTTGAGTCATGGTGCACTCACAGGGAACGGCTCAGTTGATTAAGACAACCGAGCACTCCCTTGCTCTCGGCCCTTCAATTTTGTGCCCATCAGCCCCTTATCCGTGCCAATTTTGTTATGCTCGGTTGAAGAAGTGAACTGAGCTCTCCATCTTGCACTTGGTGTGCCAATTTGTGCACGTGACAAGCTCCTTGGCGTGCCAGAATGTGAAGAGTGTGGCGGGAAGTAGCGCTCAGTTGGGAAAGTGAACTGAGCTTTCCTTTTTTTGCCTTGTGTAGCGCTCCACCTTTGAGTGTGACGCCTTGAGTTCAAACCTTGGGGGAGCCATTTTGGCTCATTTTCTTTGCAAGAAGAGTAGCGCCCCTCCCTTGTTCTGCATGGAGCTCCCAGGTTCGATCCCTTGTGAGGCCATCTTGGCCAATCTGCTTTGCAAGTTTTGTAACTTGAAGTCCCTTGTTCAATTCTTGAGCGATGCAATTTGGCCAATTTTGGCTTGTTTTCCTTGCAAGGAGCGTTCCTCTTGGTTCCTTAGGTCATGGGTTCTAGAGTTGGTAGCTTCATTCCTTGAAATTGTGCCTTGAATTTATTTTGGAGAAGCCCCGATAATGTTAACTTAGTGAACTGAGCTTTATGCTTTTGCCTTGCTCTCTTGGATGCTCGGTTAATTTAGTTAACTTAGCTTTATGCCTTGCTTCCTTTTTGGTTCCTTGTGAAGCTCGGTTCACTTACCCAACTCAGCTTCCTTGCTGATGCTACACTTTTCTTTTCCTTGGGCTACGCTTCATAAGCCACGCTTTTCTTATTTTTTCTTTTCTTCACCTACAAGTAATCAAAATAACCAATGAAAGTATCACTAAATTCACAAGGTTTAAAGTTCATTCAAAATTCAATTAATTCTAGCTTAAACCTCATGATTTTGTGTCAATTAAAGGGTGGTTGATTGATTTAACCAAATCATGGAAATCCACTCCAAATCACTTACTTACAATGCAAGAAAGTACATAAAACCTAATAAAACAAGTGAAAAATGCTTGAAAAGCTAGCATAAGATGACTTGTCATCACAACACCAAACTTAAACCTTGCTTGTCCCCAAGCAAGCACTAAACATAAGAGAAAATGAAATGAAACAGAGAAGTATGTATATCCTTATTTAGCAGATAGTTGAACTTGGTTCATGGGGTTTTATACAGACAATGATAGCTCATTTATTCCTTGCTGCTATATAGGAAATATTTCCTCAAAGGTTCACTAAGGTTGCTGCTAAAATGCCTCACTTTTGCTTGATCCCTTACTAGCTTTTCCTTCTTTATTTTGCTTAGAGAGCTTATTACTCATTGAAGGCTTGGTGGCAAATGTTGCAGCAGCCTTTGGCTTTGTTTTGCTCAACATTTCTTCACCACAGACACATGGCTCACATTTTCTTCCTAGGAGCATTGATGCCCATCATCTCTTTGGATTACTAAGTGTTTTGTAGCTAAGTTACTCTTGATGGTGGACTTTCAGTTGGCAATCCCTGATCAGTTGATCTAAGTGGCCAAGTTTCAAAATACTCCTCAGAACCTACTTGTCCAAGCATATCCTAGTACATAAACACCACAGGCATATGTCCTAGGGTCCAAACTATTGGTTGTTAGCCTTATTGTTTGTTTCTTTGTCAATTCTTGGCTTTTCTCTTTCTTTTCTTTTTGTTTTGATTCATTCTCAAGGGACTTTCATTAATTGGAAGATTATAGCAGCAAACTAGCTCATACTTCAAGGAACATGTCATTATGCAGCATTTATTTCATGAGCTATTCATTAAATCAAACAAATACCACCACCAACTTTCATTCAAACTTCTACAACATTGGACATTCACTTTCTAAATCAAACACTCTCCTTTTATTCAAGCAGCAAGGAAACAAAACAAAATTCAAGCTAATGATGGATGACAAATATTATGCAGATTACTTGTAAATAGACTACTCGTACTATGAAAGTGCAAATCATGACGAAATTGGAGGCATATCATGTTTCAGATATGCATCTCCTTATTTAATTGAGAATATAAAAGAACTTCACCACCTCCTAGTTGTCAGGCATCTCCATTCTGCTAGATTCTCGCTTCTTCTTCCTCTTCTTCTTGGTGTAATCTTGAGGCTCTTCAACAGGGCACCTTCTATCCCAGATAGGGTCTATCAGACCTGAGAGCCCAGCCTCCTCCAATCTATGATGCATACTTGTTGAATGCGTCTTGGTTCTTGCTCTCTGACGGTCCACTAACTCTTGGCATTGCTCAAATGGTTTGATCTGTGGATTCAATGCTGGCATGCTGTGGGTCATATAATCCAACTTTGCCTGGGTGTCTTCATCATACCCTATTCTTTCATAGTGCCTGTGCTCTCCGATGGTATGATATACATTTTTCCACTGATATAGATTTTGAGTGTATTCTCCATACTTGGCTTGCCTCAGAAATAATCCTTCATGTGACTTTTGAAATTCTGCTGACTGTTGCTTTTGCCCCTCAAGAATTCTCGTTTGAAATTCTTGTTGTTGAGCCATTATTTGCTGCTGCCAAGCCTCTCTATCCTCTATATCCTTCAAACATTGCTCCTGTTACCTCAGATACTGTTCTTGCTGTTGCTCATGTGCCTTTATGAAATTTTGAGACATTTCCTCAATTGTTCTCTGCATTTGACTCAAGTCCAATGCATCAGAAACTTGCTCTTCCCTCCTTTGTGATCTTCTTCTTTTGTGAGTTCTTTCTTCCTCTTGATCATCCTCTTCCTCTTCAGTGAGACCTTTCATTCTTTTCTTTGTGATTCCTCTGATTCCTCTCACCTTCTCTGTGTCTTCATCTTCAAAGAGCACCCCAGCTTTGTTACACAACCTTAGAATAGTGCTTAGGTGTCCAAGCTTACCCGATTTGCTTGTGTCTTCAGCCATCTTCTGAATACTGTCTGCTATGAGTTGGGAGAGGTTGATTTCTCCTCCATGTAAGATGCAGTACGTTAAGAGGGCTCTCTTGATTATGACCGATGAGGTGTTTGCAGTAGGGATTATTGATCTCCTTACTATCTCATACCACCACTTGGCCTCAGGTGTGAGATCTAGTCTTCTTAGATAGCTTGGGGTTCCCTTTGAATCCCTTTCCCAGTCTCTACCTTCAATACATAACCCCTCCAATATTTTATCAGGGTCATTATCACCACGCAATCTGTCTTCAAAGCTAAGCTCTTCATAGGTTATAGTTCTCAACTTTAGGACTCTCGAGACTGAGGCTGGACTAAAATCTACTTCAACACCTCTGACATAGCTTTTATAAGGAGGACTGTTTGCATTTTCCTTCACAGTATTTGCATAAAATTCCCGTATCATAACTGCACTAATGTCAGTGAGAGGTGCACATAGCAGTTCCCATCTCCTTTCCTTGGTGATTTGCCTCATGATTGGATACTCCCCCTCCCTTAAGTTGAGGCCCATCTCGGGAATGACATGTTTTGTTTTCATGAGTCTATGATACCTTGCTTCATGAAACTGAGATTTAAATTTCTTTGTATCATAGCTTGGGGGTTCAGCCACTACTGGCTCCTTTCCCTTTCTCCTTCTAGAGCTTGAAGAGGCCATGATATTGAAAAGAGAGGAAAAGAGAGTTTAGAGAGGAAGAAAGTGAACTTTGGTTACGGTCTTGTTGTGAGAGGAGTAGGGGATAGCAAAATTAAGCTACTGTTGGGTGAGAAATGGTTGCTTAAATGTGTTTGGAATGGGAGAAGAGTGAACTAAAAGCTTATGAGTGTGAGGAAGGCTTGTATGAATGTTTAGCTTATGAAGTGTCTCAAGCTATTTATAGACAAGGCATCAAGGCTTTGAACAAAAACACACTTGAAGAGTACAATTCGGTTAAGGCCATGAAGGGTGAAGATTGAGCTAAACATCATGGGAAACTCATGAGATGAATGGCTTGCATGCATAGTTGAAGGTTGAAAAGGATTCCTTCCCCATTGGTTGCATGAGGTTCGGCTTTCAAGGGTGCATGCATGCAGATTTTGTTTTCCAAGGGGCACACTTCTCTAAGCACATGTGATCACCCTCCCTTGCATTGTCATAGCCGTGACTTCCCTCCTTTTTGTCCTCTTCTCAATCTTCTTTTTCCTATTCAATTAAATCAACAAAATAGTGAGCATTGGAAGTGAAAGTGGCACGGTGGTGTGGTGAATAGAATTTACACAACTCAACATGTTCCTTAGTCATAAATAACCAATTGTGCTCCTTAGATAGTGAACCAAAATTTGGTGGACACCAAACTTGTTCCTTGCTAAGGAATTAATGCAAATAATTCATCACAGTTGGTACATTCAGCATAAGAAACATTTTATTTTCTATCCTAAACACCTAAAATGAAACAATGTATGATCCATCTATCCATAAATCTAATCATATGAACAAATTGATTTCTCTGCACTTCAATGCTTGGGCAGACACCAAACTTAATGTTTGGCTATATACTTCATCAAAATGAATAAGTATATAGTCTACGCAAGCTTGAGAAGCTATTTTGGAGTGCCTGCAGGCACACCAAACTTAGAAATCTAGCATATGCCTCAAGACAGTGCATGCAATTATCAGATATATTCATGAGGATTCAAATTCATGCTAGAGGATCATTGATTATTGGATTTAAAACAAGACAAGAATCTTAAATCATGGGCTACCTCCCATAGAGCGCTAGTTTATTGTCATTAGCTTGACACTGGCCCCTTATTAGGGTGGTCGATGACTGTAATGTCTCAGCTTGTCTCCCCTCACTGTGAGCTTCCTTCTAGTGCCTTTATGTTCAATTTCTGCATGCTCTAGTGAGAGTATCCTGCTGACAGTATAGTAGTCATCATCTTGTTGGTTTATTCTCAACTGTTGGTAGATTAACTGTACTTTATCTGCCTTTGAAAATCCCTCAGTTGGGACCTTTTTGTTCTTCCACCCCTTTTGAGCCTTTTTCTTGCTTTTTTTTCTTCTTTGTGTTGATCTTTCTTTTTTGACAGTGGATTGCATTTTAGGACTTTCCTTCCTAGTGATTAACACTTCAATTTCTTCTAGCTTTTCCTCACTACTCTGCTCAGTCTCCTTCTCCTCTTGTTCTGCCTTGTTACTTGTTTCTTGCTTTGGAAGGGGATTAATGAGTGTCTTGTTGGTTTCTTCCTTCCACTGCAAGTCTTCTCTGTTGCTCTCCATGCATTCTTTCTTTTCATCATAGTGCTGCATTTCTGGAAAGACATTTAGAGTAATGCTTTCATCATGCATTCTCAGGGTCAATTCCCCTTGTTCCATATCTATGATAGCCCTTACTGTAGCCAAGAATGGTCTTCCTAATATGATGGAATCACTTCCTTCGTCATCTAGGTCCAGAATCACAAAGTCTGCAGGGAATATAAACTTATCCACTTTGACCAAAAGGTTTTCAACCACACCTGTGGGAAACACCACAGACTTGTCTACTAGCTCTAATGACATCTGTATGGGCTTTACCTCCTTTATGCATAGCCTTTTCATCAGAGAAGAGGGCATTAGATTGATGCTAGCTCCTAAGTCACACATTGCTTTATTAATGCTTAGGTTGCCAATGGTGCACGGTAGGAAAAAGCTTCTAGGGTCCTCAAGTTTTGGAGGAAGCCCCTGCTGGATTAATGCACTACATTCTTCAGTGAGCAATATAGTTTTCTTCTCTTGCCAACTTCTCTTTTTATTGATAAGCTCCTTCAAAAACTTTGCATATAGAGGCATCTGCTCTAATGCCTCAGCCAGTGGAATATTAATCTTCAATTTCTTGAAGATTTCAAGAAATTTAGGGAAGTGTTGGTCTTTAGTCTCCTTGTTGAACCTTTGGGGATATGGCAAGGGAGGTGTGAAAGTCTTCTCCACTTGCTTGTGTCCTTGAGATGGTTCTTCCATTATCTGCTTCTTTTTCTTGAGATTTGTGGCTACTTCTCTCCCTCTTCAGGCTTCTCTTGGTCATCCTTCTCTTTGAGCTTCTCTGAAATTTGCTTGCTTGTTGTCACTTCTTTGTTGTTGGCTTCCTCTTTCTCTGTTGGCTTTATGTTGCTTTCCATAGGCTTCTTAGTTGCCTCCTTGTCATTCACCAAGGTTCTCCCACTCCTTAGCTGTATGGCTTTGCACTCTTCTTTAGGATTTGGAATGGTGTCACTTGGGAGTAAGCTCGATGGCCTTTCAATCATAGCTTACTTGGAAAGTTGTCCAATCTGCCTTTCAATGTTTCTCATAGAAGCTTCATTGTTCTTGTTTGTGAGTTCTTGCTGTTTCATCATTTTCTCCATCAATATCTCCAAGTTGGAGATTCTCTGAATGTCTTGTGGGATTTGTGGTTGGTTATGGGCTGTTGAGGGTTGATGATAGTTGTTGTGGTTGGTGGCTGGATTATTAGATGGATGATGGTTGGAATTGGGATAGTTATTTTAGGGTTTTCTATATGAATTTTGGTTATTATTCTGCTGGTTGTAGTTCTGGTTGTTTCTTGAGTTGTTTTGGCTTGAACTTCTTTGCCATGGTTGCTGGTTCTGGTTGTGGCTATCTCCCCATCTAAGGTTTGGGTGGTTCTTCCAAGATAGGTTATAAGTGTCACTATAAACCTCATTTTCTCCAGAACCTTGATTATGCATGTAATTCACTTGTTCTTGCTGTTGATCTTCACAAGCTTCTTCACTTTTCCCCCATGTGGTTGATGGTTGGCTTGTATTTACTGCTGTAACTTGGAGGCTATCAATCCTCTTGGCCATTTGCTCAAATTATTGCTGAATTTGCTGCTGCATCATTTTGTTTTGAGCTAGGATTGAGTCCACTCCTTCCAACTCCAGCACTCCTTTCCTTTGTGATGGTTGGCGTTGCCTTTGATGAGTAAAGAAATATTGGTTGTTAGCCACCACATCAATGAGATTTTGGGCCTCCTCTACAGTTTTCATCAATTGTAAAGAGCCCCCTGCTAAGTGATCTAGTGCCTCCTGAGCTTTTAATGTCAAGCCTTCATAAAAAATTCTGTAATATGTCCCATTCATTGAACATTTCAGGGGGACACTTCCTAATTAGAGCCTTGTATCTCTCCCATGCCTCATAGAGAGGTTCAGCATCCATATGTGTGAATGTTTGTACTTCAGTCTTCAATCTAATAATCCTCTAAGGTGGGTAAAATTTGGCAAGGAACTTGCTCACTAGATCCTCCCAATTGTTGATGCTATCTCTTAGAAATGACTCCAACCATTGAGTAGCTTTGTCTCTGAGGGAAAATGGAAATAACAGCAGCTTGTAGATGTCAGGATGCACACCATTGGTTTTGACAGTATCACAAATCCTCAGAAAAGTAGATAAGTGTTGGTTTGGATCTTCAAGTGGCCCTCCTCCATAGGAGCAGTTGTTTTGAACCAAGGTGATGAGTTGTGGCTTCAATTCAAGGTTGTTTGCATTGATATTTGGGATAAGGATGCTACTCCCACAATGTCTAGGATTTGCAAATGTATAAGAAGCTAAAACTCTCCTCTGTGGTTGACCATTGTTGTTGGCCACTCCCTCTTGATTAGCATTGGAAGTGTTCCCTTATATTTCTTGGTATTCTACCTCAGGAACTTCTTCACCAATGACTCCCTTTCCTCTGGCTTCTCTTCTTATTCTTCTCAAAGTTCTTTCGTCAAGATCACCAGAGTTGGGAGCCTCTCTTCTTGCCTCTGTCATGCAAATAAATAGAAGAAACACACAAAACCAGAAAACTAGTAACACTTCACTCTATTGCTAGAGTGAGGTTTTGGTTAGCTTAAGCAAAAATTCAAACAGTTAGTGTGTTAGTAAAAAAATGAAGAAAATTAAAAAAAATTGCTTAATCTAGACCACCACCTTACTTAATCATTGTCAACCTAATCAATCCCCGGCAACGGCGCCAAAAACTTGATGAGTTGAAAGTGAATTCCAACACAAAACTCACCGGCAAGTGTACCAAGTCGCATCAAGTAGTATTAACTCACATGAGTGAAGTCGATCCCACAGAGATTGAAGGATTGAGCAATTTTAGTTAGGTGGTTGATTTAGTCAAGCAAATAATTGTTGATTTGAATGATTTGTATTCAATAGAAGCTAAATTGCTTGAAATTTAAAGGGAAAGGGGTAATTGACTGTAAATTAAAGGGCACAGGAAATAAAGATGCTGAATCTTAAAGTGCAAGTAATATAAATGACAGAAGCTTAGATTGCATGAAACGTAAATAGCTGAAGCTTAGAGTGCAAGAAATGTAAATTGCTTTAATCATAAAGGGTTTTGGGAGCTGGGATCTTCAGAATTCAAGCAAGAGAAAGTAAACAACAATTAACAGAGAAGTAAAGATGAATTCAATTTCAGCAGATCTTAAACAGAAAAGAAAAATCACTTGAAGAAGCAAATAGAAAGTAAATTAAACTCAATTTCAGACTCTCAATGAGAGATTGAAGATCTCAGGGGATGAAAGAGACTAGATAACAAGTCTAGATCTCAATTCATTCCTTGATCTAATATAGAATAACTTGTAGAAGAAATAATGATGAAAACAGTAGAGAAACTTGAATCCAAATCACCATTCACTAAATTATGCAGAAAAATGAACACAGAGAGATCTCAGATCAAGATTGAAACAGAATTCCTTCAATTCTCAATCCAAGATTCAAAGCAAAGAGTAAAGAGTCTCGAAAGAAATTCCCAGAGGAAGAGAACTTAATTCTCTATCCCAATTCCCAAAATTAAAGCTAAAGTAAAAAAAATGAAGAAAAAGTACAAAATGGGTAAAAAGTCTTTTCTAACTCAAACTAACTTCTATTTATACACTTCCTATTTTTGGATTTTAGAATTTTGAGTGGGATTTTTAATTTTGTGAAGAATTGGATTTTATTTTATTTTTGGACTCAAATTTTGAGTCATGGTGCACTCCCAGGGAACGACTCAGTTGATTAAGACAACCGAGCACTCCCTTGCTCTCGACCCTTCAATTTTGTGCGCATCAGCCCATTGTCCGTGCTAATTTTGTTGTGCACAGTTGAAGAAGTGAACTGAGCTCTCCATCTTGCACTTGGTGTGCCAATTTGTGCAAGTGTAGGGGGAAGTAGCGCTCAGTTGGAAAAGTGAACTGAGCTTCCCTTTTTTGCCTTGTGTAGCGCTCCACCTTTGAGTGTGACGCCTTGAGTTTGAACCTTGGGCGAGCCATTTTGGCTCATTTTCTTTGCAAGAAGAGTAGCGCCCCTCCCTTGTTCTGCATGGAGCTCCCAGGTTCGATCCCTTGTGAGGCCATCTTGGCCAATTTGCTTTGCAAGTTTTGTAGCTTGAGGTCCCTTGTTCAAATCTTAAGGGATGCAATTTGGCCAATTTTGGCTTGTTTTCCTTGCAAGGAGCGTTCCTCTTGGTTCCTTAGGTCATGGGTTCGAGAGTTCGTAGCTTTATTCCTTGGAATTGGGCCTTGAATTTATTTTGGAGAAGCCCCGATAAAGTTAACTTAGTGAACCGAGCTTTATGCTTTTGCCTTACTCTCTTGGAGGCTCCGTTAACTAAGTTAAGTTAGCTTTATGCCTTGCTTCCTTTTTGGTTCCTTGTGAAGCTCGGTTCACTCACCCAACTCAGCTTCCTTACTGATGCTGCACTTTTCTTTTCCTTGGGCTAAGCTTCATAAGCCACGCTTTTCTTATTTTTTCTTTTCTTCACCTACAAGTAATCAAAACAACCAATCAAAGTATCACCAAATTCACAAGGTTTAAAGTTCATTCAAAATTCAATTAATTCTAGCTTAAACCTCATGATTTTGTGTCAATTAAAGGGTGGTTGATTGATTTAACCAAATCATGGAAATCCACTCCAAATCACATACTTACAATGCAAGAAAGTGCATAAAACCTAATGAAACAAGTGAAAAATGCTTGAAAAGCTAGCATAAGATGACTTGTCATCAGCGCCGCCTCCCTAGAACCGCCGGTCACCACACCCTCACAACCCTCATCATCTTCGCTCCCTTCTTCCCTTCTCCCCTCCACGACCCTTTCTCTTCACCAACCACCGAACCGCTTCCCTGCCACCGCACCTAGGATTGCTGCCGCACCGCCGCCGCCGTGTCACCACCACCACCACCACCATCTCTCTGAGCCCTAATTCTGTGCCTCTGCCTATTAGGTTCTGCCAACCAACGATTCCTCCTTCAGTTAGTTAGTTACATTTTTTTCAAATTTTATTCAAATTAGGATAGTTAGAGATGCATGATCGTAGTGGATTTTAGGTGGTTAGGTAGCTAGGATGTGGTTAGTGGATTTAGGCCTAATAATTGCGCCGTTCCTGTTACTTGTTTTATCTATTTCACAATTTTGAATTTGTTGTGATGATAATGCTGTTCATATGCTGTTCTTTACTATTCTTTAATGCAGATTGAGTCTATTTCTTCTGAATTCATTTGAATTACTATTTGTTACTCTTTTCTGCACTTACTTATTATCATATGAACTGTTTGTGCTGCTGATTATTACCCGGGAATGTCCAATTTTTAGCCGGAATGCTGCCCAATTTTTTTCAGTAAATTACTTCACTAAACTCTCATTCATGAATTAGTTTTGGAAATTTCAAGTTTTGCACTAATTGGTTTCAACCCAAAAAATTCATGAATGCACGGGCTAGCTTTCTTATTCTTTCTGATTCCCTTATTCATTAAATAACATTATTGATGATTTCACTTTCATTTTGCAATTCTTTTTTATGACCAATCATCAATATTCTGCAATATTTACTTGCATGTGAGTTACTTGTTATTCAAGTATGTGCAATTTCTGTTAAGTAGAACCACATTCCCATGCCACTTACTTTAACTTCACTTTTTAACTCTTAACTGCTTTAACTCTCTAACTTCTCTTTTGGTTTTTACCTAACTATTTTTACCCATTTCAAGGCATGATTACTGTTGTTCCTGATTAACAAGAATTCTGCATATTATAGATTTTGGACTGTGATCTTCATTCTTAAACTTTTAACTTGAATACAGTCCAATATCTTACATTTATTTGACTCCCTCCATGCTTATATTGCTATTTTTTCCTCTTTTGCCATTCTATGCTTATATTGATAAATTTCTATTTGCTTACCTATTTTCCTGCTTTAGTTTCTTAACCTGTATCCTGGAATTTCTGCCTTTCAGGATGTCTGACCATAAAAGCAAAGGAAAGGGCAAAGCCACCACTGGCAAAAGGAAAAGACGCGAATCCTCTACCTCTATATTGGATATCCTCCATGATGATTCCTAGCGGGAGAAGAATTTTACCCCGCAGGAAAAGGCTGATCAGCTACTAACTGCCACAGACCCTGTTAAGTTTGCCAACAGATACTGTGAGCTGAAGTATCCGATTTTTGCCACTTCCAGGAACTTATACCTGGAAAGGACACTCAAAATCCCAGAAGAACTCAAACAATACACCTCAGAACAAATTAAACAGCGAGGCTGGTTCTTCTTGGAGAGGAACTTGACTGAAGTCAACTCATCCTGGGTCAGAGAATTCTACTGTAACTACTTCAAAACGACCCAGGATGCTGTGCAGCTCAGAGGCAAGCAGATACTGGTTACTGAGGAAGCAATAGAAGAGATCCTCCAGCTCCTACCTAAATCCGATAAACCAGATAGTTATCAGCAGGCTGAAGAGGATATGAGATTCATGAGATTTGACTGGGACGCAGTAAAGCAGATAATAGCTATTGATCCTACTGTCCCGAAGCCTATGCTTTTTTGAATCCAATTGTAGATATTATGCCAACAGAAAACTACTTGAATAAAGAGCGGAGTTAATATGAATACAGACCAAACTAAAGATATTAAGCATAACAAACATTTTGTTCTTTAAAATTTGTACAATCTTTATTTATTGTCAAAATCTTTATTGTATATTTTTGTACATATAAAATATATATATTCTAATATATTAATAAAATATAATATTAGAATTAGAATTATTAAAATAGAAAATATTGCTTTTTATGAATATATATATAATATTTTATATATTAAATTATGAATATATTTAATAAAATTAAATGAAATAAATATATATTATCTGTAAATGATGTTTCTGACTTTCGTTGCACTCCTAGTTGCTTGTTTAGCAACCTTATTTTGAAAAACAAAGTAATTTCCAAGCCGTTGGGGTTAGTTTTAGTAACCTTTTGGGCTCGTTATTATCATAACTTGTGTTTTTTCGTAACATGTCCCTTTGCATTCATCCAGGTACCTTTCTAGGTCTTTAGGAGTGTTGGAACTTTTCGTTGTCTGACCTCTTTGGGTTTTTGTCCGAATTTACTTCGTATAACGCTAAAGCTTTTGGGAGATCGATTTTGTCATGTCGGTTTGTCTGAGTTGTTTGTAATCCTCTTTTTTGGACCTTGCTTAGGTCTCTTTTAAGGATTATCTTACATTTTGGGCTGACTCCCTCGCGTTGGGTCCTCCTAAGTTATTTTCGTAATCCTCTTTCTTGGACCTTATTCAGGTCTCTTTCGGGGATTACTTTTATAACTTTTGTGTTTTGGGCCGACTTCGTCATGTCGGACTCTCCTAAGTTATTTTTGTAATCCTCTTTCTTGGACCTTGTTCAGGTCTCTTTCAGGGATTACTTTTATAACTTTTGTGTTTTGGGCCGACTTCGTCATGTCGGGCCCTTCTAAGTTATTTTTGTAATCCTCTTTCTTGGACCTTGTTCAGGTCTCTTTCAGGGATTACTTTTATAACTTTTATGTTTTGGGCCGACTTTGTCATGTCGGGCCCTTCTAAGTTATTTTTGTAATCCTCTTTCTTGGACCTTGTTCAGGTCTCTTTCAAGGATTACTTTTATAACTTTTGTGTTTTGGGCCGACTTCGTCATGTCGGGCCCTTCTAAGTTAAAGTAATCCTCTTTTATAGGGTTGGCCAGACTTCTTTCCAGGGTTTACTTATAACTTGGTTTGACTTGGTCCGACTTCTTAACATCGACCAGTCTTTAAGTTATTATTTAGCAATCCATTAAGACCTCGTCAGGTCTTTTCTCCGGATCACTTTCGATAACTTCTTGCATTATTCTGTTTTCATCTTTGCCGATTTGTAGAAGGTGAATTCAATCCCTATTTAGTCGACCTTGAGATGAATTTTGGTTTTCATCTCTGCTGGCCTTTATCGTGATCGTGCAGTGAATTTTACTTTCACTTTCTGCCGATCTGTTGCTTTATAATCGTGCAATGAATATTTCAGATTAATGCGTCTTGAAAACTTGTAGAACGTCTAACATATTTTATTTGAAAGAAAATGCAAATATGTACATGTAGAGTTTTCACCCTTTTAAGTTGGATAATTTGTGGATCTCAACTTGGTGCCTCATTAAAAAACCTTTTCAGGAAAAAGAGTACACCCTGTGCTGAGATCCCTTACCATTCCTAGCTATAGTACCTTCTTAGATTGCAAGCGTGCCATGATCTGGGAAGCTCTCGCCCCTCGAGTTCGGACAGTTTGTAGTAGCCCTTCCCAAGTACTTCTCATTGGTGCTGGGTTTCTTTTTCAAGTTGCTTTAAACGATCTTGAAGCACTTCTATCACTCCTGAATTTGATGAGTTTTTGTCCCCGTTAGATTCCAGGGTATCTTTCAGCGTATTGCCCGCGTTTTTGTGCGGTGTTCTATCCTCTAGATCTGAATCGTGGTTGTTGTCATGGTCGTCTGCCATGGTGATGGGATGACTTCCAAGTTCCCCGACAACGGCGCCAATGTTCTGAGGGTTACCTGAAACTGTATGTCGATCTCGGATGAGATCTTCTGTGCTGGTCGGAGATGACGTGTCCGACTGGTGGGTGGCGGCCAGAGTTGTCGTGTCCGACTTGTTGGACTGGATGCGCTGTTGATCCTTCATCACCGGTGGGTGGTGGTATCTGCAAGGGCCTCCGATGCTTAAGTTAGCAAGGGTATTAAGCAGGTTTTTAGTAGAATCAGAGTATGAGTTATATCTGCGTGCTCCAGTGTATTTATAATAGTGTGGAGTGACCTTCTTAGAAAAGATAAGTTAGTTATTTTATCTTATCTTATCTTTGAGTGAGGTCAGCTTATCTTCAAGGGAACCGCCCTTCTCTCTATAGGCTTGGGAAGCCTTTGGATTTAGGTCGTATTCCTTAAGTTGGGCCCCCTTTTGGGCTTTCCTGTCGATTAGGCCGAGCTCTTTGAGTAGAGGTCGGATAGCCTGACCTGAAGAGGTCGGTCGCTTTGTTACTGAACATCCCGGATCGGATAGCTCGATCCAGGGTGTGAACAAGTATGTATATGTTAGGTGAGATCTTAGACTAATCAAGGATTCAATTTATAGCTCACTTAGGCTTATATATATACCTTTACCTTTACCTTAGCCCCATTACAACCTTGAAAATACCTCATGATGTTTGTATGTATACATTATATATTTGTTGATTGGTTAGATGAAGAACAAAGTTTTAGAAAGCATGAATAGAAAAGAATAGAGTGATTAACCTTAAACACTGAGTGACTAGAGAGTAAACACAAATCCAGTGATGGTTCAATAGCTCATTTTCATATATCCATGTTTAATTGTTAATTGTCTTTCAAGTTTGTGAAATATTTTAACCCAACTTAATATTTTAACCCAACAATAGTCCTTTCATACAAAAATTGTGTTTGTCACTAGTACAAACCCCTAAATTTATAAACCGAAGTATTAGAACCTCGGGTCGTTCTCCCTAGGAATTACAATAAAGTGCCTTGTTATTGGTTATGGAGCATGTTTTGGGGTTTTTGATAAGAGGCATGAAAGGTAAATGGCAAAGGAAATAAACTAACAAAAAGGTCTTGGCAAGGTTAGGTGGTCAAGGATCTCTATCCTAATCACTAACCACAACATGAGAATTGGCAAGGATCAATCCCACTAAGTTAACCCATAACTAATAGTAGAGGAAAGTCAAGTGAGCTATATCAATCCAAGTCCATAAGTCCTAGTTCTACACCTAATCAATTGGTGAGATCTAGCATTAATGGCTCCCAATCATCAATCACTCAGACATTAATGACTTAAGAGTTCCTAAGTTACCTTCCCAAGCCAAGAGCACAAAATTCTACTCTAAGATCCAACCAAGCATTTTATCAAAAACTTGGAAGGCTGAAGAACGAAACTCTCGCGCGATCTAGAATTTTCACAATAAATTCACGTTGTAAGTATAGCTTCTAGACCGACAAGAATTCCTTTCTTACAAAAGTTTTGGCTGTCACAAGTAACAAACCCCTTTAAAATTGATAACCGAAGTATTCAAACCTCGGGTCGTCTTCTCAAGGAATTGCAGGGAGGTATGTTCTTATTATCGGTTATGAGTTTTGTAAATTGGGGTTTTTGAAATAAGGAGCAAGTAATTTAAATGACAAGAAAAATAAATTAATAATAATAAAATATCTTGGCAAGGTATAAGAATTTGGAATTTCTATCCTAGTTATCCTTATCAAATGTGATGAGAATTGGGTTTTAATCCCACTTAGTTAAGTCAAGTGGACTAATTAACTTGATCCTCAAGTCCTAGTCAATCCCTGTGGGAAGACTAGCTTTAGAGCGATCTAGATCAATTAGTAGTATGCCAATTTCAACCACTGCTTTATTTGATAACTCAAGCGTCACCAATTACTTAACCAGAGCCAAAAGGGAAGAGAATCTACTAGAATAAAAATAATTTGGATAAATCAAAAGCATTCATAGCATAAATAAAACAATCTTATAACTGAAATACCTCAAATTATATTAAATAGAATATTCAAATCTAACATGGAGAAGTTCATAAATTAAATTGGAAAAATAAATGAAAGGAACATTGAACCTAAGAAAGAGCTGAAATAATAAGTTGAAATAATAAGAAATCCTAATTCCTTTAAGAGGAATTCTAATCCTAAATCCTAAGAGAGAGGAGAGAACCACTCTCTCTCAAAACTACATCTAAAACTAAAAATTATGAATTATGAGCTGATGATTGTGAATGGATGCATTCTCCCACTTTATAGACTCTAATCTGTGTTTTCTGGGCCGAGAACTGGGTCAGAAACAACCCAGAATTCGCTGGTTTCGAATTCAAACACGCTGGTTTTCGTCACTGCGACGCGTCCGCGTGGAGCGCGCGTTCGCCTCACCTAGCGTCAGAGCAACTATGGCATATTATATATCAAATCAAAGCCCCGGGCGTTAGCTTTCCAAAGCAACTGGAACCGCATCAGTTGGACCTCTGTAGCTAAAGTTATAGCTATTTGAGTGCGAAGAGGTCAGGCTGACAGCTTTGCAGTTCCTTCAACTTCTTGTATTCCTTCCATTTTTGCATGCTTCCTTTCCATTCTCTGAGCCATTCCTACCCTGTAATCTCTGAAATCACTTAACATACATATCAAGGCATCTAATGGTAATAAGAGAGGATTAGACATAGGGAACTTAAGGCCAAAGAAGCATGTTTTCAATCAAAGCACATAATTAGGAAGGCAAATGTAAAACCATGCAAATAGTATGAATAAGTGGGTAAAAAATTAATAAAAACCACTCAATTGAACACAAGGTAAACCATAAAATAGTGGTTTATCAACCTCCCCACACTTATTAATTAGCATGTCCTCATGCTAAGCTCAAGAGAAGCTATAAAGAATGAAGAGGAATGATAGAATGTATGAAATGCAACCAATCTAGATGAATGCAACTACATGCAAAATGTTTCTACCTACTTGGTTAAAAGTAAATAAGTTCTCCAAGTATAAATATGAACTAGATTTCACTAATTCAAATCATAAAAATGAAGTATAAATAGGCTTGTAGAAGAAAATAGCTCATGAAAGCCGGGAACAAAGAATCGAGCATCGAACCCTCACTGGGAGTGTATGCACTCTAATCACTCAAGTATTTTAGGTTCGATTCTCTCAATTCTCTACTAACCTTGCTTTCTAAGGCTTGCTCTTCATCTAACAATCAACATAAATTTAATGCACAGATACACATATCAAGAGGTCTTTTAAGGGTTGTAATGGGGTTAGGGTCAAGGTAGGATTGTATTTGGCCAAGTGGACTAAAATCTGAATCCTTAATTAACTTAAACTTTCCACCTAACTTTAGACAATCCATGTAATCATAATACTACATCTAACTATCCATTAACCATGTTTTCCACATATTCATGCATTCTAATTTCAAGTACAGTACATATACATTGCTTTCACCACTTACTTTGGGGCATTTTGTCCCCTTTTTGCTTAATTGCTCTCTTTTTTTTCACTTCTTTTTTTTTTATATATATATATATATTTTTTTTTTCTTTTCTTTTATTTTTCTCAATGCATATGATTAAATTATTGGATGCATGAATCATGTCTTAACATCTTTTTTTACATTTTCAGAAAATTCTAACATACTCAATTCTCAAACCAAATGTTTCCAAATTCAATTTATCCATACTTAAATCATAAGCACTCTCACTAGTCCAAGCTAACCAAGGATTCAAATTAAGGGCATTATTGTCTTTCACTTAGAGTTAATGATGTGCTAAAGTAAAGAACAAAGGGGTATAATAGGCTCAACATTGGTTTGCAAAGAATACTGAAAGGGTAAGGCCATATGGGTATGTAAGCTCAGTGAAACAAAGTCCTCAATCACGTAAGTGTATGCATACATCAAATAGTGGAAATATAGAATTAAGCAAGACAAAGATCACAATTTTAGAGAGAAAAATACACACTAAAACAGAATTTTCATTGATAAAATGCAACCAATCAAATAGGCTCAAAATCTCAGAGGTTTTGTGTGTTCGAGCTCTAAACCATGTTCCAAAATAATATTTCTTCAAACAAGTTTAACATTAAATTTTATTCAAATTAGTGAAATGCTCTAAAAGGTTTCTTGAAAAAGAAAATATTACTTCAACCAAGTAGTGACTAAATGCATAAAATCAAACAAACATGCAATCAAATATGCAAATACAACAATGAACAAACAAAGAAAATAGAGTATTGGTGTTGAAAAGAAGGTAACTAACCCCTGGAAGTCGGTATCGACCTCCCCACACTTAAAGATTGCACCGTCCTCGATGCATGCTGAGATGTACAAGTGGACGGGTTGCTACAACTGATGCTTGTAGATAGAGGCTCCTTAGCTGGAGGTCTCTTGGTTCCTCTCCGTGCCAGTGTCTTATCAGTGGCCTTCTCTTTTCCTTTCTTGGTACCCATGCCTAAGGAAGAGGAAAAAGGAAGAGTGTGAAATATAGAAAACTAAGACTGGAAGGGAGGAAATTCCAAGTGATAAGGAATGCCAAAGGAAAGATGATAGCTCAACTACAGGGTAGCTACAACATGTAGGAAAGACAACAATAAAGATTAAAAAAGGTAATTCAAAATAATTAGATGTAAGAGGGTAAAAAAAAACATGCAAATAATAGGCATGAGAAGCATAGCTCAAGCATCAAGTAATAAATGTGCCAAATTAAAGAGCATGTGTAATGATGACAATTGTGAATGATAATCCCAAATACATTGGATGTGCAAGTTAAAATAGGGATGAAAATAATGTAATCCAAATGTATATAAGAGACATAAATAAATGTCAATTGTCAAATCTCTCCTCAGAATAGCCACGTGCTCAAATAAAATAAGGTACTATCCAAATAAAACTCCAACACCAACATAAAAATGCTGAAAAAGAATAGAAAAAGAAACCAAAAGGAAAGAACAAATAAATGCATTAAATTAAAGGGACAGAAGAGTAGAGGGGCAGAAGAAGAGAAAGAAAGAAGAAAGAAGAAGAAAGAAATTAGGATTCGGGGAAGAAAAGATAAGATATTTTGGCTGATCTGGATATTGTGTGCACCGCATGCGACGGGGACGCGTGGGTTACGCGTTCGCACGGATAGCGCTTCTATGAAGTGACGCGGACGCGTGGGTCACGCGTTCGCGTGGAGTGATTTGTGCCAGTAGCGCGAGGGCAACCTCGCGGTCGCGCAACTCTCTGTTTTAAATGCATTTTGCCAAAAATCTGGGTGACGCGGTAGCGTGGTTGACACGATCGCGTGAATGGCCATACTTTGAAAAATGACTCGGACGCGTGGGGCACACGTTCGCGTGGTAAGGCTTGTGCTTCTAGCACCGTTCCAGCCCCATTCTAGCCTAACTTGCTGCCAAACACCCGTTTACGTCGATTTTACAGGGCCACGCGTTCGCATGGGTGACGTGGATGTGTGGGAGGCATTTTTTTCCACATGACGCGGTCGTGTGGATCAATTTGTGCCAAAGGCACGCCTCCAGCCACGCTTTCGCATGACTCTCTGTTCAATCTTGTGTTCTTCCCAACGCACTGGTGACGCGGATGCGTCGGCGACGCTGTCGCGTCGCGTGCAATTTTTTTTTTAAATAATGTTGTATGCAGAATGCAATGCTAATGTGAAAGTTATGCAAAACTCCAGGTTCAATACAATAAAATAAAATAAAACTCGAAAATAAATAAAACTAAATAAAAATGAAAAAAGGAACGATCATACCATGGTGGGTTGTCTCCCACCTAGCACTTTTAGTTAAAGTCCTTAAGTTGGACATGTGCTGAGCTTCTTGTCAAGGCGGCTTGTGCTTGCTCGTCTTGAAATTTTCACCAATGCTTGGACTTCCAATAAGCTCTATTGATACTAAGTAAATTCCTCAAGCTTTGATGGGGTTCTTCACAAGCTTTGAGCTCCCAAAGTTGATCCTCATATATTCCTGGATGCCAAATCTTGTTTCTACACCCGTCTTCAAGTTGATTATTGGTACGCGGAATCGTGATTACACTTTAATTATGTAAAGTTCATTGCTCTTTCTTTCCCTGGAAATGGCGCCAAAAACATGATGCCAAAACCACGGTTCACAACTCCGTGTAACTGACCAGCAAGTGCACTGGGTCGTCCAAGTAATACCTTACGTGAGTAAGGGTCGAATCCCACGGAGATTGTTGGTATGGAGCAAGCTATGGTCACCTTGTAAATCTCAGTTAAGTTGACTCATATGGGTTATAATATATTATGTAAATAAAACATAAAGTAAGGATAGAAATACTTATGTAATTCATTGGTGAGAATTTCAGATAAGCGAATGGAGATGCTTTCGTTCCTCTGAACCTCTGCTTTCCTGCTATCTTCATCCAATCAGTCTTACTCCTTTCCATGGCTGGCTTTATGTGATACATCACCACTGTCAATGGCTACTTTCGGTCATCTCTCGGGAAAATGATCCAATGCCCTGTCACGGCACGGCTAATCGTCTGGAGGCATCACCCTTGTCAATGGCTTCATCTTATCCTCTCAGTGAAAATGGTCAACGCACCCTGTCACGGCACGACTATTCATCTGTCGGTTCTCGATCATGCTGGAATAGGATTTACTATCCTTTTGCGTCTGTCACTAACGCCCTGCAATCGCGAGTTTGGAGCTCGTCACAGTCATTCATTCATTGAATCCAACTCGGAATACCACAGACAAGGTTTAGACTTTCCGGATTCTCTTGAATGTCGCCATCATTCTAGCTTACGCCATGAAGATTCTGATTAAGAGATCTAAGAGATACTCATTCAGTCGAAGGTAGAACGGAAGTGGTTGTCAGGCACGCGTTCATAGGGAATGATGATGATTGTCACGTTCATCACATTCAGATTGAAGTACGAATGAATATCTTAGAAGCGAAATAAGATGAATTGAATAGAAAACAGTAGTACTTTGCATTAATCTTTGAGGAACAGCAGAGATCCACACCTTAATCTATGGAGTGTAGAAACTCTACCATGAAAATACATAAGTGAAAGGTCCAGGCATGGCCGAGATGGCCAGCCCCCAAAACGTGATCAAAGGATCATAAGGTAATCCAAAGATGGTCAAAAAGACGTCTAATACAATAGTGAAAGGTCCTATTTATAATAAACTAGCTACTAGGGTTTACAGAAGTAAGTAATTGATGCATAAATCAACTTCCGGGGCCCACTTGGTGTGTGCTTGGGCTGAGCTTGAGTGTTGCACGTGTAGAGGTCCTTCTTGGAGTTGAACGCCAGCTTTTGTGCCAGTTTGGGCGTTCAACTCTGGTTTTGGCTCCTTTTCTGGCGCTGGACGCCAAATTTGGGCAGAAAGCTGGCGTTGAACACCAGTTGACGTCCTTTATTCTTGGCCAAAGTATGAACTATTATATATTGCTGGAAAGCCCTGGATGTCTACTTTCCAATGCAATTGGAAGCGCGCCATTTTGAGTTCTGTAGCTCCAAAAAATCACTTTGAGTGCAGGGAGGTCAGAATCCAACAGCATCAGCAGTCCTTCTTCAACCTCTGAATCTGATTTCTGCTCAAGTCCCTCAATTTCAATCAGAAAATACCTGAAATCACAGAAAAATACACAATCTCATAGTAAAGTCCAGAAATGTGAATTTAACATAAAAACTAATGAAAACATCCCTAAAAGTAACTAGATCCTACTAAAAACATACTAAAAACAATGTCAAAAAGCGTATAAATTATTCGCTCATCACAACACCAAACGTAAATTGTTACTTGTCCCCAAGCAATTGAAAATCAAATAGGATAAAAAGAAGAGAATATACTATAAATTCCAAACTATCAATGAAACATAGCTTCAATCAAATGAGCGGGACTTATAGCTTTTTGCCTCTTGAATAGTTTTGGCATCTCACTTTATCCATTGAGGTTCAGAATGATTGGCATCTATAGGAACTCAGAGTTCAGATAGTGTTATTGATTCTCCTAGTTCAGTATGATGATTCTTGAACACAGCTATTTCATGAGTCTTGGCCGTGGCCCTAAGCACTTTGTTTTCCAGTATTACCACCGGATACATAAATGCCACAGACACATAATTGGGTGAACCTTTTCAGATTGTGACTCAGCTTTGCTAAAGTCCCCAATTAGAGGTGTCCAGGGTTTTTAAGCACACTCTTTTTTTGCTTTGGACCTTGACTTTAACCGCTCAGTCTCAAGTTTTCACTTGACACCTACACGCCACAAGCACATGGTTAGGGACAGCTTGGTTTAGCCACTTAGACCAGGATTTTATTCCTTTAGGCCCTCCTATCCACTGATGCTCAAAGCCTTGGGATCCTTTTTATTTGCCCTTGCCTTTTGGTTTTAAGGGTTATTGGCTTTTTGCTCTTGCCTCTTGGTTTTAAGAGCTTTGGCTTTTTCTGCTTGCTTTTTCTTTTTTTTATATTTTTTTTTGCCTATTTTTTTTTTCTGCAAGCTTTGTTCTTTGCTGCTTTTTCTTGCTTCAAGAATCATTTTTATGATTTTTCAGATTATCAAATAACATGTCTCCTAGTCATCATTCTTTCAAGAGCCAACATATTTAACATTCTCAAACAACAACTTCAAAAGACATATGCACTGTTCAAGCATACATTCAGAAAACAAGAAGCATTGTCACCACATCAATATAGTTAAGCTAAGTTCAAGGATAAATTCGAAACTCATGTACTTCTTGTTCTTTTGAATTAAGACATTTTTCATTTAAGAGAGGTGATGGATTCATAGGACATTCATAACTTTAAGACAAAGTTACTAACTACTAATGATCATGTAATGAAGACACAAACATAGATAAGCATAGAAAACGAAAAACAGAAGAAATAAGAACAAGGAATGAATCCACCTTAGTGATGGTGGCGTTTCCTTCTTGAGGAACCAATGATGTCCTTGAGCTCTTCTATGTCTCTTCCTTGTCTTTGTTGCTCCTCCCTCATTGCTTTTTGATCTTCTCTGATTTCATGGAGCATGATGGAGTGCTCTTGATGTTCCACCCTTAGTTGTCCCATATTGGAACTCAATTCTCCTAGAGAGGTGTTAATTTGCTCCCAATAGTTTTGTGGAGGAAAGTGCATTTGAGGCATCTCCGGGATCTCATGGTGATGAGCTTCATACGCCTCTTGAGCTCCATGAGTGGGCTCTCTTGCTTGCTCCATCTTTTTCTTAGTGATGTGCTTGTCCTCTTGATGAGGATATCTCCCTCTATGTCAATCCCAGCTGAATTGCATAGGTGGCAAATGAGGTGAGGAAAGGCTAACCTTGCCATGGTGGAGGACTTGTCAGCCACCTTGTAGAGTTCTTGAGGTATAATCTCATGAACTTCCACCTCTTCTCCAATCATGATGCTATGGATCATGATGGCCCGGTCTATAGTAACTTCAGACCGGTTGCTAGTGGGAATGATTGAGCATTGAATGAACTCCAACCACCCTCTTGCTACAGGCTTGAGGTCCAATCTTCTTAGTTGAACCGGCTTGCCTTTAGAGTCAATCTTCCATTGAGCTCCTTCTACACATCTGTCCATAAGGACTTGGTCCAACCTTTGATTAAAGTTGACCCTTCTAGTGTAGGGGCGTTCATCTCCTTGCATCATGGGCAAGTTAAACGCCAACCTCACATTCTCCGGACTAAAATCTAAGTATTTCCCCCGAACCATTGTAACATAGTTCTTTGGATCCGGGTTCTTACTTTGATCATGGTTCTTGGTGATCCATGCATTGGCATAGAACTCTTGAACCATTAGGATGCCGACTTGTTGGATGGGATTTGTTAGAACTTCCCAACCTCTTCTTTGAATTTCATGTCGGATCTCCGGATACTCATTTCTTTTGAGTTTGAAAGGGACCTCGGGGATCACCTTCTTCTTGGCCACAACATCATAGAAGTGGTCTTGATGGGCTTTGCAGATGAACCTTTCCTTCTCCCATGACTCGGATGTGGAAGCTTTTGTCTTCCCTTTCCCCTTTCTAGAGGATTCTCCGGTCTTAGGTGCCATCAATGGTAATGGAAAAAAAAAGCTTATGCTTTTACCACACCAAACTTAGAATTTTGCTCGCCCTCGAGCAATAAAAGAAAGAATAGATGAAGAAGAAGAAGAAATGGAGGAGAGGGAGAGTGGGGAGTGTTTCAGCCAAGAAGGGTGTAGAGGGGTGTGTTGTGTGAATTTGATGAAGAATGGAGGGCTTTATATAGGGGAGGGAGGGGGGAAAGGTTTCGGCCATATGGGTGGGTTTGGGTGGGAAATTGGTTTTGAATTTTTGAAGGTAGGTGGAGTTTATGAGGTAGGTTTATGGGGAAGAGTGGATGGATGTGAGTGGTGAAGAAGTGATGGGGAAGAGAGTTTGAGGTGATTGGTGAAGGGTTTTTTGAGGAAGAGTGTTTATGGGGTTGTGTGAAAGAAAGTGGTGAGAAAAAGTGAGTGGAGGTAGGTGGGGATCCTGTGGGGTCCACAGATCCTGAGGTGTTCAAGGATTTACATCCCTGCACCCATTAGGCATGTAAAAATGCCTTTGCACACAACTCTGGGCGTTCAGCGCCAGGTTGGTGGCCATTTTGGGCGTTCAACGCCCATTTGTGTGTCATTTCTGGCGTTTGAACGCCAGAACCATGCCTGTTCTGGCGTTCAGCGCCCAGAAGCTGCCCATTTTAGGCGTTCAGCGCCAGAACCATGCTCTGTTCTAGCGCTGAACGCCAGACAGATGCTCCTCCAGGGTGTGATTTTTCTTCTGCTGTTTTTGATTCCGTTTTCAAATTTTTATATTTATTTTGTGACTCCACATGATCATGAACCTACAAAGACATATAACTAAGAAAAATATAGTTAGATAAATAAAAATTGGGTTGCCTCCCAACAAGCGCTTCTTTAATGTCAATAGCTTGACAGTGGGCTCTCATGGAGCCTCACAGATGTGCAGAGCTTTGTTGAGACTCTCCAACACCAAACTTAGAGTTTGGATATGGGAGTTCAACACCAAACTTAGAGTTTGGTTGTGGCCTCCCAACACCAAACTTAGAGTTTGACTGTGGGGGCTTGGGTTGACTCTGCTTTGAGAGAAGCTTTTCATGCTTCCTCTCCATGGTTGCAGAGGGAGATCCTTGAGTTTTAAACACAAGGGAGTCCTCATTCCATTGAAGGACTAGTTCACCTCTATCAATATCAATCACAGCTCTTGCTGTGGCCAGGAGAGGTCTTCCTAGGATGATGGATTCATCCTCTTCCTTTCCAGTATCCAGGACTATGAAATCAGCAGGGATGTAAAGGCCTTCAACCTTTACTAACACGTCCTCTACTTGTCCATATGCCTATTTTCTTGAATTGTCTGCCATCTCTAATGAGATTTTAGCAGCTTGTACCCCATAGATTCCCAGTTTCTCTATTACAGAGAGGGGCATGAGGTTTATTCCTGAACCAAGGTCACATAGAGCCTTAAAGATCATGGTGCCTATGGTACAGGGTATTATGAACTTTCCAGGATCCTGTCTCTTCTGAGGCAATGTCAGTTGATCCAGATCACTTAGTTCATTGATGAACAAGGGAGGTTCAACTTCCCAAGTATCAATGCCAAATAATTTGGCATTCAGCTTCATGATTGCACCAAGAAACTTGGCAGTTTGCTCTTCAGTAACATCCTCATTCTCTTCAGAAGAGGAATACTCATCAGAGCTCATGAAGGGCATAAGGAGGTTCAATGGAATCTCTATGGTCTCTAGACGAGCCTCAGAGTCCTTTTGTTCCTCAGAGGGAAGCTCCTTATTGATCACTGGACGTCCCAGAAGGTCTTCCTCCTTGGGATTCACGTCCTCCACTCCCCTTGTAGGTTCGGCCATGGTTCTTATGTCAATGGCCTTGCACTCTCCTTTTGGGTTCTCTTCTGTATTGCTTGGGAGAGTACTGGGAGGGATTTCAGTGATCCTTTTACTTAGCTGGCCCACTTGTGCTTCCAAATTTCTAATGGAAGATCTTGTTTCATTCATGAAACTTACAGTAGCCTTAGACAGATCAGAGACTAAGTTTGCCAAATTAGAAGTATTTTGTTCAGAGTTCTCTGTCTGTTGCTGAGTGGATGATGGAAAAGGTTTATTATTGCTAAACCTGTTTCTTCCACCATTATTAAAGCCTTGTTGAGGCTTTTGATCCTTCCATGAGAAATTTGGATGATTTCTCCATGATGAGTTATAGGTGTTTCCATAAGATTCACCTAAATAATTTACCTCTGCTATTGTAGGGTTTTCAGGATCATAAGCTTCTTCTTCAGAAGATGCCTCTTGAGTACTGTTGGATGCAGCTTGCATTCCATGCAGACTCTGAGAGATCATATTGACTTGCTGAGTCAATATTTTATTCTGAGTCAATATGGCATTCAGAGTATCAACTTCAAGAACTCCCTTCTTCATAGGCGTCCCATTACTCACGGGATTCCTCTCAGAAGTGTACATGAACTGGTTATTAGCAACCATGTCAATGAGTTCTTGAGCTTCTGCAGGCGTTTTCTTTAGGTGAATGGATCCACCTGCAGAAGTGTCCAGTGACATCTTTGATAGCTCAGATAAACCATCATAGAATATATCCAGGATGGTCCATTCTGAAAGCATGTCAGAAGGACACTTTTTGGTCAACTGTTTGTATCTTTCCCAAGCTTCATAGAGGGATTCACCTTCTTTCTGTCTGAAGGTTTGAACATCAGCTCTAAGCTTGCTCAGCTTTTGAGGAGGAAAGTACTTGGCTAAGAAAGTCGTGACCAGCTTATCCCAAGAGTTCAGGCTGTCTTTGGGTTGAGAATCCAACCATAATCTAGCTATGTCTCTTACAGCAAAAGGGAAAAGCATGAGCCTGTAGACTTTAGGATCTACTCCATTAGTCTTAACAGTATCACATATCTGCAAGAATTCAGTTAAGAACTGAAAAGGATCTTCAGATGGAAGTCCATGAAACTTGCAGTTCTGCTGCATCAGAGAAACTAATTGAGGTTTCAGCTCAAAATTGTTTGCTCCAATGGCAGGAATGGAGATGCTTCTTCCATGTAAATTGGAATTAGGTGCAGTAAAGTCACCAAGCATCTTCCTTACATTATTATTATTTTCGGCTGCCATCTCCTCTTCCTGTTCGAAAATTTCTGAAAGGTTATCTCTGGATTGTTGTAATTTAGCTTCTCTTAATTTTCTCTTCAGAGTCCTTTCAGGTTCTGGATCTGCTTCAACAAGAATATTCTTGTCCTTGCTCCTGCTCATATGACAAAGAAGAGGGCACAGAAAAAATAATAATATGGATCCTTTATACCACAGTATAGGGATCCCTGTGTGAGTAGAAGAAGAGGGGGAGACAAAGAATGTAATATAATGGAAGAAACACAACTGTGAGGAGGGTTGAGATGTGAGATGAGATGTTAGTAGATGAATAAATAAATAGAATAAGATGGGAGAGGGAAAATTTTCGAAAATAATTTTTGAAAAAGGGTTAGTGATTTTCGAAAATGGTTTTTGAAAAATGTTAGTATTTTTCGAAAATTTTTAAAATCAAAAATAAAAATAAGAATAATTAGTTAATTAAAAAGAAATTTTTGAAAAAAAGGGAAGATATTTTCGAAAATTAGAGAGAGAGAGTTAGTTAGGTAGTTTTGAAAAAGTTAAGAAACAAACAAAAAGTTAGTTAGTTAGTTGGAACAAATTTTGAAAAGATAAGAAGTTAGGAAGTTAGAAAAGATATTTTGAAATTAGTTTTGAAAAAGATTTGATTTTTAAAATCACAATTAATGACTTGATTCACAAGAAATCACAAGATATGATTCTAGAACTTAAAGTTTGAATCTTTCTTAACAAGCAAGTAACAAACTTGAAATTTTTGAATCAAAACATTAATTGATTATTTTATTTTCAAAAATTTGATATAAAAATAAGAAAAAGATTTTTGAAAAATATTTTTGAAATTTTCGAAAATAACTAAGAATTTTGAAAAAGATTTGATTTTTGAAAAAGATTTTGAAAAAGATAAGATTTTCAAATTGAAAATTTGATTTGACTCATAAGAAACAACTTGATTTTAAAAATTTTTGAAAAAGTCAACTCAAATTTTCGAATTTGATGAGAGAAAAAGGGAAAGATATTTTTTTGTTTTTTGAATTTTTATGATGAGAGAGAAAAACAGGAAAAATGATGCAATGCATGAAAGTTATGGATCAAAACAATGAATGCATGCAAGAATGCTATGAATGTCAAGATGAACACCAAGAACACTTTGAATGTCATGATGAACATCATAGACACAATTTTGAAAAATTTTTAATGCAAAGAAAACATGCAAGACACCAAACTTAGAATTCTTTAATGCTTACGCACTAAGAATTCAAGAATGCATATGAAAAACACCATACAACACAAAACAAAAAATCATCAAAATCAAACAAGAAGACTTACCAAGAACAACTTGAAGATCATGAAGAACACTATGAATGCATGAAATTTTCGAAAAATGCAAGATGCACATGCAAATGACACCAAACTTATAACATGACTCATGACTCAAACAAGAAACACAAAAAATGTTTTTGACTTTTATGATTTTCTAAAAACTTTTTTTTTCTGGATTCTTTCGAAAATTATATGAAAAAGAAAAAATAAGGATTCCAAAATTTTTAACATGAATTCCAGGAATCTTGCTTTCTTAGTCTAAAACTTCAGTCCAGGAATTAGACATGGCTCACTAGCCAGCCAAGCTTTCAATAAAAGCTCCGGTCCAAAACACTAGACATGGCCAATGGCCAGCCAAGCTTCAGCAGGTGAATCAGGAACAGCAGCAGGTGGATTAGCAACAACTAGCTTGTTCTTGATAACAAATTGCTGCCTCAGTCCAAATAAATTTAGACATGGCTTTACAGCCAGCCAGGCTTCACATGCTTCATGAAACACTAGAATTCATTCTTAAAAATTTTGAATAAAATTTTTGAAAACATTTTTATATTATATTTTTTTTCGAAAACAAAGGAGAAAATTTTGAAAGATTTTTTGAAAAATTTTTGAAGACAAAATAAAAAGAAAATTACCTAATCTGAGCAACAGGATGAACCATCAGTTGTCCATACTTGAACAATCCCCGGCAACGGCGCCAAAAACTTGGTACGCGGAATCGTGATTACACTTTAATTATGTAAAGTTCATTGCTCTTTCTTTCCCTGGAAATGGCGCCAAAAACATGATGCCAAAACCACGGTTCACAACTCCGTGTAACCGACCAACAAGTGCACTGGGTCGTCCAAGTAATACCTTACGTGAGTAAGGGTCGAATCCCACAGAGATTGTTGGTATGGAGCAAGCTATGGTCACCTTGTAAATCTCAGTTAAGTTGACTTATATGGGCTACAATATATTATGTAAATAAAACATAAAGTAAGGATAGAAATACTTATGTAATTCATTGGTGAGAATTTCAAATAAGCGAATGGAGATGCTTTCGTTCTTCTGAACCTCTGCTTTCCTGCTATCTTCATCCAATCAGTCTTACTCCTTTCCATGGCTGGCTTTATGTGATACATCACCACTGTCAATGGCTACTTTCGGTCATCTCTCGAGAAAATGATCCAATGCCTTGTCACGGCACGGCTAATCGTCTGGAGGCATCACCCTTGTCAATGGCTTCATCTTATCCTCTCAGTGAAAATGGTCAACGCACCCTGTCACGGCACGGCTATTCATCTGTCGGTTCTCGATCATGCTGGAATAGGATTTACTATCCTTTTGCGTCTGTCACTAACGCCCTACAATCGTGAGTTTGGAGCTCGTCACAGTCATTCATTCATTGAATCCTACTCGGAATACCACAGACAAGGTTTAGACTTTCCGGATTCTCTTGAATGTCTCCATCATTCTAGCTTACGCCACGAAGATTCTGATTAAGAGATCTAAGAGATACTCATTCAGTCGAAGGTAGAACGGAAGTGGTTGTCAGGCACGCGTTCATAGGGAATGATGATGATTGTCACGTTCATCACATTCAGATTGAAGTACGAATGAATATCTTAGAAGCGAAATAAGATGAATTGAATAGAAAACAGTAGTACTTTGCATTAATCTTTGAGGAACAGCAGAGCTCCACACCTTAATCTATGGAGTGTAGAAACTCTACCGTGAAAATACATAAGTGAAAGGTCCAGGCATGGCCGAGATGGCCAGCCCCCAAAACGTGATCAAAGGATCATAAGGTAATCCAAAGATGGTCAAAAAGACGTCTAATACAATAGTGAAAGGTCCTATTTATAATAAACTAGCTAATAGGGTTTACAGAAGTAAGTAATTGATGCATAAATCCACTTCCGGGGCCCACTTGGTGTGTGCTTGGCCTGAGCTTGAGTGTTGCACGTGTAGAGGTCCTTCTTGGAGTTGAACGCCAGCTTTTGTGCCAGTTTGGGCGTTCAACTCTGGTTTTGGCTCCTTTTCTGGCGCTGGACGCCAGATTTGGGCAGAAAGCTGGCGTTGAACGCCAGTTTACGTCATCTATTATTGGCCAAAGTATGAGCTATTATATATTGCTGGAAAGCCCTGGATGTCTACTTTCCAACGCAATTGGAAACGCGCCATTTCGAGTTCTGTAGCTCCAGAAAAGCCACTTTGAGTGCATGGAGTTCAGAATCCAACAGCATCAGCAGTCATTCTTCAACCTCTGAATCTGATTTCTGCTCAAGTCCCTCAATTTCAGTCAAAAAATACCTGAAATCACAGAAAAACACACAATCTCATAGTAAAGTCCAGAAATGTGAATTTAACATAAAAACTAATGAAAACATCCCTAAAAGTAACTAGATCCTACTAAAAACATACTAAAAACAATGTCAAAAAGCGTATAAATTATCCGCTCATCAATTATCATGATTCCATCCGGGTAGTTCAGCTTTAGAATTCTCACTGAAGCGTCCAAACAACTTCCTAGACCCATTTAATTGAGCTCTGCGCTAACACTTGTACTCCAGTGCGGAATGTGGAACCTTAATGAACCTTGCCTGACAACTCCAACCACTAGCCATCTTTCTCTTACTCTTAATGCCACAAAGAGCTCTAAGTTGACCATCTGTCTCAAGTAGCCCATATTCAAGTGAGAAAGTAAAGGTCAAGGATAAGAATTTTACCTACTTGAACGTTGTGTTGGACGGTAATGGCCTTGGAAGAGGTTTTTCTAATGATCATGCAAGCTCTGCTCCCTTGTGCTCTTCTTTGACAACTTTCACCTCCTTGTAAGCTTCTTCAATTTCAACCTCTTCCTCTTGGCAGCTTTCTTCTAATTCAATCTCCTCTTCACTGCTTTCCAAGGGCATGGGAGGTTGTGCTTCTTCTTCTTTAATCTCCATCTCTTGATAGACCTCTTCCAAGTCCTTAACCATGACATGCCTTGGAGGTTGTACACCCTCCTCAACATCAAATGCAACTGTCTTGGAAGGAAGCTCTATGTCTTGACTTTCCCATGGAGGTTCAGCATCTCCCAAGTCTTCAACCACTTCTTCCTCTTAAATAATTACTACTTTGTCCAGTAGTTTTAATATAAAATCGTACTCATCCTTGATGATTTTCTTTCCATGACAACTCCTTTCAACTATTCTTTCATCTTCAAGGGTCTCTCCTATCTCCACATTTTGGGCCTCCTCTTGCTCTAAGACAAAATCAGACTCCTCCTTGATGTCTTCCTTCACTAATTCTTCAACCACTCCTTCGACTTCAAGGGTTTTTACTACCTTCACCTTGAGGGCCTCCTCTAGCTCCTTATGAAGTATGGATTCGTGAAGATGATCCCTTATCTCTTGTACCATGTCAATAGCATCATTGGGATCATGTTGCTCTTGGATTGATGGATGTGGGTGCTCTTCCATGAATGGTGGTGATGGGATGGGGAGATCATTCTGTGGTTGAAAAGGAAGTGCACTAGAGCTTGAGAGTTGATTGTTGAAGGTATTTGGTGGTCTGATTTGGGCGACGAGAGCTTTTATAGTAGAGTTTATATCAGTAAGTGCTTTCTCCATAGAGGTTTGGGGTGGATAGGAGGATTCATTTGTTAGGAGAAAGGGTTCATGGTAGGAAGGTGGTTTATCTTGATAATGATAAGGAGATGGTGTATATTGAGGTGGTGGTTCATGAGAGTAGTTGTGTTGGAATGGGGGTGGTTCTGTGTATGGTTCATTTGGCTCATAAGGTGGTTGGTATGGTGGATACGGGTTAGGGTCATATGGAGGTGAATGGTGGAAAGGGGCTTGTGAGTTTGGTGGTCCAAAGTCATGTTGAGGAAAGGGTTCATAGGCATATGATGGGGGTTGTTGATAGTCCATTGGAGGTGGTTGTTGCCATGAGGCTTGATCAAATCCTTGTGGCTCCTCCCATCTTTGATTGTTCCAACCTTGATGCCTGTTCCTGTTATAATTTCCATTCCTTGCAACAACATTGGAACCAAACTCAAAGCGAGAGGGGTGAGAACTCATAATAGTAATTAAAAACGAAAATAAAAACAAATTTTAAATTAAAAGGTAATTTAAATTTTGAATTTGAAAATTAAATTTTGACTTTTAAATTTTTGAAATTTGAAATTTGAAATTTGATTTTTTTGAAATAAGATAAGATAAGATTTTGAAAAAGATATGAATTTTGAAAAAGATTTGAATTTTGAAATTTAAAACTAAGATAAGATAAGATAAAAATTTTAAAATCAAAATCTGAATTTTTTTTATGGAAATTTTGAAAATTCAATAAAAATAAAGAGAAAAGATATTTTTGAATTAAATGAGGAAAGAGAAAAACAATAAAATGACACCAAACTTAAAATTTTTAGATCAGAACAAAGAAAACAACTAAGAACAACTTGAAGGTCAAGATGAACACGAAGAACAATTTTTTTGAAAAATTTTTAATAACTAATTAAAAACCAATAACCTCTTAATTTATGAAAAAGCAAAAATAAAAACAAAAATAAAAACAAATAAACAAGCAAAAGAAAATATTTACAATAACCATTAATAAGGCACACGTTTGCAATTCCCCGGCAACGGCGCCATTTTGAAGAACGAAACTCTCGCGTGATCTAGAATTTTCAAAATAAATTCGCGTTGTAAGTATAGCTTCTAGACCGACAAGAATTCCTTTCTTACAAAAGTTTTGGTTGTCACAAGTAACAAACCCCTTTAAAATTGATAACCGAAGTATTCAAACCACGGGTCGTCTTCTCAAGGAATTGCAGGGAGGTATGTTCTTATTATTGGTTATGAGTTTTGTAAATTGGGGGTTTTTGAAATAAGGAGCAAGTAATTTAAATGACAAGAAAAATAAATTAATAATAACAAAATCTCTTGGCAAGGTATAAGAATTTGGAATTTCTATCCTAGTTATCCTTATCAGATGTGATGAGAATTGGGTTTTAATCCCACTTAGTTAAGTCAAGTGGACTAATTAGCTTGATCCTCAAGTCCTAGTCAATCCCTGTGGGAAGACTAGCTTTAGAGCGATCTAGATTAATTAGTAATATGCCAATTTCAACCACTGCTTTATTTGATAACTCAAGCGTCACCAATTACTTAACCAGAGCCAAAAGGGAAGAGAATCTACTCGAATGAAAATAATTTGGATAAATTGAAAGCATTCATAGCATAAATAAAACAATCTTATAACTGAAATACCTCAAATTATATTAAATAGAATATTCAAATCTAACATGGAGAAGTTCATAAATTAAATTGGAAAAATAAATAAAAGGAACATTGAACCTGAGAAAGAGCTGAAATAATAAGTTGAAATAATAAGAAATCCTAATTCCTTTAAGAGGAATTCTAATCCTAAATCCTAAGAGAGAGGAGAGAACCTCTCTCTCTCAAAACTACATCTAAAACTAAAAATTATGAATTATGAGCTGATGATTGTGAATGGATGCATTCTCCCACTTTATAGACTCTAATCTGTGTTTTCTGGGCCGAGAACTGGGTCAGAAACAACCCAGAATTCGCTGGTTTCGAATTCAAACACGTTGGTTTTTGTCACTGCGACGCGTCCGCGTGGAGCGTGCGTTCTTGTCGCCTAGCATCAGGGCAACTATGGCATATTATATATCAAACCGAAGCCCCGGACGTTAGCTTTCCAACGCAACTAGAACCGCGTCATTTGGACCTCTGTAGCTAAAGTTATAGCCATTTGAGTGCGAAGAGGTCAGGCTGACAGCTTTGCAGTTCCTTCAACTTCTTGTATTCTTTCCATTTTTGCATGCTTCCTTTCCATCCTCTGAGCCATTCCTGCCCTGTAATCTCTGAAATCACTTAACACACATATCAAGGCATCTAATGGTAATAAGAGAGGATTAAACATAGGGAACTTAAGGCCAAAGAAGCATGTTTTCAATCAAAGCACATAATTAGGAAGGCAAATGTAAAACCATGCAAATAGTATGAATAAGTGGGTAAAGAGTTAATAAAAACCACCCAATTGAACACAAGATAAACCATAAAATAGTGGTTTGTCAAAGGCATAAAAGGAAAGCATAGTAAAATTGCAAGGAATATAAATCTACACTACTCAATTGCAAGGAATTAAACAACAATAAAGCAAATCAATGATAAAAGAACATGAATCATAAATTGCATTAGAAGAAAATAGAAGAAGGAATAGTGCATCAACAACAAAGCAAGCAATTACAAGAATGAAATACAAAATTAGAGAGAGGAATAGTAGATCAAACCATGAATTAAACCTAGATCTAAGAAATTCTAATCCTAATTCTAGAGAGAAGAGGGAGCTTCTCTCTCGAGAAACTAAACTACATGATACTAACACTTCAAACAATTGCTCCCCCTTTGCTTGGACTTCAATTCTGCATGAAATACACTCAAAAACAAGTTGGACTTGGGCCTGGGCAGCTCAGAAATTGCCCCCAGCGTTTTGCCTTCAAGTGGGCCTGTAAGAATATTGGCGCGTGCGCGCCATGTGCGCGTGCGCGTCAATTGGCAATTTCTCCATCCGCGCAGAAGCGGTATGTACGCGTGCGCGTCCATGGGCGAGATCACTTTTGCGCGTGCACGCCTTGTGCGCGTGCACGTCCTTTGATGCACTCTCAATCTTTGTTTCTTCATGCATTCTCCCCTTTACATGCTTTTCTACTCATTCCTTCCATCCAATACTTGCCTTATAACCTGAAATCACTTAACACACACATCAAGGCATTGAATGGAATAAAAATGAATCAAAATTATCAGTTTGGGGCTTAAAAAGCATGTTTTTACACTTAAGCAAAATTCAAGGGAGAATTGCAAAACCATGCTATTTCATTGAATAAATGTGGGAAAAGGTGATAAAATCCCCCAAATTAAGCACAAGATAAACCATAAAATTGGGGTTTATCAAATCTCCCTACACTTAAACTAAGTATGTCATCATGCTAAAATCAAGAAAGAAGCAAAGGGACATCAACATTTATTCAATGCAAACTAACTAAATGCAATCTATCTATATGTAACCTATCTACATGAATGCATCCACTTGGTCAAAACAAGTCAACTTCCAAGAAAACATATTTAAGTACAAGGGCTAAGGCCATAGCATTCAAATCAAACCCACAATTGAATTGAATTATTAAAAAGATTTTACAAACTTGCAAGAAAAGATGATCATATATGGAGACATGTAATTGAGCGATCGAACCCTCACCAGATGTGTATCCGCTCTAGGCACTCAAGTGTATGGGGTTGATTCACTCAATTCTCCCCTAATCATGCTTTCCAAGATTTATTTTTCATCTAACAATCAACAATTATTTTATGCATGCATACAAATATCAAGAGGACTTCCCATAGGTTGTAATGGGGCTAGGGTCAAGGTAGGATACATATGGTCAAGTGAGCTTGAAATTTGAATTTTTGATTAACTTAAACTTCCCACCTAACCTATGAAAACCTAAACAATTCTAAACAAACCTAACTACCCATTTTTCACTTTTTCACACACTCATGCATTCGCTTTTTGATCACCACCCATATGCATTGACTTTTATTGAACCTTGCCTTGGGGCATTTTGTCTCCTTTTCATTGCAATTCTTTGTCTTTCTTTTTTTTTCTATTTCTATTATTTATTTTCATTTTTTTCTTTTTTCTTTTTTTTTTATTATTATTTTTTTTCATTAAATTTTTTTTCTTTTCAAACTAAAATATATATACAAGAACATCAATGAATATGGTTTACACATGATTAATACATGAGTATGTACCCAATTCCCAAGATTCTCAACACAAATACAAAAACACACTTTTATCTCTATCGAATGTTTCCAACTCTCCCAAAATCAAATGATAAACACTCTCACTAGCCTAAGCTAATCAAAGATACAAATTAAGGGATATTTATTATTTTTCACTTAGGCTTGTAATGTGCTACAATTAAGAACAAATGGGTTAAGCATAGGCTCAAATTGGTTATCAATGGAAGATAAAAGTGATGAGCGGATATTTTATACGCTTTTTGGGGTTAATTTCATGTAGTTTTTAGTATGTTTTAATTGGTTTTTAGTATATTTTTATTAGTTTCTAAGCAAAATTCATATTTTTGGACTTTACTATGAGTTTGTATATTTTTCTATAATTTCAGGTATTTTCTGGCTGAAATTGAGAGAGCTGAGCAAAAATCTGATTTAGGCTGAAAAAGGACTGCTGATGCTGTTGGATTCTAACCTCCCTGCACTCGGAATGGATTTTCTGGAGCTACATGAGTCCAATTGGTGCGCTCTCAATTGCGTTGGAAAGTAGACATCCAAGGCTTTTCAGAAATATATAATAGTCCATACTTTGCTCAAGGATAGATGACGTAAACTGGCGTTCAACGCCAATTCCATGTTGCAGTCTGGCGTCAAACGCCAGAAACAGGTTACAAATGGGAGTTGAACGCCAGAAACAGGTTACAACCTGGTGTTTAACTCCAGAAACAGCCTAGGCACGTGAGAAGCTTAAGTCTCAGCCCCAGCACACACCAAGTGAGCCCCAGAAGTGGATTTTTGCACCATCTATCATAGTTTATTCATTTTCTGTAAACCTAGGTTACTAGTTTATTATTTAAACAACTTTTAGAGGTCTATTTCGCACCACATGACATTTTTAGATCTGAACTTTGTACTCTTTGATGGCATGAGTCTCTAAACTCCATTGTTGGGGGTAAGGAGCTCTGTTGTGTTTCGATGAATTAATGCAACTATTTCTGTTTTCTATTCAAACACGCTTGTTTCTATCTAAGATGTTTATTCGCACTTCAATATGATGGATGTGATGATTCATGACACTCATCATCATCCTCAACCTATGAACGCGTGCCTGACAACCACCTCCATTCTACTTTCGATTGAATGAATATCTCTTGGATTCCTTAATCAGAATCTTCGTGGTATAAGCGAGAATCCATTGGCAGCATTCTTGAGAATCCGGAAAGTCTAAACCTTGTCTGTGGTATTCTGAGTAGGATTCAGGGATTGAATGACTGTGACGAGCTTCAAACTCACAAGGGCTGGGCGTAGTGATAGACGCAAAAGGATCAATGGATCCTATTCCATCATGAGTGGGAACCGACAGATGATTAGCCGTGCGGTGATAGTGCACCTGGACCTTTTTCACTGAGAGAACGGATGGTAGCCATTGACAACGGTGATCCACCAACACACAGCTTGCCATAGGAGGAACCTTGAGTGCGTGAAGAAGAAGACAAGGAGAAAGCAGAGATTCAGAAGACAAAGCATCTCCAAAACTCCAACATATTCTCTATTACTGCAGAACAAGTATTTAATCCGTGCTCTTTTATTCTTCGCAATTCATACTGATAATTATAATTGATTTCCTGACTAAGATTTACAAGATAACCATAGATTGCTTCAAACCAACAATCTCCGTGGGATCGACCCTTACTCACGTAAGGTATTACTTGGACGACCCAGTGCACTTGCTGGTTAGTGGTACGAGTTGTGAAAAGTGTGATTCACAATTCGTGCACCAAGTTTTTGGCGCCATTGCCGGGGATTGTTCGAGTTTGGACAACTAACGGTTTATTTTGTTGCTTAGATTAGGAAAATTTTTTCTTTTTGGTTTAGAGTCTTATATTATTGTTTTTGGTTGAAATTTTCTTTTTAATCCTTATTTTCTCTTTTTAAATTTTTCGAAAAAATTTTATAAACTAATAATTGAGTTTTTCTGTTTGAGTTTAGTTTCATATTTTAAGTTTGGTGTCAATTGCATATTTTTATTTTCTTTTAAATTTTCGAAATTGTGTTCATTGTTCTTTCCTAATCTTCAAGTTGTTCTTGTTTATTTTCCTTGTTTGATCTTTAGTTTTTCTTGTTTTGTGATTTTTCTTGTTTTTCTTGTGCATTTTCGAATTATTAGTATATAAAATTTTTTTTTTATTAAATACCTTGTTAAAACACTTTAGATTTATAGCTCAATTGGCTAGAGCGTGATGCTTATGTTCTTGGTAATTGGCTATCTTCTTTTTTAAAAACTTTTTCAAAATTAATTTTTCTTTGAATAAATCTTGTGCCAAACTTTAAGTTTGGTGTTTTCTTGTTGATTTTTCTTTAGTTTTCGAAAATTTTGTTTTGGTTTTCTAAAAATTTTAAGTTTGGTGTTTTATCTTCATGTTCTTGTTGTTCTTGTGAGTCTTCAAAGTGTTCTTGAGTCTTCCTTGTGTTTTGATCTTAAAATTTTTAAGTTTGGTGTTCCTTGGTGTTTCCCTCCAAAATTTTCGAAAATAAGGAGCATTAGATCTAAAAATTTTAAGTTTTGTGTCTTTTTATTGGTTTTCTCTTTCCTCATTGAATTCAAAAATATCTTTTTCCTTTATTTTAATTGATTTTTCGAATTTTCCTTTTAAAAATTCAGATTTTATTTTAAAATTTTTTATTTTATCTTATCTTAGTTTTAAAATTTCAAAATTCAAATCTTTATCACAAATCATATCCAAAATTTTTCAAATCTTCTTAATTAGGTAATTATTTTAGTCTTAAATTTTTTGTTCTTAATTTTCGAATTCTATATTTAATTTCAAACTATTTTATTCTCATTTCTTTTATTATTTATTCGTTCCTTTTTACAAAAAGAAAAAAATAAAAATATATTCTATTTGCTATTCATATCAATTCCCTTTTCTCCATCATGGATCTAAGTGGAATTGAACAGTCCAGAAGGACTCTAGGGTTATATGCCAACTCCACTACTGCTTCATATGGGAGTAGTATCTGTATACCCTCCATTGGAGTCAGTAGCTTTGAGTTGAATCCTCAGCTCATTATCATGGTGCAGCAAAGTTACCAGTATTCCGGTCTTCCTCAAGAAGAACCTACAGAGTTTCTGGCACAGTTTTTACAGATTGCTGATACAGTACATGATAAGGAAGTAGATCAGGATGTCTACAGATTATTACTGTTTCCATTTGCTGTAAAAGACCAAGCTAAGAGGTGGTTAAACAACCAACCTAAAGCTAGCATAAGGACATGGAAACAGCTGTCAGAAAAATTCCTGAATCAATACTTCCCTCCAAAACGGATGACACAGCTAAGGCTGGACATCCAAGGATTTAAACAAGGAGATAATGAATCACTTTATGATGCCTGGGAGAGATATAGAGAGATGCTAAGAAAATGCCCCTCTGAAATATTTTCAGAATGGGTGCAGTTAGACATCTTCTATTATGGGCTTACAGAGAAAGCTCAAATTTCTCTAGATCACTCAGCTGGTGGATCTATACACATGAGAAAGACAATTGAAGAGGCTCAAGAGCTTATTGATACAGTTGCCAGAAATCAGCATCTGTACCTAAATAGTGAATCTTTCATGAAAGAAGAGGCTAAAACAGTAACTGCTGAACTCAGTCCTACAGAACAAATTACTAAATTCAATTAGCAATTAGACTTTCTAACAAAACAGCTGGCCAAATTCAAGGAGATACTACAAGACACAAGAATGGCTAATATAAATATGGAGGTACAGTTGAAGCAAACAGAAAAACAGTTATCAAAACAAATAACAGAAGAGTGCCAAGTAGTTCAATTAAGAAGTGGGAAAACATTAAATACCTCACTTCAAGGCAGTAAAAAGCCAAGAAAAGAACAAAATGCTACCCAAAATCCCTCTGAGGACAGTAAGAGCCCAGAGAGGAATAATTCTGGCATTCAAACGCCAGAAACAGGCAAGGATTTGGCGTCAAACGCCCAATGGAAGCTCAGTTCTGGCGTTCAAATGCCAGGAATAAGTAAGGAGTTGGCGTCCAACGCCACTCCAGCTTCTAACCCTGGCATTCAAATGCCAGTGAGGGATCAGACATACACAAGTGCTGATAACAACCCCTCTAAAAAGGCTTCTCCAACCACCTCTTTAGGTAATAAACCTGCAGCAACTAAGGTTGAGGAATATAAAGCCAAGATACCTTATCCTCAAAAACTCCGCCAAGAGGAGCAGGATAAGCAATTTGCTCGCTTTGCAGATTATCTCAGGACTCTTGAAATAAAGATTTCATTTGCAGAGGCACTTGAGCAAATACCTTCTTATGCCAAGTTCATGAAGGAGATCTTGAGTCATAAGAAGGATTGGAGAGGAATTGAAAGAGTTCTCCTCACTGAAGAATGCAGTGCAGTCATTCTGAAAAGCTTTCCAGAAAAGCTTAAAGATCCCAGGAGCTTTCTGATACCATGCATATTAGAGGGTAATTACACCAAGACAGCTTTATGTGATCTTGGGGCAAGCATCAACTTAATACCTGCATCCACTATCAGAAAGCTTGGTTTAACTGAAGAAGTTAAACCAACCCGGATATGTCTCCAACTTGCTGATGGCTCCATTAAATACCCATCAGGCGTGATTGAGGACATGATTGTCATGGTTGGGCCATTCGCCTTTCCCACTGACTTTGTAGTGCTGGAAATGGAGGAGCATAAGAGTGCTACTCTCATTCTAGGAAGACCTTTCCTAGCAACTGGACGAACTCTCATTGATGTCCAAAAGGGGGAAGTAACCCTGAGAGTCAATGAGGATGAGTTTAAGTTGAATACTGTCAAGGCCATGCAGCATCCAGACACACCAAAAGACTGCATGAAAGTTGATCTCATTGACTCCTTGTTAGAGGAGGTTAACATGGCTGAGAGTCTCGAATCAGAGCTGGAAGACATCTTTAAGGATGTTCAGGCTGAGCTGGAGGATTCAGAAGAACTGAAAGAACTTCTGAAACTTCCTCAGGAAGAGGAAACACCTCCTAAACCCGAGCTCAAACCATTACCACCATCCCTGAAATATGCATTTCTAGGAGAAGGTGACACTTTTCCGGTAATCATAAGCTCTGCTTTAAAGCCACCGGAAGAGGAAGCACTAATTCAAGTGCTAAGGACACACAAGACAGCTCTTGGCTGGTCCATAAGTGACCTTAAGGGCATAAGCCCAGCTAGATGCATGCACAAGATCCTATTGGAGGATGATGCTAAGCCAGTGGTTCAACCACAGAGGCAGCTAAATCCAGCCATGAAGGAAGTGGTGCAGAAAGAGGTCACCAAGTTACTGAAGGCTGGGATTATTTATCCTATTTCTGATAGCCCCTGGGTGAGCCCTGTTCAAGTTATCCCCAAAAAGGGAGGTATGACAATGGTTCATAATGAAAAAAATGAACTGGTTCCTACAAGAACAGTTACAGGGTGGCGCATGTGTATTGACTACAGAAGGCTCAACACAGCCACCAGAAAGGATCATTTTCCTTTACCATTCATAGACTAGATGCTAGAGAGACTAGCAGGTCATGAATATTAATGCTTTTTGGATGGCTATTCAGGTTACAACCAAATTGCAGTAGATCCTCAGGACCAAGAGAAGACAGCATTCACATGTCCTTCTGGAGTATTTTCTTACAGGAGAATGCCTTTTGGTCTGTGTAATGCACCTGCAACCTTTCAGAGGTGCATGCTCTCTATCTTCTCTAATATGGTAGAGAAATTTCTGGAAGTCTTCATGGATGACTTTTCAGTATTTGGAGACTCATTCAGCTCCTGCCTTGACCATTTAGCATTTGTTCTGAAAAGATGCCAAGAGACCAACCTAGTTTTAAACTGGGAAAAATGTCACTTTATGGTGACTGAAGGAATTGTCCTTGGGCATAAAATTTCAAACAAGGGAATAGAGGTGGATCAAGCTAAAGTGTAAGTAATTAAAAAATTACCACCACCTGCTAATGTTAAAGCAATCAGAAGTTTTCTGGGGCATGCAAGATTCTACAGGAGGTTTATAAAGGATTTTTCAAAAATCGCAAAACCCCTGAGCAATCTGCTAGCTGCTGACATGCCATTTGTGTTTGACACAGAGTGTCTGCAAGCGTTTGAGACCCTAAAAGCTAAGCTGGTCACAGCACCAGTTATTTCTGCACCAGACTGGACTCTACCATTTGAACTAATGTGTGATACCAGTGACCACGCCATTGGTGCAGTACTGGGGCAGAGGCATGACAAGCTTCTGCATGTCATTTATTATGCTAGCCGTATTTTAAATGATGCCCAGAAAAATTACACAACCATAGAAAAAGAATTGCTTGCAGTGGTTTATGCCATTGACAAGTTTAGATCATACTTAGTAGGATCAAAAGTGATTGTGTACACTAACCATGCTGCTCTTAAATATCTACTCACAAAGCAGGATTCAAAATCCAGGCTCATAAGATGGGTGTTGCTTCTGCAAGAGTTTGATATAGAAATAAGAGACAAAAAAGGGACAGAGAACCAATTGGCTGATCATCTGTCCCGGATAGAACCAGTAGAAGGGGAGTTTTCCCCCTCTATCGAGATCTCTGAGACCTTTCCGGATGAGCATTTGTTTGCCATCCAGGAAACACCATGGTTTCCAGATATTCCAAACTATAAAGCTGCAAGATTCATACCCAAGGAGTACAGCAGGCAACAAAAGAAAAAATTAATTACTGATGCAAAGTACTACTTGTGGGATGAACCCTATCTCTTTAAGAGATATGCAGATGGAATAATCCGTAGGTGTGTGCCTAGAGAAGAAGCACAGAGGATCTTATGGCATTGCCATGGATCACAATATGGAGGCCATTTCGGAGGTGAGCGAATAGCCACCAAGGTCTTCCAATGTGGCTTCTACTGGCCTACACTCTATAGGGATTCCCGAGAGTTTGTACGTAATTGTGACAGTTGCCAAAGAGCTGGTAATCTGCCTCATGGTTACGCCATGCCTCAACAGGAAATCTTGGAGATTGAGTTGTTTGATGTATGGGAAATTGACTTCATGGGACCTTTCCCACCATCATACTCAAACACTTATATTCTGGTGGCAGTTGACTATGTATCAAAATGGGTAAAGGCCGTTGCCACACCCACCAATGATACTAAAATAGTGCTGAAGTTCCTCCAGAAACATATCTTCAGCAGGTTTGGTGTCCCTAGAGTACTAATCAGTGATGGGGGCACTCACTTCTGCAACAAACAGCTTTACTCTGCCATGGTCCGGTATGGGATTCGCCACAAGGTGGTGACTCCATATCATCCACAGACAAATGGGCAAGCTGAAGTTTCTAACAGAGAACTAAAAAGAATCCTGGAACGGACTGTAAGTACCCATAGAAAGGATTAGGCAAGAAGCTTGGATGATGCTCTGTGGGCTTACAGAACAGCATTCAAGACCCCTATAGGGACCTCTCCATACCAACTTGTGTATGGTAAGGCCTGTCATCTACCCATGGAACTAGAACATAAGGCCTACTGGGCAACCAGATTCCTAAACTTTGATGCCAAATTAGCCAGAGAAAAAAAATTGCTCCAGCTGAATGAGCTAGAGGAATTCAGACTAACTACTTTCGAAAATGCCAAGCTTTATAAAGAGAAATAAAAAAGGTGGCATGACAGAAAGCTGTCATCTAGAGCCTTTGAACCAGGACAAAGAGGTTCTGTTGTTTAACTCTAGGCTCAGGCTGTTCACCATATGGTTATTGGAGCTCCAAGACATTGATTCAGATAAGAAGTTCATTGTCAATGGACAGAGAATCAAGCACTATCTTGAAGACAATGTTGAGCAAGAGTGCTCAAAGCTGAGGCTAGATTAAAAGCTCAGCAAAGTCCAGCTAAAGACAATAAAGAAGCGCTTGCTGGGAGGCAACCCAGCCATTAGCAAAACTTTTTCTGTTATTTTGCCCTATTCTTCATTTTATTTATTTATTTATTTTTAAAGCATATAAGTTCAATGTTAATAAGGTAAATAGTCAATTGCATAGGTTCACAGGGTTACAGAAGGATTCAGCACACAAAACAGAGAAAAAGAGCTCACTGGCAAGAAAACGCCAGTAAGAGGCACAACTAGGCGTTAAACGCCCAAAAGGAGCATCTACTGGGCATTTAACGCCAGTAAAGATAGCCATCTGGGTGTTAAACGCCAGAAAGAAGCAGCTTCTGGGCGTTTAACGCCAGATTGACAGCATCCTGGGCGTTCAGAAAAACGCCCAGTAACAAAGGGGTTTCTGGCGTTTAACGCCAGCTAGAAGCAACAGCTGGGCGTTAAACGCCCAAAACAAGCAGCAACTGGGCCTTAAACGCCCAAAACATGCAACAGTTGGGTGTTTAACGCTAGGATTGTGGGGAGTAGGCAATTTCGTTTTCAATTCAAATTTTTTCTATTTTTTATGTTTCAATTCATGATTTCTTGCACAAACATGTTAAAAATCCTAATTTTTCAAATCCTTTTTTTTTCAGAAAAATATCAAATGTATCTTAATTCATAAGCCCTTTTTCTTAATCCTCTTCAAATTATTTTCAAATCCTTTTCAAAACAAATCTATCTCTTTTCACTCTAAAATCTTTTCAAATCATCAATATCTTTTTCAAATCCTCACATCATCTTTTTCAAAATTTAGATTTATCTTTTTTAAATATCTTTCATATCTTTTCAATTTTAAATCATATCTTTTTTCTATCATACTTATCTTTTACAAATCATATCTTCTATCATATCTCCTTCAAAATTTTCGAACCCACCCTCCCTTTCTCCTTTAAATCCTAATTCGGCCTCCCCCTCTCCTCCACAAGTTGCACTTGGCTCTCCCTCTTTCCCTCTCCTTTCTTTTCTTTTGCTTGAGGACAAGTAAACCTCTAAGTTTGGTGTGTTTATCTGTGATCACCAAGCCAATACCCACTAAGATCATGGCTCCCAAGGGAAAACAAACCGACTCAAGAGGCAAAAAGGAGAATATTCCAAAACCACTTTGGAATGAAGGGAAGTTCATAACCAAAGAACATTCAGTCCACTTTTACAAAATAATAAGTCTAAGGTCAGTGATCCCAGAAGTTAAATTCGATCTGAAAGAAGATGAATATCTAGAGATCCAAGAGCGAATTCGAAACAGGAGCTGGGAAGTCCTAGCTAATCCTGAAACAAAGGTGGGAAGAAATATGGTTCAGGAATTCTATGCTAATCTTTGGCAGACAGACAAGCAGAGAATAGCTGGAACCGCATTCTATGACTATAGAACTCTGGTCAGAGGGAAGATTGTTCACACCCACCCTGACAAAATAAGGGAGATCTTCAAGCTGCCTCAACTGCAAGATGACCCAGACTCCTTTAATAGGAGAATGATGAGATCAAACCTGGGATTGGACAAAATCCTAGAGGACATATGCCTCCCTGGAGCCAAGTGGATAACCAACACAAAGGGTGCCCCGAACCAACTCAAGAGAGGAGATCTCAAACCAGTTGCTAGAGGCTGGCTGGACTTCATTGGGCGCTCTATATTGCCCACTAGCAACCGCTCTGAAGTCACCATCAGAAGGGCAGTGATGATTCATTGCATTATGCTGGAAAAAGAAGTGGAAGTTCATCAGCTGATTGCTTGTGAGCTTTACAAAGTTGCAAACAAGAACTCCAAAGATGCCAAATTGACCTATCCAAGCTTAGTTTATCTGTTATGTAAAGATGCTGGGATAAAGATGGGAGTAGATAAGTATATCTCAGTTGAGCAACCAATCACCAAAAAGTCTATGGAAGGACAACAAGTGCAGGACGACCCCATCAAGAGAAAAGTAGAGGAGCTCCTTCCGGAAATCCCTCAAATTGAATACTGGGAGCGCATAGAAGCATCTGTCACCAAGTTGCAAGAAGCTGTGAATCAAGTAAAGGAAGAACAACAAAATCAAAACAGCATGCTCTGCAAACTGCTTAGAGAACAAGAAGAAAAGGGCGTGAACTGAAGGAATTAAAGCGTCAGAAACTATCTCTTGAAGGGCCAAGCACTCCACAGACTAAAGAGGCATCCACTTCCCAGATTCAAGGTTGTTGAGTTCTAATCTTAGCCTTAACTCTGTGATAACTGTTCTTACTTGAAGTTTACCTTAGAAGTTATATATGAGTAGTAGTAATTAGTATCTATATTCTGATTTTATCTCCAATTAAGCTATAATTTATTTTTCTCATCATCATTAAACATGAATAAAATAGCAGATTTTCTTTAGAATACGGAGGCAATATTTTTCGAGTTTTTAATAAGAAAAAAAATTCTAATTATTTACATGTGGTGGCAATGCTTTTTGTCTTCTGAATGAATGCTTGAACAGTGCATATGTCTTTTAAATTTGATGTTTATGAATGTTAAATATGTTGGCTCTTGAAAGAATGATGAAAAAGGAGAAATGTTATTTGATAATCTAAAAAATCATAAAAATGATTCTTGAAGCAAGAAAAAGCAGTGAATACAAAAGCTTGCAGAAAAAATGGCGAAAATAAAAGAAAAAGAAAAAGAAAAAGCAAGCAGAAAAAGCCAATAGCCCTTAAAACGAAAAGGCAAGGGTAATAAAAAAATGATCCAAGACTTTGAGCATCAGTGGATAGGAGGACCTAAAGGAATCAAATCCTGGCCTAAGCGGCTAAACCAAGTTGTCCCTAACCATGTGCTTGTGGCGTGAAGGTGTCAAGTGAAAACTTGAGATTGAGCGGTTAAAGTCAAGGTCCAAAGCAAAAAGAAGAGTGTGCTTAAGAACCCTGGATACCTCTAATTGGGGACTTTAGCAAAGCTGAGTCACAATCTGAAAAGGTTCACTCAATTATGTGTCTGTGGCATTTATGTATCCGGTGGTAATACTGGAAAACAAAGTGCTTAGGGCCACGGCCAAGACTCATAAAGTAGCTGTGTTCAAGAATCTACATACTGAACTAGGAGAATCAATAACACTATCTGAATTCTAAGTTCCTATAGAAGCCAATCATTCTGAGCTTCAATGGATAAAGTGAGATGCCAAAACTGTTCGGAAGCAAAAAGCTACTAGTCCCGCTCATCTAATTAGAATCTGAGCTTAACTCAAAAACTCTGAGATATTATTGCTTCTTGACTTATTTGTATTCTATTTTATTTGTCTAGTTGCTTGGGGACAAGCAACAGTTTAAGTTTGGTGTTGTGATGAGCAGATATTTTATACGCTTTTTGGGGTTAATTTCATGTAGTTTTTAGTATGTTTTAATTGGTTTTTAGTATATTTTCATTATTTTCTAAGCAAAATTTATATTTCTGGACTTTCCTATGAGTTTGTGTGTTTTTCTGTAGTTTCAGGTATTTTCTGGCTGAAATTGAGAGAGCTGAGCAAAAATCTGATTTAGGCTGAAAAAGGACTGCTGATGCTGTTGGATTCTGACCTCCCTGCACTCGGAATAGATTTTCTGTAGCTACAGAAGTCCAATTGGCGCGCTCTCAATTGCGTCGGAAAGTAGACATCCAGGGCTTTCCAGCAATATATAATTGTTTATACTTTGCTCAAAAATAGATGACGTAAACTGGCGTTCAACGCCAGTTCCATGTTGCAGTCTGGCGTCAAACGCCAGAAATAGGTTACAAATGGGAGTTGAACGCCAGAAACAGGTTACAACCTGACATTTAACTCCAGAAACAGCCTAGGCACGTGAGAAGCTTAAGTCTCAGCCCCAACACACACCAAGTGGGCCCCAAAAGTGAATTTCTGCACCATCTATCATAGTTTATTCATTTTCTGTAAACCTAGGTTACTAGCTTATTATTTAAACAACTTTTAGAGGTCTATTTCGCACCTCATGACATTTTTAGATCTGAACTTTGTACTCTTTGACGGCATGAGTCTCTAAACTCTATTGTTGGGGGTGAGGAGCTCTGCTGTGTTTCGATGAATTAATGTAACTATTTCTGTTTTCTATTCAAACACGCTTGTTTCTATCTAAGATGTTTATTCGCACTTCAATATGATGGATCTGATGATTCATGACACTCATCATCATCCTCAACCTATGAATGTGTGCCTGATAACCACCTCCATTCTACCTTCGATTGAATGAATATCTCTTGGATTCCTTAATCAGAATCTTCGTAGTATAAGCAAGAATCCGTTGGCAGCATTCTTGAGAATCCAAAAAGTCTAAACCTTGTCTGTGGTATTCCGAGTAGGATTCAGGGATTGAATGACTGTGACGAGCTTCAAACTCACAAGGGCTGGGCGTAGTGACAGACGCAAAAGAATCAATGGATCCTATTCCAGCATGAGTGGGAACCAACAGATGATTAACCGTGCAGTGACAGCGCACTTGGACCTTTTTCACTGAGAGGACGGATGGTAGCCATTGACAACGGTGATCCACCAACACACAGCTTGCCATAGGAGGAACCTTGCGTGCGTGAAGAAGAAGATAGGGAGAAAGCAGAGATTCAGAAGACAAAGCATCTCCAAAACTCCAACATATTCTCCATTACAGTAGAACAAGTATTTAATCCATTCTCTTTTATTCTTCGCAATTCATACTAATAATTATAATTGATTTCTTGACTAAGATTTACAAGATAACCATAGATTACTTCAAACCAATAATCTCCGTGGGATTGACCCTTACTCACGCAAGGTATTACTTGGATGACCCAGTGCACTTGCTGGTTAGTGGTTCGAGTTGTGAAAAGTGTGATTCACAATTCGTGCACCAAAAAGGTAGGCTTATTTGGGTAAGTGAGGTATTTGAACAATGGCCTCAATCATATAAATGCATGTATACACAAAATAATAGACATATAGAGTTAAACAAATCAAAGATTACAATCATAGGAAGAGAATAATGCACACAAGAATGAAAATAAGTGGTTATATATGATGTAACCACACAATTAGGCTCAAATCTCACATGCTTGTGTTCTTAGCTGAAACATCATGTACCACAAAGTATATAATTCAAGCAAGTTCTAAAAAAAATCTTTTTTTTCAATTGGGGTGCCCTATAGATAAAATCCTTGGAAAATATCATGATTTTGACTAAGCTTAATATATACATATGCAATGCAACCAAAAATTCTAAAAGACCTAAAAATGAAATGCAAAAGTGTTGGGATTAGAAACTTGTCACCCAAAAATGCCGAGCGGTCGGACGACCTCCCCACACTTAAAAGTTTGCACCGTCCTTGGTGCATCCAAAGATGAACAAGGGGGTTCGGCGACTTTCCTAGTTGCTACTTTCAGTTGGTAGGTCAACCGATGCTGCGTGTTCTTCTCCCGCTTCCGTTTTTGCTTATAATGACTCATCTTGAACATAGAAAACAGGAGATAATAAGACAAGTAAATGCACAAGCAAGGAAGCATGGATTGTTGGAATGAGGTAAATCACTATAAATGAGTGAGTGAATTAGTGTGACATTAATGAAAAAAAAGTTTGTGGGTCCTAACTTGCATGCGGTTTAGAACTCACACCCTAGTATTTAAAAATCATGTCACAATTATACAAAAGAAAACATGCACTTCACTCATTCTAGTTTGCTTGAGATACTTTAAAAGACTTGTAGGCTAAAACAACCCAACGAGTAGTAAAGAAGCATAAAAGCATTCAAGCAAAAATCAAGCAATTGTGAAATTGGATAATGCATGGACATTGATTGATGTGTAGGTAGACTTAGTGAACAAAATGGTATATGAAACTCACACAACAATCAATGACACATATTGAAGTTGTTGCAACACCTAAGTGACATAGAGGTGGAACACATGGATCCTATGGAACTTAGGAAAAGGGATATAAAAATCAATCACATAGCAAGCATGGCCCACAAAGCTTTACAAAGCTCAAAAATATGTCACTAGGTAAGCTTTGATCCAATTTCATAATTCCACAATCTCAATGCATGAAATAGGTGATGGTCACTTAGAAAAAGCATCTTAAAAAAATGCATCGATAATATACAATTGCCTAACAGTGGATGATGAATGCATGGTGGCCAAAACATGCAATTCAAAGAATTAAGATGCATGAAGGGAATGTAACAAGTACTTGGTATTCAAAAGTGTTAAACATGAAAAATTCCAAACAAGTAACCAAATACAACCTCAACAAAAAAATCCAACAAGTACAATTAACAACAATGATGTTAAACTAACATCCTATCAATAAGCAGCAGCAGTAAACAGAAAACAAGATTAGTAATCCAACACTTATAATGGAAAACAAAAATTAAACTAACTAACCAACTAAAAAAAATGGTGTTACATTATGCTTGGTAGTGTTGGATGATGTTTGAAGGGTGGAAAGAGAAGAAATGAAAAGAGAAGAAGGAAAGAATGGAAAGAAGAGAAGAGAAGAAGGTGGGTGAAATAGGGCAATCCACGCGTGCGCGTCATGTGCGCGTAAGCGTGGATTGATGAAATGGAAGCTACGCATACGCGTGCAGTGCGCGTACGCGTGCATGGCAAGGCAGAGAGTCAATGCGTACGCGCAAAGTACGCGTGCGCGTGCCTTTGGGCACAAAGTTGCCACACCTCAGGCACAACTCTCGGGTGAATGTATGGAAAGTGGAAAAATTCAATCCACGCGTACGCGTACATGGCGCGTCCGCGTGGATGGTCGAAAACGCTTGAGGCGCGCGTACGCACCAGGTGCGCGCACGCGCGGGTTGGTACTCTGTTTTTCAACAAATTTTTTTTCTATGTTTTTGCACCAAACAAAGCATTCCCAACCTCCAAACAACTACCGAAACATCACAAAACCTTATTTGACGTACTAGACTCCCAATTAAACTCAACTAATCAAATAAAATATAAAATTAAACCTAAATTACCAATATTTACAAAGAGGAAAAGGGAAAGATATTACCATGGTGGGGTGTCTCCCACCTAGCACTTTTGTTTACTGTCCTTAAGTTGGACTTATGGGGAGCTCCTCATCAAGGTGGCTTGTGCTTGAATCCATCCTTGAACATCCACCAATGCTTGGACTTCCATTGTGCTTCATCAATCAAAGTTAATAACTCCAAGCTTTGATGGAGTTCTTCACAAATCATAGGCTCCCAAAGTTGATCTTTCTTGTGTGATCCGGGATCCCACACTTTGTTTTCACAACCGTCCTTGAGTTGATCATGGTGGTTTCCTCCGGGTGGCAAGAGAGATGAATTGTCATGGAAGCACCAAACTATCCTCCTAGACCCATCCAATTGAGCACTAGTCCAACCTTTACTCCTTGAAGTTTCAACCATAATGAGCCTAGACTTACAATGCCAACCACAAAACATCTTTCTTTTATGCTTCATCCCACAAAGTATCCTAGTTGACCATCCGTTTCAAGCAAGCAATATTCGAGTGGGATAATAAAGGTAATAGAAATGAATTTTACCCACTCAAATGTAGGAGTAGATGGTAACCTAGGCAAAGAAGCTCCCAAAGGTCTTGACAAAGTGTATTCAATTCCCATCCTCCTTTTTCTAAGGATCTCCACCTCTTCACAAGTTTTCTCAAATGTGATCCTTTGTTCAACAATATTATCTAAGCCTTTTCCCTTACTCAAGTCATAATTGGGAGGGTGAGAAAAATTTACCTCTACAACGCTTTCAAACCCAACGAGAGAAGGTTCTTCATGCTCAAAGGATTCTTCACCACTAAGACTTGATGCTTGATCTTCATCACCAAGGGGACTCAATTCTTGCTCTATTCTATCCAATTCTTCAAAAGGGATATGCCTTGGAAGTTGTGCACATTCCTCCTTAGCATCAAATTCAATCATCTTGGAGGGGTTTTCTCCAATCCTAGACTCCTAAGGTGGTTTCGCATCTGCTAAGTCTTCAACCACTTCTTCCTCTTCTTCAATAATCTCTACCTCCTCCTCTTGTTGCATTTCTTGCTTTAACTCCTCTTCTTCACCTACAAACTTCAAGTTTACTCCCTCACTAAGCTCCTTCGTTACTTCTCCACATTCCACAATGGAAGTGCCTTGATCGCATAGGCTTAGGCGGGATGAGACTATGTTGCGAATGGCTTCTACCATGATAGCCGTTTTTGCTCTTAACTCCTCAAATTTCTTTTCATCCTCCTCGTGTTGCCTTAAGATATGAGATTCGAGATCCCTTAATTCTAGCATAGAGGCTTCATCGGGAGGTGATGGTGGAAGAGAGGGTTCATTGTTTGAGGGAAAGGTATTATAGTCGGAAGGTGGTTCTTTTAGGTAGAGTTGTGGTGGTTCAATATTTCCCATTCTTTCTATTTATTGCACAACACACTCCATGGTTGCTTGAAATTGATCCAATGCTTCCTTGAGACGGTCCCTTGACTCTTGTTCCTCTTGCATAGTAAGATTAGGATCATATGGCTCTTGGATCGAAGGACATGAGTATTCTTCCATAGGAGGTTGTGGTGGAAAGTAGAGTTCATCTTGTGGTTGAAAATTTGCATGCATTGAAGGTGGTTCATCTTGGTAATAGTATGGAGGGGGTGGCTCTTGAAAATGTTGATGTTGGAATGGTGGTGGCTCTATGTGTGGTTCATATGGCTCATATGATTGTTGGTAGGATGGATATGGATTAGGGTCATATGAAGATGGTTGGTGAAAAGTGGATTGTGAGTATGGTTGATGACTATGTTGAGGATATGGCTCATAGGTGTATGGTGGTGGTTCTTGGAAGTCACAAGGGGATTCATCATAACCATTGGATTGGTATGCATCATAGAATGGCTCTTCTTCATAGTGCATTGGTGGAGGTTGTTGCCAAGAGGATTGATCATATGCATATAGGATTGATCATATGCATATGGCTCCTCCCAACTTTGGTTATCCCATCCTTGATGCACATCTTCATTGAAGTTCCCATTTTCTACAACATAGTTGTAATCACACCCATAGCCAAAGTGAGAATTCATAGTGAAAAGTGAAAATAAGAAACAAAAGCTAACAAGAAATAATGAAACAAAGTCCTAAAACTAGCAAAAACTAACAAGCAATCCAAAAATCAAGCTATTCACAATATTCACATATATACAATAACCAATAACATAACACCATTGCAACTCCCCGGCAACGGCGGCATTTTGATGAATGGAACTTTTTTGTGGTCTATAATTCCACTAATAAATTCTCATTGTAAAGTATAGTTTCTAAACCAACAATACTCCTTTCATACAAAAATTGTGTTTGTCACTAGTACAAACCCCTAAATTTATAAACCGAAGTATTGGAACCTCGGGTCGTTCTCCCTAGGAATCACAATAAAGTGCCTTGTTATTGGTTATGGAGCATGTTTTGGGGTTTTTTATAAGAGGCATGAAAGGTAAATGGCAAAGGAAATAAACTAACAAAAAGGTCTTGGCAAGCTTAGATGGTCAAGGATCTCTATCCTAATCACTAACCACAACATGAGAATTGGCAAGGATCAATCCCACTAAGTTAACCCTTAACTAATAGTAGAGGAAAGTCAAGTGAGCTATATCAATCCAAGTCCATAAGTCCTAGTTCTACACCTAATCAATTGGTGAGATCTAGCATTAATGACTCCCAATCGTCAATCACTCGGACATTAGTGACTCAAGAGTTCCTAAGTTACCTTCCCAAGCCAAGAGCACAAAATTCTACTCTAAGATCCAACCAAGCATTTTATCAAACACTTGGAAGGCATAAAAGGAAAGCATAGTAAAATTGCAAGGAATATAAATCTACACTACTCAATTGCAAGGAATTAAACAACAATAAAGCAAATCAATGATAAAAGAACATGAATCATAAATTGCATTAAAAGAAAATAGAAGAAGGAAGAGTGCATCAACAACAAAGCAAGAAATTACAAGAATGAAATACAAAATTAGAGAGAGGAAGAGTAGAGGAACAAGAAATTGTAAAGGAAAAGTAAATCAAAGCATGAATTAAACCTAGATCTAAGAAATTCTAATCCTAATTCTAGAGAGAAGAGGGAGCTTCTCTCTCTAGAAACTAAACTACATGATACTAACACTTCAAACAATTGCTCCCCCTTTGCTTGGACTTCAATTCTGCATGAAATACACTCAGAAACAAGTTAGACTTGGGCCTGGGCAGCTCAGAAATTGCCCCCAGCGTTTTGCCTTCAAGTGGGCCATTAAAGAATATTGGCGCGTGCGCGTCGATTGGCAATTTCTCCATCCGCGCGGAAGCGGCATGTACGCGTGCGCGTCCATGGGCGAGATCACTTTTGCACGTGCGCATCCTTTGATGCACTCCCAATCTTTGTTTCTTCATGCATTCTCCCCTTTGCATGCTTTTCTACTCATTCCTTCCATCCAATACTTGCATTATAACCTGAAATCACTTAATACATACATTAAGGCATCGAATGGAATAAAAATGAATCAAAATTATTAGTTTGGGGCTTAAAAAGCATGTTTTTACACTTAAGCAAAATTCAAGGGAGAATTGCAAAACCATGCTATTTCATTGAATAAATGTGGGAAAAGGTGATAAAATCCTCCAAATTAAGCACAAGATAAACCATAAAATTGGGGTTTATCAGGAGGTTGATAAACCACTATTTTATGATTCATCTTGTGTTCAATTGAGTGTTTTTATCAATTCTTCACCCACTTATTCATGTAAATTGAATGTTTTACTATTCCTTGCTTATTTTATGATATATGTGAAAACATGTTTCCTATGCTTTAAAAATATTGATTTTTATTTTCCTTTATTACCATTCGATGCCGTGATTTGTGTGTTAAGTATTTTCAGGCTTCATAGGGCAGGAATGGCTTAGAGGACAGAAAGGAAACATACAAAAATGGAAGGAACGCACAAAAATGGAGTTTTGAAGAAAAAGGCAGCGATGCATACGTGTGGAAGATGCGGACGCGTGACTGACGCATACGCGTGACAAGGAAAAACTCCAAATGACGCGAACGCATGATCCACGCGCATGCGTGACAGACGCCATGTGCAGAAATTGCAGAAAACGCTCCCAGCGATTTCTGGACCCTTTTTCGGCCCAAATCCAAACCCAGAAACACAGAATAAAAGCCAAAGAATGAGGGAATCAACAACGACAATTCACAACTAACACACAACATTCATATTTCATAATTTTAGGTTTTAGATGTAGTTTTTAGAATTTCTATTATGTTTAGGCTACTTCTCTTCAATCACAGGTTCAATGTTCCTTTAATTTATTTTCTACTTTTATTTATTCTATTACTTTGATTGTTATTATCATTCCCAATTGGCTTATGAACTTTTCATGTTAAGATTTGAATGTTCTATTTAATATAATTTGAGGTAATTCAGAATTAAGATTGCTTTGATTTATTTATGTCATGGATATTTTCAATTTAAATTAGATTTCTTTCCCCTAGGCTTTCGTTAAGTAATTGGTAAAACTTGAGTTATCAAACTCAGCAGTTGATCAGAAATTGGAATTGCTGATTAATTTGGATCGCTCTAAAGCTAGTCTTTCCATAGGAGTTGACTAGGACTTGAGGATCAAATTAATTAGTCCACTTGACTTTCCTTTATTTAGTAAGGGTTAACTAAGTGGGAGCAAAATCCAATTCTCATCACACCTGATAAGGATAACTAGGATAGAATTTCCAGTTCTCATACCTTGCCAAGAGATTTTTATAATTATTAATTTATTTTTCTTGCCATTTAAATTACTTGTTCTCTATTTCAAAAAACCCAAAAACATACCCTTTTTCCATAACCAGTAATAAATCATACTTCCCTGCAATTCCTGAGAAGACGACCCGAGGTTTAAATACTTCGGTTATAAATTTTATTGGGTTTTGTTACTTGTGACAACCAAAACTTTTGTACGAAAGGAATTCTTGTTGGTTTAGAAACTATACTTACAACACGATTATTCTTATAAAAATTCTTTACTAACAGAAACTTGATCGTCGGACTTCTAGTTCTCATACCTTGCCAAGAGCTTTGTTAGTTGTTAGTTTATTTCCTTTGCCATTTATATTTCTTGTCTATCATCTCAAAAACCCCAAAACATACCTCATAACCAATAACAAGAACACTTTATTGCGATTCCTAGGGAGAACGACCCGAGGTTTGAATACTTCGGTTTATATTTTAGGGGTTTGTACTTGTGACAAACAAATTTTCGTATGAAAGGATTATTGTTGGTTTAGAAACTATACTTGCAACTAGATTTCATTTATGAAATTCTATACCATCAAATATCCAATCATCAAAAATGGAGCCGTTGCCGGGGAGTTGCAACGGTGTTGTGTTATTGGTTATTGTATATATGTGAATATTGTGAATCGCTTGATTTTTAGATTGCTTGTTAGTTTTTGCTAGTTCTAGGACTTTGTTTCATTCTTTCTTATTAGCTTTTATTTTTATTTTCTCTTTTCATTATGAATTCTCACTTTGGCTATGACTTTGGTTCTAACTATGTTGTAGGAAACGAGGGCTACAATGAGGTGTATCAAGGATGGGACAATCAAAGGTGGGAGGAGCCATATGCATATGATCAATCCTTATGGCAACAACCTCCACCAATGCACTATGAACAAGAGCCATTCTATGATGCATATCAATCCTATGGCTATTGTGAATCTCCTTGTAACTTTCAAGAACCACCACTTATGCCTATGAACCATATCCTCAACACAACCCTCAACCATACTCACAAGCCCCTTTCTACTAACCACCTCCATTTGACCCTAATCCTTATCCACCATACCAACTACCATATGAGCCACATGAACCATACATAGAACCACCACCATTCCAACCTCAACACCTACAAGAACCACCTCCTCCATATTATTACCAAAATGAACCACCTCCAATGTATGAAAATTTTCAAGAACAAGATGAATTCTACTTTCCACCATAACCTCCCATGGAAGAATATTCATATCCATCATTCCAAGAGCCATATGATCCTAATCATGTTATCCAAGAGGAACAAGAGTCAAGGGATCATCTCAAGGAATCAATGGATCAACTTCAAGCAACCATGGAGCGTATTCTGCAACAAGTGGAAAAAGTGGAGAGTGCTGAACCGCCACACCCTTACCAAGAAGAACCACCTTCCTATTATGAACCCTTTCTCCAAAATGATGAACCCTCCTATCCACCCCAAGTCCCAATAGATGATTCTCTCACTTTGCTACTTCAAGGGCAAGCGGACATGCAAAGGAACACCCTGGAGTTTGTGACCAACTTGACCAAGGTAGTGCACACTTTAGCCTACTAATGCTTAAACACTCAAGGTGCTTCTGTGACCATGTGTGAAGAATCGAAAGAAGAGCATAGCATGAAGGAGAGATTGGAAACTCCAGTGGAAAATGAGGAATGTTGTTTTACGTTGGAACAATTGGAGGAAGCTATGATTGTTAGAGAAGAGGAAGAAGTGGTTAAAGACATGGTTGGAGTAGAACAAGAGGTGGTTTTCAAGCTTGAGCAAGAGGTGGAAGTAGTCAAAGAAGAGCACAAGGGAGTGGCAACTGCAAGATCATTGGAACTACTCCTTCCTAAGTCACCATCCTACACAACATTTAAGTGGGTAAAATTCTTCTCCCTAAGCTTTACTTTCTCACTAGAATATTGTTTGATTGAAAATGATGGTCAACTTAGAGCTCTTTATGGAGTTAAGAGTATATGAGAGTTGTGTAGTGGTTGGAAACATCATTCTAAAGTCATGATGGTTGTACGCTCAAAGTCGAATAGTAATGGTTGGTGTAGAAATAAATTGCATGGGTCTAGGAAGTTGTTTGAAGGCTTCTTTGAGAATTCTAATGTCATGCCACCCGGATGAACTAATAATGATCAACTTCATGACGGGTACCAAAACAAAGTTTGGGATCCCGGATCGCACAAGGAGAATCTATTTTGGGAGCTCATGGTTTGTGAAGAACTCCATCAAAGTTTGGAGATATTAATTGTGAATGATAGAGCCTATTAGAAGTCCAAGCATTGGTGGATGTTCAAGGATAGTGATAAACCCATATTTTATGATGTATTTTGTGCTCAATTTAAGTGATCTATTCAATCCTTCACCCACTTATTCATATAAATTGCATGGTTTTACTTTCCCTTCCTTATTTTATGATATAAGTGAAAAACATGTTTCCTATGCTTTAAAAATATTAATTTTAATTACCCTTTTTATTACCATTCGATGCCGTGATTTGTGTGTTAAGTGTTTCAGATCTCATAGGGTAGGAATGGCTCAAAGAACGAAAAAGAAACATACAAAAATGGAAGGAAAGCACAAAAATGGAGTTTTGAAGAAAAGGCAGCGACGCGAACGCATGGACGACGCGAACGCGTGCCTAGCGCGAAAATGCAGCGACGGGAACGCATGGATGACGCGGACGCGCGCCTTGAGCAGAACACAAATGACGCGTACGCGTGACCGATGCGTACGTGTGACAAGGAAAACTCCCAGATGACGCGAATGCGTGACAGATGCCACGTACAAAAATCTGCAGCAAAACGCCGCAGCAATTTTTGGACCCTTTTTTCGGCCCAAATCCAAGCCAGAAACACAGAATATAAGCCAGAGAATGGAGGAATCAAAAGATAGACAGAATACAACATTCATAATTAAAATTTTTAGGTTTTAGATGTAGTTTTAGAGGGAGAGAGAGGTTCTCTCCTCTCTCTTAGGATTTAGGATTAGGATTTCTCTTATTTTAGGATTGCTTCTACAATCACAGGTTCAAAGTTCCTTTAATTTATTTTCTGCTTTTATTTATTTCAATACTTTTACTTGTTAATTTTCCTAAATTGGCTTATGAACCTTTTCATGTTAAGATTTGAATGTTCTATTTAATATAATTTGAGGTATTTCAGACTAATAATTGTCTTATTCTATTTATGATGATTTCAATTCAATTTAAATTTATTTTTCCCTTTTGGCTTTGGTTAAGTAATTTATAACACTTGAGTTATCAAACTCAGCTGTTGATTGGAATTGGAATTCTTTGCTGGTCAATTTGTACTCCAATAACTCTAGTCTCTCCACAGGAGTTGACTAGGACCTGAGGATCAAATTAATTTGTCTACTTGACTTTCCTTTGTTTAGCAAGGGTTAATTGAAAGTGAGAGCTGAATCCATTTCTTTTCACACTTGATAAGGATAATTAGGATAGGACTTCAATTTTTTATACCTTGCCAAGAGATTTTATTATTATTAATTTATTCTTCTTGTCATTTAAATTACTTGTTCCTTATTTCCAAAAACCCAAAAATAAATAATTTTTTCATAACCAATAATAAGTCATACTACCCTGCAACTCCTTGAGAAGACTAATGACCTGAATTCACACCCCATTCAAAATTGGTGAATTAGTCCCTTTGGCAAGCGCACTAAAATTATCGTCAAGTAATAACCCATAGTGGAGTGGGATTGTATCCACAGAGATAGGCAAATTCGAGCAATTTTAATCAATTGATGAATTAGTTAAGCGGATCAATAGGATTGTAGAGTGCAGAATTGTAAATGACATAAATGTAAATGACTAGAATATAAAGAAAAACAATAAAGTGCAGAAATATAAATGGTGGAAAGTAAAAGGCAGAATCATAAATGACTTGAATGTAAATGGGAATGGGAAATTGCTGAATGTAAAAATAAACTGTAAAGAAATGGATAGATAAGAATGGGAAAATTCATTGAGATTGGGAGATGTTGTCTCTTTAGATTGAATCTAGCTTATATCCCCTTCAATCATGCAACTCATTGACCTCTTGGCAATCATGATTGATTGAGCCCCAATCCCTTGGTTACTCAATCTCTCAAATCTTGATCAATAGCCAATTCCTTGGTCTACTTGCTCATGAAGAGAGATATGCTTGGTCCCTGATTATACCACACACCATTATAGGTCCAAGTAGATGGAGGATTATATGTCACATATCCAAACACCAAAACCCAGATTCTAATCTAGTGTGAGAAGGGATTTCAAGCATGGTTTCATGTTTCCTTTCCCAAGGTTCCTATGAAACCCAATTGCATTTAATCTCTTTCCCAAGATAATTGAATACTAAGCATTAAGAACAAAATTTCTTCTAGCAAATCAAAGAGAAGAAGAAGAGAAGAAGGATTTCACTATCATCAATCCATCAAGTACAACAGAGCTCCCTCTATCAATGAGAGGGAAGTTAGCTACTCATAGCTCAAAAAGTACACAAAAGTGAAGTGTAAAAGTGGATCTAAAACTGACTGCTTAACCCCCTTCTTCAGTACTCCTTGGGGGTATTTATACTACTCCTAGTAAAATAAAAGAAATACAAAAGTGAAAAAAGAAAATTATATTTTGGAGGGAAAAGAAAACACTCAATAAGCATGACTTCTCTCAACCTTGGCGTGTGGCTGGCGCTTTTCTGGCGTGTCACGTGCCCTTCATTTCCAGCTTGGCGTGCCACGCCTAATCCTTCAAGTGGCATGCTCGTCCCTCTCTCAACCTTGGCGTGCCACGCCTTCGGACTCGAGTGGCACGCCATAGTGGATTTCTTGTGTTGGCGTGCCACGCCTTCGAACTCAAGTGGCACGCCCCTTGCTTTTCTCACTTCTCTTTGCCTCTGGAAACTTGTATTGGCGTGCCACGCCCAAGGTCTAACGTGCCACGCCCTTGCTTTATACTTGGCTAGGCTTCTCTGGAAAGTTTAACTAGCGTGGCACGCCCAGGGTCTGGCGTGCCACACCCCTTTTGTGAGTGAGTGATTCCCCTGTTTGGCGTGCCACGCCACGAACTTAAGTGGCACACCCCAATGCTTCTCTCTGAATGTCACTGGCGTGCCACGCCTGGTTGCTCTAGTGGCACGCCTAAATGAAGAATGGTGAATGGCGTGCCACGCCTTCGATACCAAGTGGCATGCCTCATGTAATTGGCCTCCTTCATCCTCTCTGGAAACTTATACCAGCGTGCCATGCCTAAAGGCTGGCGTGCCACGCCCAAGATCTTGTCTTAGTTCAAGTAGTTAGCGTGCCACGCCTCAGTCTTCAAGTGGCACGCCATAGTGAAATACTAAGGTTGGCGTGCCATGCCTTCGATACCAAGTGGCACACCCAGTCCTTGCTTTTGGTCCTTTGTGCATTGGCGTGCCACGCCTGGTTGCTCAAGTGGCACGCCTAGTCTTCAATTGCCTTCAGCCCCTTCTCTAGATTGTTGTACCAGCGTGCCATGCCATGCTGCTCAAGTGGAACGCCCATAGATTTGTGAACTCTTCAAGCTTGGCGTGCCACGCCTGGGTTCTCAAGTGGCATGCCCAAGTGACTTCTTGGGCTGGCGTGCCACGCCTTCGACACCAAGTGGCACGCCATAGTGAAGGTTCTTCTTGGAATGCTGAACTGGCGTGCGACGCCCCTTTGCTCAAGTGGCACGCCCATAGTAATTGATGGGTCAGGCGTGCCACGCCCAACCTGGCGTGCCACGCCCCTTTTGTGTCCTCCATTGTAGCTCTCTGAAATTTTGTATTAGCGTGCCACGCCAGTCTCTGGCGTGCCACGCCCACATGCATGCTTGGACTTCTTCTCTGGACTTTAGTACTGGTGTGCCACACCCAGCTCCTGGCGTGCCACGCCAGTGCAATTTTGTGGCGTTTGCTTTAAGTGGCACGCTAGTTTCACACGCCCAGCTTCTTGTTTGTCTTCTACCCAATTTTTGATGCTTTTCTCACCTGAAATTCAGCACAACTCATCTCAAAGTAGTGTACCATAATATTCATCAAATAATGCATGAATTGTACTGATCAAATGAGATTTATGCTCTTTTATGGTCTTCTTTATGCAAGAAAGAAGGGTAGATGATGCAAGTCATCACAACACCAAACTTAAGTTTTGCTTGTCCCAAGCAAATCAATGTGAGTAAGCCTTTATAACTTGAGGCCTTGGCTTTGAGTGTTTGCAATACAACTAAGAGTAAGACTAAGTGTTAACACATGTATGAATGTTTTAATGTCATGGGAAGCTCTTGGATCCTTGAGGGTTCTTTCAGGTATAGGCCTTAGGGGTCCTTTCTATTGATTGTCACCTTGAAGTAGTAAGGGTTGTTTTGCTTTCTAGACCATGACTCTAAGTGTTTTGTCTCAAGACAACCCTTTATTTAAGCTTTCAATTAGCACTCCCAAACCAGTTGGTTTTAGGGTACTAGGTGTTGAGACACCGCTAAGAATTTACTTGCCCAGGTCTCTTCTTGACACATCTTCACCACAAGCATCTACTAAGATCTTTAATTCTTTTTGAGCTTTTTTTTTGTTTCTTTTTCTATCCCAGTAGTTGATGCTCAGAGCCTTGGGTCTTTATTGCTTACTACCTCTTGGTTCTATGGATATTCAAGGAACACCCTTTGAACTTCCCTGGTTATACCTTCTAGGACTAGTTGCTCTCCATAACTCATTTTCTTTTTAGTTCATCCAAGGTTCTACACTTAGTTTCTTATTTCTTAGTTTGTTTGATAATCTATCTTGGCCTTGGTCTCTCTCATTATTTTTGCACAACTCATAGTGACTCTTATGGGGACAAACTCTACTTTTATTTATGTTGAAATGAAGACTTGAAATACATGGCATTTTCTTTCTTGAAAAAAAAAACTCATAAAGATTTCAAACAGGAATTAAAACTAAGCATAAAGCATAAACTATCCTAGCATGACTAGTCATTCAGAAAGTAGATAAAGCAAAAACTTAAACAAGATTTAAGAAGTTGGAAAGTGTCAACCATGGGACTCAACAACCTTGAGCAGCTTCATCTTTAGTTCATTGGCCCCTTCCCTTTGTCCTTCTTCTTGGAGGGGGAAGAGCCACCTTCATCTGGCTTGGAGGAACCTTCTTGTACTTTGGTGTCTTTGGGCTTCCAAAATCTTAGCCTCCTCATGTAGGATTTCACATTCTCCTTGTGTTGGTATGCTATTTCCTCTTGCCTTGAGCTAAGTTCCTCTAATTTCTGCATATAGGTGGGGTAGTTGGGGTTCATGTTAGCTACTGCATTACATAGGTAGCTCAACTTTGTTTGCGCATAGCAATCATATTCTCCTCTGTCTACAGTTCTTGCTTCATAAAGGTGTCTGAATTCAGCAAGGCTCTCTATTTGTTGTAATTGCCGTCTCAGAATCATTCCTAAACTGCCTTGCATTTCTCCCCAGTTAATTTGATCTTGCTGCTCCTTGAGATCCTCAAAACCCCCTTGGAGTTGTTGAATGTTTTGGTTGACTTGGCTCCATTGTTGTTGTTGAGTTTTCTTGAGTTGATTGATATCTTCCCTCAAGTGGTATAGATCTCCTTTCATTTGGTGTACATCTCCTTGCAATTGCTCCCAATTGAATCCCTATGAAAATTACTGATATTGGTATTGTGGTAGTGGTTGAAGTGCCAGGAATTAAGGTTGCTCTTCTGCCTCCTCTTTTTCTTGTTGTTGTTGTGGTTCATGGGCATGAGCTCTTCGTTCTCTGGCCCTGTGGAGTGGGTGAACAGCCACCACCTTGGCCATCTTTTTGGCAGTTATGAACTTGTCTTGCTTCACAAGCACTTCATCAATGATCTTTTCAAGTCCAGCCTCATCACATAGCCTCTGTATAATGCTGGGGAATGCCAACCTTGTGTTGTCACTGGTGCTTTTTAGCACTTTGTTGATGTTGTTGGCAATTATCTCCCCCACGTTGATGTTCTCTTCTTTCATGATGCTGTAGATGAGTACAACTCTCTCCTTGGTCACCTCTGAAGTGTTGGATGTGGGGATTAGGGACCTCCTCACAAATTCTAGCCACCCTCTAGCTTGGGGGCTCAAATGTCTTCTCCTCAATTGATTGGGTATCCCATACTTGTTATTGATCCAACGCACATGCATCACACAAATCTCATTCAGAATTTCATCAAACCCAGGGTCTTGCTGCTTCATTCTTTCTTCATAGCTCCGAGTGGAGCTTGTCCTCTTCACCATTAGCATTCTTTCTATGCTAGAAGGACTGTAGTCAATGGACTTCCCCTTACATAGCTACTGTAGCCATAGTGTTGCCCTGGTTGGGGCACTGTGTTGGCATAGAATTCCCTCACCAAGCTCTCTACCACTTTCTTTGGTGGGTTGCATAGAAGTGACCAACCTCTATTGTTGATCTCAATGTTGATTTTAATGTGCTCGTTCCTCCCTAATTGGAACCTAACTTCTAGAATGATCTCCCTCTCACTCACCCAACCATAGAATTAATTTTGGTTGATTGCGGAGAGGAACTTGTAGTCATTGAAAGAACTTGAGGATCCAGAGGTTGGTTCCTTGATTTTTCTTTTCTTTGAGGCTGAGCTTTTTGGTGGTGCCATGAGGTTGAGAGAGTGTGTTTGAGAGTGAAATGAGGGTTGCAAGAAAGATCAAGCAAAACAAGGTTTTGCTCTAACACCAAACTTAGGACTTGATTGTCCTAATCAAGAAAAAAAAGAAAGAAAGTATGGAAAGAGATGGTAAAAGATGAACAGAGAAAGGAAGGTGAGGGTTGTATACTCTTCGTGTGTGATTGGGGTTGTTGAAGTGGAATAGGAGATGGTGAAGTGAGGCTTTTATAATGGGTGAATGTTGTGGTGGGAAGGGTGGGAAATAAAAAGGGTTAAATGTTTTCCCACTTGGGGAGTGACGCCTAGCGTGGAAAGAGGCGCCAACTCTTTTCTCACTGTGTCTTCTGCGTGTGTTGAGTTCCAAAGTGTAAGTACACTTTGACTTCCTTGCTTTGTGAGTTGATTACCATGTGGGCCCCATCTTCTCTCCTGAAATGAAACTGAACCCATTAGTAATGATAAAAGAACCCTTTCACATTCCTTCTCATCAAGAGTGAATTGGGTTGCAACTGATGGGTGTCCCTTGGGACACCAAACTTAATTCTTTGGCATCTTAATAAATTAGTTTCATCATTGTATATTTAATATGTTCATAAGAGTAGAATAACATCAATCTTTTCATTTTCCTTTTGATTCCAATTCCTCTGAACCCATTAAACCATATTCATGTTCTTACCCAAAGCATTAAGTGCTTTCAAACTGGGTGACTTGGGCTACTAGATGATTCTTGGTGGTGGTCACACCAAACTTAATCCTTGGGCTTACTCTTCAAATCAAGATATAAATTATTTATACACCTAGATTAAGTTGGTGAGAGGCCATACTAAACTTAGCAATTTAACTAGTCCTCAGCCCATTCACTCATCATGATCTATGCCTTCATCAAGTTGCAATTCTGGAAAAAAAATGTAAAGAAAATCTAGCTACCAAGCTAAAATCAACTTTCTAATCTGCAATTGTAAACTAATCCTAATATGGTAATGTAAGATAAATGAGAGACTGAAAATTAAACTACCTAATGCAACAAATTTTTACTACTTCTAAGAAAAGTAACTAAATCAAAAAGGATAAAGTGTTGGGGTGCCTCCCAACTAGCGCTTCTTTATTGTCATTAGCTTGACATTCACTCATCTTCAGCTGAGCTTGTAGCTCACTCCCTGCTCCTCTAAGGAGCCTCCCAAGTAGTGTTTGAGTCTATGGCCATTAACAGTAAAAGTTGTTTGAGTCTTGTCCTCCATGAGCTCCACATGACCATAGGGAAACACCTTGAGTATGGTAAAAGGTCCTGACCATCTAGATTTCAGTTTTCTAGGGAAGAACTTGAGTCTTGAGTTATAGAGTAACACCTTCTGTCTTTCAGTGAACTCCCTTCTTGCTATCTTTTGGTCATGCTACCTTTTTGTGTTCTCTTTGTAGATTTTTGCATTCTCATATGCTTGATTCCTAAACTCCTCCAGCTCATTGAGTTGTATTAATCTCTTTTCTCCAGTAGCTTGCTCATCAAAGTTTAACATTTTTAGAGCCCAAACTGTTCTATGTTCGAGTTCAACTGGCAAGTGACAAGCCTTGCCATATACCAGTTGGTATGGAGACATCCCAATGGGAGTCTTATAGGCTATCCTGTAGGCCCATAGTGTATCATCCAACTTCTTAGACCAATCCTATCTTGAGCTTCCAACAATTTTTTCAAGGATTCTTTTTAGCTCTCTGTTGGAAATTTTAGCTTGCCCGTTGGTTTGTGGGTGGTTTGGAGTTGCCACTTTGTGCTTTACTCCATATCTGAGAAGGATTGTGTCGAGTTGTTTGTTGTAGAAGTGTATCCCTCCATCACTAATGAGAGCTCTGGGCACTCCAAATCTGCTAAAGATGTTTCTTCTCAAGAAGCTTATCACAACCTTATTGTCATTTGTTGCAGTGGTAATGGCTTCTACCCATCTTGAGACATAATCAACAGCCACCAATATGTAGCTATTAGAGTAGGAGGTTGAAAAGGGTCCCATGAAATCAATCCCCCATACATCAAATAGCTCCAACTCTAGTATGAATTGCTGTGGCATCTCATTTCTCTTGGTTTGATTACCAGCTCTTTGGCATTCATCACACCTTGACACCATTTCCTTGGCATCCTTAAACATTGTTGGCCAGTAAAATCTAGATTGAAGAACTTTTGCTGCTGTCCTTTCTCCACTGAAGTGACCTCCATATGCAAATCCATGGCACTGCCATAATACTTCCTGCCCTTCCTCATGGGGTATACACCTTCTTAGGATTCCATAAGCACACTTCTTGAACAAATAAGGATCGTCCCAGATGTAGTGTTTGGCATCCTTAATTAGCTTCCTCCTCATGTGCCTATTGATGTTGGTTGGTAGTTCCCCAATAGCCTTGAAGTTGGCTATGTCTGCAAACCAAAGAGCTACTCGAATCATCATCAATTGTTCATCAGGAAAGCTTTCATTGACTGCTACTTGCTGCATCTCTTCTTCTTGTGGGATCCTTGAGAGGTGGTCAGCTACCATGTTCTTTGCTCCGCTCCTATCTTTAATCTCAATATCAAATTCTTGGAGCAGCAAAATCCACCCTATTAGTCTGGGCTTAGATTCTTGTTTGGTAAGCAAGAATTTGAGTGCTGCATGATCAGTGAACACAATTACTTTCGAGCCAATAAGATATGATCTAAACTTGTCAAAAGCAAAAACTATGGCTAAAAGTTCTTTGTCCGTGGTGGTATAGTTCCTTTGATTCTCATTAAGAACCTTGCTAGCATAGTAAATAACATGTACTAGCTTATCTTTCCTCTGTCCTAGAACAGCACCAACAGCAAAATCAGATGCATCACACATTAGTTCAAAGGGAAGATCCCAGCTTGGTGGTGCTATAATAGGTGCAGAGGAGAGTTTCTTCTTAAGTTCATCAAAGGCTACCATGCACTCTCTATCAAAAACAAAGGGAGTATTTGAGACAAGTAGGTTGCTAAGGGGTTTCGTAATCTTTGAAAAATCTTTGATAAACCTCCTATAGAACTCAGCGTGTCCCAAAAAATTTCTAATTGCTTTGACATTGCAAGGTGGAGGTAATTTTTCAATTACTTCCACTTTTTCCTTGTCCACTTCTATGCCATCTTTTGAAATCTTGTGACCAAGAACCACCCCTTCAGTCACCATAAAATGGCACTTCTCCCAGTTTAAAACTAGGTTGGTTTTTTGACACCTTTTTAGCACAAGAGCAAGATGGTATAGGCAATTAGAATATGAGTTTCCAAATACAGAGAAGTCATCCATGAATACTTCTATGAACTTCTCAATCATATCTGAAAAAATGGAGAGCATGTACCTTTGGAATGTTGCAGGTGCATTGCACAATCCAAAGGGCACTTTCCTATAAGCAAAGACATCATATGGACAAGTAAATGAAGCTTTTTTCCTGATCATTGGTGTCTACAACAATTTGATTGTAGCCTGAATACCCATCTAAGAAGCAATAGTACTCATGTCCTGCCAATCTTTCAAGCATCTGGTCCATGAAAGGTAAGGGAAAGTGGTCCTTCCAGGTGGCTTTATTGAGTTTCCAGTAGTCAATACACAAACACCATCCGGTCACTGTCCTTGTGGGTATCAATTCATTCTTCTCATTTTCCACAACAGTGATCCCTCCTTTCTTAGAGACTACTTGCACTGGGCTTACCCAAGGGCTGTCTGAGATGGGGTAGATCACCCCTGCTTGCCACAATTTCAACACTTCTTTCTGAACCACTTCATTCATAGTTGGGTTCAGCCTCCTTTGTTGTTGTCTTGAAGGTTTGGCATCTTCTTCAAGTAAGATCTTATGCATACACATTGAAGGACTTATCCCTTTTAGATCTGCAAGTGTCCAGCCTATGGCATCCTTGTGTTGTCTCAGCACTTGGATGAGCTCCTCTTCTTGTTCCTTACTCAGACTTGAATTTATGATCACTAGTTGGGTGTTGTTGGCACCTAGATATGCATATTTTAAGTTGGGTGGTAATGCTTTCAGCTCTAGTTTTGGTGACTCTGCATCTTTGTTGCTTGTAATGGTTGGCATGATTGAGTTTCCCATGGCTGCTTGTGGTGATTCTTCATCTGGTACTTGTTCCAGCTCAATGGTTCCTCCACATTGTTCTTCTTCCAAGACTTCTTGAACTATTTATTCCTTGGTGTCTACCAGCATGCATTCTCCTATGGATTCCTTGGGGTAACTCATTGCTTTGAAGACATCGAAGACCATTTTCTCTTCATGCAACCTCAAGACTAGTTTTCCTTTTTGCACATCGATGATGGCTCCAGTAGTAGCTAGGAATGGTCTTCCTAAGATAATTGACATGTTGGCCTCTTCTTCCATGTCCAGCACAACGAAATCAGCAGGAAAGATGAACTCTCCTACTTTTACTAGCAAGTCTTCCACCACCCCATGTGGAAACTTAAATGTTCTGTCAGCCAATTGGAGTGCCATTCTTGTTGGCTTGGCTTCCTCAATCTTCATCCTTCTCATCATGGTCAGGGACATAAGATTTATGCTAGCTCCTAAATAACACAAAGCTTTCTCAATGGTGATGTCTCCTATGTTACAGGGAATTCGGAAACTCCCTGGGTCTTTCAGCTTTTGAGGCAACTTCTTTTGTATGATGGCGCTGCATTCTTCAGTCAAGATTATGGTTTCTTTTGCTTCCCAGTTCCTCTTTTTGGTTATAAGCTCCTTCAGAAATTTAGCATAGAGTGGCATTTGTTCTAATGCCTCAGCAAATGGTATGTTGATTTGGAGCCTCTTGAATATCTCTAGGAACTTAGAAAACTGGCAATCCTTCCCATCTTTTCCCAGTCTTTGTGGGTATGGTGCCCTTGGCACATAAGGCTTCAAGACTGGTTTTGGTGGAGGTGGAGCAGGGATTTCTTCTTCATCCTTGTTCTCATGCTTTGCTGTAACTTCTTCATGCTTGTCTTTACTTGGGGTTCCTTCTTCTACAACCTTCCCACTTCTTAGAGTAATGGCTTTGCATTCCCCTCTTGGGTTAGCCATGGTATCACTAAGAAATGTGTGTGTGGGAAGTGGGATTTGCTTGGACAAAATCCCCACTTGTGCTTCTAACTTTGAGATTGCTGCGCCTTGATTTTTCAGATTTGACATGTATTCCTCTTGATTAGCATCTATCCTTCTGTCAGTTTGTGCTTGTCTGTCCATGAGGGTGGAGACTATTCCTGTAATTTGTGAGGACAGTTGTGCTATTGCAGCTTCCATCCTCTCAAAGTTGCTCTTGATCTCACATGGTTGCATAGTTGAGGATGGTGTATCTTGATTGAGGTTGTTGTGTGTGGGTTGGTTACTATGGTATGATGTGTTTTGTGAGTTGTGGTAGGGTCTATGGTTCCCTGTTTGATGGTTGGGGTTATGGCTGAAATGTTGATTTGATGAATAAGGCTTGTTGTGGTCCTGGTTGTGGTTTTGTTGATTTCTCCACCCAAAGTTTGGGTGGTTCTTCCAACCTGGGTTGTATATCTTAGAGTGTGGGTCATATGGTGGTCTGGATGAATTGTTCACATAATTGGCTTGTTCCCAGTCACCTTCAGATTCTGGTGCATTCCCTTCTTGTTGAGGAGTTTGGTCTTGAATGACTGAGGCTTGGTTGGCCTCCATCCTTTTAGTTAGAGCTGCTATTTGAGCTGCAATTGCTTTGTTCTGAGCTAACAAAGCATCTACAGAGTTGAGCTCTAGCACTCCCTTCTTCTAAGTCCTCTCTGAAGCATAGAAATACTCATTTTTAGCTACAGTCTCAATGACATCTATGGCCTCTTCAAAGGTTTTCTTCTTGTTGAGTGAGCCTCCTGAAGAATGATCCACAGCCTTCTTTGTTTCATAGGATAGTCCCTCATAAAAGATGTGTAGTTATACCCATTCATTGAACATTTCTGGTAGGCATCTTCTTGTCAAATCTTTGAATCTCTCCCAGGCCTCATAAAGTGTTTCTCTATCTTGTTGTCTGAAAGTTTGCACCTCAGCTCTTAGCCTATTGATTCTTTGTGGGGGGTAAAATCTTGCAAGGAATCTGTTCACGACCTCCTCCCATGTAGTTAGGCTATCCTTGGGGAATGATTCCAACCACTTTGCTACTTTATCTCTGAGTGAGAAAGGGAACAAGAGTAGTTTGTAGATGTCGGGGTGTATCCCGTTGGACTTTACAGTATCACATATCCTCAAGAATGTGCTGAGATGTTGATTAGGGTCTTCTTGGGCACTTCCTCCATATGAGCAATTATTCTGAACAAGTGTGATGAGCTGAGGTTTCAGCTCAAAATTATTGGCATGAATTGTTGGCTTTAGGATGTTGCTGCCACAATTTCCTGGGTTTTGGTTGATGTAGGAGCCTAAGACTCTCCTTTCTTGCCCATCATGATTTACTGGGCCTTCTCTAGCATTGTTAGCTTCTTCTTCATGGTGGTTGTCCATGTTCTCCTCCATGTTTGTTTCAAAATACTCTTCCTCTTCTTCAGCACCAACGACTCATTTCCCTCTTGCTTCCCTCCTTAATCTAGGGAAGGTCCTCTCAGGTTCAGAATCAAAGGAAGTTGAAGCACCGCTTCTTCTACCTGTCATACAACCAACAAGGCAAAAAGCAAGAAAGAAAATGAATGAAGAAATTACTTTTGTTAGAGTGGTTGTTAGTGTGAGTGGTGCAATTAATCGAACAGTTAGAGGAGTGGAAATATGTAAAAAAAAATACTCAAAGAAGAAAGAAATAGAACTCAAAATAAAAGAAAATAAAAGGTGCTAAATAAAATAAAATAACAAGGAATTTAAATTGCTTAATCTAGCTCTCCAATTGATTTAATCACTGTCAAATTTAAGCCAAACCCCGGCAACGGCGTCATAAAACTTGATGACCAGAATTCACACCCCATTCAAAATTGGTGAATTAGTCCTTTTGGCAAGCGCACCAAAATTATCGTCAAGTAATGACCCACAGTGGAGTGGGATCGTATCCACAGAGATTGGCAAATTCGAGCAGTTTTAATCAATTGATGAATTAATCAAGCGGATCAATAGCATTGTAGAGTGCAGAATTGTAAATGACATAAATGTAAATGACTAGAATATAAAGAAAAGCAATAAAGTGTAGAAATATAAATGGCGGAAAGTAAAGGGCAGAATCATAAATGACTTGAATGTAAATGGGAATGGGGAATTGCTGAATGTAAAAATAAACTGTAAAGAAATGGATAGATAAGAATGGGGAAATTCATTAAGATTGGGAGATGTTGTCTCTTTAGATTGAATATAGCTTATATCCCCTTCAATCATGCAACTCATTGACCTCTTGGCAATCATGATTGATTGAGCCCCAATCCCTTAGTGACTCAATCTCTCAGATCTTGATCAATAGCCAATTCCTTGGTCTAATTACTCATGAAGAGAGATATGCTTGGTCCCTGATTATACCACACACCATTATAGGTCCAAGTAGAGGGAGGATTAGAGAAGGGATTTCAAGCATGGTTTCATGTTTCCTTTCCCAGGGTTCCCATGAAACCTAATTACATTCAATCTCTTTCCCAAGATAATTGAATACTAAGCATTAAGAACGAAATTCCTTCTAACAAATCAAAGAGAAGATGAAGAGAAGAAGGATTTCACTATCATCAATTCATCAAGTACGACAGAGCTCCCTCTCTCAATGAGAGGGAAGTTAGCTACTCATAGCTCAAAAAGTTCTCAAAAGTGAAGTGTAAAAGTGAATCTAAAACTGACTACTTAACCCCCTTTTTCAGTACTCCTTGGGGGTATTTATACTACTCCTGGTAAAATAAAAGAATTACAAAAGTGAAAAAGGAAAATTACATTTTGGAGGGAAAAGAAAACACTCAATAAGCATGACTTCTTTCCACCTTGGCGTGTGGCTGGCGATTTTCTGGCGTGTCACGTGCCCTTCATTTCCAGCTTGGCGTGCCACACCTAATCCTTCAAGTAGCACGCTTGTCCCTCTCTCAACCTTGGCGTGCCATGCATTTGAACTCAAGTGGCACGCCATAGTAGATTTCTTATGTTGGCGTGCCACACCTTCGAACTCAAGTGGCACACCCCTTGCTTTTCTCACTTCTCTTTGCCTCTAGAAACTTGTACTGGCATGCCACGCCCAAGGTCTGGCATGCCACACCCTTGCTTTATGCTTCGCTAGGCTTCTCTGGAAAGTTGAACTAGCGTGGCACGCCCAGGGTCTGGCGTGCCACGCCCCTTTTGTGAGTGAGTGATTCCACTGTTTGGCGTGCCACGCTGATGAGCGGATAATTTATACGCTTTTTGATATTGTTTTTAGTATGTTTTTAGTAGGATCTAGTTACTTTTAGGGATGTTTTTAATAGATTTTGTGTTAAATTCACATTTCTGGACTTTACTATGAGTTTGTGTATTTTTCTGTGATTTCAGGTATTTTCTGGCTGAAATTGAGGGACTTGAGCAGAAATCAGATTCAGAGGTTGAAAAAGGACTGCTGATGCTGTTGGATTCTGACCTCCCTGCACTCAAAGTGGATTTTCAGGAGCTACAGAACTCGAAATGGCGCGCTTCCAATTGCGTTGGAAAGTAGACATCCAGGGCTTTCCAGCAATATATAATAGTCCATACTTTGTCCAAGAATTGACGACGTAAACAGGCGTTCAACGCCAGCTTTCTACCCAAATCTGGCGTCCAGCGCCAGAAAAGGATCCAAAACCAGAGTTGAACGCCCAAACTGGCACAAAAACTGGCGTTCAACTCCACAAATGGCCTCTGCACGTGCAACACTTAAGCTCAGCCCAAACACACACCAAGTGGGCCCCGGAAGTGGATTTATACATCAAATACTTACTCATGTAAACCCTAGTAGCTAGTTTATTATAAATAGGACCTCTTACTATTGTATTAGGCATCTTTGGATTACCTTATGATCCTTTGATCACGTTTTAGGGGGCTGGCCATCTCGGCCATGCCTGGACCTTTCACTTATGTATTTTCAACGGTAGAGTTTCTACACTCCATAGATTAAGGTGTGGAGCTCTGCTGTTCCTCAAAGATTAATGCAAAGTACTACTGTTTTCTATTCAATTCTTCTTATTTCGCTTCTAAGATATCCATTCGCACCCAAGAACATGATGAAGGTGATGATTATGTGTGACGCTCATCATCCTTCTCCCTTATGAACGCGTGCCTGACAAACACTTCTGTTCTACATGAAATAAGCTAGAATGAATATCTCTTAGATCTCCTAACCAGAATCTTCGTGGCGTAAGCTAGAATGATGGCGGCATTCAAGAGAATCTGGAAAGTCTAAACCTTGTCTGTGGTATTCCGAGTAGGATTCAATGATTGAATGACTGTGACGAGCTCCTAACTCGCGATTGCAGGGCGTTAGTGACAGACGCAAAAGGATAGTAAATCCTATTCCAGCATGATCGAGAACCGACAGATGAATAGCCGTGCCGTGACAGGGTGCGTGAGCATATTATTCACTGAGAGGATAAGATGAAGCCATTGACAAGGGTGATGCCTCCAGACGATTAGCCGTGCCGTGACAGGGCATTGGATCATTTTCCCGTGAGATGACCGAAAGTAGCCATTGACAGTGGTGATGTATCACATAAAGCCAGCCATGGAAAGGAGTAAGACTGATTGGATGAGGATAGCAGGAAAGCAGAGGTTCAGAGGAACGAAAAGCGTCTCCATTCACTTATCTGAAATTCCTACCAGTGATTTACATAAGTACCTCTATCCCTATTCTATTATTTATTATTCGAAAACTCCATTATCAATTTATATCCGCCTGACTGAGATTTACAAGGTGACCATAGCTTGCTTCATACCAACAATCTCCGTGGGATTCGACCCTTACTCACGTAAGGTATTACTTGGACGACCCAGTGCACTTGCTGGTTAGTTGTATCGAAGTTGTGACAATCATGAATTAAGATCAGAGCACCAAGCTTTGGAGCCATTACCAGGATTTGTTCGAGCCTGGAGATCACAACTTCGTGCACCACACGCCACGAACTTAAGTGGCACGCCCCAATACTTCTCTCTGAATGACATTGGTGTGCCACGCCTGGTTGCTCAAGTGGCATGCCTAAATGAAGAATGGTGAATGACGTGCCACGCATTCGATACCAAGTGGCACACCCCATGTAATTGGCCTCCTTCATCCTCTCTGTAAACTTATACCAGCTTGCTACGCCTAAAGGCTGGCGTGCCACGCCCATGATCTTGTCTTGGTTCCAGTAGTTGGCGTGCCACGCCTCAGCCTTCAAGTGGCACGCCATAGTGAAATGCTAAGGTTGGCGTGCCACGCCTTCGATACCAAGTGGCACGCCCAGTCCTTGCTTTTGGTCCTTTGTGCATTGGCGTGCCACGCCTGGTTGCTCAAGTGGCACACCCAGTCTTCAATTCCCTTCAGCCCCTTCTTTGGATTGTTGTACCAGCGTGCCACGCCATGCTGCTCAAGTGGCACGCCCATGGATTTGTGAACTCTTCAAGCTTGGCGTGCCACACCTGGGTTCTCAAGTGGCACGCCCAAGTGACTTCTTGGGCTGGCGTGCCACGCCTTTGACACCAAGTGGCACGCCATAGTGAAGGTTCTTCTTGGAATGGTGAGTTGGTATGCCATGCCCCTTTGCTCAAGTGGCACGCCCATAGTAATTGATGGGTCAGGCGTGCCACGCCCAACCTGGCGTGCCACGCCTCTTTTGTGTCCTCCATTGTAGCTCTGGAATTTTGTATTAGCGTGCCATGCCCAGTCTCTGGCATGCCACACCCACATGCATGCTTGGACTTCTTCTCTGTACTTTAGTACTGGCGTGCCACGCCCAGCTCCTGGCGTGCCACGCCAGTGCAATTTTATGGCGTTTGCTTCAAGTGGCATGCCAGTTTCACAGGCCCAGCTTCTTGTTTGTCTTCTACCCAATTTTTTATGCTTTTTTCACCTGAAATTCAGCACAACTCATCTCATAGTAGTGTACCATAATATTCATCAAATAATGCATGAATTATACTGATCAAATGAGATTTATGCTCTTTTATGGTCTTCTTTATGCAAGAAAGAAGGGTAGATGATGCAAGTCATCAAAGACGACCCGAGGTTTAAATACTTCGGTTATAAATTTTATTGGGTTTTGTTACTTGTGACAACCAAACTTTTGTATGAAAGGTTGATTGCTTGGTTTAGAAACTATACTTGCAACGAGAATTTATTGTAACTTCTAAACCATCAATCCTAAGTTCATCAAAATGGCGCCGTTGCCGGGGAGTTACAACTGTGTGCCTTTTTAATGGTTATTGTAAATATTTTCTTTTGCTTGTTTATTTCTTTTATTTTTGTTTTTAATTTTTATTATTTACTATGAATTCTCACCCCTATCCCTTTGAGTTTGGTTCTAATAATGTTGAAAGGAATGGAAGCTATAACAGGAACATGCATCGAGGTCAAAACAATCAGAGATGGACGGAGCCACGAGGATCTGATCAACCCTTTAGGCAACAATTCCTTCCGAACTATCATGGACGACGACCATTCAACAATGTATGTCAGAACAATAGTTATGATGGACCCCCTTGTAATTACCGACAAGCCCCATCATACGCCTATGGACCACCTCCTCAACACAGCTTTGATCCACCACACTTACAAGCCAACTACCACTATTCACCTCCATATAACCCTAACCTATATCCACCCCAATTCCAACCTAATTACTCCCGAGAACCACCACTTCCCTATGCACCATGTCCATATCCATCACTCCAAGAATCACGGGAGCAACTCAAGGAAACATTTGAAAAATTTCATGCCACACTTTACCAATTGAATCAAGCGATAAATAGACTACCTTCCCGACGTTCAGACACTCAAGGAACCCCCATGGCTTCATGTTGACATACTAATGAAGAACGCAGCATGAAGGAGATACTAGAAACACTACTGGACAGTACGGAGCATGACTTTATACTGGAACAAGTGGAGGAAGCTGAAATTATCGAAGAAGAAGAATTGGTTGAAGACTTAGGAGACGCTGAACCTCCATGGAAATCCAGAATTGTGGGGAATTCCGTCAAGAAATTTACAATTGATGCTAAGGAGGATAGTGCACAACCTCCAAAGCAGGAATCCTATGAAGACCTGGACGGAATAACTCAACAAGCAAGTTTCCTTGATAATGAATATCACGAGTCAAGTTCTCCTAGTAATGAACTTGCATCCGCAAGTGAATTCTTTGAGATGGAAGAATCTTCCCCAAGTGAATACGAAGATGATGCAGAGGTATATTTTTCACAACCTCCAATCTATGATTTGAGTGATGAGGAAGATATCGAGGACTTCGATCAAGACATGGTTACAACTGAAGAAATTTGCAAAGAAGTGGAAGAATTCACAGAAGAACACGAGGGAGTAGAGCTTACAAAACCACTGGAAACACCTATTCCAAGGCCATTACTGCCCAATACAAACTTCAAGTGGGTAAAATCCTTAGCTTTTATCTTTACTTTTCCACTTGAATATGGTTTGCTTGAAACAGATGGTCAGCTTAGAGCTCTTTGCGGGTTTAAGAGTAAAAAGGAAATGGTTTGTGCTCAAGGCTGGTATGCAAGATTCAATAAGGTTCCCCGCTTCAATCTGAAGTGTAAGAATTGGTTTCGAGTTAAATTGAATGGGTATCGGAGAACATTTGGCCATCTTGGTGAGAATGCAACTTCCAAACCGCCCAGCTGGAAAAATATAAATCAAGATAAAGGCGGATATAAGAGCAAGGTTTGGGATCCTGGAATCTATTCTGACATTCAACACCCCGGGAACCTGAGAACCTGTTTGAATTTACTCAAAGGCTTTACGTGCCTAGTTTGGGACCCTGGAAGCTATTGGCATTCCAAACAGTGGTGGAGATTTTTGGATGAATTCAAGCCCAAGCAACCAAAGCAGGAAGCTCATCAAATGTCCAACTTAAGGAGTTTAACTAAAAGTGCTAGGTGGGAGACAACCCACCATGGTATGATCGTTCCTTTTTCAACTTTATTTCGTTCTGTTTGCTTTTATTTTATTTTATTTTCATTGAACCTGGAATTATTTATAGCATCTACATTAGCATTGGATATTGCATACTGCATAATCGCATAAAAAAAAACCCACGCGAGCGCGCAGGCCACGCGTGGGCGTCGAATGGATATCGGCATAAAGATCCAACGCCCAGAAAGTTGGGCTGGAATCGTGCGGCTGGCATGCGTTTAGCACAAATCAGTCCACGAGTTCGCGTCCCCGACGCGAATGCATCACTTGCAGTACGCACATCCCACGCGAAAGCGTGAGCGACGCATCCGCGTCACGTGGATTTTGTGGACCCCATTGGAAACAGAGAGTTGCGCCAAAACGATGCTGGAACTGTGCGTTTAGCACAATTTTCAGCGACGCGTTCGCGTGCTTCACGCGTATGCGTCCCTTACCTTTTACCCATTTCACGCGATCGCGCCAATGACGCGTTCACGTCAACACCCCTTTTCGCCCAGATCATGCGATCGCGTGCTCCACGCGTTCGCGTGGATTCGAAAACACTAACCCCCATTCACGCGATACCCTCCCACCCCCATCGCAACCTCTCTTCCTCCCATCTTCCAACCACCACCCCTCCTCGCCGCCCAGAACCGCCACCGCGCCGCCATCCCAGTCGCCACCCCGACCGCTGACGCCCCCTTCTTCTTCTTTCCTTTCTTCTCCTCCCTCCCCTTATCCCCTTTCCTCCTCCCTTCACAACCACCAAAACCCCACTGCTGCCACCCCAGCCCCGAGCCGCCACCACCGCGCCACTACCAGCCACCACAACCCAACCCTTACCCCCTTCTTCCCACCCCCCACCTTTAACCACCCACTACCATACAGCCCCTTGCCTCCACCTCGGTCCGCCGCCGCGCCACCACCCATCGCTGCTGCGTCACCAACACCACCACCATCTCTCTTAGCCTACTTTCTGTTTCTACTCGCCAGGTTTTGCCAAACCCCGATTTCATTTTCCGATTAGTCAATTAGTTGCATATTTTACAGTTTTTATCGAAATAGGATAGTTAGAGATGCATGATTGTAGTGGATTTTAGGTGGTTAGGTAGCTAGGATGTGGTTAGTGGATTTAGGCCTGATAATGCACCGTTCGTGCTAACTGTTTTTATCTGATTTGCAATTCTGAACTTGATATGATGATGTGCTATTCATATGTTGTTCGTCATATTTCATGTTGCTGTTAAACTGTTCTTTAATGCTTTGGCTATTTGTTAATCTTTTCAGCACTATTTACTTTCATATGAACTGAATTTTTCTGTTGTTTACTACCCGGGAACATCCAATTTTAGCCGAAATACTGCCCAATTTTCTATAAATTTATGGTTTAATCTGTCCCATTCATGTATTGGTTTGAAAACTCATTATTTTGCATTGCTTGGCTACAACCGAACCAATTCATGAATGCACGAGCTAGCATTCTTGTTCCTTTTTGTTCCTGGTGCACGAAATTGTGATCTCTGGTAATGGCGCCAAAAGCTTGGTGCTCTAATTTCAATTCATAATTTGTCACAACTTCGATACAAATAACCAGCAAGTGCACTGGGTCGTCCAAGTAATAAACCTTACGTGAGTAAGGGTTGATCCCACGGAGATTGTTGGTATGAAGCAAGCTATGGTCACCTTGTAAATCTCAGTCAGGCGGATATAAAATAATTATGGAGTTTTCGAAAATTAATAACAGACTAAGGATAGAAACACTTATGTAATTCATTGGTGAGAATTTCAGATAAGCGTGTAGAGATACTTTCGTTCCTCTGAACCTCTGCTTTCCCGCTGTCTTCATCCAATCAGTCTTACTCCTTTCCATGGCTGGCTTTATGCAAGGGCATCACCGTTGTCAATGGCTACATCCCATCCTCTTGTGAAAATGGTCCAAATGCTCTGTCACAGCACGACTAATCATCTGAGGTTCTCGATCATGCTGGAATAGGATTCACCCTCCTTTTGCGTCTGTCACTACGCCCAACAATCGCGAGTTTAAAGCTCGTCACAGTCATTCAATCCCAGAATCCTACTCAGAATACCACAGACAAGGTTTAGACTTTCCGGATTCTCATGAATGCCGCCATCAATCTAGCTTACACCACGAAGATTCTGATTAAGAGATCTAAGAGATACTCATTCAATCTAAAGTAGAACGGAAGTGGTTGTCAGGCACGCGTTCATAGGGAATGATGATGATTGTCAAGTTCATCACATTCAGGTTGAAATGCAAATGAATATCTTAGAAGCGGAATAAGTTGAATTGAATAGAAAAACAGTAGTACTTTGCATTAATCTTTGAGGAACAGCAGAGCTCCACACCTTAATCTATGGAGTGTAGAAACTCTACCGTTGAAAATACATAAGTGATAATGGAGTTCATTGGTCTCGGCCCCAGAGGGGAACCGGAGTAACCAAGACTACGAATACAATGATAAAAAGTTCTATTTATACTAAACTAGTCACTAGGGTTTACAGAAGTAAGTAATTGAGGCATAGATCCACTTCTGGGGCCCACTTGGTGTGTGCTTGGGCTGAGCTTAAATGTTACACGTGCAGAGGCTCTTTCTGGATTTGAACGCCAGGTTGTAACGTATTTCTGGCGTTCAACTCTGGTTTGTGACTTGTTTCTGGCGTTTAACTCCAGACAGCAGCGTAGAACTGGCGTTCAACGCCCTTTTACGTCATCTTAGCTCGTTCAAAGTATGGACTATTATACATTGCTGGAAAGCCCTGGATGTTTACTTTCCAACGCAATTAGAAGCGCGCCATTTTGAGTTCTGTAGCTCAAGAAAATCCACTTTGAGTGTAGAGAGGTCAGAATCCAACAACATCAGCAGTCCTTCTTCAACCTCTGAATCTGATTTTTGCTCAAGTCCCTCAATTTCAGCCAGAAAATACCTGAAATCACAGAAAAACACACAAACTCATAGTAAAGTCCAGAAATGTGAATTTAACATAAAAACTAATGAAAACATCCCTAAAAGTAACTAGATTCTACTAAAAACATACTAAAAACAGTGCCAAAAAGCGTATAAATTATCCGCTCATCACAACACCAAACTTAAATTGTTGCTTGTCCCCAAGCAACTGAAAATCAAATACGATAAAAAGAAGAGAATATACTATAAATTCCAAACTATGAATGAAACATAGCTCCAATCAGATGAGCGGGACTTGTAGCTTTTTGCCTCTTGAATAGTTTTGGCATCTCAGTTTATCCATTGAAGTTCAGAATGATTGGCTTCTATAGGAACTCAGAGTTCAGATAGTGTTATTGATTCTCCTAATTTAGTATGATGATTCTTGAACACAGCTATTTTATGAGTCTTGGCCATGGCCCTAAGCACTTTGTTTTCCAGTATTACCACCGGATACATAAATGCCACAGACACATAATTGGGTGAACCTTTTCAGATTGTGACTCAGCTTTGCTAAAGTCCCCAATTGGAGGTGTCCAAGGTTCTTAAGCACACTCTTTTTTTTTTTTTGCTTTGGACCTTGACTTTAACCGCTCAGTCTCAAGTTTTCACTTGACACCTTCACGCCACAAGCACATGGTTAGGGACAGCTTGGTTTAGCCGCTTAGACCAGGATTTCACATGGTGATGAGCTTCCTATGCCTCTTGAGCTCCATGAATGGGCTCTCTTGCTTGCTCCATCTTTTTCTTAGTGATGGGCTTCTCTTCCTCAATGTGAATGTCTCCTTCTATGAAAGCTCTAGCTGAGTAACATAGATAGCAAATAAGATGGGGAAAAGCTAGCCTTGCCCCAGGGGAGGGCTTTTCGGCTATTTTGTAGAGTTCAAGGGAGATGACTTCATGAACTTCTACTTCCTCTCCAATCATGATGCTATGGATCATGATGGCCCGATCCACAGTAACTTCAGATCGGTTGCTAGTGGGGATGATGGAGCGTTGGATGAACTCCAACCATCCTCTAGCCACAGGCTTGAGGTCCAGTCTTCTTAGTTGAACCGGCTTGCCTTTGGAGTCAATCTTCCATTGAGCTCCTTCCACACATATGTCCATGAGGACTTGGTCCAACCTTTGATTAAAGTTGACCCTTCTAGTGTAGGGGCGCTCATCTCCTTGCATCATAGGCAAGTTAAACGTCAACCTCACATTCTCCGGACTAAAATCTAAGTATTTCCCCTGAACCATTGTAACATAATTCTTTGGATTCGGGTTCTTACTTTGATCATGGTTCCTAGTGATCCATGCATTGGCATAGAACTCTTGAACCATTAGGATGCCGATTTGTTGGATGGAGTTTGTTAGAACTTCCCAACCTCTTCTTTGGATTTCATGTCGGATCTCCGGATACTCATTTCTCTTGAGCTTGAAAGGGACCTCGGGGATCACCTTCTTCTTGGCCACAACATCATAGAAGTGGTCTTGATGGGCTTTGGAGATGAACCTTTCCATCTCCCATGACTCGGAGGTGGAAGCTTTTGTCTTCCCTTTCCCTTTTCTAGACGATTCTCCGGTCTTAGGTGCCATCAATGGTAATGGAAAAACAAAAAAGCTTATGCTTTTACCACACCAAACATAGAATTTTGCTCGCCCTCGAGCAAGAGAAGAAAGAATGGATGAAGAAGAAGAAGAAAATATGGAGAGGAGGGGGGAGGTGTGTTTCGGCCAAGAAGAGAAAGGAGGGTTGTGTTGTGAGAAAATGAGGAAGAATGGAGGGTTATATATAGGGAAGGGAGGGGGGTAAGTTCGGCCATTTAGGGTGGGTTTGGGTGGGAAATTGATTTTGAATTTTGAAGGTAGGTGGAGTTTATGAGGTAGGTTTATGGGGAAAAGTGGATAGATGTGAGTGGTGAAGAGGTGATGGGGAAGAGAGATTGAGGTGATTGGTGAAGGGTTTTGGGGAAGAGTGTTTATGGGATTGTGTGAAAGAGGGGTGAGAAGAAGTAAGTGGAGGTAGGTGGGGATCTTGTGGGGTCCACAGATCCTGAGGTGATCCTGTGGGGTCCACAGATCCTAAGGTGTTCAAGGATTTACAACCTTGCACCAAATTGGGCATGCAAAATGCCCTTGCACACAACTCTGGGCGTTCAGCGCCAGATTGGTGCTTGTTTTGGGCGTTGAATGCCCATTTGTAGCCTATTTCTGGCGTTGAACGCCAGAACCATGCTTGTTCTGGGCGTTCAGCGCCAGCTCTTCTCCAGGGTGCATTTCTGGCGTTCAAACGCCCAGATGCTGCCCATTTCTGGCGTTCAGCGCCAGAACCATGCTCTGTTCTGGCGTTGAACGCCCAAAACATGCTTCTTACTGGCATTTAAACGCTAGTAAGGTCTTCCTCCAGGGTGTGATTTTTCTTCTGCTGTTTTTGATTCCGTTTTCAATTTTTTTGATTTATTTTGTGACTCTACATGATCATGTACCTATAAAGACATATAACTAATAAAAATATAATTAAATAAAAATTGGGTTGCCTCCCAACAAGCGCTTCTTTAATGTCAATAGCTTGACAGTGGGCTCTCATGGAGCCTCACAGATGTGCAGAGCTTTGTTGAGACCTCCCAACACCAAACTTAAAGTTTGGATATGGGAGTTCTACACCAAACTTAGAGTTTGGTTGTGGCCTCCCAACACCAAACTTAGAGTTTGACTGTGGGGGCTCTGGTTGACTTTGCAATGAGAGAAGCTTACTATGCTTCCTCTCCATAGGTACAGAGAGAGATCCTTGAGTTTTAAACACAAGGTTGTCCTTATTTAATTGAAAGATTAATTCTCCTCTGTCCACATCAATCACAGCTCTTGCTGTTGCTAGGAAGGGTCATCCAAGGATGATGAATTCATCCTCATCCTTCCCAGTGTCTAGGACTATGAAATCAGCAGGGATGTAAAGGCCTTCAACCTTTACTAACTCGTCCTCTACTTGTCCATAAGCCTGTTTTCTTGAATTGTCTGCCATCTCTAATCAGATTTTAGCAGCTTATACCCCATAGATTCCCAGTTTCTCTATTACAAAGAGGGGCATGAGGTTTATTCCTGAACCAAGGTCACACAGAGCCTTAAAGATCATGGTGCCTATGGTACAAGGTATTAAGAACTTTCCAGGATCCTGTTTCTTCTGAGGTAATGTCAGTTGATCCAGATCACTTAGTTCATTGGTGAACAAGGGAGGTTCATCTTCCCAAGTTTCAATGCCAAATAATTTGGCATTCAGCTTCATGATTGCACCAAGGTGCTTGGTGACTTGCTCCTCAGTGACATCCTCATTCTCTTCAGAAGAGGAATACTCATCAATGCTCATGAATGGCATAAGGAGGTTTAATGGAATCTCTATGGTCTCTAGTTGAGCCTCAGATTCTTTTGGTTCCTCAGAGGGAAACTCCTTATTGATCACTGGACGTCCCAGGAGGTCTTCCTCACTGGGATTCACGTCCTCTCCTTCCTTCAAAGGTTCGGCCATGGTGATCAATTCAATGGCCTTGCACTCTCCTTTTGGATTTTCTTCTGTATTGCTTGGGAGAGTACTAGGAGGGATTTCAATGATCCTTTTACTCAACTGGCACACTTGTGCTTCCAAATTTCTAATGGAAGACATTGTTTCATTCATGAAACTTACAGTGGCCTTGGATAGATCAGAGACTAAGTTTGCTAAATTAGAGGTATTTTGTTCAGAGTTCTCTGTCTGTTGCTGAGTGGATGATGGAAAAGGTTTACTATTGTTAAACCTGTTTCTTCCACCATTATTAAAGCCTTGTTGAGGCTTTTGATCCTTCCATAAGAAATTTGGATGATTTCTCCATGATGGATTATAGGTGTTCCCATAAGGTTCACCTAAGTAATTTACCTCTGCTATTGCAGGGTTTTCAGGATCATAAGCTTCTTCTTCAGAAGATGCCTCTTGAGTACTGTTGGATGCAGCTTTCATTCCATTCAGACTTTGAGAAATCATATTGACTTGCTGAGTCAATATTTTGTTCTGAGCCAATACGGCATTCAGAGTATCAATTTCAAGAACTCCCTTCTTCATAGGCGTCCCATTATTCACAAGATTCCTCTCAGAAGTGTACATCAACTGGTTATTAGCAACCATGTCAATGAGTTCTTGAGCTTCTACAGGCGTTTTCTTTAGGTGAATGGATCCACCTGCAGAAGTATCCAATGACATCTTTGATAGCTCAGATAAACCATCATAGAATATATCCAGGATGGTCCATTCTGAAAGCATGTCAGAAGGACACTTTTGGTCAGTCCTTTGTATCTCTCCCAAGCTTCATAGAGAGATTCACCTTCTTTCTGTCTGAAGGTTTGAACATCCACTCTAAGCTTGCTCAGCTTTTGAGGAGGAAAGAACTTGGCTAAGAAAGCCTTGACCAGCTTATCCCAAGAGTTCAGGCTATCCTTAGGTTGAGAGTCCAACCATACTCTAGCTTTGTCTCTTACAGCAAAAGGGAAAAGCATGAGCCTGTAGACTTCAGGATCTACTCCATTAGTCTTAACAGTATCACATATCTGCAAGAATTCAGTTAAGAACTGAAAAGGATCTTCAGATGGAAGTCCATGAAACTTGCAGTTTTGCTGCATCAGAGAAACTAATTAAGGTTTCAGCTCAAAGTTGTTTGCTCCAATGGCAGAAATGGAGATGCTTCTTCCATGTAAATTGGAATTAGGTGCAGTAAAGTCACCAAGCATTCTCCTTGCATTATTGTTGTTGGGTTCGGCTGCCATCTCCTTTACTTGTTCGAAATTTTCAATAAGGTTGTCTCTGGATTGTTGTAATTTAGCTTCTCTTAGTTTCCTCTTCAGAGTCCTTTCATGTTCTGGATCAGCTTCAACAAGAATGCCTTTTTCCTTGTTCCTGCTCATAAGAAAGAGAAAAGAACAAGAAAAGAAGAGGAATCCTCTATGTCACAGTAAAGAGGTTCCTTATTGTTAGTAGAAGAAGAAAAGGAATAGGGGTGAAGAAGAATGAAGAATCCAAACACAAGGGTAAGGATAAGAGCAGTGATGTGAGATGAAGAGAAGTGTTAGTAGATGAATAAATAATTAGAAGGAGATGAGGGAGAAGGATTTTCGAAAATTATTTTTGAAAAAGGGTTAGTGATTTTCGAAAATAGTTTTTGAAAAAGGTTAGTAATTTTCGAAAATTTGAAATCAACAATTAAAATAATTAGTTAAAAAAAGAAATTTTGAAAAAGAGGGAAGGTATTTTCGAAAATTAGAGAGAGAGAGAGTTAGTTAGGTAGTTTTGAAAAAGATAAAAAACAAACAAAAAGTTGGTTAGTTAGTTGAAAGAAATTTGAAAATCAATTTTGAAAAGATAAGAAGATAAGAAGTTAGAGAAGATATTTTGAAATCAAATTATTGAAAAAGATAAGATAAGAAGATATTTTTGAAAAGATATGATTGAAATTAGTTTTTGAAAAAGATTTGATTTTTTTAAAATCACAATTAATGACTTGATTCACAAGAAATCATAAGATATGATTCTAGAACTTAAAGTTTGAATCTTTCTTAACAAGCAAGTAACAAACTTGAAATTTTTGAATCAAAACATTAATTGATGATGTTATTTTCGAAAATTAGGAGATAAAGATAAGAAAAAGATTTTTGAAAAATATTTTTAAAATATTCAAAAATAACTAAGAAAAATGAAAAAGATTTGATTTTTGAAAAAGATTTTGAAAAAGATAAGATTTCTAAATTGAAAATTTGATTTGACTCATAAAAACAACTAGATTTTAAAAATTTTTGAAAAAGTCAAATCTAATTTTTGAAATTTTAAGAGAGAAAAAGGAGAAGATATTTTTTTGATTTTTTTGAATTTTTAATGATGAGAGAGAAAAACATGAAAATGATACAATGCATGAAAATTTTTAGATCAAAACAATGAATGCATGCAAGAATGCTATGAATGTCAAGATGAACACCAAGAACACTTTGAATGTCATGATAAACATCAAGACTTATTTTTGAAAATTTTTATATGCAAAGAAAACATGCAAGACACCAAACTTAGAAATCTTTCATGTTTAGACACTAAGATTTCAAGAATGCATATGAAAAACACCATACAACACAAAACACTAAAATATCAAGATCAAACAAGAAGACTTACCAAGAACAACTTGAAGATCATGAAGAACACTATGAATGCATGAATTTTCGAAAAATGCAAGATGAATATGCAATTGACACCAAACTTTCAACTTGACTCAAGACTCAAACAAGAAACATGAAATATTTTTTATTTTTATGATTTTCTAATTTTTTTGTATTTTTATTTTATATTTTTCGAAAATAAATTTGAAAAAGAAAAATAAGGATTCCAAAATTTTTAATATGAATTCCAGGAATCTCTTTAGTCTAAAGCTCCAATCAAAGGGTCAGGCATGGCTTAATAGCCAGCCAAGCTTTAGTAAAAATATGAGTGTAATTCATTCAATTTTAAGCCAAAACCTCAGTCCAAAAGAATTTAGACATGGCTTTACAGCCAGCCAGGCTTTAGCATGCTTCATGAAACACTAGAATTCATTCTTAAAAATTCTGAAGAAAAATATATTTTTGAAAACATTTTTATTTAAAAAAAAAATTTTTTTCGAAAACAAAGGAGAAATTTTTGAAAGATTTTTTTTTTTTTGAAAAATTTTTGAAAACTTTTTGAAAAGAAAACGAAAAGAAAGTTACCCAATCTGAGCAACAAGATGAACCGTCAGTTGTCCAAACTCGAACAATTCCCGGCAACGGCGCCAAAAACTTGGTGCACGAAATTGTGATCTCTGGTAATGGCACCAAAAGCTTGGTGCTCTAAATTCAATTCATAATTTGTCACAACTTCGATAAAACTAACCAGCAAGTGCACTGGGTCGTCCAAGTAATAAACCTTACGTGAGTAAGGGTCGATCCCACGAAGATTGTTGGTATGAAGCAAGCTATGGTCACCTTGTAAATCTCAGTCAGGCGGATATAAAATAATTATGGAGTTTTCAAAAATTAATAATAGACTAAGGATAGAAACACTTATGTAATTCATTGGTGAGAATTTCAGATAAGCGTGTAGAGATGCTTTCGTTCCTCTGAACCTCTGCTTTCCCGCTATCTTCATCCAATCAGTCTTACTCCTTTCCATGGCTGGCTTAATGCAAGGGCATCACCGTTGTCAATGGCTACATCCCATCCTCTTGTGAAAATGGTCCAAATGCTCTGTCACAGCACGGCTAATCATCTGAGGTTCTCGATCATGCTTAAATAGGATTCACCCTCCTTTTGCGTCTGTCACTACGCCCAGCAATCGCGAGTTTGAAGCTCGTCACAGTCATTCAATCCCATAATCCTACTCGGAATACCACAGCAAGGTTTAGACTTTCCGGATTCTCATGATTGCCGCCATCAATCTAGCTTACACCACGAAGATTCTGATTAAGAGATCTAAGAGATACTCATTCAATCTAAAGTAGAACGGAAGTGGTTGTCAGGCACGTGTTCATAGGGAATGATGATGATCGTCACGTTTATCACATTCAGGTTGAAATGCAAATGAATATCTTAGAAGCGGAATAAGTTGAATTGAATAGAAAAATAGTAGTACTTTGCATTAATCTTTGAGGAACAGCAGAGCTCCACACCTTAATCTATGAAGTGTAGAAACTCTACCATTGAAAATACATAAGTGATAATGGAGTTCATTGGTCTCGGCCCCAGAGGGGAACCGGAGTAACCAAGACTGCGAATACAATGATAAAAAGTTCTATTTATACTAAACTAGTCACTAGGGTTTACAGAAGTAAGTAATTGATGCATAGATCCACTTCCGGGGCCCACTTGGTGTGTTCTTGGGCTGAGCTTGAATATTACAAGTGCAGAGGCTCTTGCTGGAGTTGAACGCCAGGTTGTAACGTATTTCTGGCGTTCAACTCTGGTTTGTGACTTGTTTCTGGCGTTTAACTCCAGACAACAGCGTAGAACTGGCGTTCAACGCCCTTTTACGTCATCTAAACTCGTTCAAAGTATGGACTATTATACATTTCTGGAAAGCCCTGGATGTCTACTTTCCAATGCAATTAGAAACGCGCCATTTTGAGTTCTGTAGCTCCAGAGAATCAACTTTGAGTGCAGGGAGGTCAGAATCCAACAGCATCAGCAGTCCTTCTTCAACCTCTGAATCTGATTTTTGCTCAAGTCCCTCAATTTCAGCCAGAAAATACCTGAAATCACAGAAAAACACACAAAATCATAGTAAAGTCCAGAAATGTGAATTTAACATAAAACTAATAAAAACATCCCTAAAAGTATCTAGATTCTACTAAAAACATACTAAAAACAGTGCCAAAAAGCGTATAAATTATCCACTCATCTTTGTGAATTTCTTGGTAACTAGGCAAACCATTCTCATGCCACTCACTTTAACTTCCTTTTTAACCCCTAACCAGCTCCACTTTCTAACTTCTTTTGGTTTTTACCTAACTACTTTACCTTTCTAACTCAAGGCATGATTATTGTTTTTCCTAATTAACTTGAAATCCACTTCTATTATATTTTGGATTGTGATTTTCATCTTCAGACTTTTAACTCGATTACATTCCAATTTATACTTATATTCAACTCATTTCATGCTTTTATTGTTCTTTTTTGCCTTTATGCTTACATTGACAAAATCCAACTTGCCTACTTGTTTTCCTGCTTTAGTTCTTCAATTATATCCTGCTACTTCTGCTTTTCAGGATGTTGGATCCCCAAAGGAAAGGAAAAGGCAAGGCTACCACAGGTAAATGGAAAAGAGGAGAATCTTCTACCTCTATCCTAGATCTCCTTCACGACGATTCCTGGTGGGAAAAGAACTTTACCCCGCAAGAAAAGGCCGACCAGCTCCTCACTGCCACAGATCCAATCAAATTTGTAAATAGATACTGTGAGCTCAAGTATCCAGTGTTTGCCAATGCCAGGAACCTCTACCTGGAGAGAACTCTTAAAATTCCAGAAGAACTCACCTAGTACACTTCCGAACAGATAAAACAAAGAGGCTGGTTCTTCATGGAAAGAAACTTGACAGAGGTCAATGCTTCTTGGGTCAGAGAATTTTATTGTAACTATTTCAAGACCTCCCTGGATGCAGTGCACCTCAGAGGGAAACAGATTTTGGTCACTAAGGAAGCTATTGAGGACATCCTCCAACTTCAGCCTAAGTCAGATCAGCCTGACGGTTACCAGAAGGCTAAAGAGGATATGAGATACATGAGATTTGACTGGGATGCAGTCAAACAGAGAATAACCCTTAATCCTACTGTCCCATGGGTCATGGAAAAGAACACAGTGATTCCTAAGGGAATCAAGCTGATATATTTGAATGATGAGGCTCGGCTTTGGCAGCAGATCCTAAGCAACTACGTGATGCCGAGTACTCATGAGACAGAGGTTCCCGCTGCTATGATCACCCTCACCTGGTGTGTGATGGAGGGTAAGGACCTGTATCTTCCACGTTTCATCAGGTATTATATGGCCAGGGTCCATGTCAGAGGCACTCTCCCTTTCTCTTATCTGATCACCCAGCTAGGCCGCCGAGCTGACGTGCCTTAGGAGCTGGCTAATGAGAAGCCAACTGCTACAGACTGCAAGAAGATCATTCCTCACAGCAGGAAGTTTTTGGCATTAGGTGAGGCAGCCACATCTTCAGATGCCCCTTCTGCATCCCCTGCTGCACCAGCCCCATCCACCGTACCACCACCTGCTCCTGAGACCATTTATCATCTGGTGCACCACCTCTTTGCATGCCTGGATCGTATGGAGCGTCGCCACAAGCGATGCTATGAGCACCTCAAGTTGATGATCCGATCCGGCAGCGACATCCCCTCTGAGCCTGACACCACTTCTGAGCCTTCTGATGCGGAGGCGGATGATCATGAGGAGGAGGCACATTCCCTGGCAGAGCAGGGAGGACCTGAGTAGGCTGCACCATACCATGAGGAGCCCCACCAGATCCAGGCCGCAGATCTGGAGATTCCTATACAGACAGAGCCTCCGCTTCAGCAGGCAGCTCCTCCTACACTTATTCAGACTGCAGACCCTCAGCCTACCACAGAGACACCAGTAGCCCATCCTTCAGGAGATGACACTTCTCACACCCAGCTTCAATGAGCATCGAGGACGATGCTATCATTTAAGGTGGGGAGGTCGCCATCTCTGGCATACTATTTTGGTGAACCACTCTTCAATCACTTTTTATCCTATTTTGCTTATTTTTCTGTATTTTTATTTTTATTTCTATTTTTATCTTTTATTTTACTTTATCTTATTTATTTTTCAGTACTTACACATTTTTCTGTATTTTTACAGTATTTCTGTATTTTGCACTTTAGTTTTTATATATATATATATATATCCTAGATATTCAGTTTAGTTTAGTTGCAATTTTAGTTATTAAGTTGTGATATAGAACATATAGATAAATTAGTTTAGTTTACCCTTTTTAGCATACGATAACTTGGATTAATTGAAAATAAAAAGAGTAAACTAAAAACTTTAGTAAAACAGAATCACAACAATCCACACATTGTATATATATATATATAGCAATAAATGATTGGTTAATTTAAACAACATTTTTTTAAAGGAAGAACACTAAGATTTTAAGAGCCATCCTAAGATTCACATTGAGAATAATGGGAACCCTTGATTTTATACTTGCATGGCATACATAACTGATATGTGGTTTTTGAGCCAAAGAACATACAACCTGTGAGTTTTTGAGCCTATTTGTATGGTTACATTATTTAACCATAATTATTTCGTTCTTGTGTGTTCGCCTTTCTTTTTTATTCTGGTAATCTTTACTTTGTTTCAATCTATATGTCCAATATAGAATATAGGTACATACCAAGAGATGATTGAGGCCATTAATTGTTATTAGCTCCCTTATCCCAAATAAGCCTACCTTTTACATCACCCTTGTTATCCCCCTTGAGCTTTTAATCCCCTCTTGTTCTATAACCGTATTACTAGTCTTAAGCAGAAAAACAAATTAAATACCCCAAGTTGAATCCTTGGTTAGCTTAAGATAGAGATTATGTATCTACTAAGTGTGAGGAAACACGGGAACATGGGTTGATAGGAAAGGATTGATTCAATAAGATAATAAGGATTTTGGGAGCATTCTCATGTAAAATCAAATTAAACCAAAACACCATGTGCATTGATATATGCTTATGTCAAAAAAAAAATTTCTTTTTAGTTAAATAAGTAAATAATGGGACAAAATTACCCCAATAATAAGCTTAGTAAAGAAATCAATGCACATTAGGTGAAATTCAAAGTAAAGTTAGTACATGAGTATGTATTAAAGTGGAAAAATTTGGGTAGCTAGGTAAAGCATTTCAATTTATATAAAGTATATGTTAGGTGAGATCTTAGACTAATCAAGGATTCACTTTGTTAGCTCACTTAGCCTTATTATATCCCTACCTTTACCCTGGCCCCATTACAACCTTTAAAAGACCTCATGATCTTTGTAAGCCTGTATTCAATATTTGTTGATTGATTAGATGAAGAACAAAGTTTTAGAAAGCAAGAATAGAAAAGGATAGAGTGATTAACCCCAAACGCTGAGTGAATAGAGAGTAAACACAAATCCAATGAGGGTTCAATAGCTCATCACCATATATCTCTGTTTAATTGTTAATTGTCTTGCAAGCTTATGAAATATTTTAACCCAACTCAATTGTGACAGTGCTTTAACATGATCTAGGTTTGGCTATGCATATATGATTCCTTGAAAATATTAAACAAATTAACCACATGTAAGCTCTATATATATAGGTGGGTGATAATTAAAAATTGCATGATTAATGTAGGTAGTTTGCATTTAGAATAGATTGCACAGCATGAGATTCCACCATTCTAACTTTACTCTTTCTCTTGGATTTATCATGAGGACATGCTATTGTTTAAGTGTAGGGAGGTTGATAAACCCATATTTTATGATGTATTTTGTGCTCAATTTAACTGATTTATTCAATCCTTCACCCACTTATTCATGTAATTGCATGGCTTTTCTTTTCCTTCCTTATTTTATGATAAAAGTGAAAAACATGTTTCCTATGCTTTAAAAATATTAATTTTAATTACCCTTTTTATTACCATTCGATGCCGTGATTTGTGTGTTAAGTGTTTCAGATCTCATAGGGTAGGAATGGCTCAAAGGACAAAAAGGAAACACACAAAAATGGAAGGAAAGAACAAAAATGGAGTTTTGAAGAAAAGGTAGCGACGTGAACGCATGGACGACGCGAACGCGTGCTTAGCGCGAAAATGCAGCGACGTGAATGTGTGGATGACGCGGACGCCCGCCTTGAGCAGAACACAAAGGACGCGTACGTGTGACCGACGCGTACGGGTGACCGACGCATACGCGTGACAAGGAAAACTCCCAGATGACGCGAACGTGTGACCCACGTGAACGCGTGACAGATGCCACGTACAAAAATCTGCAGAAAATTCCCCCAGCAATTTCTGGACCCTTTTTTCGGCCCAAATCCAAGTCAAAAACATAGAGTATAAGCCAGAGAATGGAGGAATCAAAAGATAGATAGAATACAACATTCATAATTCATAATTTTTAGGTTTTAGATGTAGTTTTAGAGAGAGAGAGGTTCTCTCTTCTCTCTTAGGATTTAGGATTAGGATTTCTCTTATTTTAGGATTGCTTCTACAATCACAGGTTCAAAGTTCCTTTAATTTATTTTCTGCTTTTATTTATTTCAATGCTTTTACTTGTTAATGTTCCTAAATTGGCTTATGAACCTTTTCATGTTAAGATTTGAATGATCTATTTAATATAATTTGAGGTATTTCAGACTAATAATTGTCTTATTCTATTTATGATGATTTCAATTTAATTTAGATTTATTTTTCCCTTTTGGCTTTGGTTAAGTAATTTATAACACTTGAGTTATCAAACTCAGTTGTTGATTGGAATTGAAATTCTTTGCTGGTCAATTTGTACTCCAATAACTCTAGTCTCTCCACAGGAGTTTACTAGGACCTGAGGATCAAATTAATTTGTCTACTTGACTTTCCTTTGTTTATCAAGGGTTAATTGAAAGTGGGAGCTGAATCCAATTCTCTTCACACCTAATAAGGATAATTAGGATAAGACTTCAATTTCTTATACCTTGCCAAGAGATTTTATTATTATTAATTTATTCTTCTTGTCATTTAAATTACTTGTTCTTTATTTCCAAAAACCCAAAAATAAACAAGTTTTCCATAACCAATAATAAATCATACTGCCCTGCAACTCCTTGAGAAGACGACCCGAGGTTTAAATACTTCGGTTATAAATTTTATTGGGTTTTGTTACTTGTGACAACCAAACTTTTGTATGAAAGGTTGATTGCTTGGTTTAGAAACTATACTTGCAACGAGAATTTATTGTAACTTCTAAACCATCAATCCTCAGTTCATTAGATAGCTTCAAGCACAAGCCACATTGATGAGGAGCTCCCCATAAGTCCAACTTAAGGACAATAAACAAAAGTGCTAGGTGGGAGACACCCTACCATGGTAACATCTTTTCTTTTTCTCTTTTGTAAATATTGGTAAAATTAGCTTGTTCTCATGTTTTGTTTAGTTAGTTGAGTTTAACTGGTAGCATAGCATGTTGAATAAGGTTTTATGGTGTTTTGGTAGCTATTTGGAGGTTTGGAACGCTTGGTTTGGTGCAAAAACATAGAAAAAATTTGAAAAACAGAGCACCAATCCACGCGTACGCATGCCTCACGCGTACTCGTGCCTCAAGCATTTTTGCCCATCCACACACACGCGTCACCTACGCATACGCGTGGATGCAAAATCCCACCTCCCAGCTAAAAACTCGAGAGTTGCGCCTGCATTGTGCGAACATTGTGCCTGAGGCACAAAAATCAATCCACGCGTACGTGGGACTCGCGCATACGCGTCCCCTCTCTGGTTCGCCATGCATGCGTACGCATGACCCACACATACGCGTCGCGTCCATTTCACCTCAATCCACGTGCACGCGTGACATGCGCGTACGCGTGGATGCCCTTCCTTCACTACAATTTTTTTCTTCTCTCTTCTTTCCATTTCTTTCCTTCTCCTTTCTTCTTCCCTTCTCCTACCCCTCATCCAACAATTCCAAACACCATCTATAACCAATTCTTAGGTTAGTTAGTTAGTTACTTAGTTTAGTTTTCATTTCATTTTCTCTTTTTTCATTATAAGTGTTGGATTATTGATTTTGTCCACTATATATTGTTGCTTATCACTAACCGAATGCTATTTTAGCATAATTGTTATTCTTAGTCGTTGTTGGATTCTTTATTGAGGTTAGGATATTGTTACTTGGTTTTGAAATTTTCATGCTCACTTTTGTGAACACCAAGTGAATGACTTTGCCTTCAAGCCTTTAAATCTTTTTGAATTGCATGATTTGGCCACCATGTAATTTGAATTCTTTTCTTTGATTAGGCAATTTCTTGACGAATGTTGTGTATTTATCTTAATGCATTGTGTTCCTTGATTATATGCATCCATATATTTTTGGCTTGAATGCTTCCATGCTTTTTTATTGCTTGTTTGGTTGTCTTCACCTACAAGTTTAGAGCATTTCAAGCATATTACGATGAGTGACGTGCATGCTTCTCTTGTGACTTAGTGATGAGTCCATATTTTACGATATATTTTGGTTTGATTTGAGTGGATTTCGTCACATAAACCCACATTTATTCATCTAAATAGCATGCTTTTGAGATTTCTTCCCAAATTGTGCTTGAAAGGGAAAACATACTCTTTTGTGCTTAATTTTGTCAATTTTAATTCACTTTAATCCCATTTAGTTCCTTGATGTATTTGTTAAGTGATTTCAGGTTTTCAACTCAAGTTTGGGTTGAAGAAGTGAAGAAAGAGCATCAAAAAGGGGAGAAATCATGAAGAAAATGAGATTTGGAAGCTGTTGCAAAGGTGTGTATGCACAGTGATGCGTGCGTACGCACAACGGTGACTGATAAACCACTATTTTATGGTTTATCTTGTACTCAATTGAGTGGTTTTTATTAACTCTTTACCCACTTATTCATACTATTTGCATGGTTTTATATTTCCTTCCTAATTATGTGTTTTGATTGAAAACATGCTTCTTTGATCTTATATTTGCTTATTATTAATCCTCTCTTATTACCATTAGATGCCTTGATATGTGTGTTAAGTGTTTTCAGATATTATAAGGCAGGAATGGCTTGGAGGATGGAAAGGAAGCATGCAAAAGTGGAAGGAATACAAGAAGTTGGAGAAATTGCTAAGCTGTCCAGCCTGACCTCTTCGCACTCAAACAGCTATAACTTCAGCTACAAGGGTCCAAATGACGCGGTTCCAGTTGCGTTGGAAAGCTAACGTTCGGGGCTTCGATTTGATATATAATATGCTATGGTTTCCCTGACGCTAGGCAATGCGAACGCGTGATCCATGGGGCCACGACGCAGTGACGAAAATCAGCGTGTTTGAATTCTTTACCAGCGATTTCTGGGCTGTTTCTGACCCAGTTTGCGGCCCAGAAAACACAGATTAGAGGCTATAAAGTGGGGGAATACATCCATTCATAAAGAGGCTCTCAATATTCACAATTTTAGGAGTAGATATAGTTTTTAGAGAGAGAGGTTCTCTCCTCTCTCTTAGGATTAGGATTTAGGACTTCTCTTAGTTTTAGGAGTGACTCTCGATCCCAGGTTCAATGTCCATTTCTATTTACTTTCGCTTCTATTTTTATTGACTCTAATGCTTTTATTTGTATTTGATTTATGTTGCCCAATTGGCTTATGAACTTTTCCATGTTAGATTTTACTACTTTGAATGTATTTTATTTGAGGTATTCCAGATATTTATGATTTTAATTTAGCTTTCTACATTATTGGCTTTGGTTAAGAAATTAGTAACTTAGGAGTTATCTTAACTCAACATAAGTGATAATTGTTATCTTTGCTAATTGAACTGAACTTCGATAATCCCAATCTTTCCTTAGGGATTAACTAGGATTTGAAGATCAAACTAATTAGTCACTTGACCTTCCTTTGCTCTAGTAAAGGTTAACTAAGTGGAATCAAGAGTCAATTTTCATTATTGTTGATAAGGATAACTGGGCTAGGACTTCCAATTTCTCATACCTTGCTAAAAGTTTATTTTACAGTTATTTTATTTGTCATTCAAATATACCTGTGCCCATTGCCCAAACTCAACATTCCCCAAAAACACACTTTTTCATAATCAATAATAAGAACACCTCCCTGCAATTCCTTGAGAAGACGACCCGAGGTTTAAATACTCGGTTATCAATTTTAAAGGGGTTTGTTACTTGTGACAACCAAAACGTTTGTACGAAGGGATTTCTGTCGGTTTAGAGACTATATCTACAACGCGACTGTTTTTATGAAATTCTTTACTGGCAAAAATCCTAACGTCAGTGACTTTATGCAAGGATGCGTACGCACCAATTGTCGTGCGTACGCACGATGGGAATTCTGCGCAACCGTGCATACGCACAGTAGGTCGTTAATTTATTCGTATGCACTTCTTGTTCTTTTGCAAATTAAAACATTTTTCATTTAAGAAAGGTGAGAGATTCATGGAATCATTCATAGCTTTAAGACATAGACTCTAAACTTTAATGATCATGTAATAAAAATAAGACATAAAATAAACATAAAAGCAGACAAATAATGAAAGAAAGGAAATTAAAGACATAAAAATAAATGACTCTAATACTAATGCTCATGTAACTCTTAAAATAGGTTTCTAATAATAAAAGTTGTCACAGAGTTAGGACTCAACAACCTTTATTTTGAGAGGTAAGTGCTCCTTCAATCTGTGGGACGTCTGGCTCTTCAAGGGACAGCTTCTGGCGCTTTAGCTCCTGTATCTCATGCTCTTGTTTCTCTTGTTCTATGAGCAGTTTGCAGAGCATGCTGTTTTGATTCTGCTGCTCTTCTATGAGTTGATTTACAGCTTCTTGCAGCTTGGTGACAGATGCTTCTAAGCGAGCCCAATAGTCAAATTGAGGAATTTTTAGGAGGAGCTCATGCGCCCCCTCTTGATGAGGTTATCTTGAATTTGAGGTCCATCCATCACTTTTTTGGTGATTGGGCGTTCAACTGGGATATATTCATCCACACCCATCTGTACCCCCGCATCTTTACATAATAGACTAATCAAGCTTGGGTAGGCCAATTTGGCCTCAATGGATTCCTTGTTTGCAAACATGTAAATTTCAACAGGGATCAACTGATGAATCTCTACCTCCTTCCCCAGCATAATACAGTGACTTTAGATCGGTTGCTGGTTGGGAGTATAGAATGCCCAATGAAATCCAGCCAACCTCTAGCAATTGGTTTGAGCTCTCCTCTCTTTAGCTGGTTTGGGACACCTTTTGAATTAGTAATCCACTTGAATCCTAGGAGGCATATGTCCTCTAGAACTTGATCTAGCCTTTTATCCTTAGCCATTCTCCTATTAAGGGACTCTAGATCATCTTGTAGTTGAGGAAGTTTGAGAACTTCTCTCACTTTGTCAAAGTGGAAGTAAATAATCTTCCCTCTGACCATAGTCTGAAAGGAGTAGAAAGCAGTTCCCTCTAATCTTTGCTTCTCTGTCATCCATAGATTTGCATAGAATTCCTGGATCATGTTTCTTCCAACATGTATCTCAGGATTTGCCAGGACTTCCCAGCCCTTGTTTTAAATCTGCTCTTGGATCTCCGGGTATTCATCTTCTTTTAGATTGAACTTAACTTCTGGGATCACTCATCTTCTGCACACAATTTTGAAGTAATGGTCTGCATGTTCTTTGGTGCAGAAATTCTTATGCATCCAAGGTAGTTTTGGATTACTTTCTTTCTTGCCTCTTGAAGCGGTTTGTCTTCCTTTGGGAGCCACGAGATTCATTTGTTTTAGCTCAGGGATCACAGAAATCACACCAAACTTAGAGAGTTGCTTATCCTCAAGAAAAAATAAAAAGAAGATGAATAGATGCAGAGAAGGATTCGAATGATGGGTTAAAGGGGATGGCCGAATGTAGATTTAAAAGGGAGGGAAGGAATGGGTTCGAATTTTTTTAGAAAAAGATATGATTGAAAGATATGATTGATAAAAGATAAACATGATATGAAAAAGATAAGATTTTGTTTAAAAATTTAAAACATATAAAAAAGATATGAGGAAGTTAAATCTGAATTTTTTTTTATGCTTCTAAGAAATAAAAGATAATATGAATGAGTTAAAAAGATTTGAAAAGAAATTGGAAAGATGAATGAGTTTTGAAAAAGAATTAAAAATAATTTATAAGATTATTAATTTTTGGGAATGGAAATTAAAAAATGAATGTTTGTAATATTTGGATGCAGAAAATTTTGAATTAAAACATGAAAAATTCGAAAAAAATTGAATTGGAATCGAAATTACCTCCGCCTTGCTGTTCTGGCGTTAAATGCCCAGAATGATACCCATTCTGGAATTTAACGCCCATCTGGTGGCCATTTTGGGTGTTTAACGCCCAGCCAGTTACCCTGGCTGGCGTTAAACGCCAGAAATCCTTTGTTACTAGGTTTTTTCTGAACGCCCAGGGTGCTGCTCTTTCTGGCGTTAAACGCCCAGAATGCTGCCCATTCTGGCGTTTAACGCCCAGAATGGTACCTTTTCTGGTGTTAAACGCCCAGAATGGTAGCCATTCTGGCGTTTAACGCCCAAAATACTCCTTACTGGCATTTTGTCGCTAGTGAGCTCTTTTTCTATGTGATTCCTCTGCTTTATGTCTTGAACCTCCATTTTCCTGACTTATTCACTGAAATGCATTAGCTAACATGAGTAATAAAATTAAATAGACTTATATAATTGTTATAAACATCTAATTTTTGATAATGGCTGGGTTGCCTCCCAGCAAGCGCTTCTTTACTGTCTTTAGCTGGACTTTACTGAGCTTTTAATTTAGTCTCAGTTTTAAGCATTCTTGTTCAACATTGCCTTCAAGATAATGTTTGATTCTTTATCCATTAACAATGAACCTTTTGTCAGAATCAATATCTTGAAGCTCTACATAACCATATGGTGATACACTTGCAATCACATATGGTCCCCTCTACTAGGATTTCAATTTCTCAGGGAACAATCTGAGCCTAGAGTTAAACAGCAGGACCTTCTGTCTTGGCTAAAAGACTCTTGATCACAGCCTTTTGTCATGCCATCTTTTTGCTTTCTCTTTATAAATTTTAGCATTTTCGAAAGCATTGAGTCTGAACTCCTCCAGCTCATTCAACTGGAGTAATCTTTTCTCTCCAGCTATCTTAGCATCAAGGTTTAGGAACCTGGTTGTCCAATAGGCCTTGTGTTCCAGTTCCACTGGCAGATGACAGGCTTTTCTATACACAAGCTGGTATGGAGAGGTCCCTATAGGAGTCTTGAATGCTGTTCTGTATGCCCACAGAGCATCATCCAGACTTCTTGCCCAATCCCTTCTACGGGTACTTACAGTCCATTCTAGGATTCGTTTTAGTTCTCTATTCGAGACTTCAGCCTGCCCATTTGTCTGTGGATGATATAGAGTTGCCACTTTATGGTTAATTCCATATTGGACCAGAGCAGAGTCAAGCTGTTTATTGCAGAAATGAGTGCCTCCATCACTGATCAGTATCCTAGGAACACCGAACCTGCTGAAGATATGCTTCTAAAGGAACTTCATCACTGTCTTAGTATCATTAGTGGGTGTTGCAATTGCCTCTACCCATTTAGATACATAGTCTACTGCCCCCAGAATATAAGTGTTTGAATATGATGGTGGGAAAGGCCCCATGAAGTCAATAACCTATACATCAAACAACTCAATCTCTAAGATCCCTTGCTGAGGCATGGCATAATCGTGAGGCAGATTACCAGCTCTCTGACAACTGTCACAGTTACGTACAAACTCTTGGGAGTCTCTATAAAGGGTAGGCTAGTAGAAGCCACATTGGAGAACCTTGGTAGCTGTTCGCTCACCTCCAAAATGTCCTCCATATTATGATCCATGGCAATGCCATAGGATCTTCTGTGCCTCTTCTCTAGGCACACATCTACGGATCATTCCATCTGCACATCTCTTAAAGAGGTATGGTTCATCCCACAAGTATTATTTTGCATCAGAAGTCAATTTTTTTGTTTGCTGCTTACTGTACTCTTTGGGTATGAATCTCACAGCTTTATAGTTTGCAATGTCTATAAACCATGGTACTTCCTGAATGGCAAAGAGTTGCTCATCCGGGAAGGTTTCAGAGATCGCAGTAGGAGGGGGGGACGCTCCTGCTACTGGTTCTATCCGGGATAGGTGATCTGCTACTTGGTTCTCTATCCCTTTTCTGTCTCTTATTTTTATATCAAACTCTTGCAGAAGCAACACCCATCTTATGAGTATGGGTTTTGAATCCTGCTGTGTGAGGAGATATTTTAGAGCAGCATGGTCAGTGTACACAATCACTTTTGATCCTACTAAATAAGATCTGAACTTGTCAATGGCATAAACCACTGCAAGCAACTCCTTTTCTGTGGTTTTGTAATTCTTCTGTGTGTCATTTAGAACATGGCTAGCATAATAAATGACATGCAGAAGCTTGTCATACCTCTGTCCCAATACTGCACCAATGGCATGGTTACTGGCATCACACATTAGTTCGAATGGTAATGTCCAGTCTGGTGCAGAAATGACTGGTGCTGTGACCAGCTTAGCTTTCAGAGTTTCAAACGCCTGCAGATACTCTGTGTCAAAGACAAATGGCGTGTCAGCAGCTAGCATATTGCTTAGAGGTTTTGCAATTTTTGAAAAATCCTTTATAAACCTCCTATAGAATCCTGCATGCCCCAGAAAGCTTCTAATTTCCTTAACATTGGTAGGTGGTGGTAATTTTTCAATTACCTCTACCTTAGCTTGATCCACCTATATTCCCTTGTTCGAAATTTTGTGCCCAAGGACAATTTCTTCAGTCACCATAAGGTGACATTTCTCCCAGTTTAAAACCAGGTTAGTCTCTTAGCACCTTTTTAGAACAAGTGCTAGATGGTCAAGACAGGAGCTAAATGAGTCTCCAAATAATGAGAAGTCATCCATGAAGACTTCCAGAAATTTCTTCACCATATCAGAGAAAATAGAGAGCATGCACCTCTGAAAGGTTGCAGGTGCATTGCACAGACCAAATGGCATCCTTCTGTAGGCAAATACTCCAAATGGACATGTGAATGCTATTTTCTCTTGGTCCTGAGGATCTACTGTAATTTGCTTGTAACCTAAATAGCCATCCAGAAAGCAGTAGTATTCATGGCCAGCCAGTCTCTCTAGCATCTGGTCTATGAATGGTAAAGGAAAATGATCCTTCCTGGTGGCTGTATTGAGCCTTCTGTAGTCAATACACAAACGCAACCCTGTAACTGTTCTCGTAGGAACTAGTTCATTCTTCTCATTATGAACCACTGTCATTCCTCCTTTCTTGGGGACAACTTAAACAGGGCTCACCCAGGGGCTATCAGAAATAGGATAAATAATCCCAGCCTCTAGTAACTTAGTGACCTCTTTCTGCACCACCTCCTTCATGGTTGGATTTAGCCGCCTCTGTGGTTAAACCACTGGCTTAGCATCATCCTCCAATAAGATCTTGTGCATGCACCTGGCTGGACTAATGCCCTTAAGGTCACTTATGGACCACCCAAGAATTGTCTTGTGTCTCCTTAGCACCTGAATTAGTGCTTCCTCTTCTTGTGGCTCTAGAGCAGAGCTTATGATCACGGGAAAAGTGTCATCTTCTCCCAGAAATACATATTTCAGGGATGGTGGTAGTGGTTTGAGCTCGGATTTAAGAGGCTTCTCCTCTTCCTGAGGAGTTTTCAAAGGTTCTTTTGTTTTCTTTGGTTCCTCCAGATCAGGCTGAACATCTTTAAAAATGTCCTCTAGATCTGATTCGAGACTCTCAGTCATATTGACCTCTTCCACCAAAGAGTCAATAATATTAGCACTTAGGCAGTCTTTTGATGTGTCTGGATGCTGCATAGCTTTGACAGCATTTAACTTAAACTCCTCCTCATTGACTCTCAGAGTTATCTCCCCTTTTTGGACGTCAATAAAGGTTCGTCTAGTTGCTAGGAAAGGTCTTCCTAGAATGAGAGTTGCACTCTTGTGCTCCTCCATTTCCAGCACTACAAAGTCAGTAGGAAAGGCAAATGGCCCAACCTTGACAATCATGTCCTCAATTATGCCTGATGGGATTTTAATGGAGCCATCAGCAAGTTGGAGGCATATCCGGGTTGGTTTAACTTCATCAGTCAAACCAAGCTTTTTGATAGTGGATGCAGGTATTAGGTTGATACTTGCCCCAAGATCACATAGAGTTGTCTTGGTACAAGCATTCTCTAATGTGGAAAGCTTCTCTGGTAAGCTTTTCAGAATGACTGCACTGCATTCTTCAATGAGAAAAACTTTTTCAATTTCTCTCCAATCCTTCTTATGACATAAGATCTCTTTCATGAACTTAGCATAAGAGGGTATTTGCTCAAGTGCCTCTGCAAACAGAATCTTTATTTCAAGAGTCCTGAGGTAGTCTACAAAGCGGGCAACTTATTTATCCTATTTCGCTTGGCGGAGTTTCTGAGGGTAAGGCATCTTGGCTTTATATTCTTCAACCAAAGTTACTGCAGGTTTACTTCCTACAGAAGTGGTTGGAGAAGCTTGCCTAAGGGGGTTGTTATCAGCACTTGCAGGTGCCTGATCCCTTATTGGCATTTGAACGCCAGAATTGGGTGCTGTATGGGCGTTTAATGCCAAATTGTCACCCTTTTCTGGCATTTAGACGCCAGAATTGGCCATCCCTTGGACGTTTAACGCCAACTGTTTACCCTTTTCTGGCGTTTGAACGCTAGAATCATTCCTCTCTGGACTATTACTGTCCTCAGAGGGATTTTGGGCAGTGGTTTGGTCATCCTCTTTCAGTTGTTCCTTTCTTGGCTTTCTGCTGCCTTGAGTTGAGACATTCAAGGTCTTCCCACTCCTTAAATGAACAGCTTGGCACTCTTCTGTTATCTGTTTAGATAGCTGTTGTCTTGTCTGATCCAATTGTGCTTCCATATTCTTGTTAGCATTTTTAGTGTCTTGGAGCATCTCTTTAAATTCTGCTAACTATTTTATTATAAGAAGCAACTGTTGATTGAGTTCAACAACTTGTTCTGGAGGACTAAGTTCAGTGGATACTGCTTTAGCCTTTCTTTCATGGAGGATTCACTACTTAAATACAGATGTTGATTTCTAGCAACTATATCAATGAGCTCTTGAGCCTCTTCAATTGTCTTTCTCATATGAATAGATCCACTAACTGAGTGGTCTAGAGACATCTGGGCCTTTTCTGTAAGCCCATAGTAAAAGATATCTAACTGCACCCATTCTGAAAATATTTCAGAGGGGCATTTTCTTAGCATCCCTCTGTACCTCTCCCAGGCATTATAAAGAGATTCATTATCCTCTTGTTTAAAGCCTTGAATGTCCAGCCTCAACTGTGTCATCCTTTTTGGAGGGAAATATTGATTCAGAAATTTATCTAATAACTGTTTCCATGTTCTTATGCTTGCTATGGGTTGGTTATTTAACCACCTCTTAGCTTGATCTTTTACAACAAATGGAAACAGTAATAATCTGTAGACATCCTGATTTACTTCCTTATCATGTACTGTGTAAGCAATTTGTAAGAACTGTGCCAGAAACTCAGTAGGTTCTTCCTGTGGAAGACCGAAATACTGGCAATTTTGCTTCACCATGATAATGAGCTGAGGATTTAGCTCAAAACTGCTGGCTCTGATGGGGGGTATACAGATACTACTCCCATAGGAAGCATTAGTGGGATTAGCATATGACCTCAGAGTCCTTCTGGATTGTTTATTTCCATTTAGGTCCTGATGGAGAAAAGGAAATGATCTGGATTGTAAATAAAAATTTTTTGTTTTTATTTTATTTAATTAAGGATAAACCGAATTTAAAACAAAGTAATTGGAAAATATAAGTTCTGAAAACTAAAAGAAAAAGAAAAAGAAGTTCGAATACTAAAATGATTAATTAATTAAAAAGATTTGAAAAATTTTGGATATGATTTTCAAAAAATGAAGGGAGAGAAAGTGGTTAGGAAGTTTTGAAAAAGATATGTCTTAAAATTAAAGATACTTGTGAGAAAATAAATAAAAGAAAAGATTTGAAAAAGATTTGTTTTTAAAATTTTAAAGATTGAAACTTTCTTAACAATAAAATACCAAACTTAAAAATTTTCAATCAAGATAATAAAATAGGGCAAGTAATTCGAAAATTATAATTAAAAGGAAAAAGATTTTGAAAAATTTTATAAAAGATTTTCGAAAAATAAAAAAAATTCAAAAAGAATTTGTTTTGAAAAAGATTCAAAGAGATAAATTTTCACAATTGAAATTTTAACTTGGCTAACAAGAAACTACCAATTTTTAAAAATTTTGACTAAGTCAACCTAAGGAATTCAAAAATAATAAGTAAATAAAGGAAAAGATATTTTTTTGAATTTAATGAGGAAAGAGAAAAACAAGTAAAAGATACAAAACTTAAAAATTTTTAGATTTAGGAAGAGTAATTTTCGAAAATTTGAAGATAAACACCAAAAAGACACTAAACTTAAAATTTTTAGATCAAAACAAAGAAAACAAACAAAAAAACTTTGAATGTCAAGATGAACACCAAGAACACTTTGAAGATCAAGATGAATACCAAGAACAAATTTTGGGAAATCTTTAGGAAAATAAAACACAAAGGACACCAAACTTAAAAATTTTTATATTTTGGACACTATTAATTCGAAAATGCACAAGAAAAACAAGGAAAGACACAAAACAAGAAACACTAAAGATCAAACAAGGAAAATAAACAAGAACAACTTGAAGATCAAGAAAGAACTAAGAACATGTAATTCGAAAAATTGAAAGAAAAATAAAAACATGCAATTGACACCAAACTTAAAACATGAAACTAAACTCAAAGGAAAATTAAAGATTAACAAAGAAAAATAAGATTTTTGAAAAGAAAATAAAAGACTCAAATTTAGTTACTCTAAACCAAAAAGATAATTTTTTCCTAATCTAAGCAACAAGATGAACCGTCAGTTGTCCAAACTCGAACAATCCTCGGCAACGGCGCCAAAAACTTGGTGCACGAAATTATGATCACACTTTTCACAACACCGCACAACTAACCAGCAAGTGCACTGGGTCGTCCAAGTAACACCTTACGTGAGTAAGGGTCGATCCCACGGAGATTGTCGGCTTGAAGCAAGCGATGGTTATCTTGTAAATCTTGGTCAGGAGATTAATGATAAAAATGATTTTATTTATGAAAGGTAAATAACATGAAATAAATGATACTTGTGATTCAGTGATGAGGAACAGGTTGAGGTTCCAGAGATGCTCTGTCGTCTGAATCTCTGCATTCCTACTGTCTTCTTCTCCAAACACGCATGGCTTCCTTCAATGGCAAGCTGTATGATCATCTCGGATGAAAAATACCAGGCACGGTCTCTGAACGGCTAATCAACTGCTGGATTACTCGTTTCGGATGAAAAATACCAGGTACAGCTACTGCACGGCTAATCATCTGTCGGTTCTCACTAGCGCCGGAATAGGATCTCTCTATCCTTTTGCACACTGTCATTGCGCCCAACATTTGTGAGTTTGAAGTTCGTCACAGTCATCCCTTCCCAGATCCTACTCAGAATACCACAGACAAGATTTAGACTTTCCAGATCCCAGGAATACTGCCAATTGGTTCTAGCCTATACTACGAAGGTTCTGATCTCACGGACTCGGTCCGTGGATCAGAGACCCAAGAGATACGTACTCAAGCTGTCGCCCAATGACTACGTTGAGCTCAGGTGAATGGGAGTGGTTGTCAAGCACGCGTTCATAGATTTGAGAATGATGATGAGTGTCACGGATCATCACATTCTCTATATTGAAGTACGAATGAGTATCTTAGAACAGAATCAAGCATGATTGAATAGAAAACAGTAGTAATTGCATTAATCCATTGAGACATAGCAGAGCTCCTCACCCCCACCTATGGGGTTTAGAGGCTCATGCTGTAGAAGATAGAATATCAAATGTAAAAATATCATGAGTTGCTAAATGAATCTCTAAAAGTAGTTTTTATACTAAACTAGTAACTTAGGTTTACAGAAAATGAGTAACTAAGTGCAGATAGTGCAGAAATCCACTTCCGGTGCCCACTTGGTGAGTGTTTAGGCTGATCTTTGAAGCTTTCACGTGCATATGCCTCATATTGGAGTTAAACGCCTCCCTGGGTGCCAAAATGGGCGTTTAACGCCAAGAATGTGCCAGTTCTGGCGTTTTACGCCAGAAAAGGGTCTCTAGCTGACGTTTAACGCCAGTTTGAGCCATAAAATCTCAGGCAAAGTATGGATTATTATATATTGCTAGAAAGCTCAAGATGTCTACTTTCCAACGCAATTGAGAGCACGCCAATTGGGCTTGTGTAGCTCCAGATAATCCATTTCGAGTGCAGAAGGGTTAGAATCCAACAGCATCAGCAGTCCTTTCTCAGCCTCTGAATCAGTCTTTTGCTCAGGTCCCCCAATTTCAGGCAGAAAATACTTGAAATTACAGAAAAATACACAAACTCATAGTAAAGTCCAGAAATGTGATTTTTGCATAAAAACTAATAAAAATATAATAAAAGTAACTGAAACATACTAAAAACTATGTAAAAATAATGCCAAAAAGGGTATAAATTATCTGCTCATCACCTGCCTTTTAATTTCAGGATGAGTCATTATAAGCTAAAACAGAAGTGGGAGAAAGAACACGCAGCAACCGGTTGACCTACCAGCTGAAGGTGGCAACCTGGAGAGTCGCCATACCCCCTCGCTCATCTTTGAGTGCACCGAGGACAGTGCAAACTTTTAAGTCTGGAGAGGTTGTACGATCGAATCGGCATTCTTGGGTGAAAAATTTCTAATCCCAACACTTTCGCATTTCATTTTTTTAGGCCTTTTAGTATTTTTAGTTGCATTTTTTTATTTTTGCTTATGTATACATAATAAGCTTAGTCAAAATAATGAAAATTTTCAAGATTTCTATCTATAGGGGATTGATACCTGAATTGATTTGAGTAAAAACTTTTCATTGAACTTGCTTGAATTATATATATTGTGGAACATGTTTTGAGCTAAGAACACACAACCTTGTGAGACTTGAGCCTAATTGTGTAGTTACATCTTATAACTACTTATTTTCTTTCTTGTGTGCATTATTCTCTTTCTATGATTGTGATCTTTGATTTGTTTGATTCTTTATGTCCATTATTTTGTGTATTTATACATTTATATGATTGAGACCATGATTTCATTTAGCTTACTTACCCAAATAGCCTTACCCTTTATCTTCCATTGTTAGCCAAATTTGAGCCTACGATTAACCCATTTGTTCTTAATTTTAGCACATTACAAGCCGTAAAGTGAAAAACAATAAATGTCCTTAATTTGGATCTTTGATTAGCTTAGGCTAGTATGTGTGTGTATCATTCGAGTGTGGGAAAACTTGGGACATTGGTTGGGAAAAGGGTATGTTTTGTATTTTTATTGAAGATCTTGGGAATTGGGTACATACTCATGTGTTAATCAAATGTAAAGCCATATGCATTGATACTTTTGTAAAAATAAAAAAAAGAAAAAAATAATAATGACAAAATAAAAGAAAAAAATACATATGAAAAGAAAAAAAATGAAAGAAAGAAAAAGAAAAAGAAAAAAACAATAAAAATGGGACAAAATTCCCCAAAGTGAAGACCAATGAAAATCAGTGCATATGAGTTATGATCCAGAAGAGAATGCATGAGAATATGAAAAAGTGAAGAATGGGTAGTTAGGTTAGCTTTGGAATTGTATAGGTTGTCATAGGTTAGGTGGGAAATTTAAGCTTATCAAAGATTCAAATCTCAAGCTCACTTGACCAAATATGCATCCTACCTTGACCCTAGCCCCATTACAACCTATGGAAAAGACCTCATGATATTTGTATGCGTGCATGAAATAAATGTTGATTGTTAGAAGAAAAATAAATCTTGGAAAGCATGATCAGGAGAGAATTGAGTGGATCGACCCTAAACACTTAAGCGACTAGAGTGCAAACACTTCCGGTGAGGGTTCGATTGCTCAATTACATGTTTTCACCTATCATCAACTCTTCTTGCAAGTTTATAAAAATATTTAATAACTCAATTCAATTATGGATTAGATTTGCTAACCCTTGGCCCTTGTGCTTATATATGTATTCTTGGAAATTGATTTATTTTGACCAAGTAGTTGCATTCATGTAGATAATTGTATTTAGATAGGTTGCATTTAATTAGTTTACATTTTAATAAATATTGATACCCTTTATTTTCTCTTGATTCTAGCTTGAGGACATGCTAGGTTTAAGTGTGGGGAGGTTGATAAACTCCATTTTTAGGGTTTATCTTGTGCTTAATTTAGGAGATTTTATGACCTTTTACCCACATTTATTCAATGAAATAGCATGGTTTCATGATTGTCTCCTAATTTGTGCTTAAGTGTGAAAACATGCTTTTTAGGCCCTTAATTGATAATTTTGATTCACCTTTGATTCCACTAGAAGCCTTGATATGTTTGTTAGTGATTTCAGATTGGAAAGGCTAGGAATGGATCAAAGGGATGAAGAGAAAAAGCATGCAAGTGGAGAACTCATGAAGAAACAAGGATTTGGGATGCTGAGATCGACGCGCACGTGCAGCAGACGCGTACGCGTACATGGCGCGTACGCGTGGATAGGAAATTGTCAAGCGACGCATACACGTGACCCACACGTACGCGTCGATGCTGGCACGTGACTCACTTAAAGGCAAAATGCTGGGGGCGAATTATGGGCTTCCCAGGCCCAGATCCAACTTATTTCTGAGGCTATTTAAGGCAGAATTCAAGGGGGAGTCAACACACATTAGACTTTTCACCACTTAGTTTAGTTTAGTTTGAGTTTTGGAGGGAAAGTTAGTTTCTAGAGATAGAAGCTCTCTCTTCTCTCTAGAATTAGGATTAGGTTAGATCTAGATTAGAAGTTCTTAGGTCTAGGTTAATTTCATGCTTTGATTTACTTTTCCTTTTGTAATTCTTGTTCTTCTACATCTCCTCTCTCTAGTTTAGCATTTAATTCTTGTAATTCTCTACTTTTATGTTGATGCACTTTTGTTTCTTCTATTTTTCTTCAATGCAATTTATGTTTTTATTTCCTTTATTGTTGAATTGCTTTAGTGTAGATTTACTTTTCTTGCAATTTGATTTTACTTTCCTTTTATGCCTTCCAAGTGTTTGATAAAATGCTTGGTTGGATTCTAGTATAGACTTTTCTCCTCTTGGCCTTGGCTGAGTAATTGGTGACTCTTGAGTTATCTAATTCCTTTGTTAATTGATAATTGGAAGTTGCTAATTAACTTGAATGCCACTAAAGCTAGTCTTTCCTTTGGGATTTGGCTAGGACTTGTGCAATCAAGTTAATCCATCCACTTGACTTTTCTCCATGGTTAGAGGTTAACTAAGTGGGAGCAATGGACAATTCTCATCACAATTGATAAGGATAGCTAGGATAGGACTTCTAATTCTCATACCTTTCCAAGAGCTTTGTTAGTTGTTAGTTTATTTCCTTTGCCATTTATATTTCTTGTCTATCATCTCAAAAACCTCAAACATACCTCATAACCAATAACAAGAACATTTTATTGCAATTCCTAGGGAGAATGACCCAGGGTTTAAATACTTCGGTTTATATTTTAGGGGTTTGTACTTGTGACAAACAAATTTTTGTATGAAAGGATTATTGTAGTTTAAGAAACTATATGAAGAACGAAACTCTCGTGCGATCTAGAATTTTCACAAATAAATTCCCGTTGTAAGTATAGCTTCTAGACCGACAAGAATTCCTTTCTTACAAAAGTTTTGGTTGTCACAAGTAACAAACCCCTTTAAAATTGATAACCGAAGTATTTAAACCTCGGGTCGTCTTCTCAAGGAACTGCAGGGAGGTATGTTCTTATTATTGGTTATGAATTTTGTAAATTGGGGTTTTGAAAGTAAGGGACAAGTAATTTAAATGACAAATAAAATAAATAAATAACTGTAAAATAATCTCTTGGCAAGGTGTGAAAATTCGGAAGTCCTATCCTAGTTACTCCTATGAGAATGGAAGTTAATCCCACTTAGTTAACCCTTATGAAAGCAAGGGAAAGTCAAGTGAACTAATTAGTTAGATTCCTGAAGAACTGAAGATTGATGGTTTAGAATTCAGAATAAATCCTCGTTGCAAGTATAGTTTCTAAACCAAGCAATCAACCTTTCTTACAAACGTTTTGGTTGTCACAAGTAACAAACTCCTAAATAAATTGATAACCGAAGTATTTAATCTCGGGTCGTCTTCTCAAGGAACTGCAGGGAAGTATGTTCTTATTATTGGTTATGAGTTTGTAAGTTGGGGTTTTGGAGTTTGGGCAATGGGCACAGGTATATTTATAAATTAAAGCAATAAAAATAAATAAGAAATTTTATTGTAATTAAATTAAAAACCTTGACCCGGAGAAGATTAATCGGAAGTTCTATCCTTGTTGGATTTTTCTCAAGATCAATTGATAATTGAAGGTTGCTTCTACTTAGTTATCCTTTACCAAGTAAAATAAAAGAAAGTAAAGTAAGTTGGAAGTCTACTTCTATTCACAAGTTCTAATCCTCTCCCTTGGGAAGGATTAGTGTTAGTGACTAGAGAGCCAGCCAACGATAAACCCAATTACATTTTAACTCTTGAGTAATTCAACTCAAGGGTCTCCGAATATTAATCAACTCTAAAATCAAGTTAGGATCCAACTTAGAACATTAATTAATAACAAACAATAAAAGAAGTGATAAATCTGAAATACCTCAATTATATTAAATAAAATATTCAAATCTTAACATGGAAAAGTTCATAAACCAATTAGGCAACATAACTAATACAAGCATTAAAGTATTTGAAAATAAGAGATAAATATAAAGTAAAAGAAATATTGAACCTGATGAAGAGTTGAATTCTAAATCCTTTAAGAGGAATCTTAATCCTAAAACCTAAGAAAGAGGAGAGAACCTCTCTCTCTAAAAACTACATCTAAATTATGAAAAGTGAATTATGAAAAGCATGATTATGAATGGATGCATTTTCCCACTTTATAGCCTCTAATCTATGTATTCTGGGCTGAAAACTTGGTTAAAAACAGCCCAGAAATCACTCCCAGCAGTTTCTGTTACGTTCAGGTCGCAGGAAAATGACGCGGAGGCGTCGTCCACGCGTTTGCGCGGATTGCAATTCGCAGATACAACGCGGGCGCGTCATTCACTTGTTCGTGTCGCCTAACATCGGGGCAGCTATGGGAAATTATATATCAAGTCGAAGCCCCGGACGTTATCTTTCCAACGCAACTGGAACCGCATCATTTGGACCTCTATAGCTCAAGTTATGATCGTTTGAATGCGAAGAGGTCAGGTTGGACAGCTTAGCAATTTCTCCAACTTCTTGTATTCCTTCCACTTTTGCATGCTTCCTTTCCATCCTCTGAGCCATTCCTGCCCTGTAATCTCTGAAAACACTTAACACACATATCAAGGTATCTAATGGTAATAAGAGAGGATTAAACATAGGGAACTTAAGGCCAAAGAAGCATGTTTTCAATCAAAGCACATAATTAGGAAGGCAAATGTAAAACCATGCAAATAGTATGAATAAGTGGGTAAAGAGTTGATAAAAACTACTCAATTGAGTACAAGATAAACCATGAAATAGTGGTTTATCAATTCCCAAGTCCTAGACAACTCTTAAGGAAAGACTAGAGTTAGCGGAATACCAGTCAATTTAGCTGACATAACAACCAATCACGGATAGTTGATAACTCAAGAGCTTCCAGTTAATCATTTAAAGCCAATAATATAAAAAGCTAAATAAGAATCTTAGATCTGAAATACCTCAATTGCATTAAATAAGAGAAAATTAATCTAAACATAAAGAATTCATAAGCCAATCTGGCAACATAAGTAATTAAAGGATAACATTAAAGTATCTGAAAGTAAAAGAGAAATATAAAGTAAAAGAAATATTGAACCTGATGAAGAGTTGAAATTCTAAATCCTTAAGAGGAATCTTAATCCTAAAACCTAAGAGAGAGGAGAGAACCTCTCTCTCTAAAAACTACATCTAAACTATGAAAAGTAAATAATTGAAGGCCTTTTTTCTGAATAGATGCATTCCCTCACTTTATAACCTCTAATCTGTGCTTTCTGGACTTGGATCTAGGCCAAAAAGGGTTTCAAAAATCGCTGGGAGCATTTTCTGTAGTTTCTGGTGCGTGGCGTCTGTCACGCGTCCGCGTGGGTCACGCGGTCGTGTCGTCTGGGTGTTTTCCTTGTCACGCGTTCGCTTCGGTCACGCGTATGCGTCATCTGCGTTTTGCTTAAGGCGCGCGTCTGCGTCAGTCACGCGTTCGCGTCGCTGTCTTTTCGCACTAGGCATGCGGCCGCGTTGTCCATGCGTTCGCGTCGCTGCCAGTTTCTTCAAAAACTCTATTTTGTGCTTTCCTTCCATTTTTGTATGTTTCCTTTTCCATCCTTTAAGTCATTCCTGCCTTAGAAGATCTGAAACTACTCAACACACGAATTACGGCATCGAATGGTAATAACAGGTAATTAAAATAATTATTTTTAAAGCATAGGAAACATGTTTTTCACATATATCACATAATAAGGAAGGGAAAGTAAAACCATGCAATTTTCATGAATAAGTGGGTGAAGGGTTGAATAATTCACTTAAATTGAGCACAACATATATCATAAAATATGGGTTTATCAACCTCCCCACACTTAAACAATAGCATGACCTCATGCTAAATCCAAGATAAAGAGTAAGGTAAGGTTAAAGTGGTGGAATCTCATGCAATGCAATCTATTCTAAATGCAAATTACCTAAATGAATCATGCAATTCTTAATTGTTATTCACTTGTATATAAAACTTAGATGTAGTTAAATTAATTCATATCCTCAAGGAATCATATATGCATAGCCAAACCCTAGATAATGTTAAAGTACTTTTACAATTGAAATGGGTAAAAAAATATTTTACAAACTTGCAAGACAATTGACAATTTAAGCAGAGATATATGGTGATGAGCTATTGAACCCTCACTGGATTTTGTGTTTACTCTCTAGTCACTCAGTGTTTATTGGGTTAATCACTCTATTCTTCTTTTTATCCTTACTTTCTCTAACTTTGTTCTTCTTCTAACCAATCAACAATTATAGAATACAGTCATACAAAAATCATGAGGTCTTTTTCAAGGTTGTAATGGGGCCAAGGTAAAGGTAAGGGTATATGTATAAGGCTAAGTGAGCTAATAAGTGAATCCTTGATTAGTCTAAGATCTCACCTAACATACATATTTTATAAATCAAAGTTTCTTAACCTATTTGCCCAAGTTTTTCCACTTTGTAGTGCAAACTCATGCATTAAATTTAACTTTGTCCCATGTGCATTGATTCTTTTTATTTTGCAATTGGGGAATTTTTGTATCCCCTTAATTAAGTACCGAAAATGAAAAATTATATATATATATATATATATATATATATATATATATATATATATATTTTAATGCACATGGTAATTTAATTGTTTTGATTTCACATGAGCATGATTCCCAAATTTTTATTTTGAAACATCTTTATTCTTTTTAACTTTCTACCTTTGTTTCTATCATCCATGTTCCCATAAAGTTCCCCACACTTAAACAATACACAATTTCTATCTTAAGCTAACCAAGGATTCAACTTGGGATTTTTATTTTGTTTTTCTGCTTCAGGCTAGTAATGTGGTTTATAGAACAAGAGGGGATTAAAAAGCTCAAGGGGGCTAACAAAGGTGATGTAGAAGGTAGGCTAATTTGGGATAAGTGAGGAAAAATTCAAATGATGGCCTTAATCATCTCTTAGTATGTATCTATACTCTATAATTGGACATATAGATTAAAACAAAGTAAAGAACATCAGAATGAAAAAGAAGGGCAAAACACACAGGAATGAAATTTATGGTTTGAATGTAACCATACCATAAAGCTCAAAACTCACAGGCTATGTGTTCTCCAGCTCAAAAATCATATATCAGTTATACATGTCATGCAAGTAGAAATTAAGAGTTCCCATTATTGTCAATGTAAATTTTTTTTTTGGGTGGCTTTAAAGTTTTAGTGTTCCTTCTTGAAGAAATGTTGTTAACTAACTAACATGTAATGCTATATATACAAGGTGTGTGGATTGTTTTGATTATGTTAAAGTCTCTAGTTTACTTTCTTTTTATTTTCAATTTAAACCAAACTATCATATGCTAAAAGGGTAAACTATACTAATTAATCCACATTTTCTATAACTAATAAGTTAGAATTGCAACTAAACTAACTGGCTAAAATATAAACTAAAGTGAAAATGCGGAAATAAAGTAAAAATATAGCAAAAGAATAATGTATAAGTACTGAAAAGTAAAAATAAAGATAAAAATACAGAAAAATAAACAAAACAAGATAGAAAGAGTCTGTAGTGGTTCACCAAAAAGAAATACGCCAGGGATGGCGACCTCTCCACACTTAAAATAAAGCATCGTCCTCGATGCTCACTCAAGCTGGGTGTGAAGGAGTGTCATCACTGGAAGGATGGGCTGCTGGAGTCTCGGTGGTGGCCTGAGGATCTGCAGACTGGATGAGGGTAGGAGGATCTGTCTACTGCAGAGGAGGCTCTGACTGGATGGGAATCTCTGGATTTGCGGCCTGAATCTGGTGTGGCACCTCCTGCTGTGGTGCAGCCTGCTCTGGTACTGCCTGTGCAGCTTGGGTCCTCTTTGTGATCGTCCTCCTCCACCTCAGATGTATCAAAAGGGGTGTCAGGCTCGGAGGGGATGTCGCAGTCGGATCGGATCATCAACTTGACGTGCTCATAGCGTCGCAACGATCCAAGCGGATGAAGAGTCGATGCACCAAATGGTAAATAGGCTCAGGAGCAGGTGGAGGTGCAGTGGGTGGGGCTGGTACAGTAGTGGATGAAGAAGGGGCAGCTGAAGGTGTGGCTGTCTCATCAGGAGCGGTGAGGAATGGAGGTGTATAGCCTAAAGCCCGAAACTTTCTGCTGTGAGAAATGATCTTCTTGCAGTCTGCAGTAGTCGGCTTTGCATCAGCCAGCTCCCAAGGCACGTCAGCTCGATGGTCTAGCGGTGATCAGATATGGGAACAGGAGGGTGCCTGGTGGACAAAATTGTGTTCCACGTTCTTTGTACTTGTGTGTGATTAACAATATATAATTGTATTGAATCCTCATTGTGGCTCTATGTGTGGACACAACTCCGTTCAACTAACCAGCAAGTGCACTGGGTCGTCCAAGTAATACCTTATGTGAGTAAGGGTCGAATCCCACAGAGATTGTTGGTATGAAGCAAGCTATGGTCACCTTGTAAATCTCAGTCAGGCAGATATAAAATAATCATGGTGTTTTCGAATTATAAATAATAGAATAGGGATAGAGATACTTATGTAGATCATTGGTAGGAATTTCAGATAAGCGAATGGAGATGCTTTTCGTTCCTCTGAACCTCTGCTTTCCTGCTATCTTCATCCAATCAGTCTTACTCCTTTCCATGGCTGGCTTTATGTGATACATCACCACTGTCAATGGCTACTTTCGGTCATCTCACGGGAAAATGATCCAATGCCCTGTCACGGCACGGCTAATCGTCTGGAGGCATCACCCTTGTCAATGGCTTCATCTTATCCTCTCAGTGAATAATATGCTCACGCACCCTGTCACGGCACGGCTATTCATCTGTCGGTTCTCGATCATGCTGGAATAGGATTTACTATCCTTTTGCGTCTGTCACTAACGCCCTGCAATCGCGAGTTAGGAGCTCGTCACAGTCATTCAATTATTGAATCCTACTCGGAATACCACAGACAAGGTTTAGACCTTCCGGATTCTCTTGAATGCCGCCATCATTCTAGCTTACGCCACGAAGATTCTGGTTAGGAAATCTAAGAGATACTCATTCTAGCTTATTTCATATAGAACATAAGTGTTTGTCAGGCACGCGTTCATAAGGGGGAAGAATGATGAGCGTCACACATAATCATCACCTTCATCAAGTTCTTGGGTGCGAATGGATATCTTAGAAGCGAAATAAGAAGAATTGAATAGAAAACAGTAGTACTTTGCATTAATCTTTGAGGAACAGCAGAGCTCCACACCTTAATCTATGGAGTGTAGAAACTCTACCGTATGAAAATACATAAGTGAAGGTCCAGGCATGGCCGTGTGGCCAGCCCCCTAAACGAGATCACAGGATCAAAATACAATCCAGAGATGCCTAATACAATAGTAAGAGGTCCTATTTATAATAAACTAGTCACTAGGGTTTACATGAGTAAGTAATTGATGCATAAATCCACTTCCGGGGCCCACTTGGTGTGTGTTTGGGCTGAGCTTGAGTGTAGCACGTGCAGAGGCCATTTGTGGAGTTGAACGCCAGTTTCTGTGCCAGTTTGGGCGTTCAACTCTGGTTTTGGATCCTTTTCTGGCGCTGGACGCCAGATTTGGGCAGAAGGCTGGCGTTGAACGCCAGTTTACGTCGTCAATTCTTGACCAAAGTATGGACTATTATATATTGCTGGAAAGCCCTGGTTGTCTACTTTCCAACGCAATTGAAAGCGCGCCATTACGAGTTCTGTAGCTCCAGAAAATCCACTTTGAGTGCAGGGAGGTCAGAATCCAACAGCATCAGCAGTCCTTTTTCAACCTCTGAATCTGATTTCGGCTCAAGTCCCTCAATTTCAGCCAGAAAATACCTGAAATCACAGAAAAACACACAAACTCATAGTAAAGTCCAGAAATGTGAATTTAACATAAAAACTAATGAAAACATCCCTAAAAGTAACTAGATTCTACTAAAAACATACTAAAAACAATGTCAAAAATCGTATAAATTATCCGCTCATCACAACACCAAACTTAAATTGTTGCTTGTCCCCAAGCAACTGAAAATCAAATAGGATAAAAAGAAGAGAATATACTATAAATTCCAAACTATCAATGAAACAAAGCTTCAATCATATGAGCGGGACTTATAGCTTTTTGCCTCTTGAATAGTTTTGGCATCTCACTTTATCCATTGAGGTTCAGAATGATTGGCATCTATGGGAACTCAGAGTTCAGATTGTGTTATTGATTCTCCTAGTTCAGTATGATGATTCTTGAACACAGCTATTTTATGAGTCTTGGCCGTGGCCCTAAGCACTTTGTTTTCCAGTATTACTACCGGATACATAAATGCCACAGACACATAATTGGGTGAACCTTTTCAGATTGTGACTCAGCTTTGCTAAAGTCCCCAATTAGAGGTGTCCAGGGTTCTTAAGCACACTCTTCTTTTGCTTTGGACCTTGACTTTAACCGCTCAGTCTCAAGTTTTCACTTGACACCTACACGCCACAAGCACATGGTTAGGGACAGCTTGGTTTAGCCGCTTAGACCAGGATTTTATTCCTTTAGGCCCTCCTATCCACTGATGCTCAAAGCCTTGGGATCCTTTTTATTGCCCTTGCCTTTTGGTTTTAAGGGTTATTGGCTTTTTGCTCTTGCCTCTTGGTTTTAAGAGCTTTTGGCTTTTTCTGCTTGCTTTTTCTTTTTCTTTCGATATATTTTTTTCGCCTATTTTTTTTTTCTCTGCAAGCTTTGTTCTTTGCTGCTTTTTCTTGCTTCAAGAATCATTTTTATGATTTTTCAGATTATCAAATAACATGTCTCCTAGTCATCATTCTTTCAAGAGCCAACATATTTAACATTCTTAAACAACAACTTCAAAAGACATATGCACTGTTCAAGCATACATTCAGAAAACAAGAAGCATTGTCACCACATCAATATAATTAAACTAAGTTCAAGGATAAATTCGAAACTCATGTACTTCTTGTTCTTTTGAATTAAAACAGTTTTTATTTAAGAGAGGTGATGGATTCATAGGACATTCATAACTTTAAGACAAAGTTACTAACTACTAATGATCATGTAATGAAGACACAAACATGGATAAGCACATAACATATAAAACGAAAAAAACAGAGAAAGTAAGAACAAGGAATGAGTCCACCTTAGTGATGTCCTTGAGCTCTTCTATGTCTCTTCCTTGTCTTTGCTGCTCCTCCTTCATTGCTTTTAGATCTTCTCTGATTTCATGAAGGATGATGGAGTGCTCTTGATGTTCCACCCTTAGTTGCTTCCAATAATTGTGTGGAAGAAAATGTATCCCCTGAGGTATCTCAGGGATCTCTTGATTTGTAGTCAAATGTTCTACCACTGAGCTATAGACTCTTGATGGAAGCTTTTGTCTTCCCTTTCCTCTTTCTAGAGGTTTTTCTGGCCTCAGGTGCCATCAATGGTTATGGAAAAAACAAAAAAGCTATGCTTTTACCACACCAAACTTAGAATGTTGCTCGCCCTCGAGCAAAAGAAGAAAGAATAGAAGAATAAGAAGATATGGAGGAGATGGATGGCTGTGTGTATTCGGCCATATGGGTGGCATTGGGTGGGTAAGAGATGTTGAATTTTTGAAGGTAAGTGGGTGTATGGGTGTGAGTGGTAAATGGAAGACAGAAGGGATGAGTGTTTATTGGGAATAGAGGATGATTGAGAAGAGAGAAGAGAGTGAGTGAAGGTAGGTGGGGATCCTGTGGGGTCCACAGATCCTGAGGTGATCCTGTGAGGTCCATAGATCTTGAGGTGTCAAGGCATTTACATCCCTGCACCAATTTAGGCATGCAAAATGCCCTTGCACACAACTCTGGGCGTTCAGCGCCAGGTTGGTGCCCATTTTGGGCGTTCAACGCCCATTTGCTGCCATTTCTAGCGTTGAACGCCAGAACCATGCTTGTTCTGGGCGTTCAGCGCCAGGATGCTCCCATTCTGGGCGTTCAGCGCCAGAACTATGCTCTGTTCTGGCGTTTGAACGCCAGACAGATGCTCCTCCAGGGTGTGATTTTTCTTCTGCTGTTTTTGATTCCGTTTTCAATTTTTTTATTTATTTTGTGACTCCACATAATCATGAACCTAAGAAAACATGAAAAATAACAAAAATAAGAATTAGATAAACATTGGGTTGCCTCCCAACAAGCGCTTCTTTAATGTCAATAGCTTGACAGTGGGCTCTCATGGAGCCTCACAGATGTGCAGAGCTTTGTTGAGACTCTCCAACACCAAACTTAGAGTTTGGATATGGGAGTTCAACACCAAACTTAGAGTTTGGTTGTGGCCTCCCAACACCAAACTTAGAGTTTGACTGTGGGGGCTCTGGTTGACTCTGCTTGGAGAGAAGCTTTTTCTACTTCCTCTCTATGGTTGCAGAGGGAGATCCTTGAGTTTTGAATACAAGGGAGTTCTCATTCCATTGAAGGACTATTTCACCTCTGTCAACGTCAATCACAGCTCTTGCTGTGGCCAGGAAAGGTCTTCCTAGGATGATGGATTCATCCTCTTCCTTTTCAGTATCCAGGACTATGAAATCAGCAGGGATGTAAAGGCCCGCAACCTTTACTAATACATCTTCTACTTGTCCATAAGCCTGTTTTCTTGAGCTGTCTGCCATCTCCAGTGAGATTTTAGCAGCTTGCACCCCATAGATTCCCAGTTTCTCTATTATAGAGAGGGGCATGAGGTTTATTCCTGAACCAAGGTCACACAGAGCCTTAAAGATCATGGTGCCTATGGTACAAGGGATTATGAACTTTCCAGGATCCTGTCTCTTCTGAGGCAATGTCAGTTGATCCAGATCACTTAGTTCATTGATGAACAAGGGAGGTTCAACTTCCCAAGCATCAATGCCAAATAATTTGGCATTCAGCTTCATGATTGCACCAAGAAACTTGGCAGTTTTCTCTTCAGTAACATCCTCATTCTCTTCAGAAGAAGAATATTCATCAGAGCTCATGAAGGGCATAAGGAGGTTCAATGGAATCTCTATGGTCTCTAGATGAGCCTCAGAGTCCTTTGGTTCCCCAGAGGGAAGCTCCTTATTGGTCACTGGACGTCCCAGGAGGTCTTCCTCCTTGGGATTCACGTCCTCTCCTCTCCTCACAGGTTTGGCCATGGCACTTATGTCAATGGCCTTGCACTCTCCTTTTGGGTTCTCTTCTGTATTACTTGGGAGAGTACTAGGAAGGATTTCAGTGATCCTTTTACTCAGCTGGCCCACTTGTGCTTCCAAATTTCTAATGGAAGACCTTGTTTCATTCATGAAACTTACAGTGGCCTTAGATAGATCAGAGACTAGATTTGCTAAATTAGAAGCATTTTGTTCAGAGTTCTCTGTCTGTTGCTGAGTGGATGATGGAAAAGGCTTGCTATTGCTAAACCTGTTTCTTCCACCATTATTAAAGCCTTGTTGGGGCTTTTGATCCTTCCATGAGAAATTTGGATGATTTCTCCATGTTGAGTTATAGGTGTTTCCATAAGGTTCACCTAAGTAATTTACCTCTGCTATTGCAGGGTTCTCAGGATCATAGGCTTCTTCTTCAGAAGATGCCTCTTGAGTACTGTTGGATGCAGCTTGCATTCCATGCAGACTCTGAGAGATCATATTGACTTGCTGAGTCAATATTTTATTCTGAGCCAATATGGCATTCAGAGTATCAACTTCAAGAACTCCCTTCTTCATAGGCGTCCCATTACTCACAGGATTCCTTTCAGAAGTGTACATGAACTGGTTATTAGCAACCATGTCAATGAGTTCTTGAGCTTCTGCAGGCATTTTCTTTAGATGGATGGATCCACCTGCAGAAGTGTCCAGTGACATCTTTGATAGCTCAGATAAACCATCATAGAATATATCCAGGATGGTCCATTCTGAAAGCATGTCAGAAGAACACTTTTTGGTCAACTGTTTGTATCTTTCCCAAGCTTCATAGAGGGATTCACCTTCTTTCTGTCTGAAGGTTTGAACATCAGCTCTAAGCTTGCTCAGCTTTTGAGGAGGAAAGTACTTGGCTAAGAAAGCCGTGACCAGCTTATCCCAAGAGTTCAGGCTGTCTTTGGGTTGAGAATCCAACCATAATCTAGCTCTGTCTCTTACAGCAAAAGGGAAAAGCATGAGCCTGTAGACTTCAGGATCTACTCCATTAGTCTTAACATTATCACATATCTGCAAGAATTCAGTTAAGAACTGAAAAGGATCTTCAGCTGGAAGTCCATGAAACTTGCAGTTCTGCTGCATCAGAGAAACTAATTGAGGTTTCAGCTCAAAGTTGTTTGCTCCAATGGCAGGAATGGAGATGCTTCTTCCATGTAAATTGGAATTAGGTGCAGTAAAGTCACCAAGCATCTTCCTTACATTATTATTATTTTCGGCTGCCATCTCCTCTGCCTGTTCAAAAATTTCTGAAAGGTTATCTCTGGATTGTTGTATTTTAGCTTCTCTTAATTTTCTCTTCAGAGTCCTTTCAGGTTCTGGATCTGCTTCCACAAGAATGTTCTTATCCTTGCTCCTGCTCATATGACAAAGAAGAAGGCACAGAAAAATAATAATAATAATAGAGATCCTTTATACCACAGTATAGGGATCCCTATGTGAGTGGAAGAAAAGAGGGGGAGACAAAAAATGTGATGTAAAGGAAGAAACACAACTGTACCGATGGAAGAGATGTGAGATGAGATGTTAGGATATGAATGAATAAATAGAATAGGATGGGGGAGGTATAATTTTCGAAAATTATTTTGAAAAAGAGTTAGTGATTTTTGAAAAATGGTTTTTGAAAAATGTTAGAAATTTTTTTCGAAAATTTTTTTAAAATTTAAAAATAAAAATAATTAGTTAATAAAAAGAAATTTTTGAAAAAGAGGGGAGATATTTTCGAAAATTAGAGAGAGAGAGTTAGTTAGGTAGTTTTGAAAAAGTTAAGAAACAAACAAAAAGTTAGTTAGTTAGTTGAAACAAATTTTGAAAAGATAGGAAGTTAGGAGGTTAGAGAAGATATTTTGAAATCAAATTTTTGAACAAGATAAGATAAGAAGATATTTTGAAAAGATATGATAGGATTAGTTTTGAAAAAGATTTGATTTTTAAAATCACAATTAATGACTTGATTCATAAGAAATCACAAGATATGATTCTAGAACTTAAAGTTTGAATCTTTCTTAACAAGCAAGTAACAAACTTCAGATTTTTGAATCAAAACATTAATTGTTTATGTTATTTTCGAAAATTTGGTATAAAAATAAGAAAAATATTTTTGAAAAATAATTTTGGAATTTTCGAAAATAACTAAGAAATTTGAAAAAGATTTGATTTTTGAAAAAGATTTTGAAAAAGATAAGATTTTCAAATTGAAAATTTGATTTGACTCATGAGAAACAACTTGATTTTAAAAATTTTTGAAAAAGTCAATCCAAATTTTCGAATTTGATGAGAGAAAAAGGGAAAGATATTTTTTTGATTTTTTGAATTTTTATGAAAAACATGAAAAATATGCAATGCATGAAATTTTTAGATCAAAACATGTGATGCATGCAAGAATGCTATGAATGTCAAGATGAACACCAAGAACACTTTGAAGATCATGATGAACATCAAGAACATATTTTTGAAAAATTTTTAATGCAAAGAAAACATGCAATGCTTAGACACTAAGAATTCAAGAATGCATATGATATGACTCAAGACTCAAACAAGAAACATGAAATATTTTTTGATTTTTATAATTTTCTAATTTTTTTGGATTTTTTTTTCGAAAAATTAATTGAAAAAGAAAAATAAGGATTCCAAAATTTTTAATATGAATTCCAGGAATCTTGCCATGTTAGTCTAAAGCTTCAGTCCAGGAATTAGACATGGCTCACTAGCCAGCCATGCTTTAAATGAAAGCTCCAGTCCAAAACACTAGACAAGGCCAATGGCCAGCCAAGCTTCAGTAGATATGGATACTTTTCAAGTATAGAATAACTAAGTGTGTGAGAATCTCTTCTTTTGTGATGGTAAGTTGAAACCCCAGTCCAAAAGATTAGACATGGCTTACAGCCAGCCAGGATTCAACAAATCATCATGAAACACTAGAATTCATTCTTAAAAATTTTGAATAAAATTTTTTTTTTTTGAAAACATTTTTTTTTTTCGAAAACAAATGAGAGATTTTTGAAAATATTTTCGAAAAATTTTTGAAAATAAAATAAAAAGAAAATTACCTAATCTGAGCAACAAGGTGAACCGTCAGTTGTCCAAACTCGAACAATCCCCGGCAACGGCGCCAAAAACTTGGTGCTATTGCCGGATCAAAAGGGAATCTGGCACTGATGTTACCGGACCAAAAGCTTGCCGAAGACTCAAACAATCCCCGGCAACGGCGCCAAAAACTTGGTGGACGAAATTGTGTTCCACGTTCTTTGTACTTGTGTGTGATTAACAATATATAATTGTATTGAATCCTCATTGTGGCTCTATGTGTGGACACAACTCCGTTCAACTAACCAGCAAGTGCACTGGGTCGTCCAAGTAATACCTTACGTGAGTAAGGGTCGAATCCCACGGAGATTGTTGGTATGAAGCAAGCTATGGTCACCTTGTAAATCTCAGTCAGGCAGATATAAAATAATCATGGTGTTTTCGAATTATAAATAATAGAATAGGGATAGAGATACTTATGTAGATCATTGGTAGGAATTTCAGATAAGCGAATGGAGATGCTTTTCGTTCCTCTGAACCTCTGCTTTCCTGCTATCTTCATCCAATCAGTCTTACTCCTTTCCATGGCTGGCTTTATGTGATACATCACCACTGTCAATGGCTACTTTCGGTCATCTCACGGGAAAATGATCCAATGCCCTGTCACGGCACGGCTAATCGTCTGGAGGCATCACCCTTGTCAATGGCTTCATCTTATCCTCTCAGTGAATAATATGCTCACGCACCCTGTCACGGCACGGCTATTCATCTGTCGGTTCTCGATCATGCTGGAATAGGATTTACTATCCTTTTGCGTCTGTCACTAACGCCCTGCAATCGCGAGTTAGGAGCTCGTCACAGTCATTCAATCATTGAATCCTACTCGGAATACCACAGACAAGGTTTAGACCTTCCGGATTCTCTTGAATGCCGCCATCATTCTAGCTTACGCCACGAAGATTCTGGTTAGGAAATCTAAGAGATACTCATTCTAGCTTATTTCATATAGAACAGAAGTGTTTGTCAGGCACGCGTTCATAAGGGGGAAGAATGATGAGCGTCACACATAATCATCACCTTCATCAAGTTCTTGGGTGCGAATGGATATCTTAGAAGCGAAATAAGAAGAATTGAATAGAAAACAGTAGTACTTTGCATTAATCTTTGAGGAACAGCAGAGCTCCACACCTTAATCTATGGAGTGTAGAAACTCTACCGTATGAAAATACATAAGTGAAGGTCCAGGCATGGCCGTGTGGCCAGCCCCCTAAACGAGATCACAGGATCACAATACAATCCAGAGATGCCTAATACAATAGTAAGAGGTCCTATTTATAATAAACTAGTCACTAGGGTTTACATGAGTAAGTAATTGATGCATAAATCCACTTCCGGGGCCCACATGGTGTGTGTTTAGGCTGAGCTTGAGTGTAGCACGTGCAGAGGCCATTTGTGGAGTTGAACGCCAGTTTCTGTGCCAGTTTGGGCGTTCAACTCTGGTTTTGGATCCTTTTCTGGCGCTGGACGCCAGATTTGGGCAGAAGGCTGGCGTTGAACGCCAGTTTACGTCGTCAATTCTTGGCCAAAGTATGGACTATTATATATTGCTGGAAATCCCTGGATGTCTACTTTTCAACGCAATTGGAAGCGCGCCATTTCGAGTTCTGTAGCTCCAGAAAATCCACTTTGAGTGCAGGGAGGTCAGAATCCAACAGCATCAGCAGTCCTTTTTCAACCTCTGAATCTGATTTCGGCTCAAGTCCCTCAATTTCAGCCAGAAAATACCTGAAATCACAGAAAAACACACAAACTCATAGTAAAGTCCAGAAATGTGAATTTAACATAAAAACTAATGAAAACATCCCTAAAAATAACTAGATTCTACTAAAAACATACTAAAAACAATGTCAAAAAGCGTATAAATTATCCGCTCATCAGTGCCTCTGACATGGACCCTGGCCATATAGTGCCGGATGAATCGTGGTAGATACAGGTCCTTACCCTCCAGCACACACCAGAGAAGGGTGATCATAGTAGCAGGCAGCTCTATCTCATGAGTGCTCGGCATAACAAAGTTGCTCAGGATCTGGTGCTAGAGCCGAGCCTCATCATTCAAATACATAAGCTTGATTCCTTTAGGCATTGTGGTGTTCTTACCCATGACCTATGGGACAGTCAGATCAAGGGCTATCCTCTGCTTGACAGCATCCCAGTCAAATCTCATAAAGCGCATGTCCTCTTTAGCCTTTTGGTAACCGTCAGGCTGATCTGACTTAGGCTGAAGGCGCCGAATATCCTCAATGGCTTCCTCAGTGACCAGTATCTCTTTCCCTATGAGGTTCACTGCATCCAGGGAAGTCTTGAAATAGTTGCAGTAAAACTCTCTCACCCAGGAAGCATTGACCTCTGTCAGGTTTCTCTCCAAGAAGAACCAGCCTCTCTGTTTGATCTGATCGGAGGTGTATTGCTGTAGTTCTTCTGGAATGTTCAGAGTTCGCTCCAGGTACAGGTTTCTGGAGGTGGCAAACACTGGATACTTCAGCTCATAGTATCGGTTTGCAAATTTAATTGGATCATTGGCAGGGAGGAGCTGGTCAGCCTTCTCCTGCGGGGTAAAGTGCTTTTCCCGCCAGGAGTCATCATGCATAATGTCCAGGATAGACATAGAGGATTCACCTCTTTTTCGTTTGCCAGTTGTTTCCTTTCCTTTTCCTTTTCTTTGAGAGTCAGACATCCCGAAAAGCAGAAATTTCAGGATATAAATGAAGAACAGAGCAGAAAAACAATTAGGCAAATAGAATAATGGCAATATAAGCACATATTGGCAAAAGAGCAGTAGAATTATGAAATGAGTTGAATAATTGTGCATTTTGGATTGTTTTGGAGTTAGAAATCTGAGATGAGAAATCACAATCCAAAATATATTATGAGTAGAATACTTGTTAATTAGGAGCAACAATAATCATGCCATGAGTTAAAAAGTTGAAAGAGTTAGTCAAAAAGCAGAGGGGGAAGTGAGAAAGTTAAAAGTGGTTAAAATTGAAAAAGAGGTTAGAAAGCGAAAATCAGTGAGTTAGTAAAAAGAAAGTCAGAGTAAGTGGCATGATGATCGGTTTCTAAGTAACAAGAATTTCACAATTTTAAGCAACAGTCAACTCATATTCAAGCAAGGAAATCAGGTTGTTGATGATTCATATAGATATAGAAATAGCGAAAATTGAAATCTAATCATCAATAATGCGATTTATTAACCAGGAAAACAAAAGGAATAAGAATGCTGGCCCGTGCATTCATGAATTGGTTTGGTAAAAGCTAAGGAATGCAAAATTTAAAATTGCTAAAACCAATACATGAATAAGAAGGAAACAATTTGCAGAAAATTGGGCAGCATTTCGGCTAAAATTGGATGTTCCCGGTTAATAAACAGCAAGCAGAACAGTTCATAAAAATTAAAATAAAGTTGCAAATAGACATAAATAATATGAACATGAAAGAGCAGTCTCAATAGCAGCATGAGCAGTAAGATCATCATATGAATAATACTAACATCACAAGCAGAACAGAATTGCAGAATAGGTAAAACAAGCAACAAGTACGGTGCAATTAGCAGGCCTAAATCCACTAACCACATCCTAGCTACCTAACCACCTAGAATCCACTACAAACATGCATCTCTAACTAACCTAATTGTAAACATAAACTGAAAAATATACAACTAACTACGAATGAAAGAAAAGTGGCGTTCGGCGGAACCTGGTGGTTAGAGGCACAAGTATGGAACTAAGAGAGATGGTGGGAGTGGGGTTGTATTGGCGGCAATGCGGCGGTGGCGTAGGGCGGCGCGACGACGAACCCTGGTTGGCGCGGCGGTGGGTAGCTGTTCGGTGGTAGGGGTTTCGGGTTAGGTTAATGGTGGAGAGGGGGTTAAGGAGGAAGGAAGGGTGGGGGTGAGGGTGATGGTGGTGGGAGTCGCGGCAGTGATGGCGCGGTGGCGGTAGCTGGCTGTAGTAGTGGAAGGGAGAGAAGGGAGGGGAGAAGAAGAAAGAGGGGAGAAGGAAGAAGGAGGGGGGTGGGCGTCGCAGTGGGTCCGGGTTGGTGGGGTGGTCCGGCGGTCGGAGGTGGTTGGGGGTAGTGGTGGTGGTTGTGGGTGGCGGGGAGCAGAGAGGGAGCAGTGGAGGGGTTTGGGGGGGGAAGAGAATGGGGTGCGATGGGGGTAGGGTTTCGCGTCACTGGGGGTTAATGGATTTGAATCCACGCGAACGCGTGGAGCATGCGATCGCGTGGCTAGGGTGGAATGGGGTTGACGCGATTGCGTGAGTGACGCGATCGCATGTAATGGGAAAAAGGATGAATGACGCGGTTGCGTGAGGCACGCGACCGCGTCGCTGAAAATTGTGCTAAACGCACAATTCCAGCGTCGTTTCAGCGCAACTCTCTGTCTCCACTTAGGGTGTTATGCTATCCATGCGACACGAACGCATCGCTCATGCTTGGAATAAGTGTGTTGCAAGTGACGTGTTCGCGTCAGGGACGCGAATGCGTGAGCCATTTTGTGCTAAACGCACAACAGCCGCACGATTCCAGCCCAGATTTTTGGGCGTTAGATTTTTACGCTGATTTCCAGATCACGCGTTCGCGTGATTGACGCGGACACGTGGGAGGTATTTTTCGCAACCGACGCAATGCGATCGCGTCGCGCCCCTTTTTTTTATGCAATTATGCAATTATGCAGTATGCAATGCTAATGAATAATATTCAGGTTCAGTAATATAATATAAAAATAAACAAAAAGAAATAAAACTGAAAAAGAAACGACCATACCATGGTGGGTTGTCTCCCAACTAGCACTTTTAGTTAAAGTCCTTAAGTTGGACATTGGATGAGCTTCTTGTTATGGTGGCTTAGGCTTAAATTCATCCAGAAATCTCCACCAATGTTTGGAATGCCTACAGCCTCCGGGGTCCCAAACTAGGCATGTAAAGCTTTTGAGCAGCTTCAGATAGGTTCTCAGGCTCCCGGGGTAACGAATATCAGAATATTTTCCAGGATCCCATACTTTGCTTTTAAATTTGCCTTTGTCTTGATCTATATTCTTCAATCCGGGCGGTTTAGAAATTGTATTCTCACCAAGATGACCAAACGTCTTCCGAGACCCATTCAATTGAACTTAGTACCAATCCGTGCACTTCGAATTGAAGCGTGGAACCTTATTAAACCTTGTGCACCAGCTCTGAGTGCGAGCCATTTCCCTCTTACTCTTAAAGCTGCAGAGAGCTCTAAGCTGGCCATCTATTTCAAGCAAACCATATTCAAGTGGAAAAATAAAGATAAAGGTTAAGGATTGTACCCACTTGAAGCTTGTATTAGGTGGTAATGGCCTTGGGATAGGTGTTTCCAGTGGTTCTGTGGGTTCTACTCCCTTGTATTCTTCTGTGAATTCCTCCACTTCTTTGTAAAACTCTTCAACTGCAACTGCGTCCTGATCAGAGTCTTCTATGTCTTCCTCATCACTTAAGTCATACGTTGGAGATTGAGAAAAATCTACCTCGATGTCATCTTCGTATTCACTTGGATAAGGTTCTTCAGGTTCAAGGAATTCAGTTGCCAATGTGAGTTCGTGACTAGGAGAGCTTGATTCGTGATTATCACTGCCCATGGAATCAACTTATTGGTCTGTTCCGTCCAATTTTTGACAAGGTATATGCATTGGAGGTTGTGCACTGTCCTCTTTGGCATCAATTTCGGACTTCTCAGCGGAATCCTTTACAGTTCTTGTTTCCCATGGAGGTTCAGCATCTCCTAAATCTTCAACCACTTCTTTCTCTACAGCTATCATGGCTTCCTCTACTTGTTCTAATACAAAGCCATGCTCCTCATTGTCTACCAAAGTTTCTAGTGTTTTCTTCACGCTACGCTCTTCTTTTGATTCTCCACATGCAGCCATGGGAGTACTTTGAGTTCTCAAATGTCGGGAAGCTATTAAATTTACTACCTCAGTTACGACAGTAGTGAGTTCCAGTACGCTCCTTTGCATCTTCGCTTGCCCTTGAAAAAGAACACGAAGTCTGTTGTCCATAGGAGGTTGGGGTGGGTATGAGGGTTCATTGGTTGGGGAGAGGGGTTCAGAACAAGAATGTGGTGGTTCTCGGGAGTAGTTGGATTGTGATTGTGGTGGATAAGGGTCATACGGTGGTGAATGGTGAAAAGGAACTTGTGAGCGTGGTGGTTCAAATCTGCGTTGAGAGGATGGTCTATAAGCACAGGGTGGGGCTTGTTGGTAATTGCAAGGTGGTCCACCATGTCTATTAGCTTGGTATGCATTGTATAGTGGTCCTCGTCCATGATATCTTGGAGGGTGTTGTTGCCTAAAGGTTGGATCAGATCCTCTTGGCTCCATCCATCTTTGATTGCTCTGTCCTTGATGCATGTTCCTGCTATAGCTTTCGTTCCCTTTAACAATATTAGAACCAAACTCAAAGCGAGAGGGGTGAGAATTCATAGTAGCTAATGGAAATAAAAGGAGAAAGCAAAAATAGATAAACAAGTAAAAGAAAAATATTTACAATAACCGAAAATAAGGCACACGTTTGCAGTTCCCCGACAATGGCGCCATTTTGAAGAACGAAACTCTCGCGCGATCTAGAATTTTTGCAAATAAATTCCCGTTGTAAGTATAGCTTCTAGACTAACAAGAATTCCTTTCTTACAAAAGTTTTGGTTGTCACAAGTAACAAACCCCTTTAAAATTGATAACCGAAGTATTTAAACCTCGAGTCATCTTCTCAAGGAACTGCAGGGAGGTATATTCTTATTATTGGTTATGAATTTTGTAAATTGGGGTTTTGAAAGTAAGGGACAAGTAATTTAAATGACAAATAAAATAAATAAATAACTGTAAAATAATATCTTGGCAAGGTGTGAAAATTCGAAAGTCCTATCCTAGTTACTCCTATGAGAATGGAAGTTAATCCCACTTAGTTAACCCTTATGAAAGCAAGGAAAAGTCAAGTGAACTAATTAGTTAGATTTCCAAGTCCTAGCCAACTCCTAAGGAAAGACTAGAGTTAGTGGAATACCAGTCAATTTAGCCGAAATAACAACCAATCACGGATAGTTGATAACTCAAGAGCTTCCAGTTAATCAATTAAAGCCAATAATATAAAAAGCTAAATAAGAATCTTAGATCTAAAATACCTCAATTGCATTAAATAAGAGAAAATCAATCTAAACATAAAGAATTCATAAGCCAATCTGGCAACATAAGTAATTAAAGGATAGCATTAAAGTATCTGAAAGTAAAAGAGAAATATAAAGTAAAAGAAATATTGAACCTGATGAAGAGTTGAAATTCTAAATCCTTAAGAGGAATCCTAATCCTAAAACCTAGAGAGAGGGGAGAGAACCTCTCTCTCTAAAAACTACATCTAAACTATGAAAAGTAAATAATTGAAGGCCTTTTTTTCTGAATGGATGCATTCCCTCACTTTATAACCTCTAATCTGTGCTTTCCGGACTTGGATCTGGGCCAAAAAGGGTTTCAGAAATCGCTGGGAGCGTTTTCTGCAGTTTCTGGTGCGTGGCGTCTGTCACGCATCCACGTGGGTCACACAGTCGCGTCATCTGGGAGTTTTCCTTGTCACACGTTTGCTTCAGTCACGCATACGCGTCATCTGCGTTCTGCTTAAGGCGCGCGTCCGCGTCAGTCACGCGTTCGCGTCGGTGTCTTTTCACGCTAGGCACGCGGCCGCGTTATCCATGCGTTCGCGTCGCTGCCAATTTCTTCAAAAACTCCATTTTGTGCTTTCCTTCCATTTTTGTATGTTTACTTTTCCATCCTTTAAGTCATTCCTGCCTTAGAAGATCTGAAACTACTCAACACACGAATTACGGCATCGAATGGTAATAACAGGTAATTAAAATAATTATTTTTAAAGCATAGGAAACATGTTTTTCACATATATCACATAATAAGGAAGGAAAAGTAAAACCATGCAATTTTCATGAATAAGTGGGTGAAAGGTTGAATAATTCACTTAAATTGAGCACAACATATATCATAAAATATGGGTTTATCACTATACGTGCAACGAGATTTCATTTGTGAAATTCTATACCATCAAAAATCCAATCATCAATGCTTGACCCTAGGTCACATAGATACTTTTCAATGGTCATAGTGCCTATGGTGCAAGGAATCAGAAAGCGTCCAGGGTCTGGAAGCTTCTGAGGTAGCTCTTGCTGAACCAAAGCATGGAGTTCTTTGGTAAGCAGTGGAGGTTCTTCCTCTAGAGGCTTTGTACCAAATAGTTTCGCATTCAGCTTCATAAGAGCTCCTAGGTATCGAGCAACTTGCTCTTCCCTAGTGTCTTCATCCTCACTTGCGGATGAGTAGTCATCAAAACCTATGCACTGCAGAAGTGCATTCAAAGGAACCTCAATTGTCTTTGTAGTTTTCTTTGGTTCTGGGCTAGAGGGGTCTTGAGTGGGATTCAGGCACTCAAAGGGTGTGCTTTGACTGGCGTTCCGCCAGCTCTGTCAGCTTATTGGGCATTGAACACCCTTGCTGACCACCCTGACTGGCGTTAAACACCAGTCCCTCTAGCATTCTGAGCATTGAACGCCCAGCAGGGATGTCCTTGCTGGCGTTTAACGCCAGCTTCCTTAGGCTGGTGGGCGTTGAACGCCTAGTGAAGGCTTCTTCACTAGCGTTCAATGCCTTCCCAATCTCCTCCAATTCGTCCTCAACCTCCATGGTTATGGCCTTGCACTCTTCTCTAGGATTAACCTCAGTATTACTGGGAAGAGTGTCAGGAGGGATCTTAGGGATCCTCTTGCTCAGTTGACCAACTTGTACCTCCAAGTTTCTAATGGAGGACCTTGTTTCATTAATGAAACTGTGGGTGGTCTTAGTGAGGCTGGAGACTAGAGTGGCTAAGTCAGAAAGGCTCTGCTTAGAAGTCTCCATATTCCCTTGAGAAGATGGGAATAGTGGTCTGTTGTTGAACCTATCTTCTGGTTCCTACCACCTTGATTAAAACTTTGCTGAGGTTTCTGTTGATCCTTCCATGAGAGGTTAGGATGATTCCTCCATGAAGGGTTGTAAGTGTTTCCATAGGCTTCTCCCATGTAATTCACCTCCTCTATGGTAGGTTGATCAAGATCATAAGCTTTTTCTTCAAGAGAAGCTTCTTGATTATTGCCAGCTGCAGTTTGCATCCCAGTGAGATGTTGAGAGATCATGTTGACCTGTTGGGTCAAGATCTTATTCTGGGCCAAGATGGCATTCAGAGCCTCAACTTCATGAACTCATTTCTTTTGAGAGGTTCCATGGTTTACAAGATTCCTCTCAGAGGTGTACATGAACTAGTTGCAACCATCTCAGTGAGTTCTCTAGCTTCTGCAGGCATTTTCTTCAAGTAGAGAGATCCACCTGCAGAGCTATCCAAGGAAATTTTGGATATCTCAAATAGGCCATCATAGAACACGCCTATGAGGGACCATTCTGAGAGTATATCAGGAGGACATCTCCTGATCAGTTGCTTGTATCTTTCCCAAGCTTCATAGAGGGATTCACCTTCTCTTTGTCTGAAGGTCTGAACTTCCACTCTAATCTTGCTCATCCATTGAGGAGGAAAGAACTTAGCAAGAAAAGCATTAACTAGCTTTTCCCAAGAGTCAAGACTCTCTCTTGGTTGGGCATCCAACCAAAACTTAGCTCTGTCTCTTAAAGCAAAGGGGAAAAGCATCAGCTTGTAGACTTCAGGATCAACTCCATTAGTCTTTACAGTATCACAGATCTGTAAAAATTCCGCTAAGAACTGAAGTGGATCTTCCAGTGGAAGTCCATGGAATTTGTAGTTCTGCAGCAGAAGAGAGACTAACTGATAAGAAATAAAAACACAAGGATAGATAAAAGGGTTTTTCCTACTAGACCTCTAAGAAACCTGTTCTTAGCAACCTAGGTCACCGGAAAGGATTCCCTACTAGACCTTCAAAGAACTTGTCCTTGACAACCTAGATCAGAGGGATGAAAATTGAATCACTCAATCTTCTCCATGCAATCAGCGAAGCAAATCACTCACCTAACTCAATCACACTTAAAAAAACGTGCATAAAGCACTAAGGAAATTTTATTCATCAAAAGTTGTTCCAAATGGTCTCACCAGAGGTGTTTAAATAGACTCCTAACAAGCTAACTAAAAGATAAGATAACTAATTTAAATCAGATTTGATCTTATTGGATTAGATCAGATTTGATTTAAATTTTAAAATCCTAAAGATATGATAACTAATTTAAATCAGATTTGATCTTATTAGATTAGATCAGATTTGATTTAAATTTAAAATCCCTAAAAATACTACTAAGCAAATCAAAAGTAAATCAAATCATCCAACAAACTCTAACAGTAAAACAAATTAAAAATAAATGACTAAAATTTGAAAATTAATAAAAATTGTCTCCCATTGAATTTGAAAAGCTTTATTGGGCTTTTTGTTGTCTTGCTTTAGCCCAATGGGCCTTATGAATTGTTGCTCTTTCAACACCACTGTTTTTTAGACGAACTCTTGGTCTTCTTGATGTCCAAGACTGGCATGACACAATTCTTCTAGAATTTAGATCCTTGAATATGACAAGATTATCATTCCGTCCCTTAGCTCTAAGATGACGAAAATGCCCTCTTGACCACGTATCATTCTCTCCCTCTTCAAAAAGATTCGTCCTCGAATCTTGAATGAGATGCTCTTCGTCCCTCCAAGGAATCCAAACCCAATCTCCAGGTTTAAATACCATGGTTTGATGAGTTTTCTCTACCCACTGAATTGTGGCTATGTCCTTCATGTGTGCCAGTTCAATCTTTCCAACCATACGTTCACCATCTTGTCCAAGGTGTGCAATTTGTCTTCCTTTATTTTCATCCATTTTAATGCCTCCATAATTGATCAATGAATCTACAAAGCCTGGAAAAGTTGATATAAAAACACTAGGAATCTCATGGTTAGATGTATGAGAAACTAAGGACTCTGTGGATTTCAATGAGACTAATGCACTCTTGTCTAAGCTAGAACTTTCTAGATCTCTCTCACAAGTGTGTTTATTGAACTCAATTTCGTTTTCGCTCATTGACTCCTCTCGCTCACTATTCTCATCTTTTCTCTCAAAACTCTCGCTTTCAATCAAACATGGATTCTTTTCACTCAAACACTCATTCTCTTTCTCAATTTCTTTTCTCTCATATTTTTCAAATTGCTCACATCCCAAGAACCCAGTTGAGAAATTCTGCACTATTGAATCTTCCAAGGACACATCACCCTCTACAGTATACTCAACAAATTCTTCCATCTCTGACTTTGAAGAAGAATGAAAGATAGGCGTAGAAGAATTCCTCTTGTTATGGCGATCTATCATTTGTTGCACTTGCTCCCAGTCAATGGCCAATTTGACCAAATCGTCCATGGTCGTGTAACGGTAATGTTGGACTGTATCTGCATGTTCTTCGCGTAATCCAAACAAAAATCGGTCCATAAGAACCTCAGGACTCCTTTTGATATTATCCTTGTCCATCAAATATAAAAATTCCTTGTGGTACTCCATCACTGATTGTGAACCTTGTTGCAACTTACAAAATCTTCCAAAAAAATTCATTATGGTAAGATGATGGTACAACTCGATTCCTCATGTGGTATGATGATGGCACAAACTGTCTCTTCATGATTTTCTTCATCTTCTCCCAGTTGCAAATTGGGCGCTTTCCATTCCGTCTTCTAGATCTTCCTAATTCAGTCCACCATATATGGGGATCATCGGAAAAATTGGCTTGTACTAGTCGAACCTTCTTTTCCTCTGAAAGGATGCAAGTTGCAAAAAACGACTCTACCTTTCTTTTCCATTCGAAATAAGCTTCAAGGTTGTTCCTCCCTTTAAATGCAGGGATTTTCAACCGAAAACCCTTTTTCACATATGAGATTCCGTCATCATCACTTTCGTACTCAATCATATTTTTTTTGTTTTTTTTGTTTTTTTTAGACACTGACTTAAAGATAGAATAATTGTAAAAACAAAATTAAAAAAAGAAATTTTTTTTTCATTTTTTTTTTCGTTTGACTCTAACATGAATTCACAGAAAATTAAAAAGAAAAAAAAGACTAAACAAGACCCATGGAGCGTGTAGAGAAATAAGAATTTACTTACGACCTGTAACTGATACCAGATGATAAGGATTTATGTTGAGCATTAAGGGTTTAATACATTCAAAGTAGTAAAATCCTAATGGAAGGGGGACCAGAAAAGAATGAGATTAAAAGAGAAATTTATTAGCATAAAGAGACACAGCAGAAATATAAAAGATAGATAAAGGTATTTTTCCTACTAGACCTCTAAGAAACCTGTTCTTAGCAACCTAGGTCACCGGAAAGGATTCCCTACTAGACCTTCAAAGAACTTGTCCTTGACAACCTAGATCAGAGGGATGAAAATTGAATCACTCAATCTTCTCCATGCAATCAGCGAAGCAAATCACTGACCTCACTCAATCACACTTAAAAAACGTGCATAAAGCACTAAGGAAATTTTATTCATCAAAAGTTATTCCAAATGGTCTCACCAGAGGTGTTTAAATAGACTCCTAACAAACTAATTAAAAGATAAGATAACTAATTTAAATCAGATTTGATCGGATTAGATCAGATTTGATTTAAATTTTAAAATCCTAAAGATATGATAACTAATTTAAATCAGATTTGATCTTATTAGATTAGATCAGATTTGATTTAAATTTAAAATCCCTAAAAATACTACTAAGCAAATTAAAAGTAAATCAAATCATCCAACAAACTCTAACAGTAAAATAAATTAAAAATAAATGACTAAAATTCAAAAATTAATAAAAATTGTCTCCCATTGAATTTGAAAAGCTTTATTGGGCTTTTTGTTGTCTTGCTTTAGCCCAATGGGCCTTATGAATTGTTGCTCTTTCAGCACCACTATTTTTGAGACAAACTCTTGGTCTTCTTGATGTCCAAGACTGGCATGACACAATTCTTCTAGAATTTAGATCCTTGAATATGACAAGATTATCATTCCGTCCTTTAGCTCTAAGATGACGAAAATGCCTTCTTGACCACGTATCACTAACTGAGGCTTAAGCTCAAAATTGTTAGCTCCAATGGCAGGTACAACAATGCTTCTGCCATAAAATTCAGAGGTAGGCATGATGAAGTCACCAAGGACCTTTCTAGGCTCCTCTTATGGTTTGGCCATATCCTCTGTTTCTTGTTCAAAACTTTCTGAAAGGTCTCTTCGGAGTGTTGTGCTTTAGTTAGTTGTAAACGCCTCCTCAGAGTCTTTTCATGTTCAGGATCAGGAGTCAAGAGGGGCTCTTTATCCTTGTTCCTGGCATAAACAAGAAGAAAAGAAAGAAAGAGACCACGCTAATAGGTAAGAAGATCCTCCTTAAAGTCAGAAGTAAGAAGATAAAAATTAAAAATAAAAATAAAAATAAATAAAATAATTATAGGCTAAATACCTTGGATATAGTAGATAAAAGTAAAGAAAAAAAATAGAATGCAAATCACAAGAGAGCTTTCTGTGCCAATTGGTAAGAAGCTCTAATTGAGATATGAATAAGAAAGGAAAGAAGATAAAGAATTGTAGACAAAGAGTCGATTATAGTTAAACGAATGGAGATGATAAGAGAAGAGGTATAAATAGAAGAATTAAATAAAAATTAAAATATTTTTTATTTTTTCATTTTATTTATTTAATTAATATTCGAAAATATGGTTAATAATTTAAAAAGATTTTAAAATTTAAATGTTAAAATTTTTGAAAAATAGAAGGAAAAGAAGGAAGGGAATTTTCGAAATAGAGAGAGAAGAGAGTTAGTTAGGTAGTTTTGAAAAAGAAGAGAGAGAAGAAGATAGATATTTTCAAAAATTAAGGAAGAGAAGAGTTAGTTAGGTAGTTTTGAAAAATAAGAGAGAGAAGATAGAAATTGATTTTCAAAAATTAAGAGAGGAAAAAGTTAGGTGGTTTTGAAAAAGATGAGAGAGAAGATAAGATATTAATTAAGAAAAAATAAAAATAAAAATAAAAATAAAAATAAAAATAAAAGATAAGATAAGATAAGATAAGAAAATATTTGAATTTTAAAATTAAGATAGAAGATAAGATAAGGAAAGATTTGAAATTAGAAAAAAAATAAGATATGAAATTAAAAAGATTTAAAATTAATTTTAAAAAGATAAGATTTTGAAATTTGATTTTGAAAAAGGTATGATTTAAAGATTTGAATTTTGAAAAAGATAAGATAAGATTTTTAAATTTTGAAAAAGATATGATAAGTTTTGAAAAAGATAAGATTTTTTGAAAAAAGATATGATTTTTACTTTTGAAAATTTTGATTTTTTAAAAACTTGACAACTAAGATATGATAAGATAAAATTTTAAAATCAAAATTTTAATTTTATAATTAATTTTCGAAAAATTATGCTGAAAATTAGTTAGAAAAGATAATTTTTTTATTTTTTTGAATTTATTTATGAAAGAGAAAAACACAAAAAAGACACAAGACTTAAAATTTTTAGATCTAGATCCCCTAATCTTCAAAAATTTTGGAGGAAAACACAAGGGAATACCAAACTTAAAAATTTTAAGATCTAAACACATGCAAGACTCAAGAACACCTTGAAGACTCACAAGAACACAAAGAACAAAAATTTAAAGACTCAAAGAACTCAAGAACACAAAAAGAACACTAAACTTAAAATTTTTAGAAAACTAAACACCTATTTTCGAAAATTGCAAGAAAAATAAAAAGAAAATACCAAACTAAAAAATTAAAACAAGATTTAAACAAAGAAAAATTATTTTTTGAAAGATTTTTAGAAAGAAAGACTCAAAGAAACACAAATTACCAAGAACATGAACACAACGCTTTAACTAATTGAGCTACAAATTTAACAATATTTTTGAAAAAGTTTTTTTTGAAATTTTTGAAAATTAAAGAAGAAAAAATAAAATTAAAAGACTCAAATAATCAAATCAAGAACATAGATGCATTCAAAAAATGCAAGGATTAAACAAAGAAAAGAAAAATATTTTTGAAAAACTTTTGGAAGTTTTCGAAAATTAGAAGACTCAACAAGAACAAAATTAAAAGATTCAAGTACTCAAAACTCAACAAGAACATCAACACTGTGACTCATACTGAGAACAAAAATTAAACAAAAAAAATATTTTTAAAAGGTTTTAAGAAATTTTTGAAAGAAAAAAAATTAGAAGAAGAAGAAGAAAACAAAAATTAAAGACTCAATTAAAATAAAATAAAATAAACTTACCTGATCTAAGGAGCAAAACAATCCGGCAGTTTGTCCAAACTCAACAATCCCCAGCAACGGCGCTGAAAACTTCGTGTGCGTGTATGTGAAACCCACGAAATTGTGATCATCAATGGCGCCAACAGCTTAGTACGCACAATTGTAATCTCAACTCTTTGTCACAACTCCGCACAACTAACCAGCAAGTGCACTAGGTCGTCCAAGTAATAAACCTTACGTGAGTAAGGGTCGATCCCATGGAGATTGTCGGCTTGAAGCAAGCTATGGTCATCTTGTAAGTCTCAGTCAGGCGGATTCAAATGGTTATGGAGTTTAAGATAATTAAAATATGAATAAAACATAAAATAAGATAGAGATACTTATGTAATTCATTGGTGAGAATTTCAGATAAGCGTATGAAGATGCTTTGTTCCTCCTGAACTTCTGCTTTCCTATTGTCTTCATCCAATCATTCATACTCCCTTCCATGGCAAGCTTATGTTGGGTTTCACCGTTGTCAATGGCTACCTCCCGTCCTCTCAGTGAAAATGGTCCAAATGCGCTGTCACCGCACGGCTAATCATCTGTTGGTTCTCGATCATGTTGGAATAGGATCCATTGATCTTTTTGCGTCTGTCACTACGCCCAACACTCGCGAGTTTGAAGATCGTCACAGTCATCCCTTCCCAGATCCTACTCGGAATACCACAGACAAGGTTTAGACTTTCTGGATCTTAGGAATGTTGCCAATTGATTCTCGCCTATACCACGAAGACTCTGATCTCATGGAATGGAAGGCTCGGTTGTTAGGAGAGGCAACCATGCATCATGAACCAGGAGTCTAAGAGATACACACTCAATCAAAGGTAGAACGGAGGTGGTTGTCAGGCAGACGTTCATAGGTGAGAATGATGATGAGTGTCACGGATCATCACATTCATCAGGTTGAAGTGTGAGTGAATATCTTGGAATAAGAATAAGCCTGAATTGAATAGAAAAACAACAGTACTTTGCATTAATTCATGAAGAACAGCAGAGCTCCACACCTTAATCTATGGTGTGTAGAAACTCCACCGTTGAAAATACAAAAGTGATAATGGAGGTCCAGGCATGGCCAAATGGCCAGCCTCCCCAAAGAGGGTTCAATCATCAAAACATGATTAAAAGATGATTAAAGGATGAAAATACAATAGCAAAAGGTCGTATTTATAGAAAACTAGTAGCCTAGGGTTACAGAATCAAGTAATTAATGCAGAAATCTTCTTCCGGGCCCATTTGGTGTGTGCTTGGGCTGAGCATTGAAGCTTTCACATGTAGAGACTTTTCTTGGAGTTAAACGCCAGCTGTTGTGCCAGTTTGGGCGTTTAACTCCATCTTTTATGCCAGTTCTGGCGTTTTGACGCCAGAATTTTTCTGCTGACTTGGAACGCTAGTTTAGAACATCAAATCTCGGGCAAAGTATAGACTATTATATATTGCTGGAAAGCCCAGGATGTCTACTTTCCAACTCAATTGAGAGCGCGGCAATTGGGCTTTTGTAGCTCCAAAAGATCCACTTCAACTTCTGGGAGGTCAGAATCCATCAGGATCTGCAGTCCTTTTTCAGCCTCTGAATTAGATTTTTGCTCAAGTCCCTCAATTTCAGCCAAAAAATACTTGAAATCACAGAAAAACACACAAACTCATAGTAAAGTCTAGAAAAGTGATTTTTATTTAAAAACTAATAAAAACATAATAAAAACTAACTAAAATATACTAAAAATATACTAAAAACAATGCCAAAAAGCATATAAATTATCCGCTCATCACAACACCAAACTTAAATTGTTGCTTGTCCCCAAGCAACTAAAAATAAAGTAGGATAAAAAGAATAGAATATACAATAAATTCCGAAAACATCTATGAAGATCAGTCTTAATTAGATGAGCGGGGCTCTTAGCTTTTTGCTTCTGAACAGTTTTGGCATCTCACTTTATCCTTTGAAGTTCAGAATGATTGGCATCAATAGGAACTCAGAATTCAGATAGTGTTATTGATTCTCCTAGTTCAGTATGTTGATTCTTGAGCGTTGGATGAACTCCAACCATCCCCTAGCCATGGGCTTGAGGTCATGCCTTCTTAGTTGAACCGGATTTCCTCTTGAATCTCTTTTCCATTGAGCGCCCTCTTCACAAATGTCTATGAGGACTTGGTCCATCCTTTAATCAAAGTTGACCCTTCTAGTGTAAGGGAGTGCATCTCCTTGCATCATGGGCAAGTTGAATACCAACCTTACATTTTCCAGACTGAAATCTAAGCATGTCCCTCGGACCATTGTAAGCCAATTCTTTGGGTCCGGGTTCACACTTTGATCATGGTTCTTGGTGATCCATGCATTGGCATAGAACTCTTGAACCATTAAGATCCCGACTTGTTGAATGGGGTTGGTGAGAATTTCCCAACCTCTTCTTCGGATCTCATGTCGGATCTCCGGATACTCACCCTTTTTGAGTTTGAAAGGGACCTGGGGGATCACCTTCTTATTGGCCACAACTTCATAGAAGTGGTCTTGATGCATCCTTGAGATGAATCTCTCCATCTCCCATGACTCAGAGGCGGAAGCTTTTGCCTTCCCTTTCCTCTTTCTAGAGGTTTCTCCGGCCTTTGGTGCCATAAATGGTTATGGAAAAATAAAAAGCAATGCTTTTACCACACCAAACATAGAAGGTTTGCTCGTCCTCGAGCAAAAAAAGAAAGAATAGAGTAGAAGAAGAAGAAATAGAGGAGATGGAGGGGGTTTAATGTTTCGGCCAAGGGGGTAAGTAGTGTATATTGTATGTGAAAATGAAGGAGTGAAGATGGGTTTATATAGGAGTGGAGAGAGGGGTAGGGTTCGGCCATGTATGGGTATGTTTTGGGAGGGAAAGTGGTTTGAATTTAAATGGTGAGGTAGGTGGGGTTTTATGATGGATGGATGTGGATTGGTGAAGAGATTATGGAGAAGAGGGTAGGATTTGATAGGTGAGGGATTTTTGGGGAAGAGGTATTGAGGTGATTGGTGGAGGGTATTTGGGAAAGTGTGTAATGGGAAGGTGTGAAGAAGAGAGAGAGAGAAATGAGGTAGATGGGGATCCTGTGGGGTCCACAGATCCTGAGGTGTCAAGGATTTCTCATCCCTGCACCATATTGACGTGTAAAACGCCCCTTCCTGTGCCAATCCTGGCATTAAATGCCAGGTTGCTGCCCATTTCTGGCGTTTAACGCCAGCTTTTCTCCCCTTTCTAGCGTTAAACGCTAGTTCTGTGCCCCTTTCTAGCGTTAAACGCCCAAAATGGTGCCAGACTAGGCGTTTAACGCCCATTCTGCTAACCTTACTGGCGTTTAAACGCCAGTAAGCTTCTCCTCCATGGCGTGCTATTTTTAATACTATTTTTCATTCTGTTTTTGCTTTTAGAGTTTTTTTTGTGACTTCACATGATCATCAACCTACAGAAAACATAAAATAACAATAGAAAATAAAATAGATATAATAAAATTAAATTGGGTTTCCTCCCAACAAGCACTTCTTTAATGTCAATAGCTTGACAGTGGGCTCTCATGGAGCCTCACAGATACTCAGAGCATGATGATGGCCTCTCAACACCAAACTAGAGTTTGGTTGTGGCCTCTCAACACCAAACTTAGAGTTTGGTTGTAGCCTCCCAACACCAAACTTAGAGTTTGAATGTGGAGGTTTTGTTTGACTCTGTATTGAGAGAAGCTTTTTATGCTTCCTCTCCATGGTTACAGAAGGAGAACCTTGAGTCTTAAACACAAGGGGGTCCTTATTCACTTGAAGGATCAATTCTCCTCTGTCAACATCAATAACAGCTTTTGCTGTGGCTAGGAAGGGTCTGCCAAGGATGATGGATTCATCCATACACTTTCCAGTGTCTAGGATTATGAAATCAGCAGGGATGTAGTGGCCTTCAACCTTTACCAAGACATCCTCTACAAGTCCATAAGCCTATTTTCTTGAATTGTCTGCCATCTCTAGTGAGATTCTTGCAGCTTGTACCTCAAGGATCCCTAACTTTTCCATTACAGAGAGTGGCATGAGGTTTATACTTGACCCCAGGTCACATAGAGCCTTCTCAAAGGTCATGGTGCTTATGGTACAAGGTAATGAGAACTTTCGAGGATCCTGTCTCTTCTGAGGTAATCTCTACCTAGTCAAGTCATCCAGTTCTTTGGTAAGCAAGGGCGGTTCATCCTCCCAAGTCTCCTTACCAAATAACATGACATTTAGCTTCATGATTGCTCCAAGGTACTTAGCAACTTGCTCTTCAGTAACATCTTCATCCTCTTCAAAGGAAGAATACTCATTAGAGCTCATGAATGACAGAAGTAAGTTTAATAGAATCTCTATGGTCTCTGTATGAGCCTCAAATTCCCATGGTTCCTCATTAGGGAACTCCTTGGAGGCTAGTGGACATCCATTGAGGTCTTCCTCAGGGGAAATCACTGCCTTTCCTTTCTCTCCAGGTTCGGCCATGTTGGTTAAAGTTATGGCCTTGCACTCTCTTTTTGGATTCTCTTCTGTATTGCTTGGGAGAGTACTAGGAGGGAGTTCAGTAAACATCTTACTCAGCTGACCCACCTGTGCCTCCAAATTTCTAATGGAGGACCTTGTTTCAGTCATGAAACTTTGATTAATAATCAGATCAGAGACTATGGTTGCTAAGTCAGAGTGGCTCTGCTTAGGATTCTCTGTCTGTTGTTGAGAAGATGATGGAAAGGCTTGCTATTGCTAAACCTATTTCTTCCACCATTATTGTTATTGAAGCCTTGTTGAGGCCTCTGTTGGTCCTTCCATGAGAGATTTAGATGATTTCTCCATGAAAGATTATAGGTGTTTCCATATGGTTCTCCCATGTAATTCACCTTTTCCATTGTTGGATTCTCAGGATCATAAGCTTCTTCTTCGGATGAAGCTTCTTTGGTACTGCCTGTTGCTGCTTGCATGCCAGACAGACTCTGAGAAATCATATTGACTTGCTGATGAGCGGATAATTTATACGCTTTTTGGCATTGTTTTTAGTATGTTTTTAGTAGAATCTAGTTACTTTTAGGGATGTTTTCATTAGTTTTTATGTTAAATTCACATTTCTGGATTTTACTATGATTTTGTGTATTTTCCTGTGATTTCAGGTATTTTCTGGCTGAAATTGAGGGACTTGAGCAAAAATCAGATTCAGAGGTTGAAGAAGGACTGCTGATGCTGTTGGATTCTGACCTCCCTGCACTCAAAGTGGATTTTCTGGAGCTTCAAAACTTAAAATGGCACGCTTCTAATTGCGTTGGAAATTAGACATCCAGGGCTTTCCAGCAATGTATAATAGTCCATACTTTGAACGAGTTTAGACGACGTAAAAGGGCGTTGAACGCCAGTTCTACGCTGCTGTCTGGAGTTTAACGCCAGAAACAAGTCACAAACCAGAGTTGATTGCCAGAAATACATTACAACCTGGCGTACAACTCCAGAAAGAGCCTCTGCACGTGTAACATTCAAGCTCAGCCCAAGCACACACCAAGTGGGCCCTGGAAGTGGATTTATGCATCAATTACTTACTTCTGTAAACCCTAGTAGCTAGTTTATTATAAATAGGACATTTTACTATTGTATTAGACATCTTTGGATTATATTTTGATCTATTGATCACGTTTTGGGGGCTGGCCATTCGGCCAAGCCTGGACCTTTCACTTATGTATTTTCAACGGTAGAGTTTCTACACTCCATAGATTAAGGTGTGGAGCTCTGCTGTTCCTCAAAGATTAATGCAAAGTACTACTGTTTTTCTATTCAATTCAACTTATTCCGCTTCTAAGATATTCATTCGCACTTCAACCTGAATGTGATGAACGTGACAATCATCATCATTCCTTATGAACGCGTGCCTGACAACCACTTCCGTTCTACCTTAGATTGAATGAGTATCTCTTAGATCTCTTAATCAGAATCTTCGTGGTGTAAGCTAGATTGATGGCGGCATTCATGAGAATCCAGAAAGTCTAAACCTTGTCTGTGGTATTCCGAGTAGGATTCAGGGATTGAATGACTGTGACGAGCTTCAAACTCGCGAGTACTGGGCGTAGTGACAGACGCAAAAGGAGGGTGAATCCTATTCCAGTATGATCGAGAAGCTCAGATGATTAGCCGTGCTGTGACAGAGTATTTAGACCATTTTCACAAGAGGATAGGATGCAGCCATTGGCAAGGGTGACGCCTCCAAACGATTAGCCATGCAGTGACAGCGCATCGGACCATTTTCCAGAGAGGATCAAAAGTAGCCATTGACAGCGGTGATGTCCTTACATAAAGCCAGCCATAGAAAGGAGTGAGACTGATTGAATGAAGATAGCAGGAAAGCAGAGGTTTAGAGGGACGAAAGCATCTCCATGCAGTTATCTGAAATTCTCACCAAGAATTTACATAAGTATTTCTATCCCTATTTTATTATTAATATTCAAAAACTCCATAACCATTCTATATCCGCCTGACTGAGATTTACAAGATGACCATAGCTTGCTTCATACCAACAATCTCCGTGGGATCGACCCTTACTCGCGTAAGGTTTATTACTTGGACGACCCAGTGCACTTGCTGGTTAGTTGTGCGAAGTTGTGATAAAAAGTTGAGATTACAATTGAGCATACCATGTTGATGGCGCCATTGATGATCACAATTTTGTGCACCAAGTTTTTGGCGCCGTTGCCGGGGATTGTTCGAGTTTGGACAACTGACGGTTCATCTTGTTGCTCAAATTAGGTAATTTTCTTTTTGTTTTATTTTCAAAAATATTTTTCAAAAATCTTTCAAAAAAATTTCTCTTTTGTTTTTGATAAAAAAATTTTTAAATAAAAATGTTTTCAAAAATATATTTTTCTTCAGAATTTTTAAGAATGAATTCTAGTGTTTCATGAAGCATGTTGAAGCTTGGCTGGCTGTAAAGCCATGTCTAATTCTTCTGGGTAGGGAATGTCAGGCGTGTCATGTCTGATTTACATACTAAAGCTTGGCTGGCTATTAAGCCATGCCTGACCCTTTGATTGGAGCTTTAGTTTAAAGAGCATAAGATTCCTGGAATTCATATTAAAAATTTTGGAATCCTTATTTTTCTTTTTCAAAATAATTTTCGAAAAAAAAAAATTAAAAGAAAATACAAAAAAATAAAAAATATTTTGTGTTTCTTATTTGAGTCTTGAGTCAAATTTCAAGTTTGGTGTCAATTGCATTTTTTCAAAAAAATTCTTTGCATTTTTCGAAAAATTCATACATTCATGGTGTTCTTCATGATCTTCAAGTTGTTCTTGGTAAGTCTTCTTGTTTGATCTTGACGTTTTCTTGTTTTTTATATGCATTCTTGAAATCTTAGTGTCTAAGCATTAAAGATTTCTAAGTTTTGTGTCTTGCATGTTTTCTTTGCATTAAAAATTTTTCAAAAATATGTTCTTGATGTTCATCATGATCTTCATAGTGTTCTTGGTGTTCATCTTGACATTCATAGCATTCTTGCATACATACCTTGCTTTGATCCATAACTTTCATGCATTGCATCATTTTTCTTGTTTTTCTCTCTCATCATAAAAATTCAAAAATAAAAAATATATCTTTCCCTTTTTCTCTCTCATAAATTCGAAAATTAGATTTGACTTTTTCAAAAATTTTTAAAATCTAGTTGTTTTTATGAGTCAAATCAAATTTTCAATTTAAAAATCTCATCGTTTTCAAAATATTTTTCAAAAATCAAATCTTTTTCATCTTTCTTATTTATTTTCAAAAATTATAAAAAAAAATATTTTTCAAAAACCTTTTTCTTATCTTTATCACATAATTTTCGAAAATAACATCATCAATTAATGTTTTGATTCAAAAATTTCAAGTTTGTCACTTACTTGTTAAGAAAGGTTCAAACTTTAAGTTCTAGAATCATATCTTGTGATTTCTTGTGAATCATGTCATTAATTGTGATTTTAAAAATCAAATCTTTTTCAAAACTAATTTCAATCATATCTTTTCAAAAATATCTTTTCATCTTATCTTTTTAAAAAATTTGATTTTAAAATATTTTTCTAACTTCTTATCTTCTTATCTTTTCAAAATTGCTTTTCAAAATCTGTTTCAACTAACTAACTAACTTTTTATTTGTTTCTTATCTTTTTCAAAACTACCTAACTAAATCTCTCTCTCTAATTTTCGATAATATCTTCCCTCTTTTTCAAAATTTCTTTTTAATTAACTAATTATTTTAATTTTTAAATCTTAATTTTCGAAAATTACTAACCTTTTTCAAAATCTATTTTCAAAAATCACTAACTCTTTTTCAAAAATACTTTTCGAAAATCCTTCTCCATCATCTCCTTCTAATTCATCTACTAACACTTCTCTTCATCTCACATCACTGCTCCTATCCTTACCCTTGTGTTTGGATTCTTTATTCTTCTTCAACCCTATTCCTTTTCTTCTTCTACTAACAATAAGGAACCTCTTTACTGTGACATAGAGGATTCCTCTTCTTTTCTTGTTCTCTTCTCTTTCTTATGAGCAGGAACAAGGAAAAAGGCATTCTTGTTGAAGCTGATCCAGAACCTGAAAGGACTTTGAAGAGGAAACTAAGAGAAGCTAAATTACAACAATCTAGAGACAACCTTATTGAAAATTTCGAACAAGTAAAGGAGATGGCAGCCAAACCTAACAACAATAATGCAAGGAGAATGCTTGGTGACTTTACTGCACCAAATTCCAATTTACATGGAAGAAGTATCTCCATTCCTGCCATTGGAGCAAACAACTTTGAGCTGAAACCTCAATTAGTTTCTCTGATGCAGCAGAACTGCAAGTTTCATGGACTTCCATCTGAAGATCCTTTTCAGTTCTTAACTGAATTTTTGCAGATCTGTGATACTGTTAAGACTAATGGAGTAGATCCTGAAGTCTACAGGCTCATGCTTTCCCCTTTTGCTGTAAGAGACAGAGCTAGAAGTATGGTTGGACTCTCAACCTAAGGATAGCCTGAACTCTTGGGATAAGCTGGTCAAGGCTTTCTTAGCCAAGTTCTTTCCTCCTCAAAAGCTGAGTAAGCTTAGAGTGGATGTTCAGACCTTCAGACAGAAAGAAGGTGAATCCCTCTATGAAGCTTGTGAGAGATACAAAGGACTGACCAAAAAAGTGTCCTTCTGACATGCTTTCAGAATGGACCATCCTGGATATATTCTATAATGGTCTGTCTGAATTAGCTAAGATGTCATTGGATACTTCTGCAGGTGGATCCATTCACCTAAAGAAAATGCCTGCAGAAGCTCAAGAACTCATTGACATGGTTGCTAATAACCAGTTCATGTACACTTCTGAGAGGAATCCTGTGAGCAATGGGACGCCTCGGAAGAAGGGAGTTCTTGAAATTGATACTATGAATGCCATATTGGCTCAGAACAAAATATTGACTCAGCAAGTCAATATGATTTCTCAGAGTCTGAATGGAATGCAAGTTGCATCCAACAGTACTCAAGAGGCATCTTCTAAAGAAGAAGCTTATGATCCTGAGAACCTTGCAATAGCAGAGGTAAATTACATGGGTGATCCATATGGAAACACCTATAACTCATCATGGAAAAATCACCCAAATTTCTCATGGAAGGATCAAAAGCCTCAACAAGGCTTTAATAATGGTGGAAGAAATAGGTTTAACAATAGTAAACCTTTTCCATCATCCACTCAGCAACAGACAGAGAACTCTGAACAAAATACCTCTAATTTAGCAAACTTAGTCTCTAATCTATCTAAGGCCACTGTGAGTTTCATGAATGAAACAAGGTCATCCATTAGAAATTTGGAGGCACAAGTGGGCCAGCTGAGTAAAAGGATCACTAAAATCCCTCCTAGTACTCTCCCAAGCAATACAGAAGAAAATCCAAAAGGAGATTGCAAGGCCATTGAATTAATCACCATGGCCGAACCTGTGAAGGAAGGAGAGGGCGCAAATCCCAGTGAGGGACGTCCAGTGATCAATAAGGAGTTTCCCTCTGAGGAACCAAAGGAATCTGAGACTCATCTAGAGACCATAGAGATTCCATTGAATCTCCTTATGCCATTCATGAGCTCTGATGAGTATTCCTCTTCTGAAGAGAATGAGGATGTTACTGAAGAGCAAGTTGCCAAGTACCTTGGTGCAATCATGAAGTTGAATACCAAATTATTTGGTATTGAGACTTGGGAAGATGAACCTCCCTTGCTTACCAATAAACTGAGTGATCTAGATCAACTGACATTGCCTCAGAAGAAACAGGATCCTGGAAAGTTCATAATACCTTGTACCATAGGCACCATGATCTTTGAAAAAGCTCTGTGTGACATTGGTTTAGGGATAAACCTCATGCCCCTCTCTGTAATAGAGAAACTGGGAATCTTTGGGGTGCAAGCTACTAAAATCTCATTAGAGATGGTAGACAATTCAAGAAAACAGGCTTATGGACAAGTAGAGGACGTGTTAGTAAAGGTTGAAGGCCTTTACATCCCTGCTGATTTCATAGTCCTAGATACTGGGAAGGATGAGGATGAATTCATCATCCTTGGAAGACCCTTCCTAGCCACAGCAAGAGCTGTAATTGATGTTGACAGAGGTGAACTAGTCCTTCAATTGAATGAGGACTTCCTTGAGTTTAAAACTCAAGGACATCCTTCTATAAACATGGAAAGGAAGCATGAAAAGCTTCTCTCAAAACAGAGTCAACTAGAGCCTCCACAGTCAAACTCTAAGTTTGGTGTTGGGAGGCCACAACCAAACTCTAAGTTTGGTGTTGAACTTCCATATCCAAACTCTAAGTTTGGTGTTGGGAAGTCTCAACAATGCTCTGAACATCTGTGAGGGTCTATGAGAGCCCACTGTCAAGCTATTGACATTAAAGAAGCGCTTGTTGGGAGGCAACCCAATTTTTATTTAATTATATTTTTATTAGTTATATGTCTTTGTAGGTACATGATCATGTGGAGTCACAAAATAAATAAAAAAATTGAAAACGGAATCAAAAACAGTAGAAAAAAATCACACCCTGGGAAAGGGAAGATAAAAGCTTCCACCTCCGAGTCATGGGAGATGGAAAGGTTCATCTCCAAAGCCCATCAATACCACTTCTATGATGTTGTGGCCAAGAAGAAGGTGATCCCCGAGGTCCCTTTCATGCTCAAGAGAAATGAGTATCCAGAGATCCGACATGAAATCCAAAGAAGAGGTTGGGAAGTTCTAACAAACCCCATCCAACAAATCGGCATCCTAATGGTTCAAGAGTTCTATGCCAATGCATGGATCACTAGGAACCATGATCAAAGTAAGAACCCGAATCCAAAGAATTATGTTACAATGGTTCGGGGGAAATACTTAGATTTTAGTCCAGAGAATGTGAGGTTGACGTTTAACTTGCCTATGATGCAAGGAGATGAGCGCCCCTACACTAGAAGGGTCAACTTTAATCAAAGGTTGGACCAAGTCCTCATGGACATATGTGTGGAAGGAGCTCAATGGAAGATTGACTCCAAAGGCAAGCCGGTTCAACTAAGAAGACTGGACCTCAAGCCTGTGGCTAGAGGATGGTTGGAGTTCATCCAACGCTCCATCATCCCCACTAGAAACCGATCTGAAGTTACTGTGGATCGGGCCATCATGATCCATAGCATCATGATTGGAGAGGAAGTAGAAGTTCATGAAGTCATCTCCCTTGAACTCTACAAAATAGCCGAAAAGCCCTCCCCTGGGGCAAGGCTAGCTTTTCCCCATCTTATTTGCCATCTATGTTACTCAGCTGGAGCTTTCATAGAAGGAGACATTCACATTGAGGAAGAGAAGCCCATCACTAAGAAAAAGATGGAGCAAGCAAGAGAGCCCATTCATGGAGCTCAAGAGGCGCAGGAAGCTCATCACCATGAGATCCCGGAGATGCCTCAAATGCATTTTCCTCCACAAAACTATTGGGAGCAAATCAACAACTCCCTAGGAGAATTAAGTTCCAACATGGGACAACTAAGGGTGGAACATCAAGAGCACTCCATCATCCTTCATGAAATAAGAGAAGATCAAAAAGCAATGAGGGAGGAGCAACAAAGACAAGGAAGAGACATAGAAGAGCTCAAGGACATCATTGGTTCCCCAAGAAGGAAACGCCACCATCACTAAGGTGGACTCATTCCTTGTTCTTACATTCTCTGTTTTTCGTTTTCTCTATGTTAAGTGCTTATCTATGTTTGTGTCTTCATTACATGATCATTAGTAGTTAGTAACTTTGTCTTAAAGTTATGAATGTCCTATGAATCCATCACCTCTCTTAAATGAAAAATGTTTTAATTCAAAAGAACAAGAAGTACATGAGTTTCGAATTTATCCTTGAACTTAGTTTAATTATATTGATGTGGTGACAATGCTTCTTGTTTTCTGAATGGATGCTTGAACAGTGCATATGTCTTTTGAAGTTGTTGTTTATGAATGTTAAATATGTTGGCTCTTGAAAGAATGATGACAAGGAGACATGTTATTTGATCATCTGAAAAATCATAAAAATGATTCTTGAAGCAAGAAAAAGCAGCAAAGAACAAAGCTTGCAGGAAAAAAAAAAGAGAGCAAAAGCAAGCAGAAAAAGCTAAAAGCTCTTAAAACCAAGAGGCAAGAGCAAAAAGCCAATAACCCTTAAAACCAAAAGGCAAGGGCAAATAAAAAGGATCCCAAGGCTTTGAGCATCAGTGGATAGGAGGGCCTAAAGGAATAAAATCCTGGTCTAAGCTGCTAAACCAAGCTGTCCCTAACCATGTGCTTGTGGCGTGAAGGTGTCAAGTGAAAACTTGAGACTGAGCGGTTAAAGTCAAGGTCCAAAGCAAAAAAAGAGTGTGCTTAAGAACCCTGGACACCTCTAATTGGGGACTTTAGCAAAGCTGAGTCACAATCTGAAAAGGTTCACCCAATTATGTGTCTGTGGCATTTATGTAGACGGTGGTAATACTGGAAAACAAAGTGCTTAGGGCCACGGCCAAGACTCATAAAATAGCTGTGTTCAAGAATCATCATACTGAACTAGGAGAATCAATAACACTATCTGAACTCTGAGTTCCTATAGAAGTCAATCATTCTGAACTTCAATGGATAAAGTAGGATGCCAAAACTATTCAAGAGGCAAAAAGCTACAAGTCCCGCTCATCTGATTGGAGCTATGTTTCATTGATAGTTTGGAATTTATAGTATATTCTCTTCTTTTTATCCTATTTGATTTTCAGTTGCTTGGGGACAAGCAACAATTTATGTTTGGTGTTGTGATGAGCGGATAATTTATACGCTTTTTGGCATTGTTTTTAGTATGTTTTTAGTAGAATCTAGTTACTTTTAGGGATGTTTTCATTAGTTTTTATGTTAAATTCACATTTCTGGATTTTACTATGAGTTTGTGTGTTTTTCTATGATTTCAGGTATTTTCTGGCTGAAATTGAGGGACTTGAGCAAAAATCAGATTCAGAGGTTGAAGAAGGACTGCTGATGCTGTTGGATTCTGACCTCCCTGCACTCAAAGTGGATTTTCTGGAGCTACAAAACTCAAAATGGCGCGCTTCTAATTGCGTTGGAAAGTAGACATCCAGGGCTTTCCAGCAATGTATAATAGTTCATACTTTGAACGAGTGTAGACGACGTAAAAGGGCATTGAACACCAGTTCTACGCTGCTGTCTGGAGTTAAACGCCAGAAACAAGTCACAAACCAGAGTTGAACGCCAGAAATACGTTACAACCTGGCGTTCAACTCCAGAAAGAGCCTCTGCACGTGTAACATTCAAGCTCAGCCCAAGCACACACCAAGTGGGCCCCGGAAGTGGATTTATGCATCAATTACTTATTTCTGTAAACCCTAGTAGCTAGTTTATTATAAATAGGACATTTTACTATTGTATTAGACATCTTTGGATTATATTTTGATCTATTGATCACGTTTTGGGGGCTAGCCATTCGGCCAAGCCTGGACCTTTCACTTATGTATTTTCAACGGTAGAGTTTCTACACTCCATAGATTAAGGTGTGGAGCTCTGCTGTTACTCAAAGATTAATGCAAAGTACTACTGTTTTTCTATTCAATTCAACTTATTCCGCTTCTAAGATATTCATTCACACTTCAACCAGAATGTGATGAACGTGACAATCATCATCATTCCTTATGAACGTGTGCCTGACAACCACTTTCATTCTACCTTAGATTGAATGAGTATCTCTTAGATCTCTTAATCAGAATCTTCGTGGTGTAAGCTAGATTGATGGCGGCATTCATGAGAATCCGGAAAGTCTAAACCTTGTCTGTGGTATTCCGAGTAGGATTCAGGGATTGAATGACTGTGATGAGCTTCAAACGCGCGAGTACTGAGCGTAGTGACAGACGCAAAAGGAGGGTGAATCCTATTCCAGTATGATCGAGAACCTCAGATGATTAGCCGTGCTGTGACAGAGCATTTGGACCATTTTCACAAGAGGATAGGATGCAGCCATTGGCAAGGGTGACGCCTCCAGATGATTAGCCATGCAGTGACAGCGCATCGGACCATTTTCCAGAGAGGATCAAAAGTAGCCATTGACAGCGGTGATGTCCTTACATAAAGCCAGCCATAGAAAGGAGTAAGACTGATTGGATGAAGATAGCAGGAAAGCAGAGGTTTAGAGGGACGAAAGCATCTCCATGCATTTTTTTGAAATTCTCACCAAGGATTTACATAAGTATTTCTATCCCTATTTTATTATTAATATTCGAAAACTCTATAACCATTCTATATCCGCCTGACTGAGATTTACAAGATGACCATAGCTTGCTTCATACCAACAATCTCCGTGGGATCGACCCTTACTCGCGTAAGGTTTATTACTTGGATGACCCAGTGCACTTGCTGGTTAGTTGTGCGAAGTTGTGATAAAAAGTTGAGATTACAATTGAGCGTACCATGTTGATGGCACCATTGATGATCACAATTTCTTGCACCACTTGCTGAGTCAATATTTTGTTCAAAGCCAATATAGCATTCAGAGTATCAATCTCAAGAACTCCTTTCTTCTGATTTGTTCCATTATTCACAAGATTCCTTTCAGAAGTGTACATGAATTGGTTATTTGCAACCATTTCAATGAGTTCCTGAGCTTCTGCAGGTGTCTTCTTTAGATGAAGAGATCCTCCAGCAGAGCTGTCCAATGACATCTTGGACAGTTCAGACAGACCATCATAGAAGATACCTATGATGCTCCATTCTGAAAGCATGTCAGAAGGACACCTTCTGATCAATTGCTTGTATCTTTCCCAAGCTTCATAGAAGGATTCACCTTCCTTCTGTTTGAAGGTCTGGACTTCCACTCTAAGCTTACTCAATTTTTGAGGTGGAAAGAATTTTGCCAAGAAGGCATTGACTCAAGAGTTCAGGCTTTTCTTCGGTTGTGAATCCAACCATATTCTAGCTCTATCTCTTACAACAAAGGGAAAAAGCATAAGCCTGTAGACCTCATGATCAACCCCATTGGTCTTGACAGTGTCATAGATTTGCAAGACTTCAGCTAAGAACTGATGAGGATCTTCTAATGGAAGTCCATGAAACTTGCAATTCTGTTGCATTAGAGAAACTAATTGAGGCTTAAGCTCAAAATTGTTTGCTTCAATGGTAGGGATAGAGATGCTTCTCCCATAGAAGTTAGGAGTAGGTGCAGTAAAGTCACCAAGCACCTTCCTTGCATTGTTGGCATTGTTGTTATTTTTGGCTGCCATGGCTTCTTCTTGTTTAAAAATTTATGTTAGGTCCTCTCCAGAGAGTTGTTGCTTTAGCTTCTCTTAGCTTTCTCTTCAAGGTGCTTTCAGGTTCAGGATCAGCTTCAACAAGAATGCCTTTGTCCTTGCTCCTGCTCATATGAAAGAGAGAAGAAGAAAGTATGGAATCCTTTATGTCACAGTATAGAGATTCCTTGAGATGTCAGAGGAAAAGAAGAATAGAAGGAGGAGGTAGAGAGGATAGAATTCAAACTTATCAAGAGGGATAGAGTTCGAATTGCGTATTGAGGAGGAATGTTAGTCCCTTAAATAGAAAGATGTGAGAAGGAGGGGAAGAATTTTGAGAAGATATGATTGATAAAATATGGTTTTAAAAAGATATGATTGACAAACAATTAAAAAGATTTGATTTTAAAATCAATGCCTTGGCTAACAAGAAATTTGAAAGATATGATTCTAACATTCAATTATTGAACCTTTCTTAACAAGGAAGAAATTTTTGAATCACGTCTCTAATTGTTAGCAAGGATTTTTGAAGATAGTAAAAAAAATAAAAAAAATGGAAAGAAATTGATTTTGAAAAAGTATGAAAATTTGAAAAAGATTTGAATTAAAAACAAAATCTTCCCTCTTGTGCCATCCTGGCGTTAAACGCCCAGAATGGTATCCATTATGGCGTTTAACGCCCAAAATTCTACCCTTTTGGGCGTTTAACGCCCGGCCAGGTACCCTGGCTGGCGTTTAAACGCCAGTTTTCCTTCTTCACTGGGCGTTTTGAACGCCCAGATTTTTCTGTGTAATTCCTCTGCTGCATGTTCTGAATCTTCAATTCTCTGTATTATTGACTTGAAAAGACATAGTTTTAAAAATTTTTTGAATTTTTAATGATGAGAAACAACAAAATAAAACTAATCATGGAAAACTAAGATCAAATAAACAGTGCATGCAAGACACCAAACTTAGAAATTTTCATATCAAAAATACTAACAAATTGAGAATGCATATGAGAAACCACTAAACACACAAAACAAGAGAATTTAAAGATCAGTGCAAGGAAATCATCAAGAATAACTTGAAGATCAATGAAGAATATAATGCATGTAATTTTCGAAAATTAGAAGAATAAAGACATGCAATTGACACCAAACTTAAAATTAGATACTAGACTCAAACAAGAAACATAAAATATTTTTGATTTTATGATTTTATAAATTTTTTTTGTAATTTTTCGAAAATTATTTGGAAAAGAAAATAAAGATTTCAAAATTCTTAATGAGAATTCCAGGAATCAAGCAATGTTAGTCTAAAACTCCGGTCCAGGAATTAGACATGGCTTACTAGCCAGCCAAGCCTTCAATGAAAGCTTCGGTCCAAAACACTAGACATGGCCAATGGCCAGCCAAGCTTTAGCAGATCATTACTTTCAACAGCAAAATTGATAGAAATCAACAAGCTCTTGTGATGACAAGTTGAAACCTCGGTCCAAAAGATTAGACATGGCTTTACAGCTAGCTAGACTTCAACAAATCATCATGAAACTCTAGAATTCATCCTTAAAGAGTTTGAAGAACAAAATAAATTTTTTTTTGTATATTTTTCGAAAATAAAAACTAAAAAGCTTAAACAAAAAATAAAATTACCTAATCTGAGCAACAAGATGAACCGTTAGTTGTCCAAACTTGAACAATCCCCGGCAACGGTGCCATAAACTTGGTGCACGAAATTGTGATCATCAATGGCGCCAACAGCTTGGTACGCACAATTGTAATCTCAACTCTTTGTCACAACTCCGCACAACTAACCAGCAAGTGCACTGGGTCGTCCAAGTAATAAACATTACATGAGTAAGGGTCGATCCCACGGAGATTGTCGGCTTGAAGCATGCTATGGTCATCTTGTAGGTCTTAGTCAGGCAGATTCAAATGGTTATGGAGTTTAAGATAATTAAAATATGAATAAAACATAAAATAAGATAGAGATACTTATGTAATTCATTGGTGAGAATTTCAGATAAGCGTATGAAGATGCTTTATTCCTCCTGAACTTCTGCTTTCCTATTGTCTTCATCCAATCATTCATACTCCCTTCCATGGCAAGCTTATGTTGGGTTTCACCATTGTCAATGGCTACCTCCCGTCCTCTCAGTAAAAATGGTCCAAATGCGCTGTCACCGCATGGCTAATCATCTGTCGGTTCTCGATCATGTTGGAATAGGATCCATTGATCCTTTTGCGTCTGTCACTATGCCCAACACTCACGAGTTTGAAGCTCGTCACAGTCATCCCTTCCCAGATCCTACTCGGAATACCACAGACAAGGTTTAGACTTTCCAGATCTCAGGAATGCTGCCAATTGATTCTCGCATATACCACGAAGACTCTGATCTCATGGAATGGAAGGCTCAGTTGTCAGGCGAGGCAACCATGCATCATGAACCAGGAGGCTAAAAGATACACACTCAATCGAAGGTAGAACGGAGGTGGTTGTCAGGCACGCGTTCATAGGTGAGAATGATGATGAGTGTCACGGATCATCACATTCATCAGGTTGAAGTGTGAGTGAATATCTTGGAATAAGAATAAGCTTGAATTGAATAGAAAAAAAATAGTACTTTGCATTAATTCATGAAGAACAGCAGAGCTCCACACCTTAATCTATGGTGTGTAGAAACTCCACCGTTGAAAATACAAAACTGATAATGGAGGTCCAGGAATGGCCGAATGGCCAGCCTCCCCAAAGAGGGTTCAATCATCAAAACATGATTAAAAGATGATTAAAGGATGAAAATACAATAGCAAAAGGTCATATTTATAGAAAACTAGTAGCCTAGGGTTACAGAATCAAGTAATTAATGCAGAAATCTTCTTCCGGGCCCACTTGGTGTGTGCTTGGGCTGAGCATTGATACTTTCACATGTAGAGACTTTTCTTGGAGTTAAACGCCAGCTTTTGTGCCAGTTTGGGCGTTTAACTCCAGCTTTTATGCCAGTTCTGGCGTTTTGATACCAGAATTTTTATGCTGACTTGGAATGCCGGTTTGGGCCATCAAATCTCGAGCAAAGTATAGACTATTATATATTGCTGGAAAGCCCAGAATGTCTACTTTCTAACTCAATTGAGAGCGCGCCAATTGGGCTTCTGTAGCTCTAGAAAATCTACTTTGACTTCCGGGAGGTCAGAATCCATCAGCATCTGCAGTTCTTTTTCTGCCTCTGAATCAGATTTTTGCTCAAGTCCCTCAATTTCAGCCAGAAAATACCTGAAATCACAGAAAAACATACAAACTCATAGTAAAGTCCAGAAAAGTGATTTTTATTTAAAAACTAATAAAAACATAATAAAAACTAACTAAAATATACTAAAAACATACTAAAAATAATGCAAAAAGCGTATAAATTATCCACTCATCAGCAGGCTATAAGTGATCAAAGCCATGCTAATGGTCCTTGATCTCCTCTACTACAGGTTGAATGCCATTTCCCGTGGTCATTCAATCTGACGGAAGGTGAAGGTCTTAGCAAATCATTCTATTGGAGATCCTACTCAAAGTGCCACAAACAAGGTCGAATCTTTTGGATTAGAGAACGCTGCTTCTATGGATTCTAGCCTATACCATGCAGACCCTAATCTAACAAAGAGATTAGCTGAACTGGTATCTCGAGAAGTCCCCAACAAAATCGTGGATTAACCGTCTGAGAGATGTATAAACATAGCTGTTGGTTCGTGCTTTCCGGCCAAGTATTCACATAAACCCAAGTAGACATGGGTGTTTGTCAGGCACGTTTTTCTTAATGTAATGAATAGAGCCAATTTGTCAGATTGTCCTGTTCATCACGATGAAGATCGGAATATTCATCTAGAGATAGATTAGACATGGATCGAAGAAGAAGAAGTAGAACTTTTATTAATTCATAGGACTCAGCAAGGCTCCTCCCCTCAACCTAGGAGGTTTAGAAACTCATACTGAAAGTAAAAACAAAGTAAAAACGAAAAATATGCTCTCCTAAATCGGAGAGTCTATAAAAAGTGTCTCCTACTAAATCGGAGAAATAATGAATTACATAGATAAAATTCCTTAAATACTAAACAAATGACTAGTAAGGGTAAAGTAGTCTATTTAGTGCTAAAATCTAGTTCTGAGGCCCACTTGGTGAGTGTTTGGGCTGAGTTTTAATGAGATCCACATGTCATGAGGTCTCTGGAGCATGGAATGCCAGCTAGGGGGTCCTCTCTGGGCCTTTAGACGCTGGGCTCTGCTCTTTGGGCACTGGACACCTGGAAGGGGGCACGAGGCTGGCGTTGGACCCCAATTTTGGGCCTTTTAATTCAAAGTAAAGTATGAACTATTATATATTGTTAAAAAGCTCTAAAAGTCAGATTTCCATAGTCGTTGAGAACGCTCCATTTGGACTTCTATAGCTCCAGAAAATCTCTTTCGAATGCAGGCAGGTCAAATCTGGACAGCATCTGCAGTGCTTTCTCTGTCTCTAAATCAAACTTCTGCTCCAGCTCCTTAATTTCAACCAGAAAATACCTGAAATTGCCCAAAAACACAAAAACTCATAGTAGAATCCAAAAATGTGATTTTAACACTAAAACCTAAAAACTCAATAAAAACTAAACAAAAAATACTAAAAACTATATGAAAATGATGTCAAAAAGCGTATAAAATATCCGCTCATCAAGGCCTCTATACGAAGTGAAATTCCAAGGAAAAAGGAAGTAGTGGAGGCATAAAAACCAAGAATCCCATATCCTCACAGGCTCAAGGGGGAGATCAAGGAGATGTAATACTCCAAATTCTTGAAAGTATTCAAGACACTCTATATCAACATTCCATTCATAGAAGCACTTGACCAAATGCCAATGTATGCAAAGTTTATGAAGGAATTATTGTCCAAACAAAAAATCCTTGAAAGGAGGTCAAACTATGGTCATGACTAAAGAATGTAGTATCATATTTCAAAGGGATTTGCCAAGTAAGAAGAAGGACCCATGGAGCTTCCAAATTTCCTGCACATTGGACACATAACCTTTTGAAAGAGCGCTATGTGATTTGGGGTCAAGTATCAATCTGATTCCTCTCTCTGTGATGAAGAAGATAAAAATTCATGAGATGAGACCTACCAAAATAGTTCTAGAATTGGCTGATAAATCCATGAAGCATGCACAAGGAGCGGTGGAGAATGTCTTGGTTAAAGTTGTAACACCCTAATGTTAAAATCCTTATGCTTGAGTCATAAGTCAATGATAATAAGGTGGTCGACTCTCAAGGTGAATTATAATACATAATTATAAATAATTGAAAGGAAGTATAAATTGAAAAGCCTGAAAAGAGTGAAAGTAAAATCGCGAAGTCGTAACACTCACGTATCGATAATTTGAGGATAAAGCGTGAGTCGAAAACAATACAAAGACAAAGCCATAAGGAAGAGCAAAAATAAGACAATATATATATATATATATATATATATATATATATATATATATATATATATATATATATAACATAGGTAATAGCCATTAGTTGCGACACAAGAAGTTTAGGCTGGCTAGGGTACAGAATAAAAGTAGTTGATAACAGTATCTCCTAATCTCTCCCAAACGATACATAAAGGCCTCTATAGGCAAGTTCCACAAGAGATCAACACAAAATATAAGTTTTTCAAAATAAAGGTGGAGAGATTCTAAGCAAAATATAAAGTAGAGAATACAAAGGACTTCGCCATCTCTCAGATGAACCACAGCTCAGTGCTGAGCGCATGGTCTTGCATCTGAAAAACAAGAGATATAACAGAATGAGAACCCCCGACCCATGGGTTTCCAATACGGTAGAAGTGCCAAATAACTATAATGCACTATAATAAAAACTCACTAAGCATCTTAAAATTCTTATCTCTTCATATCCATCTTAAGTTCTCACTAATCTATAACTTGGCAACTATCATAAGGGGATTCTAATTCTAACCCAATATCCTTTATACTTTCATTACCTTTCAACCGAATAATCTAAGAACTGAACCATCCCTCAAGTAATTTTAAATTTTATACAAACACAAATAATACAGACAAGTAATGTGCACGTAAGGCAAGTAAGGCAATCAGCAAATAATCATGAAACATGTACAATTAGGCAAACCAAAACAATGAAACAAACCTAAACAATTCAAACATATGCACATGATGTATGCCTTTCCTACTAGTCGTGAGCTCACGTGTCAATTACTTTGCTAGAGCCTGACATACTGATAAACCCCAATTTTGTGGTTTATCTTGTGCTTATTTTGGGGGATTTCATCACCTTTTCCCACATTTATTCAATGAAATAGCATGGTTTTATAATTCTCCCCGATTTTATGCTTAAGTGTAAAAGCATGCTTTTTAGGCCCTTAAATTGGTGATTTTGATTCACCTTAATTCCCTTCGTTGCCTTGATATGTTTGTTGAGTGATTTCAGATTTAGGAGGCAAAGATTGGATTGAAGGAATGAAGGAAAAGATTTCGAGTGTGAAGATGATATGTTACCTTCTTCCATCGTCGAGGATGACGTAATGAGATAAATTCTTGTTTATTATTGTGACATGATTAATTAGTCTTGTTTGACATTCTCCCTATGTGAAGATGACATGATACCTTCTTTCGTTTGTTGGAGTTAACTAAATAAGATGAATTAATCATTACATGACTATGATAGAAAGCCTATGTTCTCAATCTTTGCCATGAATGTCTCTCCTTATTAATTGCTTTCTTTAATTGCTTGCTTGATTTACTCTCCTTGTCATTTAAATTCGTGCCCCTTTATTTTATTGCTCCTTTTATCAATCAAAACCCCTTGGTCCTTCATAGCCAATAATTTGAACACTTCATTGCAATTTCTTGTGAGACGACCCAGAGTCTAAATACTTCGGTTAATTCTTATTGGGGTTTGTACTTGTGACAACCAATATTTTTGCATGTGAGGATTCTTTGTCGGGTTAGAACTATACTTGCAACGATAATTCATTTGTGAAATTCTAAATCGTACGAGAAACCGAACATCACATACTCGGTAGCTAACCTGGATATCGTTCTCTTGAAAATCGGTGGGCAGTACACCACCACGAACCCCACCATTGCGAGCGGTACACCACCATGAACCTCGCAAGATCTTCAATTGGAAAACAACATACACACATGGGTGGTAAACCACCCCGAACCCCACATAACATTCTCTTTTAAAAATATGTGGGTGGTAAACCACCACGAAACTTGCCAGGTTAAGCTCAAAACAATTTTATTTTCAAATTCATTACAAATTATTCATTCATATCCATTCATAATCATGCAAGATCATTCAATTCTTTTGAATATCATACTTCAACATAAATCCTCATCATCCTTCATTCAAAATTCAATTATCAACCCTCTCTCATTATATCCCATTTATCAATATTGCATTATTCTCATAATTGCCTCGTTCATCACTTTTGTTATCTCATCAAATCAATTATCCTCTCTTTCAACTCTTCCAATACCAATTTTTTATCTTCTCCGACTCACTAACCTTATTTCATAACACAAAACCTAACCAATAAACCTTAAACAGAATTTTCATAGGTGAAAAATCAGAAGGATATTCAATAGTTCAAAAATAGTGCATTTTCATCAAAATAATAGTTTTGGAGGTTTACAGGCTTGCCAAGAAGGTCAAACGGTGAAAAACAGAGTTTTTGTGCAAAATAGGGTAGTGTGCGTACGCATAGGGCTGTGCGCGCACACATAACAGAACGACCTTCCCAATCTATGCATATGCACACACACCAGAAATTCTGGTTTCCTGCCCTTAGGAAAATTTCAGTTTTCTGTACCTAATTTTCGACGTCGATAACTTCCTCTACAAAATTCCGATTTCCACAAACTATATACCATTTAAAAGCTCTTGAAATTATCTTTAATTTGAAATAGATTTCATTAAAATCCAAAGTCCGAGGCTCAAGTTATTGATCGCCGAAGTTTATTAAAAATTTATTTTTTCCAAAACTTCAAAACTCAAGTTTTCCAAACCAAAACCAACCAAATCCTATTCAAAACCATCTCATGCCATATCATAACTCACCAAACATCAACCCATCATTTGTCAATCATTTAATTACCTAAAAATACCAACATTTCCTCATCAATCCATCATCATATTCTTCATATTCATACATATACATGTTAATTCAATCAATTCAAGATATACTACATCAATTTGCCATCCATCCTTAACACATCGTCAATCATCATTATCTATACTCATCAACATCATAATTTCACATACAAACCCTTTTAGTTATTCACCAATCTCGTGCATAATTTTCCACAAAATATAACATTTGTATCAACCATTCACAATCATCATCAACTCATTATATTAGCAATTAAAAATTCACCATACTACCTCAATGTCATACATACATATACAAATACTTGATAAACTACAATTTTATGGTTTATTTTGGATTGAATTGAGTGGATTTTGTTAACTTTTGTCACACTTATTCATGTAAATTGTATGTTTTTAAGATTCCTTCCTAATTTTGTGCTATGATTGAAAATATGATTCCTAGGCCTTTAAATTACTAATTTTTAATACTCTCATATTACCATTCGATGCCGTGATATGTTTGTTAAGTGTTTTCAGGGTTATAGGGCAAGAATGGCTTAGAGGGTAGAAAGGAAGCATACAAAAGTGGAAGAAACACAAAGAATTAAAGATTTGAGAAGCTGGTCCTGACGCGTATGCGTGCCGGAAGTGTGCGCATGACCAGGAGAATCATCCACCGACGCGTACGTGTGACTTATGCGTACACGTGACCTTGTGTAAATTTCGATGACCCGTACGCGTGGCTGACATATACACGTGACAAGTGTCACGTGCCTCACTAAAGAGAAAATGCTGGGGGCAATTTTAGAGCTCATTTCTGGCCTAGTTTTGAGCCCAGTATGCAGATTAGAGGCTGGGAGTGAAGGTGGATGGAGGAGACCATTCATTCATACACACTAGTTGGAGATAGATGTAGAATTCTAGAGAGAGACTCTCTCCTCTCTCTAGGTTTAAGGGTTCTTTAGTTTTATTTCTTCTTAGATCTAGATCTTAATCTTCTTTCAATTCAGTTTTCCTTTACTTTTATTTGTTCTAGCACTTTAGTTCATCTACTTCTCTTGTTAATTTATTTATTTTGCTAATGTAGTTTATGAACTCTCTCGTCAATTTCAATTCTCTTTTAATACAATTTTATGTTTTCATGTCTTTTTATGTTTACCTTAGTTGCTATTGTTAATTTCTTGCTTATGTTAGTTATAGCTTTCATTAATTCTTGCATTTCATGATGTTTGCTTTTATTGCATTGTAGGTGTTTGATGAAATGTTTCTTTTAGCTATAGAGTCGATTTTCCTCTTCTTGGTTTGGGTTGGTAACTTAGGTGACCTTGAGTTGCTAATGTCCAAGTGATTTATATTTGGTGTCCATTGACGCTAGTCTTTGCTAAATCAATTATTGAGTGGCTAGAACTTATGTATTAGGATTGATGAATATCATTTGACTTTCCATCAATTGTTAGAGGATGATTAAATGGGATTGATCCTTACAATTATCATATTGTGGTTAGTAACAAGGATAGTGATCCTCAACCATCAACACTTGCCAAGACCTTTATCATTTATTCTCTTTTTATTTAGATTTCTTGTCTCTCATCACAAAAATCCCAATATCCCTTTATAGTCAATAATTGAGCACTTCATTGCAATTCCTAGGGAGAACGATCTAGGATTAATACTCCCGGTTATTTTAATTTGTATTGTGACAATCTTTTAAACTTTGATTGAGGATAATTTGTTGGTTTGGATTATGCTTGCAACGAGATTCCTTTGAGAAATTCTAGACCGACATTTATCCTACATCAAGTTTTTAGCGCCGTTGCCGGAGAATTGCAATGTGTGCTTATTGTTAGTTATTGTATATATGTCAATATTGTAAATAGTTGCTTTAGTTTCTTTGTTAGTTTTTGTCTTTATTTTCTCTTTTCACTCTGAATTCTCATCACTTTGGCTATGAGTTTGGTTCTAACTATGTTGTAGGAAATGGAAGCTACAATGAGAACATGCATCAAGGATGGAACAATCAAAGGTGGGAGGAGCCTCAAGCATATTATTCAAGTAGCTCTAATATTTATACACTAATAATATTATATTACTATTTTTCTTCTCTCATGAATCGAGTCTGGCTCGTCAAACTGAGACTAATTACGAAAACCAGAATAAAAAACTCATAGTGATACGGTTCAAAAACTAGGTTCTTCGTGACTTTGTCGTCGAGCTTGCCTCAGAAGAGGTTCTGGCTTAGAGATGACATCATGATAATAAGGATTGAAATGCTTGATAATATAGCAGAGGTGTTTCCTTCACTAATCTTTTGGAAAACTCCGTATCTTCAGAAAAGATCTCATGTATATGAAAACTAGGTTGTTACATATAGTGTAAGGCTTTGTGTGGTAGAGTGTTACAACACGCACACCTCTGTGCGCACGTACAGACCAGAGGCCTTCCCAGGGCTTGTGTAGACACACACCAGTAAAAATTATGGTATGCTGCAGAATCTAAAATTTCCAATTTTTGACACCAAATTTCAAACGTCCATAACTTTTGCTACAAAAATCATTTTTCTCTGTTCTTTGACGAGTTTAAAGTACTCATCACCATCTTTAATTCCAGACAAGTGTCACTTAAATACGAACTCCAAATGCCAAGTCATGACTTGTCGAAGTTGGCTAAAACTCACTTTTTACCAAAATTTTCTGCAAAACTCAAATTCACCATTTTCTCAATTTCACCTCTTCTAACACCAACATAAACCAAATCTCACCCATCATTTGCACTCCATCAAGACACCCAAATACTCAATTGTTAATCCCAATTCTCAATTATATCCTATCCATTCAAGACCCAAAACCAACCAATTATCAATCAACCACTTCTAATTTACATCAATTACAAGCTCAATATCATATCACAACAAAATCAATGCATATAGCTCAACCATTATACCACAACACAATTCAACATATATAACCCAACCTCAAAATATACCAAGACACATAATTCATTCAATTACGGCCTCCAGCCATAATTTCACTCACAATTAATCAATTTATCTAACAAACTTACCAAAACTTTCCCAATTATGGCCTCTGGCCCAATTCTTATTCAATAGTCGTTAACCAATCAAATTCACAGTTTCAACAATCATTTTCATCCAAAACTTAAAACCAACAAAATTCTCATCAATATCTCAACTTTACCTCCTCCTTAATACCTTCTTCATATAATTTCCAAACAAACATAAATCAACAACCCAATTTTATACTTCATTAACAACAATCCTATCTCATCAATATACCATAACAATTTAACACATACCAAAGCATATACTTCAATCATTCAAGGCCTCTGGCCACAAATTCACTCAACAATTAACAATTAATCAACTTCAATATTCACACTAAACCAATGTCATCAATAACACCAATCATATCAATTCAACACTATGTTAAGGTAATCTAATCTAGGTTTTCACATAACATCATATAATGTTTACCCAAAACTAAAATCCGTACCTTCGTTGACGATGATTTCCAACCTCATGAACCTTTCCTTCCAGCCAATCCAAGCCTCCACCAACTTCTCACTAATCTAAGCAAGCACTCAATTTGCACCAAATCAAACCAAGATTTCAAGCTACTCTATTCAATCAAATTACATCAAATTCTCAATTGTTTATACTAGGTTTTCACATAAAATTGAAAATAATTGGGAGAAAGTGTATCCTTACCTTGTTCTACATGCTCTCTGGTCAAAACTTCCCTAGAAGTTGTGCTTGAGCTTTTCCAAAGTATCAAAATCACAAACTTCAACACTTCACATTACCAAAATGCAAATTTAGTGCAAAAAATAAAAATGGGTCAGAGTTCTCACAAGTACTCACCAAAAAAGTAGATAGAATTAAAGAGGATGTTGAGATGAACGCGTGGCCGCAAACAGATCTTCAATCAGAGCTCCGGTTTGGGAGAAAATCGGATTTAAAGTTGAGTGTGAATAGTAACCTAGGGTTTTCTCTTTCTCTCTTCTCTTACTCGAGCTCTCGTCTCTCTCTCTCATTATAAAATGAATGTGATTTTACAAGTGAGGGAGGGTTTAGTTACATTTTTATATTAAGTGGACGAGGGGCATGGTGCGCAAAAATGAAACTCACACAACTGAATCGGCAAGTGCACCAGGTCGTCCAAGTAATACCCCAGGTGAGTGAGGATCGAACCCCACGAGAATTGCCAGATTGAGCAAGATGTGGTTATCCTGCAGATCTTAGTTAGGCGAATAAAAATCTGATTGTTGTTCTTGTAGGTGCATAAACAAAACAATAACGAAAGCAATAAAGAATTGATATAAAAACAATAGGGAGAAATCAGTTAAGGCCTCGGAGATGCTTGTTCTTCCGTATTAATACTTCTTATTGTCTACTTTAACAACGAATGATTCATTTAATGACAAGGCTGTAAGTGATTAAAGCTAGGGTCGGTGGTCATTAATCTCCTTAGATTCAAATCAAACGCCAGGGTCAGTGGTCACTTAATCTGAACGAGGGTGAAGTGATAAATCACTATTTTATGATTTATATTGTGTTTAATTGTGTGGTTTTATCAAGTCTTCACCCACTTATTCATATGATTTGCATGTATTTACAAATCCTTCCTAAAAATATTCTATGATTGAAAACTTGCTTCCTAAAGATCTTTTAATTGTATATTTTTTTTATTTTATCCTCCTTTATACCATTCGATGTCGTGATCCGTGTGTTAAGTGTTTTAGGTTTCATAGGGCAAGAATGGCTTAGAGAATGAAGAGGAAGCTTGCAAAGATGGAAGGAACACAAGAAGTTGAGGAGATGACCAGCGAGAAGTGACGCGGGCGCATGGCTCACGCGACCGCGCAAATTGGAGAAAATCGCAGTGACGCGCTCGCGTGCCTGACGCGACCGCGTGGATTGGAAGCTGCACAAGTGACGAGAATGCATGGATAATGCGCACGCATGGCACGGAAAAATGCCGGATGACGCGAACGCGTGGACGACGCGGTCGCGTGGCGTGCGCGATCTGCAGAATTTACAGAAGTCACTGGTGTGAATTCTGGGCCGCGTTCTAACCCAGTTTTCGGCCCAGAAACGCAGATTAGAGCCAGGGAACATGCAGAGACAAAGGACGACATTCATTCCGTATGATTTTTATTTTTTAGATCTGATTTTCACTCTCCCCCTAGGTTTTTTTTCTATATACTCATAATTGAGGAATTGAAGATTTTGGCTTCGGTTATTGAGAAGAGTCTACTCCGGACTTGGTCATTCTAGTTTGTTTACTTACTTTTTACTTACTCTTTCATATCCTTAATCTGTCCAGGGTTAACATTGGATTACTTTTAGAGTTCATTAATGCAAGACTATTTTTATTTTAATTGATCTCTTTGATTATTATTTATCATGTCTCTTTTTATTTCACCTTTTTATTTTGTAAATTCTACATTTATGATAATAGAGTAGTTTCCCAACTTGATTGGGAGTTGATTAAAAGGAGAACCTTGAGTTAGAATACTCAAGAGTTCAATTATAATTGGTTCGTTGTTGGTTGTCTTGTTAGTCACTAACTCTAATCCTTCCCAAGGGAGAGGATTAGGACTTGTGAATAGAAGTTGACTTTTAACTTGACTTTCCCTCATTCGTTGAGGGTTAACTAAGTGGAAACAACTACTAATTATTGATTGATCTTGAGAAAATTCCAACAAGGATAGAACTTCCGATTAATCTTCTCCCGGTCGAGATTTTATTTAAATTACATAAATTCTCTAATTTAATTTCCTGTTTATCAAACTAAAAAACCATTTTGTAAACCATGAGACTCATACTCCTAGTATTTTATTTCTAAAATTTGTGATAACTCTTTTCTAAATTGACAAGTGGATTTTTGCTGGTTAAGAGTTGTACTTGCAACGCCATTTTTCTTAATAATTCTTAATCTGCAAATTTCTGCCGCATCAATTTTTGGCGTCGTTGCCGGGGAGTTTCAATAGAGTGCTAATTTATTGGTTGGAATTTATTTATTTGCATTTTATGTTATTTTATTTTGTTACCATGAGCTGTATGTTTCTTTCATTGAATGACGCATTCACTGCCTGATCCGAGTTCAGCTGCTTTTGATCCTGAAATTGAAAGAACTCTTTCCCGTATTAGGCAAGCTCGGCGTCGGTTAGCCTCTGAGGGTGGTGAAGTGGTTGTTGCCAATTCACCAGTCTTATCTGAGAGCGAATATGAACCGCTATTTGAGGAGGAAACAAGCTCCTCTACTACTGATTCAGTTGATTCACGTGCAGGTGACATGGCAGCACCTAGGAGGATTATCCTCCAGGAGGCAGGAGCCCTAGATTTTACCCTGCAAGCATATCAAGCGCGTCACCCAGATCTGGCTGCAGATTTTGAACTGAAGACGTCGCTAATCAACTTGATACCCAAGTTTAATGGCTTACCTGCTCAGGAGCCCATAAAGCACCTCAGGGATTTCCAGACTGCCTGTTCTACTGTTAGGCGTCATAGTGCAGATGAAACTACTATTTTGCTTATGGCCTTCCCGTTTTCTCTTGAGGGAAAGGCGAGGGAGTGGTACTACACTCAACCGGAGGCAGTAGTTACCGACTGGGACGAGCTCAGGAGGGAGTTTCTGGACAAATACTTTCCAGCTGAAGTTACAGACAGACTAAGGAAAGAGATCTCCTGCATTATCCAAGGAGAATTAGAGACCCTCTACGAATATTGGGAACGTTTTAGAAACCTCTTGGACTCATGTCCCCACCACAAGATTGATGAGATGGTGTTGATCAGTTACTTTACACAAGGTATGAAGCCTCAAGATAAAACTACATTAGATGCTGCAAGTAATGGCTCTCTGAAGAAGTACAAGATGGCGACAGAAGCGTGGCAGCTGATCGCTGATCTGGCTGAATCTACCAAGAACACTAGACACAAGACCAACCATCCTAAGACTATTACGAAGGTGTCCTCTAGTGGTGAGACTGCTGCTTTCACTAAAGCTCTGGTAGAGGTGACCAATCTACTGAAGCAGATAAACTTGAATCAATAACAGTCTCAACCTCCCCCACCCCAACATAGTCAACAACTGGTTCCTCAGAGGGTATGCGGGGTATGCGCTAATTATAGTCATTATACTGATGAGTGTCCACAACTTCAACAAGAGGACAACACCTTGGCAGCCACTCACAATTTCTATGACCGCCCAAATCAAAGCTCCTACCAACAAGGCGGCAACTACAACCAAGGTGGGAACTATAACCAGAGTTGGCAAGACAACTCCAACTATAGCTGGAGAGATAATTCCAACCATGGCTGGAGGGACAACTATAACAGAGGAGGCAGAGGCAACTAGGGAAATCAGAGGTGGAATAATAACAACAACAGACAGCAGAACCAGAACCAGCCTTACAGAGCACCTCACCTGAGGCAAGCCCAAGCACCTCAGAAAAACCAACAGCATGTCCCTTAAATCACTTACCCCTCCTCTTCCAATGACGAGTTGCTTCAGTCTATTGCACAAGGACAAAAGAACATGGAAGGTACACTCAACGGTCTAACATATGCTATACAAGCTCTCGTCTCTCAGATGTGATCATCCAGCACTTCTAACACTCAACCTACAAGCTCTAGTGGAATTCCTTCTCAACCCTTACCCAATCCAAAAGTTGGCATCAATGCCATCACCCTAAGGTCCGGAACCACACTGCAAGAGAGGAATCAGGAGGAGCTAAGCCCACAGGAACACACCCCAGATGCAGACAGGGTTGAAGTGGAGGATGTGGAAGAGGAAGATGAAATACAATACATGGTTGAAGAAGAAGCAGTTCAACCAAGGAATGGAGAACCAAAAGAAGCAGAAGTCGTAAGAGACGCTATTCCTATCCCATTTCCACACCTTGCAAGGAAATCCAGGAAATAGATGGAACTTGACCCTAAAATGGTAGAAATCTTCAAAAAGATTGAGGTAATTGTTCCCCCTTTTTTATGTTATTCAGCAAGTACCTAAATATGCAAAATTTCTAAAGGATCTGTGCATACATAAGGATAAGATTAATGAATTAGAAACTATTCCTTTAGGTAGTTCCATATCTGCTTTAATGGGGGATATACCTGAAAAATGTAGTGACCCTGGACCATGCATAGTTAACTTAACCATTAGGGGTGTAATATTTTCTGACTGCATGTGTGATTTAGGCGTGTGTGTTAGTATAATGTCTTTGTCCATATATGATGCTTCGAGGCTCCCTCCTTTAAAAAGGTCGGCAGCTCATTTTGTGTTAGCAGATAAGAGCATTATTACAGTGGTTGGAATTGCTGAGGATGTGCTGGTGGGCATTAAAGGGCTCACATTTCCCATTGACTTTTATATCTTGTAGATGCCCCAAAATGACTAAGGGAAGCCGTCATCAATCCTGCTTGGAAGACCATTCCTGAACACAATGAGGACACCTTGCCATTTTCACCAGCTCCAGAAGACCCAATGCCCGATCAGGAGCAGAAATTGGAATTAAAGCCTCTACCACCCCACCTCAAGTATCCTTATCTTGAGGATGATCAGAAGCTCCCAGTAATCATTGCAAGGGAACTCACTTCCCAACAAGAGGAGCAGTTACTTATTGTGCTGCGGAGACACAAGAAGACAATTGGGTGGAGCTTGGCAGACATAGTAGGCATCAACCCTCAAGTTTGTGAGCACAGAATATTTTTAGAAGAGGGAGCAAGGTCTGTTCGTCAACCCCAGAGAAGACTGAATCCCACTATATCAGAGGTTGTCAAAAAGGAAGTGACCAGACTACTTGAGGTAGATATCATCTACCCCATCTTAGACAGTGAATAGGTAAGCCCAGTATAAGTGGTGCCCAAGAAGTCTGGAGTCACTACAGTGAAGAATGAGCATGGAGAGCTCATAGCAACCAGAGTACAGAATGCCTAGAGGGTCTGCATTGATTACAGGTGCCTCAACCAGGCCACTCGTAAGGATCACTACCCCCTGCCATTCATTGATCAAATCCTGGATCGCCTATCAGGTAAATCACATTATTGCTTTTTAGATGGTTACACAGGCTATTTCCAGATTCATATAGCTCCTGAAGATCAGGAAAAGACTACTTTTACATGTCCTTTTGGGACTTATGCTTATAAGAGAATGCCCTTTGGCTTGTGCAATGCACCAGCAACTTTCCAAAGGTGTATGATGAGTCTTTTCTTTGATCTTATTAAGAACTGTATGGAGGTTTTTATGGATGATTTTAGCGTATATGGTGATTCCTTTAATCTTTGCTTGGATAGTCTATCTAGAGTGTTAGACAGGTGTGTTAGTTCAAACCTTGTTTTAAATTTTTAAAAGTGCCATTTTATGGCCAAACAAGGTATTGTACTAGGACATGTTGTCTCTAACACTGGTATTTCTATAGATCCAGCAAAGGTAAATGTCATTTCTAGTCAGCCTTACCCCTCCTCCGTGAGGGAAGTTCGTTCGTTCCTTGGCCATTCAGGTTTCTACCGGCAGTTCATCAAGGACTTCAGTAAGGTAGCACTGCCCTTATCCAGACTTCTGCAGAAAGATATTGAGTTCGAGTTCAGTGAGGATTGTATAGAGGCGTTCGACAAGATGAAGATCGCCTTAACTCAAGCTCCAATTGTGAGAGGACCAGAATGGAGCCAGCCCTTTGAGATTATGTGGGATGCTTCCAACCATGCTGTGGGAGCAGTGCTAGCCCAGCACGCAGGTAAGGATCCTTTCATAATTGTTTATGCTTCCAAGACATTAGATGCTGCTCAGTCTAATTATAGTACTACTGAGAACGAGCTTTTGGCTATTGTTTTTGCTCTGGATAAATTCTGAGCCTATTTACTTGGTACTAAGGTGGTAGTGTACTCAGACCATGCAGCTCTAAAGTATTTATTAGCCAAAAAATAGTCCAAACCAAGGCTAATACGATGAATATTGCATCTACAAGAATTTGATTTAGAAATTAAGGATAGGAGTGGTTCTCAGAATTTAGTAGCAGACCACTTGAGTCGCCTTGAGCACATTAAGGATGAATTCACTCCTATCAATGATGCTTTTCCTTTTGACAGCTTGCATGCAATATCTGAAGTAGTTCCTTGGTATGCACCTGTAGCTAATTATCTAGTTAGCCATACTTTCCCTCCAAATTTTACTAAGCACGAGAGGGACAAGTTGAAAAGCGAGTCCAAATATTATATATGGGATGACCCCTATCTGTGGAGGTATGGTGCTGACCAGATAATTAGAAGATGTGTGCCTCAATCAGAATTCCAGTCCGTTTTAGAGGCCTGCCACTCATCTGAGAGTGGTGGACATTTTGGTCCTCAAAGGACAGCTAGAAAAATCCTAGACTGTGGATTCTGGTGGCCCACTCTTTTTAAAGATGCTACTATTTTTTGTAAATCTTGTTCCCCATGCCAAAGGTTTGGTAACATATCCACGAGGGATGAGATGCCCCAACAAATTATGTTGTTCTGTGAGATTTTTGATGTTTGGGGTATTGACTTCATGGGACCGTTTCCAAACTCAAGCGGTTTTACATACATATTGTTAGCTGTGGATTATGTTTCTAAATGGGTGGAAGCAATTCTTACCCGTGCCGATGATGCTAACACTGTTGTCTCTTTTGTTAGAAACCATATTATCTGTCGCTTTGGACCACCACGAGCAATCGTGAGCGATCAAGGTACCCATTTCCGTAACAGGAGACTGAGCACCCTATTGAAGAAGCATGTCGTTATTTACAAAGTAGCCACATCATACCACCCGCTGAATAATGGACAAGCGGAAGTGTCAAATAGAGAAATAAAGCATATCCTAGAGAAAATAGTCAAGCATCATAGGAAGGACTGGAGCGCCAGGCTACAAGACGCGCCTTGGGCATATCGGACTGCATACAAGACACCTATAGGAATGAGTCCCTTTCGCTTGGTTTATGGAAAAGCTTGTCACCTCCCAGTAGAGATAGAACACAAAGCATTCTGGGCGGTGAGAGAGATCAACATGGACTATGAGAAAGCCGGAGCTGAACGGAAGTTGCAACTGCAAGAATTAGAGAACCTTCGCTTAGAAGCTTATGAAAACTCCAGGCTGTATAAAGAGAAGGTGAAAACTGTGCATGATAAGAACATCAAGAGAAGAGAGCTTCAACCTGGGGACTTAGTCCTCCTTTACAACTCCAGATTGCGGCTCATGCCAGGCAAGCTGAGATCCAGATGGGACGGTCCCTATCGAGTAGAGAGGGCGGATCCATACGGAGTCTTTCACTTGAGCCATCCTTCAAGTTCCGAACTTATAAAGGTAAATAGACATCGCTTGAAGTTATTTCATGGCGAAAAGATGGCAAAAAACCAGGAGCTAGAGATCTTCCTCTTGGAAGATCCACCCACAGTAGAAGACTGAGCTAGTGGAGCGTCCAACTTAAGGACGTTAAAGCAAAGTGCTGGGTGGGAGACAACCCACCATGGTATGATCATTCCTCCCCCTCTCCTTAATTTACTTTTTCAATAACTCTTCTCAGTACCAGTGCCTATAGTTTGCATCTGCATTTGCATATTGCATAAAAAAAAGAGGGGCACGCGACGCAACAGTGTCGCCGACGCGTCCGCGTCATATGTGCCTCGAGGAAGAAAAGAGATTTCACAGAGAGTCATGCGAGAGCATGGCTGGAGGCGTGCCTTTGGCACAATTTGATCTACCCGACCGCGTCGCCCGTACATCCGCGCCATGTGGGAAAAAAGCCTCCCACGAGTCCGCGTCACACACACAAACGGGTGCCCTAAAATATCGACGTAAAAAGGGTGTATGGCAGAGAATTGAGCTGGAGTTAGGCTGGACTCATGCTAGAAGCACAAGCCCTACCATGCGAACGCGTGCCCCACGCGTCCACATCGCTTTTCTACGTATGGCCACTCGCGCAATCGCGTCAACCACGCCACCGCGTCACCCTAGAATTTGGCAAAATGAGGTTCATACAGAGAGTTGTGCGAACGCGAGGCTGCCCTCGCGCCACCAGCACAATCCATGTCACGCGTCCACGTGACCGACGCTTCCGCATTACTTCACCTAAGCGCTATTCGCGCGCACGCGTGACCCACGCGTCCGCGTCGCATGCGCCGCACAACTCATCTAAATCTGCCAAATATCTTATCTTTTTTCTTCCCCAAATCCTACTTTTTCTTTTTACTTCTTCTTTCTTCCCCCCTTCTTCCTTCTTCCTTCTTTCTCACTATCTCCCTTTTTCTTTTTCACATCCATTATCAAGGTTTATTTCTTCTTCCTTCTTTACTTTTTCATTATTATTTTTCTTTTTCTTTTATTCATGTTTTCTTTTTACTTTCATTATCTATATTTTCTTTTTCTTTCTTTTTCTTTGTTCGTTTAATTGGTGTTGGAAATTTAATTGAGTATCTGTTTTCTTCTACATTTTGCTTCTGAAATATTAAGAAATTGTTTGACAATTAAATATTACTTCTTAAAGGGTTGCTTGCATGTTCAATTTAATATTTTCTATACCTTATTTACGATGCATGCTAAGTGTTTGTGAAAAAGCCCGTATGGCATTGTGCACTATTTTCAGATTTCTTTTAATCTACTACTCTGAATGCTTGCTTTTCACAAAACCCTTTTTCTATTTTATTAATTATATATAATTGTTAATACAAACAGATCGTTAGTTTGGAAGACTTGGTAATCTCCCTCGGACATTGAATGCTTGATGCTACTTATGCCTTTGCCGGCATGCCAATAAACACCTTGCATTTAACTGTCATCCCATGCACTTGCTATTTTCCATTGATGACTTTTCACATGTAGTCATGACCATGTGTTAACGTCATTCTTCTTTGATGTGCATTGATTACCACCTTTCCCGTTCTCTTCCTTGCTCTAACCCTTGACATTTTAACGTACTTTCTCTTTTTTTTTAGGATGGCCACCAAGAAAAGCAAGGAGAAAGCTACTCCCAAATCAACAGCAAGGAGAGGATCAAAAAGAGCATTAGTGCTAGAGCCATCGTCAACTGCAGTTAAGCCCTCAACAAAATGAATTAAGAGGATTATAAAGGTCGATGAAAAAGAGAAATCCTTCCCAGCAAAGGACACTGCGCGATTTACCAACCGCTACTGTGAGCAGATGTTCCCCATCCTGGCCGAAAGGAGTTACAACAACGAATACCTTCTTATCCTCCCAACCCGTATTGCTGAATTTGTTGAGCCGCGAATTGAGCGACAACAATGGGGGCTCCTACAGAGACAGCCACGGCAGATTAATCTTTCCTGGGTAGTCGAGTTCTACTCTAATTTCTACCTGCCAACCCTGCAGTCTGTCTATGTCCGTCAGAAGCAAGTTCCCATTACAGAAGAGGCCATTCAACGAGCTCTAGATCTTCCCCCTGCCCCAGAAGGCTGGACGCATTTCAAGAGGCCGCACTCAAGCGCCAGATGTACAAATTTGACTGGGACGCTGCTCTCAGAGTTATTGCACAACCAGGTAGCAGATGGATTTTTGGATACCATCGTTCCCGCCCTAAGGGAATATCGGCTTCAGCACTTACCTTGGGGGCTCGAGTATGGGCATAGATCATGTCCCATTACGTCTTTCCGAGCACTCATGAGTCCTCCTTCACTGCAAACATGGCCGTTCTACTATGGTGCATCCTCACAGACTAGCCTCTGACTCTACCAAGACACATCCGGAATGCTATAGGACACGTACAGATTGCGGGCAACTTACCTTTCCCGTGTTGGTTTCAGATCTCATCTCAGCAGCTGGAGTCTCCTACAGAGCTGGGGACACCAAAGCCATGCTTCCACGGGATGATCAGTACGTCCCTAACGGGAAATATCTCAGGCCACCAACAGCCACTACCAGCCAGTCCGCAGAACAAGCTGCAGACATTCCTCCTTCAACACCACAAGCACCTTCAACAAGTCAGCTGTTGCATCAAATACTGGAGAGGTTGGACCGGCAAGACTAGAAAGTGAAGCTACGAGAGCGCCGCAACCAGCGCCGATTCAATTACCTCAAGGAGCTACTCACAGGCAACCACAGACCTGACAAAGACCCTGACATTCCGGACTCCACTTCCTTTACTAGCACAAGGAGCCATGATGGTCCCGATTGTGGAGATACTGCTACCAGCCCCCCTTTGTTCCTGACAGATGGCACTGAGGACGGTGCAAAGCCTTAAGTGTGGGAAGGTCGGTCTGTACCTGACTTCCGGAGGTAATTTCTCTTCCTTAACACCAATAAAATAGGATATTTAGTTAGTTTTTCTTTTGTAAAATAGCATAGATTGCATAGTAATAGGTTAATTGCATGCATGTTCTACTTGATTAAAAAAATAAGTTTCTCCTAAGACCCTAATTTTGAAAATTTTCACTAATTTAAATCAAAATTTTTATGTTAAATTTGTTTGAAGTTGTATTTGGAACATAGTTTAAAAAGCTAAGAACACACAACCCGTGAGATTTTGAGCCTAAGTACATGGTTACATTATTTAACCATAAATATTTTTTCTTGTGTGTTTACTTCTCTATGATTGTAATTTAAAACTTGTTTTATCCTATATGTCCAATGTTAATGTGTTATTTGCATGCATATGATTGAGGCCATTATTTGTTTAGCTCACTTATCCCAAATAAGCCTGATAAACCCCAAATTCGTGGTTTATCTTGTGCTTATTTTAGGCGATTTTATTACCTTTTCTCACATTTATTCAAAGAAATAGCATGGTTTTACAATTCTCCCTTGATTTGTGCTTAAATGTGAAAACATGCTTTTTAAGCCCTAAAATTGGTGATTTTAATCCACTTTAATTCCATTCGATGCCTTGATATGTTTTTTGAGTGATTTCAGGTTCATAAGGCAAGTATTGGATGGAAGAAGTGAGGAGAAAAGCATGCAAAGTGGGAGAACTCATGAAGAAATGAAGGAACCGTAAAGCTATCAAGCCTGACCTCTTCGCACTCAAACGACCATAACTTGAGCTACAGAGATCCAAATGAGGCGGTTCCAGTTGCGTTGAAAAGCTAACATCTGGGGCTTCAAAATGATATAAAATTTGCCACATGTTACTTTGCGTTCAGGGGTGCACACGCGCCATGTACGTGTGCACGCCGATGCTGTCCGTGGCCCACTAAAGTGAAATCGCCCCCAGCGATTTCTGAAGCACTTTGGGCCCAACCCAACTCATTTCTAATGCTATTTCATGCAAAATTCAAGCTTGGGCAAGGGGGGAGCAATTTTTTTGTAGTGTAGCATCATGTAGTTTAGTTTCTAGAGAGAGAAGCTCCCTCTTCTCTCTAGAATTAGGTTAGGTTAATTCATTTTAGATCTTGGTTTAATTACATGTTATCATCTTGTTTCTTTTATGAATTCTTGCTTCTACTACTCTATTCTTCTTAGTCTTTATGTTAATTTTACTTTTATGTCTCTTTATGTTTATGAATACTCATGTTGGATCTTGTTTACATTTAATGAAATTTAATGTTGATGTTCTTTTAATTGATGATTTGAATTGTTGATTTACTTTCCTTGCAATTTGTAGTTGATAGATTTTACTATTTCTTGTCATTTACCATGCTTTCCTTTTATACCCACTAAGTGTTTGACAAAATGTGATAAAGATTTATGTTGGGCATTAAGGGTTTAATACATTCAAAGTAGTAAAATCCTAATGGAAGGGGGGGACAGAAAAGAATGGGATTAAAAGAGGAATTTATTAGCATAAAGAGACACAGCGGAAATATAAAGGATAGATAAAGGTTTTTCCTACTAGACCTCTAAGATACCTGTTCTTAGCAACCTAGGTCACCGGAAAGGATTCCCTACTAGACCTTCAAAGAACTTGTCCTTAACAACCTAGATCAGAGGGATGAAAATTGAATCACTCAATTTTCTCCATGCAACAAGCGAAGCAAATCACTCACCTCACTTAATCACACTAAAAAAACGTGCATAAAGCACTAAGGAAAATTTATTCATCAAAGTTATCAAAAATTATCTCACCAGAAGGTGTTTAAATAGATCCCAAACAAACTAGCTAAAAGATAAGATAAGATAACTAATTTAAATCAAATTTGATCTTATTGGATTAGATCATATTTGATTTAAATTTTAAAATCCTAAAGATATGATAACTAATTTAAATCAGATTTGATCTTATTAGATTAGATCAGATTTTATTTAAATTTAAAATCCCTAAAAATACTACTAAGCAAATCAAAAGTAAATCAAATCTTCCAACAAACTCTAACAACGAAACAAATCAAAATAAATGCCTAAAAATTTGAAAATTAATAATAAATTATGCCTCCCATTAAATTTGAAAAGCATTATTGGGCTTCTTGCTGTCCTGACTTAGCCCAATGGGCCTTATGAATTGTTGCCCTTTCAGCACCACTATTTTTGAGACGGACTCTTGGTCTTCTAGATGTCCAAGACTGGCATGGCACAATTCTTCTAGAATTCAGATCCTTGAATATGACAAGATTATCATTCCGTCCCTTAGCTCTGAGATGACGAAAATGTCCTCCTGACCACATATCATTCTCTCCCTCTTCAAAAAGATTCGTCCTCGAATCTTGCATGAGATGCTCTTCGTCCCTCCAAGGAATCCAAACCCAATCTCCAGGTTTAAATACCATGGTTTGATGACTCTTCTCTACCCACTGAATTGTGGCTATGTCCTTCATGTGTGCAAGTTCAATCTTTCCAACCATAGTTTCACCATCTTGTTCAAAGTGTGCAATTTGTCTTCCTTTCTTTTCATCCATATTAATGCCTCTATAGTTGATCAGTGAATCTACAAAGCCTGGGAAAGTTGATATAAAAACACTAGGAATTTCATTGTTAGATTTATGAGAAACTAAGGACTCTGTGGATTTCAATGAGACTAATGCACTCTTGTCTAAGCTAGAACTTTCTAGATCTCTCTCACAAGTGTGTTTAATGAACTCAGTTTCTTTTTCACTTATTGACTCCTCTCGCTCACTATTATCATCTTTTCTCTCAAAACTCTCGCTTTCAATCAAACATGGATTTTTTTTACTCAAACACTCATTCTCTTTCTCAATTTCTTTTCTCTCATATTTTTCAAATTGCTCACATCCCAAGGACCCAGTTAAGAAATTCTGCACGGTTGAATCTTCCAAGGACACATCACCCTCTACAGCATACTCAACAAATTCTTCCATCTCTGGCTTTGAAGAAGAATGAAAGATAGGCGTAGAAGAATTCCTCTTGTTATGGCAATCTATCATTTGTTGCACTTGCTCCCAGTTAATGGCCAATTTGACCAAGTCATCCATGGTCGTGTAACGGTAATGTTGGACTGTATCTGCAAGTTCTTTGCATAATCCAAACAAAAATCGGTCCATAAGAACCTCAGGACTCCTTTTGATATTAGCCTTGTCCATCAAATATAAAAACTCCTTGTGGTACTCCATCACTGATTGTGAACCTTGTTGCAACTTACAAAATCTTCCAAAAAATTCATTGTGGTAAGATGATGGTACAACTCGATTCCTCATGTGGTATGATGATGGCACAAACTGTCTCCGCATGATTTTCTTCATCTTCTCCCAGCTGCAAATTGGGCTCTTTCTGTACCGTCTTCTAGATTTTCCCAATTCAGTCCACCATATACGGGCAGCATCAGAAAAATTGGCTTGTACCAGTTGAACCTTCTTTTCCTCTGAAAGGATGCAATTTGCAAAAAACGACTCTAACTTTCTTTCCCATTCGAAATAAGCTTCAGGATTGTTCCTCCCTTTAAATGCAGGGATTTTCAATCGAAAACCCTTTTTCACATATGAGATTCCGTCATCATCACTATCGTATTCAATCATATTTTTATTTATTTTTTTATATTTTTTTCAGACACTGACTTAAAGATAGAATAAGTGCAAAAATAAAATTAAAAAAAAAAGATTTTTTTTTCATTTTTTTTTGTTTGACTCTAACGTGAATTTACAGAAATTAAAGAAAAAAAAAGGACTAAACAAGACCCATGGAATGTGTAGATAAATAAGAATTTAGCTACGACCTGTAACTGATACCAGATGATAAGGAAATAAAAAAAAGATAGATAAAGGGGGTTTTTCCTACTAGACCTCTAAGAAACCTGTTCTTAGCAACCTAGGTCACCGGAAAGGATTCCCTACTAGACCTTCAAAGAACTTGTCCTTTGACAACCTAGATCAGAGGGATGAAAATTAAATCACTCAATTTTCTCCATGCAACAAGCGAAGCAAATCACTCACCTCACTTAATCACACTAAAAAAAACGTGCATAAAGCACTAAGGAAATTTTATTCATCAAAGTTATTCCAAATGGTCTCACCAGAGGTGTTTAAATAGGCTCCTAACAAACTAACTAAAAGATAAGATAACTAATTTAAATCAGATTTGATCTTATTAGATTAAATCAGATTTGATTTAAATTTTAAAATCCTAAAGATATGATAACTAATTTAAATTAGATTTGATCTTATTATATTAGATCAGATTTGATTTAAATTTAAAATCCCTAAAAATACTACTAAGCAAATCAGGAGTAATTCAAATCTTTCAACAAACTCTAACAACAAAACAAACTAACATAAATGCCTAAAATTTGAAAATTAATAATAAATTATGTCTCTAATTGAATTTTAAAAGCATTATTGGGCTTCTTGCTGTCCTGACTTAGCCCAATGGCCCTTATGAGTTGTTGCCCTTTCAGCACCACTATTTTTGAGACAGACTCTTGGTCTTCTAGATGTCCAAGACTGGCATGGCACAATTCTTCTAGAATTCAGATCCTTGAATATGAAAAGATTATCATTCCGTCCTTTAGCTCTAAGATGACGAAAATGTCCTCCTGACCACATATCAAAATGCTTGGTTGGGCTTTAGAGTAGATTTTGAGCATTCTTGTCTTAGAAAGAGTAATTCGGCAATCTTGAGTCATGAAAGCTCAACTTATGTTGGTGATCTAGAGTTGTTAGCTAATATTGTTTCCATTGACGCTAATCTTTTGCTAATTTAATTAGTAAGTTGATTAGGACTTTTGGATTGATATTAACTAGTCTTATTAGACTTTCTCTCATGGAAGATAATATGATACCTTCTTCCAATGTTGGAGATGACGTAATGAGATAAATTCTTGTTTATAATTGTGACATGATTGATTAGTCTTGTTTGACTTTCTCCCTTTGTGTTGGAGTTGACTAGATAAGATGAATTAATCATTGTATGACTAGGATGGAAGGCCTATGATCTCAATTCTTGCCATGAATGTCTCTCCTTATTAATTGCTTTTCTTTATTAATTGCTTTCTTTATTTACTTGCTTGATTTACTCTTCTTGCCATTTGTTTTGTTGCCCCTCTCATCAACCAAAAACCCCCCTTACCCCTTCATAGCCAATATGCATACACTTTATTGCAATTCCTCGTGAGATGACCCGGAGTCTAAATACTCCGGTTAATTCTTATTTGGGGTTTGTACATGTGACAACCTAAATTTTTGTATGTGAGGACTCTTTGTTGGTCTAGAACTATACTTGCAACGAGAATTCATTAGTGGAATTCTAGACCACACAAAAGTGCCGATCATTAAAATGGCGCCGTTGCCGAGGAGTTGCAATGGTGTTATGTTATTCGCTATTGTATATATGTTAATATGCCTCTTTGCTAGTTTTTGCTTGTTTTAGGAGTTAGTTTTTATTAGTTCTTATTAGTATTTGTTTTATTTTCTCTTGCTATTATGAATTCTCACCACTTTGGCTATGAGCTTGGCTCAAATTATGTTCTAGGAAATGGAAACTATAAAGACAATATGCATCAAGGATGGAACAATCAAGGGTGGGAGGAGCCTCAAGGGATTGATCAACCTTCTTGGCAACAACCCCCTCCGATTTCTTATAGGTATAATTCTAATCCTAATGCATATCAATCTAATAGATGTGGTGACCCTTATTGTGATTGTCAACAACCACTACCACATGCCTATGAACCACCCCCTCAACCTAATTTTGAACCACCTTACTCACAAGCCCCCTACTACCAAACACCTCATTATGACCCTAATCCTTATCCACCATACCAACCACCTTATGAACCATATGAACCATACATGGAACCACCACCATTCCAACACAATTACTTTCAAGAACTACCTCAATATACACCACCTCCATACCCTTACCAAGATGAACCAACTTCCAATTATGAAACCTCCTTCCCAAATAATGAACCTTCTTTTTCCACACCACCTCCAATGGATGATTCTCTCCAAGAATGTGTTAGTTTTTACATTCTAAGGCAAGAAGAAAACCAAAAGGAGTTTAAGGAGCTAGAAGCCAAGATGGCTACCCTAGCGGAAGCCGTTAGCAATATGGTCTCCTCCCGCCTAAGCCTATGTGATCAAGGAACTCCCATTGTTGAATGTGGAGAAGCAATCAAGGAGCATAGTGAGGGAGTGAGTTTAGATCTTCAAGGTGTAGAAGAAGGGGTTAAACAAGGATTGCCACAAGGGGAGGAAGGCGAGATAATTGAGCCGGAAGAAGTGGTTGAAGCCTTTGAAGAGGTTGACCAAGAGATGGATTCAACCATTGAAGAATTCTTATGTACAATTGAATCCTCTCCAATTGGGTTTGACATAGAGGGTAAGAAAGAAGATACCTCACCTTCCATACCCTTGGCAAGCAATGAAGAAGAGATTGAATTGGAAGCGAGCCACCAAGAGGAAGAGGTTGAAGTTGAGGAAAGTTGTAAAGAGGTGGAGGTAATCAAGAAAAAGTACAAAGGAGTGGAGCTTGCAAGATCATTGGGACCACCCCTTTCTAAGTCACCATCCTACACAACATTCAAGTGGGTAAAATTCTTATCTCTAATCTTTACTTTCCTACTTGAATATGGTTTGATTGAAAATGATGGTCAACTTAGAGCTCTTTGTGGATTGAGGAGTAAGAAAGAGTCATGTAGTGGTTGGAAACATCATTCTAGGTTCATTATAGTTGCATGTTCAAAGTTTAATTGCAAGGTTTGGTGTGGAGCTAAATTGCATAGGTCTAGGAAGTTATTTGGAGACTTCTTTGAGAATTCCAAGACTAAACCACCCAATTGGAGCTATGATGATCAACTTGAAGATGGGTGTGAGAACAAGGTTTGGGATCCTAGATCGCAACACGAAGACCAATTTTGGGAGCTCATATCTTGGGAAGAACTTCACCTAAGCTTGGTGAAGATGGTTGGAAATTCTGACAACCGTTTGAGGAGCAAGCATTCTTGGAGGTTCAAGGATGAATACAAGCATAAGCCACCATGACAAGGAGCTTCTCATAAGTCCAACTTAAGGACAATAAACAAAAGTGCTAGGTAGGAGACACCCCACGATGGTAAACTCTTTCCACTCTCTTTTAGATTTTGGTTAATAAGTGATTGGAGTTGCCATTATAGGTAGTTCTTCTTATTTTCTATACTCTTGTGCATTTTGCTTTTATTGATAGGTTGTTTGTTGCATTCATGCTTTGATTAGAATAGTTGTTGTTAGATTGCATTTTGCTTGTAGTATAAGTTTTGTTTTTAGTGTATTTGAAAATCTTTCAAAACTAAAAAGATTTGTTGTAAATTTGATTTTTGATTGTTTTAGAATGCTTATAGATTAGGGGAGTGCCCTGTTTTTGAAAAAAAAAAGGCATCCGCGCACAAGCGCACTGTGCGCGCACGCGCCGGTGGTGCATCTCACACTCCTGGTACAAAAAGCAGAGAGTTGTGCCAAAGTTGTGCATATTCTGTGCCCGCGACCTGACGCGCAAGCGTACATGACACGTCCACGTCAGTCGCCATCCTCACATCCACGCGTATGCATGCTATGCGCATACGCGTCGCTTGTCCCGCCTGCCCACCCACGCGCACGCGTGTGTGACGCGTCTGCGTCGCCCTCCGCGCCCTGTTTTTCCCTTGTTCTGCCCTGTTTTCTTTTTTCCCTTCTTCTCTTCTTTTCCTTCTAGTTTCTTCCTCTTTCTTTCTTCTTCTTTCTTCCTTTCTTACTTTCTTTTCAAAATTTTCACTCTTTATTTTTCTTATTTTCATCTTCTTTTATATGTTGCATTTTCATATTATCATTCATTGCATTTTAATTTTGTTTTTATAGCTTGTTCATGTTTTCTTTTCTAAGTTTCTTATTTTAATAATGGTGTTGAATTTTCTTACTCAATTGTTGAGAATTTCTTGGTTAATCTTGGTGCTTCTTGACTTATTTGGTATTGATGGGCAATGAAATTTCTAATTTAATGCTTAATCTTGTTTGATCCTTATATCCTTTGTGCATTGATATGAGCTTACATGTCTTTCATGACCCACTCTTTTTAGTTGAACTTGATGCTTTTGAGTGCTCTTCATGCTTTAACTTTGTTCTTGCATCAAGTATTAGTTAATATGCCTTTACTTGAATTGCTTTTTCAGTCATATGTTGTAGCTACCATGTAGTGAGGACCTTACTCTTATTTGGCACTAGCCCTCGCCTATGTTCTATTTGCTTTGATATCTTTGTTATAGGCTTAATTTCCTTTTTTTTCTCTCTCCTTTTAGGTTGGCCACCAAGAAGGAAAGGAATGAGAAAGCTTCTAAATAGGGCAACAAACAAGTCCTTTCGTACAACCTTTTGGAGGAGCTCATCAATTGTAGCAACCCGTCCACCTTACTCTTCTTTGCATGCACCGAGGACGGTGCAAATTTTTAAGTGTGGGGAGGTCATCCGACCGATCTCCATGGGTAACAATTTTCTTTCAACACCAGTTTTTCAATTTTTGCCTTTGTTAGATTAGTTGTTGCATTGCATGATAGGTTGCATGTTAGTTAGAATTTGTATATATTTCATCATTTCATTTATGTTAGGACTACTTGGTTAGGGTGATGATTTCTTTTCCAAGAAAAAGAAATTGTTTTTAGGGCACCCTACCAATTTGAAAAAAAAAATTTTTTGTGAACTTGCTTGAAGAATGTATTTTGGAATATGCTTTTTGAGCTAAGAACACAAGCATGTGAGTTTTGATCTTAATTGCGTGGTTACATTTTATAACCACTTATTTTCTATTCTTGTGTGCATTGTTCTCTTTCTATGATTGTAAACTTTGATTTGTTTGATTCTTTATGTCCATTATTCCATGTATATATGCATTTATATGATTGAGGCCATCATTTCATTTAGCTCACTTACCCAAATAGCCTACCTTTCATCAACCATTGTTAGCCAATTTTGAGCCTATTTAATCCCTTTTGTTCTTAATTTTAGCACATCACTACCCTTAAGTGAAAAATAATAAATGTCCTTAATTTGGATCTTTGATTAGCTTAGGCTAGTAAGGGTGTGTATCATTTGGGTATGGGAAACTTGAAACATTGGTTGAGGTAAAAGTGTAATTTTTTTTGTTGAAAATATTGGGAATTGGGTACATATTCACGCACTATATGTAAAACCGTATGCATTGATATGTTTGTATATACTTTAGAAAAAAAATGAATGATAAAGAAAAAGAAAAAGAACATATATATATATATATATATATATATATATATATATATATAAGAAAAAAATAGAAAAAGAAAAAAAAAGAGAAAAAGAAATAAAAAGGGGACAAAAATGCTCCAAAGTAAAGTTCAATAAAAATCAATGCATATGGAATGTGAATTAAAAAGAAAGCATGAGTATGTGAAAAAATGGGAATCATGGGTAGCTAGGTTGTGTATTAGAATTGTATAGGTTGTTATATGTGTTTGGTGAGATCTTAGGTTAATCAAAGATTCAAATTTCAAGCTCACTTGACCATATACATCCCTACCTTGACCCTAGCCCCATTACAACCTATGAACAAGTCCTCATGATGAATGTATGCATGCATTGAATAATTGTTGATTGTTAGAAGAAAAAAAAATCTTGGAAAGCATGAGTAGAAGAGAATTGAGTGATCAACCCTATACACTAGAGCGGATACACTTCCGGTGAGGGTTCGATGCTCAATTCCTTGTTCCCGGCTTTCATGAGCTTTCTTCTTGCAAGTCTATTTGAACTTCATTTTGATATTTGAATTGGTAGGATTCATGAATCATCATATGATCTTAGCCTAACTTGTTCATACATTCTCTTGGAGATTGATTTACTTTTGACTAAATAGGTAGAATCATTTTGCATTTAGTTGCATGCATGTAGATAGGTTTACATAGTTTATTTGCATTGAATAAATGTTCATAACTTTTCTTGTCCTTCTTTATTCTTAGCATGAGGACATGCTTGGTTTAAGTGTGGGAAGATTTGATAAATCCCAATTTCGTGGTTTATCTTGTACTTATTTTAGGGGATTTTATCACCTTTTCTCACATTTATTCAATGAAATAGCATGGTTTTGTAATTCTTCCTTGATTTGTGCTTAAATGTGAAAACATGCTTTTTAAGCCTAAATTTGGTGATTTTAATCCACTTTAATTCCATTCGATGCCTTGATATGTTTGTTGAGTAATTTCAGGTTCATAAGGCAAGTATTGGATGGAAAAAGTGAGGAGAAAAGCATGCAAAGTGGGAGAACTCATGAAGAAATGAAGGAACCGTAAAGCTGTCAAGCCTGACCTCTTCACACTCAAACGACCATAACTTGAGCTACAGAGGTCCAAATGAGGCAGTTCCAGTTGCGCTGGAAAGCTAACATCCGGGGCTTCGAAATGATATAAAATTTTCCATATGTTACTTCGTGTTCAGGGGCGCGCACGCACCATGTACGCGTGTGCTCCGATGTTGTCCGTGGCCCACTAAAGTGAAATCGCCCCCAGCGATTTCTTTTAATTGATGATTTGAATTGTTGATTTACTTTCCTTGCATTTTGTAGTTGATAGATTTTACTATTTCTTGTCATTTACCATGCTTTCCTTTTATACCCACCAAGTGTTTGACAAAATCCTTGGTTGGGCTTTAGAGTAGATTTTGAGTATTCTTGGCTTGGAAAGAGTAATTAGGCAATCTTGAGTCATGAAAACCCAATTTATGTTGGTGATCTAGAGTTGTTAGCTAATATTGTTTCCATTGACGCTAATCTTTTGCTAATTTAATTAGTAAGTTGATTAGGACTTTTGGATTGAGATTAGCTAGTCTTATTAGACTTTCTCTCATGGAAGATAATATGATACCTTCTTCCAATGTTGGAGATGACGTAATGAGATAAATTCTTGTTTATAATTGTGACATGATTGATTAGTCTTGTTTGACTTTCTCCCTTTGTGTTGGAGTTGACTAGATAAGATGAATTAATAATTGCATGACTAGGATGGAAGGCCTATAATCTCAATTCTTGCCATGAATGTCTCTCTTTATTAATTGCTTTCTTTATTTACTTGCTTGATTTAATCTTCTTGCCATTTGTTTTGTTGCCCCTCTCATCAACCAAAAACCCCCTTACCCCTTCATAGCCAATATGCATACACTTCATTGCAATTCCTCGTGAGACGACCCGTAGTCTAAATACTCCGGTTAATTCTTATTTGGGGTTTGTACATGTGACAACCTAAATTTTTGTATGTGAGGACTCTTTGTTGGTCTAGAAATATACTTGCAACGAGAATTCAATTGAGAAATTCTATATCCACAAAAGTTCACACATCAAAGCCTACCCTTTTAATTACCTTTGTTACCCACTTTGAGCCGTTTTAACCCCATTTGTTCTACATTTTACCAAATTACTAGCCTTAAGAAGAAAAACAATTAAATACCCCTATTGAATCTTTGGTTTGCTTAAGATAGAAATTGTGTGTTAATTGAGTTTGAGAAGATTGTGGGAACAAAGATTAATAAGGGAATGTATCATGATAATATAATGGGAATTTGGGTACCTACTCATGTGAAACTATAAAAATTAAAAATCCATGTGCATTGATAAGCTATGTTTATTTTCATGTTAAAAAAAAATCAATGCATATGTGATACAAGTAAGAGGAAAAGTTAATACATGAGTATGGAATGTGAAAAGGAAATTCTGGGTAGCTAAGTATGAAATTTAAAATTATATAGAATACACATATATGATTAGGTGAAAGCTTGGGTTAATTAAAGATTCAATTTATAAGCTCACTTAGCCATATATACCTTCACCCTTACCTTAGCCCCATTACAACCCTGAAAAGACATCATGATGTTTGCATTGGTACATTAAATGTTGTTGATTGGTTAGGAGAAGAACAAAAATTAGAAAGCATGATTAGAGAAGGATAGAATGATTACCCTATACACTAGAGAGATTAGAGTACACACACATCATCAGTAAGGGTTCAATGCTTGATTCTATGTCCCCTGCTTTCACGAGCTGTCTTCTTACAAATTTACTTGCTTTTACTGTATGATTTGAATTAGTGGAATCTGTTCTATGCTCTATCTTAGAGAACTTATTTATTTTTAATCAGATAGACAAAATCATATAGTTGCATTCATATATATAGGTTGCATTGCATTGCATGAGTCTTACATGTCCCTATTCATTCATATTTATCTCCTTCAACTAAGCATGAGGACATGCTAATGTTTAAGTGTGGGGAGGTTGATAAACCACTATTTTATGATTTATATTGTGTTTAATTGTGTGGTTTTATCAAGTCTTCACCCACTTATTCATATGATTTGCATGTATTTACAAATCCTTCCTAAAAATGTTCTATGATTGAAAACTTGCTTCCTAAAGATCTTTTAATTGTATATTTTTTTTAATTTATCCTCCTTTATACCATTCGATGCCTTGATCCGTTTGTTAAGTGTTTCAGGTTTTATAGGGCAGGAATGGCTTAGAGAATGAAAAGGAAGCTTGCAAAGATGGAAGGAATACAAGAAGTTGAGGAGATGACCAGCGAGAAGTGACGCGGGCGTATGGCTCACGCGACCGCGCGAATTGGAGAAAATCACAGTGACGCGCTCGCAAGCCTGACGCGACCGCGTGGATTGGAAGCTGCACAAGTGATGCGAATGCGTGGACAATGCGCACGCGTGGCACGGAAAAATGCCGGATGACGCGAACGCGTGGACGACGCGGTCGCGTGGCGTGCGCGATCTACAGAATTTACAGAAGTCGCTGGCGTGAATTCTGGGCCGCGTTCTAACCCAGTTTTCGGCCCAGAAACGCAGATTAAAGCCAGGGAACATGCAGAGACAAAGGATGACATTCATTCCACATGATTTTAAGTTTTTAGATCTGATTTTCACTCTCCCCCTAGGTTTTTTTTTATATACTCATAATTGAGGAATTGAAGATTTTGGCTTTGGTTATTGAGAAGAGTTTTCCTCTGGACTTGGTCATTCTAGTTTGTTTACTTACTTTTTACTTACTCTTTCATATCCTTAATCTATCCAGAGTTAACATTGGATTGCTTTTAGAGTTCATTAATGCAAGACTATTTTTATTTTAATTGATCTCTTTGATTATTATTTATCATGTCTCTTTTTATTTCCCCTTTTTATTTTGTAAATTCTACATTTTTGATAATGGAGTAGTTTCCCAACTTGATTGGTAGTTGATTAAAAGGAGAACCTTTAGTTGGAATACTCAAGAGTTCAATTATAATTGGTTCGTTGTTGGTTGTCTTGTTAGTCATTAACTCTAATCCTTCCCAAGGGAGAGGATTAGGACTTGTGAATAGAAGTTGACTTTTAACTTGACTTTCCCTCATTCGTTGAGGGTTAACTAAGTGGAAACAACTACTAATTATTGATTGATCTTGAGAAAATTCCAACAAGGATAGAACTTCCGATTAATCTTCTCCCAGTTAAGATTTTATTTAAATTACATAAATTCTCTAATTTAATTTCCTGTTTATCAAACTAAAAAACCATTTTGGAAAACCTCTGATTAGTAAAATAGCACATCCTCCTGCAACTCGTTGGGAGACAACCTGGGACTCATACTCCCAGTATTTTATTTCTAAAATTTGTGACAACTCTTTTCTAAATTGACAGGTGGATTTTTTGCTGGTTAAGAGCTGTACTTGCAACGCCATTTTTCTTAATAATTCTTAATCTGCAAATTTCTGCCGTGTCATGAAGCTCACGCATTCAAACTCTGGTGATCCTACTCAAAATGCCACAGACAAGGTCGGATCTTCTGGATCAGAGAATGAAGTTCTATGGTTCTAGCCTTAACACCACAGAAACCTCAATTACCCAATTAGCCCAGATACATGTTGGAGTCCGTGATGCACTCTCAAGCTGTAGCTCAATACTATCGTGTTAGGGACTCACAAGAACTCATGTAGAATCAGGGGTCATACGTCAGTTCCACCCCAAATTCATAAGGATGAAGAACAAAAATGCATCATAGAATAGAATCAGACATAAATTAAAGTAGAAAGGTAGTTGTATTGATCCGTAGGAATCAGCAGAGCTCCTAACCTTAACCTAGGAGGTTTAGCCACTCATACTGTACAGAAAAGAAAGTTCTGAGTAGCCAAAGATCCAAAGTTCCTTACAAAGGTAATCTTCCTTCTATATATATTAATACTAGACCTAAAAGGATATTAATAATAATTAGAAATTACAAAAATAAAATAAACTAAGCTAAAGGTGCAAAAATCCACATCTGGGCCCACTTTGATGAGTGTTTTGAGCTGAGCTTGGCGTCCAACTTGGAGAATGGGAATTGAACACCCATTAGGGGGGTGTCCATGCTGCCTTGTGCTCCCTTGTTAGCGTTGAACGCCAGGTTTGGGTGTTCAATGCTGGCTTAGGTCCTCTTAGGGCGTTGAACGCCCATTAGAGGGTAAGTTTGGAGTTCAACGCCCAGTTTGGGTAGTCATTTCCAAAGAAAGGTATAAACTATTATATATTACTGGAAAGTTCTAGAAGTTAGCTTTCCAACGCCATTGAGATCGTGTCAATTGGACTTCTATAGCTCCAAAACTGCTCGTTTGAATGCACGGAGGTCAGGATCTGACAGCATCTGCTACCCTTTCTGTACCTCTGAATCAGACTTTGCCAAAACTTGCCAAATTCAACCATAAATTACCTAAAATCATAGAAAAACCACAAAAACTCAAAGTAGCATCCAAAAAGTGATTTTTGCACTAAAACCTACTAAAACATAAACTTAACAAAGTATACTAAAAATGCTAAGAAAATGGTACCAAAAAGTGTATAAAATATCTGCTCATCAAAACACCAAACTTAAACTGTGTCTTGTCCTCAAGCAACCAAAAACAACATAGGACTAAAGAGTGGAGAAAAATATAATAAGTGTCAGAGTTGTCAATGAAGCTCAGTCCCAAATACTGAGTGGGGCTATTAGCTCTTTACTTCTAAACAGTTTTGGCATCTCATTTTCCTTTGAAGCTCAGAGGCATTGGCATCTCTCAGAACTAGAATCTGGATGATATTACTAATTCTCTTCTTTTAGCTCTTCTTGATTCTTGAACACAGCTTTTTTATTTGGTGCATTGTACCTTTTGAACCTAGCCGTGACATTAAGCATTTCGTTTTCCCGTATTACCACCAGATACATAAACGCCACAAGCACATAACTGGGGGAACCCTTTGGATTCAAATTTAGCTTTGCTTAAATTCCCAGACAGTGGTGCTCAAAGTTCTTAAGCATACTCTTTAGCCTTGGGATCATGACTTTAACTACTCAATCTCAAGCTTTTTACTTGAAACCTTCACACCACAAGCATTTAGTTAGTGATAGTAACTAATTTGAGATTTTTAGGCCAATTTTTGACCCTCCTAACCACTGATGCTCAAAGCCTTGGATCCTTGCTCTTTTCTTTTTCTTTTGAGCTTTTTTTTTTCTTTTTCTTTTATTATTTTTTTCTTTTAGCTGTTTTTTCTTACTTCAAGAATCAATATTTTTTTATTTTTCAGAGAATCAATAATATTTCTCTAAATTCACTATCCTTTCAAGAGCTAACATAATTAACTTCAATATCAATTATGCACTATTAATACATACATTCATAAGATAAATGCAAGGCCACCACATCAAAATAATTGAAATAAATTATGATATAACACAAAACTTATGTATCTCACTATTTCTTTTTCAATTAAAATTTTTTAAGCATGGTGGGGGATACAGAGGATATCTTATAACCAAACAAAACAAAAAAATAAAACTAGAAAAGAACAAAATACTAAACGTGATCATAAATTTGGAAGAGAAAACAGACAATAAATTAAAGTACACTGAAAAACAGAAATAAAACAAATAAAGAGACAACGGGACTCAACAACCTTAGTGATGGCTACTGCTTCCCCTGGAGAATCCACTGGAGCGTTTGAGCTCCTCTATGTCCCGCCCCTGTCTCAGCTGTTCCTCCATCAATCTTCTCTGATCTTCTCTTATCTCATGGAGGGTAGTGGCGTGCTCCTGGTACTCCACTCTCAGCTAATCCACACTTGAGCTTAGCTCCCCTATTGAGACATTCAGTTGATCCCAATAGTCTCAGAAAGGAAAATACCTCCCTTGAGGCATCTCAAAGATTTCTGGTAGAGGTGGATGCACAAGTTCTTACTGTGGTTCATGTGCCAGCACTCTCACATCTCCATCTTCCTCTTTTTGATGGGTTTATCCATCTCAATGAGGGTGTCTCCAGCTATGCCAATTCTAGCTGAACTGCATAGGCAATGTGTGAGGTGTGGGAATGCTAACCTCGCTTGGGTGGAGGTCTTTTCGGCCACCCTGTGCAATTCTTGAGGTATGACGAGCGGGTCGATTTACCATTGATCTAGGTTTTCACAAATTAGAATCCCATCATTGAAAGTATAGCCTAGACCAACGATTAATTCCCAAGTCAAATGTTTAATCCAAAGGATATGTCATAATTTAAAACCAATTCAATTCTGGGAGTTTCAATTCCTGGGTCGTCTCCCAAGGACACTTGATACCAATGAGTGTACAATCTTGGTTGTGAGGATCAAGGGATTTTCAATAAAGAGATAAACATATAAAGCAATAAAGGAACATGCAAAATTGAAATAAATGAACTAATAAAGGAATTAATGAAGCAACTATGAAATATAGACAAGTAAAGTGTAGAAGGAATTAATGTAAATGTATATGAAGGAATTGAAGCATAAAAGGTATCTTGGCTTGGAGTGAGCTAAAGGTCCTGTTCCGAGGGTTACCTGAAACTGGAGGTCGATCTCGGACGAGATCTTCTATACTGGTCGGAGCTGACGTGTCCGGCTGGTGAGTGGCGGCCGGAGCTATTGTGTCCGACTTGTTGGACTGGCTGCATTGCTGATCCTTCGTCACCGGAGGATGGGGGTAACTGCAAGGGACTCTGATGCTTAAGTTAGCAAGGGTATTAAGCAGGTTTTTTAGTAGAATCAGAGTATGAGTTATACCTGGGTGCTCCAGTGTATTTATAATGGTGTAGAGTGACCTTTTTAGATAGGATAAGTTAGTTATCTTATCTTATCTTATCTTCGAGTGAGGTCAGCTTATCTTCAAGGGAACCGCCCTTATCCCTTTAGACTTGGGCTGCCTTTGGATTTGGGTCGTGTTCCCCTATTCGGGGCCTTTAGTGGACTTTTCTGGCAATTTGGCCGAGCTCTTTGAGAAGAGGTCGGATAGCCTGACCTGAAGAGGTCGATCGCTTTGTTGCTGAACACCCCGAGTCGGATAACTCGACCCAGGGTGTGAACAGTGCCCCTGCTTGAGCTCGATCTTTCTTTTTGAGGTCGAGTCCTAGTTCTTTTAAGACTTCGATCTTTCTTTGGTGAAGCTGAATTCGAGCATTTGTCGACCTCTTTCTTTGTAGAATTTTCCTTTTTTGATTGTGGAACGTTTTCTCCCAAAAGCGCACGCTTTTATATTAGCGCTCTGTTCTTGGGAACGTGTGAGGGTTTAATACCTTCATTAATGGTTTTAATTGCCCCGTTTCCCTTGGCTTTTTATTTTGAATTTCACGCACAGAAATGGTTTCTCTTCTCCGTCTTGTAACTTCCCTTTTCTTTCTCCCTTTCTGTTTCCTGAAGTTTGCGGTTTTCATCTTTCTTCTCTGCGACGTCATTTGGTGATTTCTTGGTGTTTCTTTTTGCTCGAGAGGAGGTTCTGTCCCTCCTTCTTTGATCTTCTACGAAGCTTCTTCCTTTGTTTAGGTTGGTTCTTCTTTTCATTGTTTTCATCCTTTTTTTCCGATAAGACTTTGATTTTGACTGAATGTTTGTTGGAAAAGCTTGAGCCTTTTCGTAGCTTGTCATTGTGATGTGTTTTCTCTTATTTCTTTTTTGTCTTTTATGCATACTTCTGGTATTTCTGTTGAGGCTTTCTAGGGCTTTTCATGTTTTTCTGCTGCTTCTGGTTGTTCTTTGATTCTGCACTTATTTGCTTCTGCAAAGATTGCCCCATGCCCTATTGATAGCTTTCCTCGCTGTTGAACTTTGTAGGAGATAACGATACTTGTTTCGATTTTCTTTGTTTGTTTGTGGTTTGTCTTTTTCTTCTTTGATACATTTTGTTGCTTGATAGCTTTGCTTGGATGGTGAGTCTGGGAGGTAACTTATTTTGATTGCTATATTTGGTTTGTGGCTTATAGCCTTCAAGGTGTCATTTTAGTTGCAAAACAAAAAGGGTTTATTGTTTTCTTTTTAGGGCATATCGAGATGTAGGCTTGTGGTTCTTTCCTGGATCTTTGTCCTGCTAATTGCCTCCAAAGGATTCCCCTGGATCTTCCTGGTGTGGGTCCTGGGGTTTCCTTTTGTTGCTTGTACTGCGTTGGATTATGTTGGCCGAGTTGTTTTGATTTCGTCCGATATGTTTCTTTTTTTAGTAATCCAATCTTCTTGTCTTGTTTGTAGGACTAGTTGGCCATGTCTTCTCGCAAAAATATTGTAGAGATGTCTTCTAAAGTTCCTGAGGGGATGTCTGATTAGCTGGACTCCCTTGTCTTAATGTGTGTTTTTGTGGTGGATGCTGAGTTTTGTGTAGAGTTGAGAAAACATCATAAGGTTTGTGGTAGCGGTGCCCAGGAGAGGGATTACGAGCTTGTAGCGCCTGACTCTGATGAGAGGGTTTGTTTTCCGACCTCGGTCGAGGGGGAGCGTCCCTTCTTTTATGCCTATGAATATTTCTTCAGTCAGATGGACATTACCTTTCCCTTTACTGCTTTTGAGACTAACTTGTTGTGGTCGTGTAACGTCACCCCGTCCCAGCTTCATCCGAATTCCTGGGGTTTTGTTAAGATCTTTCAGCTGCTTTGTCAGGAGTTAGGTGTTACACCTTCTCAGGCTCTTTTTCTCTATCTTTTTGTTTCGGCCAAGCCCAGGGCTTCTTCCAAAAAGAAAGCTTCTTGGGTTTCCTTTAGATCTGCCCAGGGACATAAAATTTTTGCCATGTACGATGAGTCCTTTAAGGACTTTAAGAACTATTTCTTTAAATTTCGAGCTGTTGAGGGGGCCCGCCCCTTTTTCCTTGATGATAATAATGATCCTACTTTTCCTCTAGAATGGCAAAAGAACGTGACAGTGTCTCGTTATACTTGGAAGATGCTTGACGAGGTTGAGCGGGCTTTTGTTATTGTTCTAGAAGATGTATGGGGGGAACCTCCCCACCTTGATACCAAAAAGTTTCTGGGGGACCCGTCCCTGGTCCGAACTGCGTTGGGTATTGTCTGACTTATTTTTATCCTTGTTTTTAGCTTTGCTTCCTTTTCCTTGTGATTGTAACCCTTTACTGTAGTTGATTCTATTTTTCAGAGATGTCTAAAAATAATGACTCCATGAAGGCCTTCAAGAAGGCAAGGAAGGCTACTGCCACAAAAAACATGTCGGCCAAGGCGGCAGGAGAGGGATCTTCTCAGGTTCAGGTGAAGCCACCTGTGCCGAGTTCACCTGGGCCGAGCAGGGCGATCCCTACTCGCCGGGTTCGTCTGGCTGACCCTCCACAAACTTCAGCTGCTGGCGCTGGCGCTCCTCCTCCGAAAAAGCAAAAAACATCTGAGCCTTTCAACCTTGATGCCCCTGATTTTGATGCCGTCGAGTTTGTCGACCAGCAAATTGCCCCCTATGGAGGTATTCCAATGGATGATGTGTCCATTCTTCATCACCTGGAGTTCATAACTTGAAGCAATGTGAAAATGGCTCATATGGGTGCGGCTCTTTTTCGAACTGCTCAGGGTATCCCGGTTCATGCTACAAAGTCTTTCATGATGGAGGCTAAGTCGGAGTTTGATAGAATAAAAGGTTTGAAGGAGGAGCTGGAGGTAAAGTTGGCGAAGGTGGAGACAGAATTAGAGGGTGAAAAGGCTAGCTCTGTGGCCTTGGCGGCTTCTGTGAGATTGGCTGAAGACACAGCGCTGAGGCACAAGGATAGCTACGTTTCGACCTACAGAGAGGTGGTGCACCTTAGGGCTGGTTTGGAGACTGCCCGGGATGATTATTCCGAGCTCCAGAGTCACCTTGTGGGTAGCGTGACTGCTGCTTATGAGAATTTAAGGGAGCAGGTTCGGGTTCTGGCGCCCGAGCTCGACCTTACTCTCTTTAGTCTTGACAATGTTGTGAGGGATGGTAAGATTGTCCCTGACGACCTTGATGATGATGATGTTGAACCTCTTCCTGCGCCTATTTCCAAGGCTTCTGTTGTGCCGACTTCTTCAGCTCCTTCAGCTGAAATTGAGTCAGAACCTGACTGTCAGATCTTGAACCGAGAGGATAGGACAGTGGATGTTGTGCCCCTCCAGACTCGGCCTCCCTCGCCCCATGTTGATGTAGCTTCTGGGAAACCTCTGGATCCTCTTTAGTTATTCTTGATATATTTTGCGTATGGCCCTATCTGCAGGCTTTTAAACTGTTTATTTTTTGTAAATGGTATTTTGCTGACTGTTGACACTCTCTTGGTTGCTTATTTAGCAACTTTATTTTGAAAAACAAAGTAGTTTCCAAACTTTTGGGACTAATTTTGGTGGCCTCTTGAAGCTTGCTGTTATTGTAACTAGCAGTTTTTATATTATGTCTGTCTGCACTCGTCTTGGCACCTTTCTAGTTTTTTGGGAGTGTTGGAACTTTTCGTTGTCTGACCTCTTTGGGTTGGCTTGGTTCTTTTGCCTGATGTCATTTCCATCAATTCATTTTGTTCCGGTCTTTGTTAGGAATTTTCTTTGTATAACGCTGAGGTCGCCGATTTCATTATGTCAGTTTTGTCCGAGCTGTTGTTGATAATCCTCTTTTTGGACCCCTTTTTAGGTCTCTTTCAGGGATTATTTTTGTAGCTTTATGTTTTGGACCAACTTCTTTGTGTCGGGTCCTTCTAATTCATTTTGTAATCCTCTTTCTTGGACCTTGTTCAGGTCTCTTTCAGGGATTAATTTTATAACTTTTATGTTTTGGGCCGACTTCGTCATGTCGAGCCCTTCTAAGTTATTTTTGTAATCCTCTTTCTTGGACCTTGTTCAGGTCTCTTTCAGGGATTACTTTTATAACTTTTATGTTTTGGGCCGACTTTGTTATGTCGGGCCCTTCTAAGTTATTTTTGTAATCCTCTTTCTTGGACCTTGTTCAGGTCTCTTTCAGGGATTACTTTTATAACTTTTATGTTTTGGGCCGACTTTGTCATGTCAGGCCTTTCTAAGTTATTTTTGTAATCCTCTTTCTTAGACCTTATTCAGGTCTCTTTCAGGGATTACTTTTATAACTTTTATGTTTTGGGCCGACTTCGTCATGTCGAGCCCTTCTAAGTTAAAGTAATCCTCTTTTATAGGGTTGACCAGACCTCTTTCCAGGGTTTACTTATAACTTGGTTTGACTTGGTCCGACTTCTTAACGTCGGCCAGTCTTTAAGTTATTATTTAGCAATCCATTAAGACCTCGTCAGGTCTTTTCTCTGGATCACTTTCGATAACTTCTTGCATTATTCTGTTTTCATCTTTGCCGATTTGTAGGTGAGTTCAATTCTTGTTTAGTCGACCTTGAGATGAATTTGGTTTTCATCTCTGATGGTCTTTATCGTGATCGTGTAGCGAATTTTATTTTCACTTTCTGCCGATCTGTTGCTTTATAATCGTGCAATGAATGTTTTAGATTTAATGCGTCTTGAAAATTTGTAGAACATCTAACATATTTTATTTAAAAGAAAATGCAAATATGTACATGTGGAGTTTTTATCCTTTTAAGTCGGATAATTTATGGATCTCAACTTGGTGCCTCGTTAAAAAACCTTTTCAGGAAAAAGAGTACACCTTATGCTGAGTACCCTTACCATTCCTAGCTATCGTACCTTCTTAGGTTGCAGGCGTGCCATGACCTGGGAAGCTCTCGCCCCTCGAGTTCGGACAGTCTGTAGTAGCCCTTCCCAAGTACTTCTATGACTCGGTAGGGTCCTTTCCAGTTTGCTGTCAGCTTCCCTTCTCCGGATCAAGTTGTTCTGATATCATTTCGTATTAGGATGAGATCGTTCTCAGCGAAACCTCTTGGCACTACCTTTTGATTATATCTGGAAGCCATTCGACGTTTTAGTGCTTCTTCTATGAACCGAGCTCTTTCTTGGATTTTAGAAAGTAGGTCGAGCTCTTCCCTTTGAAGTTGGGAGTTGGCTTCTTCATTGTAATGGACCACTCTAGGCGATCCTTCTTCGATCTCTATTGGGATCATTGCCTCCGTTTTGTATGCTAATCGGAAGGGTGATTCCTTTGTGGTGGAATGTGGCATTGTTCGATATGCCCATAGGACTTGTGGGAGTTCTTCAGCCCAAGCTCCCTTTGCGTCTTGCAGTCTCCGTTTTAGCCCAGCCAATATGACTTTGTTGGCAGCTTCGGCTTGTCCATTGGCTTGGGGATGTTCGACGGAAGTGAACTGGTGCTTTATGTTCAAGTCGGCTACTAATTTTCTGAAGCCTGCATCTGTGAATTGGGTGCCATTGTTTGTGGTGATGGAGTATGAAACCCCGAACCTTGTGACAATGTTCCTATATAGGAATTTTTGACTTCTTTGAGCAGTGGCGTTAGCTAGGAGTTCTGCCTTGATCCACTTTGTGAAATAGTTTACCCCTACTATGAGGAATTTAACTTGTCCCGATCCCTGAGGAAAGGGTCCGAGAAGGTCGAGTCCCCATTTTGCAAATGGCCAAGGTGAGGTTACGTTGATGAGCTCCTCGGGCGGGGCGATGTGAAAGTTGGCATGTTTTTGACAAGGTGGACATGTCTTTACGAACTCTGTGGCCTCCTTTTGTAGAGTTGGCCAATAAAATCCTGCCCAAAGTACTTTTTTGGTGAGCGCTTGTGCTCCGAGATGATTGCCACAAATGCCACTGTGTATTTCTTCTAGAACTTCCTTCGTGTTGGAAGTCGGTACACATTTTACCAATGGTATTGAAATTCCTCTTTTGTATAGAGTATTATTTATAATAGTGTAGTATTATGCCTCCCGTTTTAACCATTTTGCCTCCTTCTTGTCTGTAGGAAGTGTTTCTGTTTTGAGGTAGTTAATTATAGGAGTCATCCATCCTTGATCTAGACCTGTTATGGCTAGGACTTTTTCCTCTTCCGAGATTGATGGGTTCTGTAATATTTCCTGGATGAGGCTTCTATTGTTGCCTCCTGGTTTGGTGCTAGCTAGTTTTGAGAGTGCGTCGGCTCGGGCATTCTGTTCGTGGGGTATGTAGTAGAGCTCATATTCCCGGAATTGTCCGAGCTGTTCCCTGATTTTATCCAGGTACTTTTTCATAGTGGGGTCCTTGGCTTGGTAGCTCCCTGTTATTTGTGAAGTGATCACCTGTGAGTCGCTGAAGATAATGAGTCTTTGAGCTCTGACCTCTTTAGCCAGCTTTAAACCAGCTAGTAGTGCCTCATATTCCGCCTGGTTGTTTGAGGCAGGGAACCCGAATTTGAGAGAAAGTTCGATTTGGGTTCCTTGATTACTTTCAATTATCACACCTGCGCCGCTTCCAGTTTTATTCGAGGAACCGTCCACGTAGAGATTCCATTCTATGGGAGTTTCCGGGGTGTCTGTAAATTCTGCAATGAAGTCGGCTAGGTATTGTGATTTGATGGCTATCCGAGCTTCGTATTGAAGGTCGAACTCGGACAACTCGACTGCCCATTGTAAGATTCTGCACGCTAGATCTGTTTTCTGCAATATCCCTTTTATGGGCTGGTTGGTTCGAACCTTAATGGTGTGAGCTTGGAAGTACGGGAAAAGTCGTCGAGATGTTAGTATGAGAGTATAGGCAAATTTTTCTATTTTTTGGTAGTTTAGCTCGGATCCTAGTGCAGAGGCTACTGCCCGACTCCCTACGGCGAGGTATAATATGAGTGGTTCTCCTTCTCGTGGCCGAGATAGGATTGGTGGCTATCCTAGGAATCTTTTGAAATCTTGGAAGGCTTGTTCGCACTCTGTTGTCCATTCGAACCTCTTTCCTTTCCTTAGAGTAGCATAGAAGGGAAGAGATCTTATCGCTGATCCCGCTAAGAATCTGGACAGGGCTGCCAATCTCCCGTTGAGTTGTTGTACCTCTTTGACACAAGTTGGGCTCTTCATGTTGAGTATGGCCTGGCATTTATCCAGATTTGCCTCAATTCCTCTTTGTGTGAGCATAAAACCTAAGAACTTTCTGGCTTCTACTGCAAAGGTGCATTTTGCAGGATTGAGTCGCATGTCATGCTTCCTTATAGTGTCGAACACTTGGACCAGGTCGGACAATAATGTCTCTTCACTTTGTGTCTTTATCAACATGTCGTCCACATAGACTTCCATGATTTTTTCGATATGATCTGAGAAGACTTTATTCATTAGCCTTTGATAAGTAGCTCCCGCGTTTTTGAGACCAAAAGGCATCACAATGTAGCAGTAGTTTGCTTTTGGTGTTAAAAACGAGGTTTTTTCTTGATCGGGTGGGTACATTGGTATTTGATTGTATCCAAAATATGCATCCATAAACAAAGAGGTATTTATATCCGGAGGAGGCATCTACCAGAGCGTCGATACTTGGGAGTGGATAAGGGTCTTTTGGGCAGGCTTTGTTGAGATCAGTATAGTCGGTGCACATTCGCCACTTCCCATTTGATTTTTTCACCAAGATGACGTTAGCTAGCCATAGTGGGTATTTGACTTCTCTTATGAATCCTGCCTCCAGTAGAGCTTGTACCTGCTCTTTCACAGCTTGGGATCGTTCGGGTCCGAGTTTTCTACACCTCTGTTGTACTTGCCGAGATCCAGGGTAGACTGCTAGCTTATGACACATTAACTTGGGGTCTATGCCTGGCATGTCTGCAGCCTTCCACGTAAAGAGGTCGGCATTTTCCCGTAAGAACTGTACGAGTGATTCTTTTATGTCTCCTTTTAGAATCGTGCCAATATTGGTTGTTTTGTCCGGGACGTCTCCGATCTGGACTTTCTCTACTTCGCCTTCAGGTTGTGGACGGAGCTCTTCTCGCCTCTGAACTCCACCAAGTTCAATTATGTGGAATTTTTCTCCTCTGCCTCTGAGGTTTAGACTTTCGTTATAACAGCGGCACGCCATCTTCTGATCTGCTTTTATCGTAGCTATCCCTTCTGCAGTTGGGAATTTCATGCATAGATGTAGAGTTGAGACTAGTGCGCCGAGTTAATTTAATGTTGTCCGACCTATTAGGGCATTGTAGGCTGAACTCACGTCGACCACGATGTAGTCTATTTTGAGTGTTCTGGATTGGTTTCCTTTTCCAAAGGTTGTGTGTAGTGGGACGTATCCCAGTGGTTGCACTGGAGTGTCTCCCAGTCCGAACAGGCTGTTTGGATATGCTCTAAGTTCTTTATCTTCCAGGCCGAGCTTTGTCGAAGGCAGTTTTGAATAAGATGACGGCGGAGCTCCCTTGGTCTATCAGTGTGCGGTGGAGATTTGCATTTGCCAGTATAATGGTGATGACCATGGGATCGTCGTGTCCTGAGATGATACTGGATGCGTCTTCTTTGGTAAATGTAATTGCAGGGATGTCGGGTGCTTCCTCCTTTCCTTCGACATGATATACTTCTTTGAGATATTTTTTACGAGATGATTTGGAGATTCCTCCTCCTGCAAACCCTCCGTGTATCATATGAACATGTCTTTCTGGTGTACGAGGTGATCGCTCGGTTCATTCAACCTCCTCATCCCTTCTCCTTTTTCTTTGCTCATCGTCCCAGGTGGCCAGATACCGATCTAGTTTTCCTTCTCTCACTAATTTTTCTATGAAATTTTTTAAGTCAAAGTATTCATTGGTGGAGTGCCCACGGACTCGATGGTATTCACAATATTCATTCCGGTTTCCTCCTCCCCTTTTGCCTTTGAGTGGTCGAGCTGGGGGTATTTTTTCTGTGTGGTAGACTTCTTTGAAAACATCCACAAGGGACACCCGAAGAGGGGTGTAGTTATGATATTTTTTAATTTTTTCTCCTTGTCGATCTTCCTTATTTTTGGACTCTTTATCTTTGTCTCGGTAGGTGAATCCGGATTTTGAGGTTTCTCCTAGTCGAGAATTTTCTTCCATGTTGATGTATTTCTCCGCTCGTTCTTGCACTTCATCCAGAGATGTGGGATACTTCTTTGATATAGATTGGCTAAAAGGTCCCTTTCGTAGGCCATTGATGAGGCCCATGATGGCGCCCTCTGTCAGTAGGCTTTGTATGTCTAGGCATATTTTGTTGAATCTTTCCATGTAGTGGCGAAGACTTTCCCGATCTCCTTGCTTGATTCCTAATAGACTGGGGGCATGCTTAGCCTTATCTTTTTGGATGGAAAATCTGGCCAGAAACTTTTTGGCTAAGTCGTCAAAGCTTGAGATGGACTTCGGAGGTAGGTTGTCGAACCATCTAATTGTTGTCTTTGTGAGAGTTGTTGGGAAAACTTTATAGCGAACTGCATCTGAGGCGTCAGTGAGGTACATTCTACTTCTGAAATTGCTGAGGTGATGGTTGGGATCTGTAGTGCCATCGTACAAAGCCATATCCAGAAGTTTGAAGTCTTTAGGGATTTTAGGCCTCATGATCTCCCTAGTGAATGGATCTTGATCCTTGCGAGAGTTGTCCTCAGGAGTGGATCGAGTAGCTTTGGCTTTGAGATCGGTTTCGAGTTTTAGAAGTTTGTCTTCTAATTCTCGGCGTCGCCTTACCTCCTTTTGTAGATCTTTTCCAACTTCACGTTGATGCTGGCTTTCTTTTTCAAGTTGCTTTAAACGATCTTGAAGCGCTTCTATCACTCCCGAATTTGATGAGTTTTTGTCCCCGTTAGATTCTGGGGTATCTTTCAGTGTATTACCCGTGTTTTTGTGCGGTGTTCTATCCTCTAGATCTAAATTGTGGTTGTTGTCATGGTCGTCCGCCATGGTGATGGGATGACTTCCAAGGTCCCTGGCAATGGCGCCAATGTTTCGAAGGTTACCTGAAACTGGAGGTCGATCTCGGACGAGATCTTCTGTACTTGTTGTAGCTGACGTGTCCGGCTGGTGAGTGGCGGTCGGAGCTGTTGTGTCTGACTTGTTGGACTGGCTGCACTGCTGATCCTTCGTCACTGGAGAGTGGGGGTACCTGCAAGGGACTCCGATGCTTAAGTTAGCAAGGGTATTAAGCAAGTTTTTTAGTAGAATCAGAGTATGAGTTATACCTGGGTGCTCCAGTGTATTTATAATGGTGTAGAGTGACCTTTTTAGATAGGATAAGTTAGTTATCTTATCTTATCTTATCTTCGGGTGAGGTCAGCTTATCTTCAAGGGAACTGCCCTTATCCCTTTAAGCTTGGGCTGCCTTTGGATTTGGGTCGTGTTCCCCTATTCGAGCCCTTTAATGGGCTTTCCTGGCAATTTGGCCGAGCTCTTTGAGAAGAGGTCGGATAGCCTGACTTGAAGAGTTCGGTCACTTTGTTGCTGAACACCCCGGGTCGGATAACTCAACCCAGGGTGTGAACAGGTCCTTTCCTTGTTGGAACCACAACTATGACAACTAGAATGTATCAATCTCACTTGATCAACCCTCACATCGGAGAGTAAGTTAAATGAGCATAAGTGTTCTTATCCCACAAATCTTAAATTGCTTGCTAATTACCTTAGCAACAACATAGCGTTAGTGGGAACAAGAACAATTAACAATCCAAAATTGACACTAAATGTTGCACATTCCAACTCTAGGAATCCAATTGCTCACTTTTCCCAAGCCAAGAGATAGAAAACTAGCCCAAAATCATAATTAACATTTTGTCAAACACTTGGTGGGTAAGAACTCTAAACATGGGAAAAATGAGAAAAAGCTTGAAACCAAAAACAACAAATGATCTCAATCAACAATAAAGACTCAAGAAAGCATGTAACAATCATCAATCACAAAATTCATCAACAAGAAATAGGAATTGCAAAAGAGAAGTAAAATTGAACTATAACTTAAATTATAAGAAAGAGTAAGAACAATGTAACTATAAAGAGTAGTAACAAAGAGATACTTACAATGGGAATTAGCAAATTCCAAGATCAAAATGGAAATGGCACTTGAATGTAAAAACCCTAGTATAAACCCTAGTAGAGATGATGAAAAACTTAAAGAAAAACTATACTAAAGCTATCTACTACTACTCCTAAGCTACACTAATGTTAAGCTATGGTTTGGTCTTTATTTTCCCTTCCTTATGAGCTAAATGGTTTCAAAAATGGGCCTCCTGATTTAAGAAAATTGTCGTGGGTATAGAATTTCACAATTGGTTGTCACATGTAACAAACCCCAATGAAAATTAACCGGAGTATTAAGACTCCGGGTCGTCTCACAAGGAATTGCAATGAAGTGCTTAATTATTGGCTATGAAAAGGCAAGGGGGGTTTGATTTGATATTTGGCAAGGAAATGTAAAGGCAAGAAGGTAAATGATACGAAAAGTAAATCAAACAAGCAATTAAAGGAAGCAATTAAAGAAGAGACATTCATGGCAATGGAGTGAGATCGTAGGCTTTCTATCCTAGTCATGCATGATTAGTTCATCTTATTTAGTTAACTCACACATAGGGAGAATGTCAAACAAGATTAACCAATCATGTCACAATAATAAACAAGAATTTATCTCATTACGTCAACTCCAACAAATAGAGAGAAAGTCTAATGAGACTAGCTAATCTCAATCCAAAAGTCCTAATCGACTTACTAATTAAACTAGCAAAAGATTAGCGTCAATGGAAAAAATCTTCCATAAGTCCTAATCAACTCACTAATTAAATTAGCAAAAGATTAGCGTCAATGGAAACAATACTAGCTAACAACTCTAGATCACCAACATAAGTTGGGTTTTCATGACTCAAGATTGCCCAATCACTCTTTCCAAGCCAAGAATGCTCAAAAGCTATTCTAACATCCTACCAAGTATTTTATCAAACACTTGGTAGGCATAAAAGCAAATCAAAGTAAATTGATGACAAGAGTAAAATCTAACAACAATTGAATGTAAGAAATCAACAACAACAATTAAAGGAAACAAGATCTAAATGAATTACTTCAAATCACACTAAAAGAAAATAGGATGAACAAAAGTAGATCTACAAACAAAGTAGAAGAAAGTAATAACAACAATGGAAGAATGATAAATGTAACAACAAGAAATTAAGAAGAAGGAGTAGAAGGAAACATGAATTAAAACTTAGATCTAAGAACTAAACCTAATCCTAATCCTAATTCTAGAGAGAAGTGAGAGCCTCTCTCTCTAGAAACTAAGCTAAAGCATAATGAAAACTAAACTATGACTAAGTGTGTTGACTCTCCTTCAATCCTTGGCTCAAATAGCATCAGAAATGAGTTGGATTGGGCCCAAAATGAGCTGCAAAATCGCTGGGGGCGATTTCATTAAAGTGGGCCACGGACAGCATCGGTGCGTGCGCGCAAAGTGCGCGTGCGCGCCCCTGAAAGCGAAGCAACATGTAGCAAAATTTATATCATTTCGAAGCGCCAGATGTTAGCTTTCCAACGCAACTGGAACTGCCTCATTTGGACCTCTGTAGCTCAAGTTATGGTCATTTGAGTGCGAAGAGGTCAGGCTTGACAGCTTTACGGTTCCTTCATTTCTTCATGAGTTCTCCCACTTTGCATGCTTTTCTCCTCATTTCTTCCATCCGATACTTGCCTTATGAACCTGAAATTACTCAACAAACACATCAAGGCATCGAATGGAATTAAAGTGAATTAAAATCACCAATTTTTTTCGCCTAAAAAGCATGTTTTCACATTTAAGCACAAATCAAGGGAGAATTACAAAACCATGCTATTTCATTGAATAAATGTGGGAAAAGGTGATAAAATCCCCCAAAATAAGCACAAAATAAACCACGCAATCGGGGTTTATCACCTCCAAACCACCAAAATAGCAAGTCACGTGAGATTTTAATGAAGGCATCTGCGTCCACCTGTGCGGACGCACAGACGTGTGCATCCGCACACTCTGCCGAAAATCTCTACCGTGCGTACACACAGAAGGTTATGCGCACGCACACTAGGCGATGCTTGATTAAACGCGCGACGCACAGGGTGCGACTCACGCGCACGCGTGGCTCCGATCTGATGGCTGTGCGTACGCACGCAGGTCTGTGTGCACACACATTAGGCTGATCTCTTCTCCTTTGATTCTTCATGCTTCCTCCACTTTGAATGCTCTTCTTCCATTCTCTCCAAGCCATTCCTGCCTTATACCTCTGAAATCCCTCACAAATAACATCAAGGCATCGAATAGAAGGTAAATGGAATAAAATTAATCAAATTAGACACAAAAGGGCATGTTTTCATAATCAAGCACACAAATTAGGAGGAAAGTTCAAATGCATGCTATTTAGTGGAATAAGTGCAAGTTTATATGACGAAATCCATTCAATTTCAACCAAAAATCATCATCAAATATGGATTCATCAAGGTATCACCTCGTGTACCTTCACCTTATTCCCGAGCATAATGCAATGAATCATTATTGCTTGGTCAATGGTAACCTCAGATCGGTTACTTGTGGGGATGATGGAGCGTTGGATAAACTCCAACCATCCTCGGTCTACAGGCTTGAGGTCAAACCTACCCAATTGGTAGGGCTTGTCTTGTGAGTCTCTTCTCCACTGTGCTCCTTCCACACAGATGTCTGCAAGGACTTGATCTAATCTTTGGTCAAACTTGACCCTTCTAGTATAAGAGTGTGGATCTCCTAACATGTGTGGCAATTATAGCGTCACTCTCACACTTTCCGGGCTAAAGTGTAAGAGTTGCTCTCTCACCATGGTGTGCCAGTTCTTGGGCTTTGGGTTCATACTTGTATCATGATTTTTGGTTACCCAAGCATTCGCAAAGTATTCTTGCACCGTTAGTGCTTTGACCTCTGAAACAGGATTGGTCAGAATTTCTCAATCCCTTCTCCAGATTTCCTGTTGGATCTCTAGATACTCCCCCCTTTTTTAGCTTGAAGGAGATCTTGGAAATCACCTTTTTATGCCTTACCACGTTATAGAAGTGATCGTGGTATACCTTGGTGAGGAATCTCTTTGAATTCCAAGGTTCGAAAGTAGAAGCAGGAGCCTTTTCCTTTTTCTTCCTTGAAAATTCACCGGCCTTTGGTGCCACAGAAGAGGGGTAGAAGTTTAAGGGCAAAGATTTTGCAACACCAAACTTAAGATGGTTGCTCGTCCTTGAGCAACTATGAACAAAAGAAAACGAAATTGGTAGAAGAAGAAAAAAATTATAAAGGAGAGGGAGATGAAGGTTTCGGCCAAGTGGGTCAAGGGAGGAAGGAGAAGAGTATGTAAAGTGTATAAGGTAAGAGGGAGAGAGTGTTTAACTGTAAGGATAATGAGATGAATGAAGGGGTATTTATAGGGGTGGGAGGGCTAGGGTTTGGTTTTGGGATGGGAAATTTGGTGGAAAGATTTGAATTTGAAGTGGGTGGTATTGGTGGGAATTGAATGATAGATTTATGATAGTTTTGTTAAGAGTGTGTATGGGGAAGAGGGAAAGTAGGGTGTGGGTTTCAAGGTTTAGAAAGTAGGAGAGAGAAGGAAAGGTGGGGTAGGTAGGGTAGGTAGAGATTCAGTGGGACCCACTGGCTTAAGAAACCTTGAGAGCTTGAGCTGCCTGCCCCCTACCTGGCATTCAACGCCAAGAATGGGCACTGAACTCCCAATGGGGGCCACAAGGATGGCCCTGGCTGCTCCTTCAAGGGCGTTGAATGCCCATGGTTCTCCTATACTAGCGTTAGTAGTTGCTAGGAAGGGCCTTCCAATGATGATGGAGTCATTTTTGCCCTCTACAGTGTCTTGGATCACAAAATCTGCAGGAAGGTAAAGGTCTTCAACCTTCACAATGACATCTTCCACTATGCCATATGCGCTTTTTAGGGACTTGTCTGCCATTTCCAATGAGATCTTAGCAGGCTGCACCTCTTGAATTCTCAGCCTCTTCATCATAGAGAGAGGCATAAGGTTGATGCTTGAACCAAGGTCATATAGTGCCTTCTCAAAGGTGATGGTCCCTATAGTGCAGGAAATCAGGAAGCTTCTGGGATAAGGCAATCTCTGAGGGAGCTTCTTTTGGACTAAGGCTCTGCACTCCTTGGTCAGTACCACAGTCTCATCTCCCTTTGAGGCCTTCAGGCACACCATGGAAGCGTGTTCTTTCTCCAATTCCTCTATTTGAGAGGAATTAGCCTTCAGCTTCCTGAGGATTGCCAGGAACCAAGCAATTTGCTCCTCCTTAGACTCCTCTTGCTCGTCTGAAGAAGGGTATTCTTTAGGCTCCTCTCTCTGCAAAGGGGCGTGTAAGGTGACATTCCCATGCCCCTCATGAGCCTTGATTTCCTTGAGCTCCTCAATAGCAGACTCCTCCTTGGGATTGGTCACAACCTCTATAGTGAGGGCCTTGCACTCTTCCTTTAGATTCATTTCCAGGTTGCTTGGAAGAGTGCTGGATGGGATCTCTGGGATCCTCTTGCTCAGCTGGCTAACTTGTATCTCCAGATTCCGTATAGAAGGCCTAGTTTCTGCCATGAAACTGTGCGTGGTCTTAGATAAGTTGGAAACAATGGTGGTCAGATCAGAGAGGCTCTGTGTGGGCATCTCTATCTACTGCTGAGAGGGTTGGAATGGTCTGTTGTTGAACCAGTTCTGGTTCATTCCTCTCTGATTGTTACTGAAGCCTTGATGAGGCTTCTATTGATCTCTCCACCCAAAATTAGGGTGGTTCCTCCATCCTTGATTGAAAGTATTCGAATAGGGATTGTTGTTGGAGGTTCTGGAAGATTTTCCCATGTAGTTCACCTCCTCCATTATGGTCCAGGCATTATCACTAGCGTCTATTTCATACACTATTTCTGGACAATAAGCATCTAAGCTCTGTGTCCCACTCAAGTGTTGAGAGATCATGTTGATCTGTTGAGACATGAGCTTGTTCTGAGCCAAGATGGCATCTAGGGTGTCTACTTCCAACACACCACTCTTCTGAGTAGCCCCATTGTTCACAGGGTTCCTATCAGAAGTGTACATATATTGGTTGTTGGCAACCATGTCAATAAGCTCCTGTGCCTCTTTAGGCATCTTCTTAAAGTGGAGGGATCCACCCGCAGAGTGGTCCAATGACATCTTGGATGCCTCAGATAGACCATCATAGAAGATGTCTAGTATGGTCCAATCTAAAATCATGTCAAGCGGACATCTTCTGATCAGTTGCTTGTATCTTTCCCAAGCTTCATAGAGGGATTCACCTTCTTTCTGTCTGAAGGTTTGTACTTCCACCCTGAGCTTGCTCAACTTTTGAGGTGGGAAGAACTTGGTCAAGAATCTATTGACCACCTTCTCCCAGGTATCTAGGCTTTTTTTAGGCTGAGAATCCAGCCATAACCTTGCTCTGTCTCTTACAGCAAAGGGGAAGAGTATGAGCTTGTAGACTTCTGGATTTACTCCATTAGTCTTAACAGTGTCACATATCTGTAGGAAGTCAAATATGAATTTATTGGGATCTTGTGGAAGTCCATGAAACTGGTAGTTCTGTTGTACTAGAGTGACCAATTGAGGCTTCAACTCAAATTTGTTTGTCCCAATGGCAGGTATGGAGATGCTGCACCCATAGAAGTCAGAATTGGATGCAGTGTAAGATCCTATGACCTTTCTTGTGTCTCCTTCAGCTTCTGGATTAGCTGCCATTGTTGTATCCTCAGCTTCTTGTTCTAGAGCTCCTGTGAGATTCTTTACAGCTCTGCTAGCTTGAGCTTATTGCAGACGCCGTCTTAGAGTCCTTTTAGGTTTAAGATCCAGATCAAAGAGAGGTTCTTTATCCCTATTCCTGCTCATAAACAAGAAAAATGAAACTAAGAAAAGAAAAGAAAAGAGTCTGTATGTTTGAGTAAAGAGGACTCCTAGTGAGAGAGTTAGATGAAGAGAAAAGAAAAGAAAGATGTCTTTTAATTGAAAAAGGATTTTCGAAAATAAAGAGAGAAAGAAAAAGAGGATTTTCGGAAAAGAGGGGAGAGAAAAGAGTTAGAAATTTTCGAAAATAGAAGAGAGAGAAAGAAGAATTAAGGAGACACCAAACTTTTAAAATTTAAAATAAAACAAACAATTAACTAACTAACAAGATTTGAAAATAAAATAAAATATTTGATTTTTGAAAAATTTTGAAATTTAAAAAGAAGGAGTCAATCAAAGATTTTAAATTTTAAATTTGGAAAGAAAAAGTCAAATAAGATAAGATTTTGAAAATTTAAAATTGAAGATTTAATTTTGAAAAAAAAAATTGAAATTAGAAAGAGAAAGTCAAAGAAAGATTTTAAAATTCAAAATTAAAAGAAGTAAAAACAAACAAAACTTTAAAATTTGAAATTAGAAAGAAAGATAAGATAACAGAATTTTGAAAATCAAAGAAAAAGATAAAATAAAGATAGAAAACATAAACAAGAAAAACAAGAATACAAATCAAGACACCAAACTTAAAATTTTGGTAGCGTTGAACGCCAGGTTTGGGCATTCAACACTGGCTTAGGTCCTCTTGGGGCGTTGAACGCCCATTAGGGGGTAAGTTTGGCGTTCAACGCCTAGTTTGGGCAGTCATTTCCAAAAAAAGGTATAGATTATTCTATATTGCTGGAAAGCTCTGGAAGTTAGCTTTCCAACCCCATTGAGAGCGCGTCATTTTGACCTCTATAGCTCCAAAAATTCTCGTTTGAATGTATAGAGGTCAGGATCTGATAGCATCTTCTACCCTTTCTATGCCTCTGAATAAGAATTTGCCAAAACTTGCCAAATTCATCCAAAAATCACCTAAAATCATATAAAAACCACAAAAACTCAAAGTAGTATACAAAAAGTAATTTTTGCACTAAAACCTACTAAAATATAATAAAACTTAACAAAATATACTAAAAACGCAAAAAAAATGGTACCAAAAAGTGTATAAAATATCCGCTCATTAGGGCATTTTTGTCTTTTCGCCCATTGGTCCCACCTTGGGTCAGAATCTTTAAGATAAGTGTTTTCAGTGTTTATTCTAAATATTTTTCTAGATATTTTTACACTTTTATTTTTCTCATACACAATAATGGATAGACTTAAGTCTATGCAGTTAATTATAACGCCAGTACGTGTTTTTTATAATTAATTATATTTTCGCACTCTAATTAATTTTCTAAGTTAAAATTTTATGGGTAAATTCCGAAATTATAAATTTTAAATTTTAAATTTCTAAACTAGTCCAAGCGGTTTTAAAACCCTCTTAATCAGTTAATTAATTATCTAATTAATATCTTTATGGGTCTTACACTTGTGTCTCTTCTGGTAATAACTTTGATGTCTCCTTCATGGAAGTGACTACACAGCAAGGAGGACTTACATTTATGTTGTCTCCAATTTAATTCCCTTTGTGTGGTTGTGATGAGGGAAAAACGATTCCACACAAACTCACCGGCAAGTGTACTGGGTCGCATCAAGTAGTAATAACTCACAAGAGTGAGGTCGATCCCATAGGATTGATGGATCAAGCAACTTTAGTGAGGTGATTAGTTTAGTTAAGCTAACAGTCGTGAATTGGGTGAAATTGTATTGACAGAATGTAAATTACAGAAGGTAAATTGGCAGAAACTTAAAGAGCAAGAAATGTAAATTACAGCAAATGTAAAGGGAATTGGGTGCTGGAAAATTAAATGAAGCAGTAAATCAGAACTCAGAACAATTGCAGAAGATTTAAATTGCATGAAAGTAAATTGAAAGCAATGGGAACAGAAAGCAATGGGAACAAAAGATTAAAATCAGGCTAAATGTAAACTGCATTGTAAAATTACAAAAAGGAAAGTTTGCAGAAGAGGATTATCAGAAACTGAAATTGCATAAGCCAAATTGAATTTCAAGAGAGCATTTTATTCTACTCCTTTTTGCGTTTTGGGCCTTCCACGCGTACGCGTCCATCACGCTTTCGCGTGCTTTGGTAATCTGGCACATCGACGCGTGCGCGTCCCTTGCAGCATTCCCCTTGAGAATGTAGCGTTCGCGCAATAAACGCTACCCCACGCGTGTGCGTCTTGTGCGCTTGCGCGTAGGTGGGAAAATGTTAATTCCATGCTTCAGCACCACCCTCGCGTTCGCGTGCTTCCTTCCAGATTCTCCATCGAGTGCTCTCCTTATTTCAATCATGGGCCACGCTTTTAAAAGCGTGGCCTAAGGCTCCAAGCGTGCTCAAACTTCAAAAATATGTCCAAAATTCTTCCTTTGAGCTTATTTTGTGATTTCTGCTTCTTTTCCTTCATCTTTTCACCTATCATCAACCAAACAGATACATCAAAGCCTTGGCATAATCATCAAATCTTGTATCATTCATATTATCAACTAAATCTTGCAAGAAATCTAATGAAAATGCATAAAATTACCAATGTTTGATTGAATCAAGACAAGCATGAAATTCTCACTCAAACAATTACTTATTGACTAAAAATGCATGAAAACCAAGTAAAAATTAATCAAAAAGGCTTGTGAAACTAGCCTAAGATGACCTGTCATCACAACACCAAACTTAAATCTTGCTTGTCCCCAAGCAAGCAGTAAGACAGAACAAGAATGAATAAAGACAGAGAAGAGTATAAGTCTTTATTTGAAAAACATTCAATACTGGTTAATGGAGTTTTCATGCATGGTCTCTTAGAGATTTTTATTCTGTGGCTGAGACATCAACACCCCTTTGGATCCTTACTTGAATTACACAAAAAATGAGATTTGTTATTGCTTGGTCCTTAGTTTTTCTTGCCTTTTTTCTTTTGATTGAGATTTATTGCTTAGCTGAGGCTTAATGCTATGTGATAAGGCATCTTTTTAGAGTAAACTTTCAGCCAGCATTCCCCCCCCAGTTGGTTCAAGATGCTAGGTGTTGAAACACCCCTATGGGCTTACTTGCTCAAGCCTCTCCTTAGCACACACACATCACAGGCATTTAGCTTGTTTTGTTCTTTGAAAATTGATGCCCAGCACCTCTTTGGGTCACTAAATGCTTTGTCTCAAAGTAGCTCTTGATAGTGGACTTTCGGTTGGCAATCCTGGGTTAGTTAACCCAAGTTTTCGGGTGATGAAGCACCCCTTAGAACCTAGTTATCCAAGCTTATCTTTGTACAAGAACATCACAGGCATATATCCAAATCTCAAGCCATTAGTGCCTAGCCCTGTTTATGTCTCTTTTGTTTCTTCTTTTTTTTCTTGTATTTTCTTTCTTTTATTATGGACCTCTTTCATTTGTCAAGTCTCATGAAATGTAACTCAAGTTCATATCACAAAGTCATGCCAACCTCTAACCTTCTTCATAAATCAACTCATAAGCCAGCACATACCACCACATAACCTTATTTTGTATCACATTAAACCAGACTTTTACTCTTTCTCTATTTCACAGTTATTTTTCTTTTATTCAAGCATGAGGAATAAAGCATATAATTCAAGTAAGATGAAAGTGAATCAAGCACTTAGACTAGCAAGCCACAACAGCATGAAAACAAACAGACAGTAAATAAATCTAATAGGACACTAATCAATAGGGGATATTTACACTTTCAATTAGCATATTTAAGCTAAAGTCAGTCAGAGAACAATACAACCTCTTGGAGTCCATTTGTTTCCTCTGTGTCATCATCATTGTTGGGTTCCATGTCCTTCCTTTGTCCATTCACCTAATGATGTATCTTTTCCTCCAAGAGATTAAATGATTTCCTACAAGAGATATTGAAAGTTGCTTGTTCCCCAAGCACTTGAGAAACAGTTAGCATGCATGTATGCTTGTGATTCTCTGATCCTAAGTTGGTGTGGAAACACCAAACTTAGTTCCTTGCCAACTTCTATATGCAGTAGAATAAATACATGCATGAAACATCAAGTACTTTTTATTAAGAAAGTAGACTATGAACTAGAAAACAAATATAACTAGAAAATAAACTCTGAACTAGGAACTAAACAATAGTTAAGTAAATTCTCTGATTGTTTGGAGCTGATAACTAGTCATGATGAGGGTGCAATGTGTTTTTAATAAAATTTTTGGTGGAACACCAAACTTAGCATCCAACATTCACCCCTTAATTACTTTGGTGTGTAACACCAAACTTAGCTCTTTACAATACAGAGAAACCTACTCAACTCCTTTATTGAAATAACTAAGAAAGGAAAACTACTGACATGTAGCTGATGACTTTCTTCCTCTTCTTCCAGTTTGTCAAGAGGAATGACCTCAAGGGTAAAGAGGAGCTAGTCAGTTTCCCCTTTCTTGGCCTCTTCCCAGCAAGCTTCTTTTTGTAAATGGCTTGATTAAGCTTGCTTGCTGGTGGTTCAGGGGTTGGATTGTTTGTGGTTGACCTCTTCCTTTTTCTTGATATGATCAATTGTAGCTTGGTCACAATCCTCTCTTTGATGTTCTTGTTGGTTGTCTTCACTACTTGGATATTAAGACATGGTTGCTGTGTGATTGTTGGAGCTTTATCTTCATCAAAAGCCTTTTGAATTGATGGTTCAATGAGCCATTCATCTATGTAATTCTTTGCTTCACTTGAGTGTGGACTTCCCTAATTGGATTCCTCCCTTTCTTTTATATGTTCTTCTATTAAGTTTTTTGGGAGTGAAGTTTCATGTTCCTCTGTCACCTCACTTAGCTTCTGTGGATATGAAGTTATGGGTTCAAATACCTCCACCACCTCCTTCCTTGCACTCAACATCTAGTTTGACAGCACTTCTATGGAAGAGGTTTGTTGATCTTCCCAAGATTTCTTCATTTTCTCTTCATATCTTTCAATCACAGACTCAAGCTCTTGTGTGGGTTGTGGGTTTTCATCTTCCTTTGTCACCTCAAGTAGCCTTTGTAGATATGAGATTCCTGGCTCATATACCTCCACCACCTCATTCTCCGTTGAAGTTTCACTTGATACAGGGGCCTCTTCATCTTGCTTCTCCACTTCCTCCTTTAGATCCACCAATTGGTCTTCATCTTCCTTGATTAGCAATTCTTTGTTTTTCCTTGCTTGCTCTAAATATCCATCCATCTTATTGCAGTGGGTTTCTTATTCTTTCCAAGAGTCTATGGATGTTTGTAAATATTGTTCAAATGCTAGCTCAAGCGATGAAGGGTGAGAATGAGTTTCTGGATATGTGGGTATTGTGGTAAAGTTGTTTTGAGTGGTATAGAATGAATCTTGTGATTTATGAAATGAGTTTTGTGACTGTTGAGATGAGTTTTCTGTGTAGTAGAATGAATTTTGTGGTTGGTGAAATGAGTCGTATGGATCTTGGGGGAAATTTTGTGTTGAGACAAAATCAAGTGATGAAGAATTTTCAAGTGAAGAACTGGGAGGTGAGGTTGGACAATTTAGCATAAATGAGTTGAAGGATTGCTCAAGCGATAATGGCTCTTAATTAATAGAGTATGACACATTGAGTGCTCTCTGATTTTGATCTTCCCAATCACAACTTGAAGAATTGTGGAATTCATCACAGTATGGATCATCTTGTGGCATTAGGGGGCCAATCTTGCATGAATTTATTGAAAGCACACACCAGTGATAATGTCTCTTGATGAACAAAATATGGATCATTAAGATCTCTTTGGTTTTGACCCTCCCAGTCACAATATGAGTAGTTGTCATAGCAATATGAGTCATCTTGTGGCTCTGAGAGGTGTTCATACTTTATCATTTCTTGTTGATATTCCCATCCACCATTAGCATCATGACATGAATCATTTTTTGGTGTTGGACAATATCTCATGAAATTATCTTGCTCATCTTATGGCTCTGAAGCATATCCCCATTGATTGGATTGCTCAGAATCTGTGAATTCTTGGTGATATTCCCAGCCACCATTAGGATAATGACTTGAATCATATTGTGAAGGTGGGAAATATCCCATGAAATTTGTTTGATCATTCTCTAGATCACCTCCCCACTGGGTGGATTGCTCATAATCTGCTAATTCTTGGTGATATTCCCAGCCACCATTAGGATAATGACTTGAATCATTTTGTGGTGGTGGGTAATATCCCATGAAATTTGTTTGATCAAAAGATGAGGTGAACTCCACTTACATTTTGTAAAACACAATCACCAATGAAAATTAAAATTTCTCATGTTACAGATGAGAATTTCTTAGTGAGGCAAAAACACAAACACCTTAGTATCAGCAGAAAATAGAAAATTAAAATAACAAAAACAAAGAAAATGCTTAATCTAGACTTATCACCCACTTAATCATTGTCGATCTATATCAATCCCCGGCAATGGCGCCAAAAACTTGATGAGGGAAACACGATTCCACACAAACTCATCGACAAGTGTACCGGGTCGCATCAAGTAGTAATAACTCACAAGAGTGAGGTCAATCTCACAAGAATTGATGGATCAAGCAACTTTAGTGAGGTGATTAGTTTAGTAACAGTGGTGAATTGGGTGAAATTGTATTGATAGAATGTAAATTGCAGAAGGTATAAAGTGCAAAAGGTAAATTGCCAGAAAAACTTAAAGAGCAAGAAACGTAAATTGCAGCAAATGTAAAGGGAATTGGGTGCTGGAAAATTAAATGAAGCAGTAAATCAGAACTCAGAACAATTGCAGAAGATTTAAAATGCATGAAAGTAAATTGAAAGCAATGGGAATAGAAGATTAAAATCAAGCTAAATGTAAACTGAATTGTAAAATTGCAGAAAGGAAAGTTTGCAGAAGAGGATTATCAGAAATTGAAATTGCATAAGCCAAATTGAATTCAATACTGAAATATAAAAGTGTAGAAAAATAAAAGTGTTTCAAGAGAGCCTTCTATTCTACTCCTACTCCTACTCCTACTCCTACTACTGCCTACTACTACTGCAGCTTACTCCAGCGCCCCTTTCTAACAGAACTAACCGAGCCTTTTTATAGGCATTCCTAAATTACAAATGAAATTGAAATTCAAAACAAATTATAGTTAAATGAAAATGCTATTCTAACTGTTTCTTGTTACTTTGAGTGATGTCAATGGGCTCTGCTTGCTTTGGAGTTTCAATTGGGCTTGGAATCAGATTTAATTGAGCATAAATTCACTTCCATGAGAACGGAGCATTTTCAAATTGAGCGCAACGTTCATTCACCCACGCGTACGCGTCCTGCACGCATGCGCGTCCTTTTTGCATTTTGGGCCTTCCACGCGTACGCGTCCCTCACGCTTTCGTGTGCTTTGGCAATCTGGCACATCGATGCGTGCGCGTCCCTTGCAGTGTTCCCCTTCGGAACGTAGCGTTCACGCAATGAACGCTACCCCACACATGCACGTCTTGTGTGCTTGTGCATGGGTGGGAAAATGTTAATTCCATGCTTCAACGCCACCCACGTGTTCGCGTGCTTCCTTCCAGATTCTCCATCAATGCGTGCGCGTCATGTACGCGTGCGCGTTGGTTGCAAAACTCCAGTTCCAATTTTGAATTTTCCCGAAAACGCTCACTAAGCCAATGATGAGCTGATTTTTGCTAGGAAAGAATTCAAAATAAATCCTTGTTGCAAGTATAGTTTCTAAACCAACAAGAATCCTTTCATACAAAAGTTTTGTTTGTCACTTAAGTAAACCCAATAAAAATAATAACCGGAGTATTCAAACCTCGGGTCGTCTCTCAAGGAATTGTAGGGAGGTGTACTTATTATTGGTTATGGAAAAGTGTCTTTTTGGGGTTTTGAATAAGGAACAAGAAAATAAAAGGCAAGAAAGTAAATTAATGACTAGAAAAGCTCTTGGCAAGGTATGAGAACTAAACATCCTTTCCTAGTTATCCTTATCAATTGTGATGAGAATTGCTTATTGCTCCCACTTAGTTAACCCTTACCGAATAAAGGAAAGTCAAGTAGTGGACAAATCAATTTGATTCCTCAAGTCCTAGTCAACTCCTAAGGAAAGACTAGCTTTAGAGGGATCCAAATCAATTAGCAAATTCCAATTATCACTCAACAAAAGAGTTTGATAACTCAAGTGTCACCAATTACTCAACCAAAGCTAAAAGGATAAAAATCTAACTTAAATTGAAAGCATCAATAACATAAATTGAAGAAAGCAATCATAAATCTAAAATACCTCAAATTGCATTAAATAGAAAATCAAATTAAACATGAGAATTCAGAAACCAAATAGCTACATAAAGTAATCAAACAAAGGGAATAAGTAAACTAGAAAGCTAGAACAAATAAAAATAGAAGAGAAACTAATTAAACTAAGATAGAATCTGAAATTTAGAAAAGCTAAACCTAAAATCCTAAAACCTAAGAGAGAGGAGAGAGCCTCTCTCTCTAGAAACTACATCTAAAACCTCAAATTATGAATAATGGAAAGCGTATGAATGTATCTTGAGTTCCTGCTTGTCCCCTGGCTTTAGTCTGCGTTTCTGGGCCGAAAACTGGGTCCAAACTCAGCCCGAAATCGCCCCAGTGTTTTCTGCGATTTTTGCAGGTAGCGCATGTAATGCGTACACGTCAGTCACACGTACACATCGATGGTCATCTTCGCGGGTCACGCATACGCGTCAGGTACACGCACGCGTCGCTCCGCTTTTTCGCCTTTCACGCATATGCATTAGGTACGCGCACGCGTCACCATGGAAAGCTCCAAATCACGCGTACGCGTCAGGGACGCGCACGCATCGCTCCTCGCTGGTCATCTCCTTGGTTTCTTGTGTTCCTTTTATTTTCACAAGCTTCCTTTCCATCCTTTAAGCCATTCCTGCCCTATAAAGCCTGAAAACACATAATGCACGGATCACGGTATCGAATGGTATAAAAGGACATTAACATACACAATTTAAAGGCTCAAGAAGCAAGTTTCCAATCATGGAACAAAATTGGGAAGGAATTGTAAAATCATGCAAATCCTATGAATAAGTGTGAGTTCAGTGGATAAAATTCACTCAATTAAGTACAAAATGTACCACGAAATAGTGGTGCATCAAATCTCCCCACACTTAAACATTATCATGTCCTCATGCTAAGCTCAAGGAAACAAAAAGAATGAATAGGGGAAGTAAGACTCATGAGATGCAACCCATGTATGAATGCAACTATATGCTAAGATGGTTCTATCTACTTGGTTAAAAGTAAACAAGTTCTCCAAGACAAACATAAATCAAATTTCACCAATTCAAATCATGCAATAAAAGACAAGTAAACTTGTAGGAAGACAGCTCATGAAAGCAGGGGACATAGAATCAAGCATTGAACCCTCACTGGTGGTGTATATGCACTCTAATCTCTCAAGTGTTTAGGGCTGATCACTCGACTCTTCTCTAGTCATTCTTTCTAAAACTTTGTTCTTCATCTAACCAATCAACAATTATTTAATGTACTAATGCAAACATCATGAGGTCTTTTCATGGTTGTAATGGGGCTAAGGTAAGGGTGAAGATATATGTATGGCCAAATGAGCTATAATATGAATCTTTGACTAACCTAAGCTTTTACCTAACATACACATATTCCCTGTGCTTCTAAAATCATGCCTAACTACCCATAGTCTCACTTTTGTGCTTTTCACCTACTCATGTATTTAAATGTTCTTCTATTTTATCTCACATGCATTGATCTTTTTATTGAACTTAATATTGGGGTGCTTTCATTCCCCTAAATTTGGATTTTTTTTTAAAGCATTACAACATCAATGCATTTGGTTTTCATAATTTCACATGAGTAGTATTCAAATTCTCAATATTCATCAATTAAGCAACACACATTCTTATTCACCAGAGTTCCCATAGTTTTCCACACTTAATGTGACACACAATCCCTATCTTAAGCTAGCCAAAGATTCAATTGGGGTAGTTCATTATTTTTCCGCTTAAGGCTAGTGATGTAGTAACATAAAGAACAAAAAGGAATAGAGAAGGCTCAAAGTGGCGAACAAAGGTAATTAGAATGGTAGGCCATTTGGCATAGTGAGCTAATAACAAATGATGGCCTCAATCATACATATGCATGAATACATTAAACAATGGACATATAGAATAGAACAAAGCAAAGATTACAATTATAAAGAAGAAAACATACAAGAATAAAAATTTATGGTTAAATAATGTAACCATATAATTAAGCTCAAAATATCACGGGTTGTGTGTTCTTAGCTATAAACCATGTTCCAAATTACAATCTTCAAACAAGTTTAACAAAAAAAAGTTTTAATTTAAATTAGTGAAATTCTATAAAAAGGGTCTTGAAAAAGAACTTATCACTCCAACCAAGTAGTTGTAGAAGAACATGCAGAAAATCAAGGAAACATGCAATCAAACGTGTAAATCCAACAATGAACTACAAAGAAAATTAAACATTGGTGTTGAAAAGAAGGTAACTAACCCATAGAAGTCGGTATCGACCTCTCCACACTTAAAGGATGCACCGTCCTTGGTGCATGCTAAGATATGCAAGTGGATGGGTGGCTACAACTGATGCTTTTCTACAACTGTTGCCACATGTAAAAGTTTTCCTTTCCCTTCTCGGTGGCCATCCTGAAAGAAGAGGAAAAGGAAGAAAAGTAACCCAAAAATAAAGATGGAAAACAAATAAAATATGGTTGGGTTAATGCCAAATAATGAGGTTCTCAATTACATGGTAGCTACAACATGCAAGTGAGAAAACAGCAAAAGACAATGGCATATCAATAGTGAAAAAATTGTAACAATGGAGAAGAGATAGTAGGTAATGAAAGATAATATAAATTCATGTCAATGCAAAAGGAATACAGGTATCATAAAAGATTGGCATTGACATATAAATAATATTACCCAATAAGGTAACACAAGTCACTAAGCACCCAAAATAATGCAAGAAAAGATGTAATAGTTGAATACGAGCATTTAACACCAATAGAAAAATAGTAAATTTAGAAAAAAAAAATAAAAACATGCACAAAATTAAAATGCTGAATGAAAGTATTGAAATGTAATAAAGAAAATAGAATAAAAGAGAATAAGGATCAGAAGTTAAAGAGATGAAGAAGAAGAAAGTGAAAAAGGAGGAAGAAAGAAGGAGAAAAGAGAGAAGAAAGGAGAAAGGAATGAAAAACGGGACGTGACGCGCGCGCAGGTCACGCGTGCGCGTGAAAACTGTATTCGCCATGCGACGCGTACGTGTAGCCCATGCGTACGCATGGGTGGTCTGAAAGCGAGAGGACGCGCAAGCGTCGGTCACGCGTGCGCGTGAGAATTCGCGAGGCTCCAGCACCATGGCATCATAACTCTCTGTTCAAGTACCTTTTTACGCCGATTTGCACTCCCACGCGTGCGCGTCAAGGACGCCTACGTGTGGATTGGCAAAACGCAGGGGACACATATGCGTGTAGAACGCGTACGCGTGGGTTGGCTTGTGCACAGGCACACCTCCCGCGTCGTTCCAGCAGAACTCTCGGCCTATTTGCGCATACACATACGACGTGCGCGTGTCGTGGACACTTGCACATTGATCCCAATTTTTTTTATGCAGAATGCAGGTAGTGATGCAGAAATTACGAATGAATACTATGAAAAATAAAATAAAATAAAACTAGGAATGAAAAGGGACGATTATACCATGTTGGGTTGTCTCCCACCTAGCACTTTTAGTTAAAGTTCTTAAGTTGGACATTTGGTGAGCTCCTTGTCATGGTGGCTTGTGCTTGAACTCGTCTTGAAACTTCCACCAATGCTTGGACTTCCAATAAGCTCTATCAATACCAGGTAAATTCCTCAAGCTTTGATGGAGTTCTTCACAAGCTTTGAGCTCCCAAAATTGATCCTCATATATTCCCGGATCCCAAATCTTAATTTTACACCCGTCTTCTTGTTGATCATCATTTTTCCACTTGGGTGGTGAGCAATTGGAATTCTCACTGAGACATCCAAACAGCTTCCTAAACCCATTCATTCAAGCTCTACACCAATCCTTGTACTTCAACTTTGAGTATGTAACCGTATTGAACATTGCATGACAACTCGTACCACTAACCATCTCCCTCTTACTCTTATAGCCACAAAGAGCTCTAAGTTGCCCATCCGTCTCAAGCAAAGCATATTCAAGTGGGCTAATTAAGCTTAGAGATGAAAGATTTACCCACTTGAGTGAAGGAATGAATGGTGATGGCTTTGGGGGAGAGGTCTCTAACAACTTTGGCAAGGTGATTTCCAGCTTCATTCCCTTGAGCTCTTCCTTGACAACTTCCACCTCTTTGCAAGCTTCTTCAATTTCAACCTCTTTCTCTTAGTAGCTTTCTTCCAATTCAATCTCTTCTTCATTACTTACCAAGGGCATGGGAGGTTGTGCTTCTTCTTCCTTAATCTCCATCTCTTGATCAACCTCTTCAAAGTCTTCAACCATGATATGCCTTGGAGGTTGTGCACCCTCCTCAATATCAACATCAAACAACTTGAAGGAGGCTCTATGACTGGACTTTCCCATGGAGGTTCCGCATCTCCTAAGTCTTCAACCACTTCCTCTTCTTTGATAATTTCAGCTCTTTTCACTTGCTCTAATACAAAATCAAACTCCTCCTTGATGTTGTCCTTCACTAATTCTTCAACTACTCCTTCATCTTCAAGGGTCTCTGCTACCTCTACCTTTAGGGTCTTCTCTAACTTCTTATAAAGTATGAATTTGCGAAGACGATCCCTTCACTACAAGAAAAAAGGCCTATGGCCACGCTTTTTTTTTGCCACGCATTAAAAGCGTGGCCAAAAGTGGTTAATGGCCACGCTTTTGTGAGGGTGGCAATTGAATAGAGATTTGGCCACGTTTTTTCTTGCCACGCTTCAAAGACGTGGCGAAAAGGGTCAACGGCCACGCTTTTTGAAGGGTGGCAGTTGATTAGAGAAACGGCCATGTTTTTTCTGCCACGCTTCAAAAGCGTGGCCATAGAGAGAAAGAGGGACGTTTTAAAAGCGTGGCGACAGGGTTTCATTACGGCCACGCTTCAAAAGCGTGGCCATATCCTGGTACTCTTTTGGCACGCTTTAAAAGCGTGGCCAAAAGGTTTTTAAAAGAAAACCCTAATAACCCGACCCCCAACCCAATAACTCCTGAATCCTCCTAATCACCTTCAAACTTGGCCAAAAGCTTCGATCGGGACTCTCCCACTCTCAACTCTCACCGTCACTCCCATCAATGTCAACCCTGGAAGAGCTCAGATCTCCGCCGTCACCAGCACCGCCCTCGCTGCTCTATTAGCCTCCCCTCCGCCTTGTCTCTTGTCGCCTCTGCCCTAGCATCCAACAGCGTCAGCGTCATTAGCCTCTCACTGTCTCCTCGTCGTTTACGCGCCAGCGTCGTCGTTTCGCCGCTCTCCTGCCATCTTCTTGCTCTGGCCACCATTGCCTTCCTTGTCATTCGTGTTTGGACAGAATGAAAACGGTAATGGAAGAAAGCGAAGAGAAGGACGGTGCTTCAGTGTGTGTGTGGCGGTAGCTCCTCACTCTTCAACCATGTTTCTCTTTTCAATTTCTCTCAGGTAACGCTTCTTCTTCCTCTTCACCGCGTTTTCATGTGAATTCTCATCTTTAATTGTAACTGCAATCACTCACAGTCCCTCATATCATACTTGCAATAGCTTAGCTGGTTTCCGCATCTTTCTAGGGTTTTCAGAAACGATTCCCGATCTGAATGTTTTCCGTTATTAATATTAAAAAAGGACGATTTTATGTGCTCTCTCAGCAATGGTAGCTGCAAGTAAGTGTCTTTACTTATGAGCTTCGAGATTGAACCTTTTATCTAAATTTATCGGTTGAAAAGTTCTTTAAAGGTTTATCTCAATTTTGCATTTCATAGTTGCAGTTACTGTCACTTTCAATAATCTCACAATCAGAATTCCGATACCTTATATCAATTTACCATACTATTTTGATGGTTTCTTGTTCTAGTTTCCTTGGAGTAGGGGAATGCTTGACAATAGCCATAGTTGCTTCTTAAGCATGATTAGCTTATATTTCACTTTTACTTAACTGAGAAATCAAATATAAGTCGACGTAGTTCTATGTGCTCATGCAAATTGTTTGAGCTGTATGGTAATGAAACAAAAATGAAGTTGTTGGCTAAAGAACTGGCCTCTCTGTAGAATGTCGGTTCTCAAAACTGCATTACTTTTAGTGTTGATGGATCTAAATTTGCCACCGGTGGTTCAGTAAGTATCGCTTTGAAATCCATTGGATTCAATTGTGTTTCTTTGTTGTGTGGCATTTCTAGCGTTCGTTTCTAGAGTTTGATCTTGCATGTTTGAATTCTGTCTAGAACAAGTACAGGACGGGCATATCAGAATTATGGAGTGGCCTAGCATGAACAACATTTTGGATGAACCAAGAGCACACAAATCTGTGCGGGATATGGATTTCAGGTAGATATACTCAACGAGTCAAATGGATGCGTTAACCCTTGCAACCAGTAGAATAGCAATTAAAACTTAATTCGTAGCTAGTGAAATCCTATTTGGAGTTCATCCCATGTGGTTCATTTTTTGTGTATGTTCATCCTTACCATTGATAATTTGATTATGTAGAGATATTTTTTTAACAAGTCTTATATAGTTTCATAATAAATATCTTATTCCCAATACTGATAGTAAAGCCAATTACTGACACTAATTACAAGATATATTTCCCAGTTTAATTTGCACTTTAATACATTACTTTCAGCATTGGAAAAATGTTTTGAGATTTACGAAACTATTATTCATTTGTGCGTGGAATATTCGTAGATGAGTCCAATATTTACACTCTCATTTGGATGACTCTGCCATGTGGTTGAGAAAAGTTCTGACCAATTATTTGGTTCATATGTATATATGTTCATTCGGCGAAGGAACAAGACTCATAAAACAAAGAGTGGACTTGACTTCAAGGGCCATTTCCATGGCTAACCCAACCAGTAAGCAACCCCCAACAATGAACAGATGCAAGTTTCAAACTTTTGGAAAACATGGTTGCTCCTAAATTGTCATTCTGTTTGTTCAATGTGTTTTTCTTCCTCATTTGTTCTTTTTTCTTTTTTTCCTTCTGTTATTGTCCTTCTTAAATGGCTTTTGGTAGCTTATACTATGAGCATATTTTTCTGATTGATTCTACCTTTTTCACTGTTGGAATTGGATTATTTTGACAATGATTTCTTCATATTACGGCTTTTGTTTACGTTGATCTGATGATTCCTCTTCGTAGAGCTCTTTTTCTATTGCGGCAGAAGGCCTTTACACCGCAAAGTTTATTGGGTATTTGATTTTTTAATTGTTATTTTTTTTAATTGAGCAATGATCCTTGACCATTTAGTTTATGAATGGATCATTGGACCTACCAACTTTGTTCAACTCTGGGAATTCTGAGTGTTGACTCAATGATTAAATATTTGGTTATTCTGTGATGATAGATACAACTTTTGTTCTTGGTTTAGGGAATGATTCTGGAATTATTAGGGATCTATCTTATCAGGTTTCACTTTCTCATGAAAATTGAGTCTTCTTTTATTACTCATCATCTCATTATCATAATCATCATGTTCTTCACCTCTTCCAACAATAACCCTTTCTCTTTCACCATCATAATGGTAGTTCTTCTCCCTTTATTGTTTCAACTTCTTCTTCTTTGGTGGCTACTTCTTCCACAGAAGAGAAAATGGACCGTCTTCCGGCAGAGTTGAACGTCACTGAAACATAAGAACCCAATTCCAGAGTATTCACTCTTCTTCTTCATCCTTTTTTTTCTGTCAATGCTTTGATTTGAATAGCTCATTTACATAATTATATCGATGCTCAAAGTTTGGTTTGCTTAGATTCTAGCTCAATAGAGTAGCTTCTGCAATCTATGTTAGTAAGGTGTTTGCACAATTAGGACTATTTTTATTTCAACATATTATTTGATTTCATTGCAGTTAGACTTCAAGTGGAGGTGCCACCAGTTGTCTGTGAGGATTGTTACGAAAGGGTCATATCTGAGTTTACAAAACAAGCAAAGGTACTATCACCACTTAATTTATGGTTTATACATGCAATTATTATCTATAATGCCTGCAGTTTATGATTCTTTTGTATCTACATTGATGAGTATAACATCCCTACCTTGTTTTTCTTATAAAATATTTTAGCTGACTAATTTTTACAGTCTGAGGTTACTACTTCACCATATATCTCAAAGAAGTTTTCTCAAGATTCATGTATCCAAAATTTTTGAAATAGTATGCCACTTTTATGTGCTAATTTACCATTTCACATCAAGTCCCCAGATTCTGCCCCAGAAAGCCGGTTCCAGAAAGTATTCTTGTCAGTTATGTCGGGCGCAAAAATGTTCAGAAGGCCATAATTGAATCTATATTGAGAACACTTTTTTATTCACATCAAAGTATACCCATCACCACTGTTACTCGCTTTTGTGCCTCAAGAGCTTCACTTGAGTCCTTGAGCTTTGGTAACACTAATGCTAATCAAAATCATAGGTAAGAAGCAGTTTTGTTCCATCGATTTAGCTACAAGTATTATAATATTATCTGATTGCCTATGTCCCTGACTCTGCAAGTTGTGTTCTGCAGAATAAACGAATTTGAGACAGCGTTGAGGGAAAAAGAGATGATGCTCTTGACCTACTTAACGCAAATTCTGAAGTGGTCAAAGATCGGATGAATGCCGGCTCAAAAGGCATTCAAGAAGCTGCAATTCTGGATGTCTTAGCGCTGGGTTATGTGGCTGTTGGACACCTAAAAACTGTTGCTTCTCTGTTGAATGTGGTATGTTTTCTTTTTTATCCAATTTTCCCATTTCTAAGTATTTGTTTTTACTTTCGATTTTGTCAAATTTATCATGGTTTTAGTCAATGAATCTTTCTCTAAGTGTTGTTTATGTATGTTCAACTTTAATTTGTGGGAATTGGGAATTGTTTCTTTCATTAACTGTTCTGTTTCTTTGTTTATGAGTGCCTTGTATTAACTCCATCTTGTGAAGGTAGAGAAAGCTAGAAGATACATTCCAAGAGAATTCAGATTGGCTGAAGCTTTTGGGTAGGTCCAATATTGTAATTTCTCTCTTTAGATTATAAATGCAGCAATTCTTTTATGGGTTTGAGTCTTCAGGCAATTTGTAAATATTGAATCCAAGAAATGTCGTCAGTTTAGAAGACTAACTGTTGCTGACGTGAACTCAGGGATATTTTTGCTTGGTTAATTTTCAAGACTGGTAAAATCATTCTAAAATCTTTTGAATTTTGATAGGACTTGTAAATTATGTTAAACTTTGAAATTAAACAGAGGCTGCATTAATTATTACTTGATACAGAAACATTTTGGGTGGCTTCTTTCTAGCTAGCTATGAGGACAGTCCCACCGGTGTCTTTGATGAGGTACGGTTCTGTTTTCATTCTTGCTCTTTTATCTTTTTATTTAAACGAAAATGTTAGAAAACCAATATTTTTTAATAAAAAAAATTGAAAATTTGGTTTATAGTGACTCAACCAGTGAATGTTCCAACTAGTTTTAAGCAGAGGGCAATGCTGGTGGATGAGATTTGGCATGCTGCAGGTGACAATGCTTCTGATATTGATTGGTTAGATTCCTTTCTCCCTTTTGCATGGTAATTCAATGGTTCCTTTTGCCTTATTTTTGTTTCTTTTTTGCAAAAGAAAAAAAAGCACTGAGCTTGCTTGCCAATGGGGTTATTCCTTATTTCTTCATTTTTATGTCTTTGGTCGGTGATTGTCAGCATTTTCATTATTATGTTCTGTGAAAAGGAAATGAAATTATTTTGTTGATGTTGGTGTTATTTTTTCAGCTCCACCAAACATTGCTGGGAATCATTCTGATAGGGGGATATTGAGCTCGGTTATGTACTTGTTGAGCACAAGGTTGTAAGAAAAATATAAAATACAGAAAATGAGGGACCCTGACGTGATCTTGAGACCCCAGACCTGCTATTAATTTTCCATTGCTTTTGTAATTATACATGCATTTTGCTTAGTTAGTGAATTTCGGATGGATAGGAGGTTGAAGGGTTTTTTGTTACTGAAAAAACCTGGAAAGTTTTGTATAAGGATTAATGATTAAAACAATTATACCAAAAATTGTCACTAATTACTGTTTAATTTATCTTGTAATAAAAATTGCATACTATATTTATAGGTTTGGTAATACAAAAGGATTGAAAATAAAAAAAAAATATTTTTTTTAAACTTGACAAGGCTATCGCCACGCTTTTAAAGCGTGGCCGTATCTCTCGCTATTGCCAGACTTTAAAAGCGTGGCCATATCTCCCGCTATCGCCACGCTTTAAAAACGTGGCCGTATCTCTTGCTATCGTCACGCTTTAAAAGCGTGGCTGTATCTCTCTATGGCCACGCTTTAAAAGCGTGGCCGTATCTCTCGCATATGGCCACGCTTTTTAAGCGGGGCAATCTGCAAAAGCGTGGCAAAAAATAAAGCGTGGCGATAGGTCACTAAAAGCGTGGCGATAGAGCAACCGCCACCCTTTGATAGGCCACCTTTTCAAAAGCGTGGCAGTAGCTCAAAAAGCGTGGCGAAAAGCTATCGCCACGCTTTTTTCAGCTTTTCGCCACTCTTTAAAAGCGTGGTAATAGAGCTGTTTTCTTGTAGTGCTTCTCTCTTGTTCCATGTCAATGGCATAATTGGGGTCATCTTGCTCTTGGATTGATGGATATGGGTATTCTTGCACGGAGGGTGGTGGTGCAAAAGCTTGTGGGTTGAATATTGGAAGTAGAGGGTTGGTCCCTGCAGGATATAAGATATTGGAGTTTAGAGGTGAGATTGATGAGATTAGAGATATGTGTGTTGTTATCCAATGGAGGTTGGGGTGGATAGGAGGGTTCATTTGTTGGGAGAAATGGCTCATAATACGGAGGTCGTTCTTCTTGATAAGGATATGGAGATGGCATATATTGAGGTGGTAGTTCTTGGGAGTAGTTGTGTTGGGATTGGGGTGGTTCTAAGTATGGCTCATAAGGTTCTTGGTATGGTGTGTAAGGATTAGGGTCATATGGGGGTGTTTGGTGGTAAGGTGCTCGTGAGTATGGTGGTTCAGAGTTATGTTGAGGAGGTGGTTCATAAGCATATGGTGGGGATTGTTGGTAACTACAAGGGGGTCCACCATATTCATCATCTTGGTACGCACCCTGGAATGGCTCTTGACCATAGTAAATTGGTGGAGGTTGATTGTCACGAAAGGGTCCACCATAACTATTGTCTTGGTATGCATCATAGAATGGTTGTTGGTTATAGCGCATTGGAGGGGGTTGTTGCCAAGAGGGTTGATCAAATCCTTGTGGTTCCTCCCATCTTTGATTGTTCCAACCTTGGTGCATGTTCTCATTATAGCTTCCATTCCCTACAACATAATTGGAACCAAACCCATAGCAACAGGGGTGAGAATTCATAGTATCTAATAAAAATAAAAAACAAAAAACAAATAAACAAGCAAAAGCAAATATTTACAATAACCAATAATAAGACACACGTTTGTAATTCTCCGGCAACGGTGCCATTTTGATGAGAGGATTTTTGCTAGTAAAGAATTCACAATAAATCCTCGTTGCAAGTATAGTTTCTAAACCAACAAGAATCCTTTCATACAAAAGTTTTGTTTGTCACTTAAGCAAAACTAATAAAAATAATAACCGAAGTATTCAAACCTCGGGTCGTCTCTCAAGGAATTGCAGGGAGGTGTACTTATTATTGGTTATGGAAAAGTGTCTTTTTGGGGTTTTGAATAAGGAACAAGAAAATAAAAAGGCAAGAAAGTAAATTAATGACTAGAAAAGCTCTTGGCAATGTATGAGAACTAGACGTCCTATCCTAGTCATGCTTACCAATTGTGATGAGAATTGCTTATTGCTCCCACTTAGTTAACCATTACCGATTAAAGGAAAGTCAAGTGGACGAATCAATTTGATTCCTCAAGTCCTAGTCAACTCCTAAGGAAAGACTAGCTTTAGAGGGAGCCAAATCAATTAGCAAATTTCAATTATCACTCAACAAAAGAGTTTGATAACTCAAGTGTCACCAATTACTCAACCAAAGCCAAAAGGATAAAAATCTAACTTAAATTGAAAGCATCAATAACATAAATTGAAGAAAGCAATCATAAATCTGAAATACCTCAAATTGCATTAAATAAAAAATCGAATTAAACATGAGAATTCATAAACCAAATAGCAACATAAAGTAACCAAACAAAGGGAATAAGTAAACTAGAAAGCTAGAACAAATAAAAGTAGAAGAGAAACTAACTAAACTAAGATAGAATCTGAAATTTAGAAAAGCTAAACCTAAAATCCTAAAACCTAAGAGAGAGGAGTGATAAACCCCAATTTTGTGGTTTATCTTGTGCTTAATTTGAGGGATTTTATCAACTTTTCTCACATTTATTCAATGAAATAGCATGGTTTTGCAATTCTCCCTGAATTTGTACTTAAGTGTGAAAACATGCTTTTTAGGCCTTAAAATAGCTAAATTTAATTCACTTTAATTCCATTCGATGCCTTGATATATTTTTTTGAGTGATTTCAGGTTCATAAGGCAAGTATTGGATGGAAGAAGTGAGCATGCAAAGTGGGAGAACTCATGAAGAAATGAAGGAACCGCAAAGCTGTCAAGCCTGACCTCTTCTCACTCAATTGACCATAACTTGAGCTACAGAGGTCCAAATGAGACGGTTTCAGTTGCGTTGGAATTCAAAATGATATAAAATTTGCCATAGTTGCTTCGCGTTTAGAGACGCGTACGCGCACTATACACATACGCACTAATGCTGCACGTGGCCCACTAAAGGTGAAATTGCTGGGGGCGATTTCTGAAGCATTTTGGGCCCAATCCAACTCATTTCTGATGCTATTTCATGCAGAATTCAAGCTTGGGCAAAGGGGATGCAATTGTTTGTAGTATAGCATCATGTAGGTTAGTTTTTAGAGAGAGAAGCTCCCTCTTCTCTCTAGAATTAGGGTTCTTAGGCTCAATTCCCTCTTAGATCTAGGTTTTGATTATTGTTATCATCTTATTTTTTTACAATTTCATGCTTCTACACTTGATTCTCTTAGTTTTCTTGTTAATTTCCCTTTTATGCTCTCTTTTGTGATGATGAACTCTTGATGGATTTGGATCTCTTTTATGAAATTTATGTTTGATGTTCTTTGAATTGTTAATTTGAGTTGTGAATTTACTTTTCTTGCAATTGGTAGTTGGTAGATTCATTATTCTTGCACTTTTACTATGCTTTCCATTTGTACCCACCAAGTGTTTGACAAAATACTTGGTTGGGCTTTAGAGTAGATTTTGAGCATTCTTGGCTTGGGAAGAGTAATTAGGCAATCTTGAGTCATTAATACCCAATTTAGATTGGTGATCTAGAGTTGTTAGTTAATATCATTTTCAATGACTCTAATCTCTTGCTAATTCAATTAGTGAGTTGATTAGTATTTTTGACTTGAGATTAACTAGTCTTGTTTGACTTTCTCTAATGTAAGATAACTTACACCTTCTTCCAACATTGGGGATGACGAAATAAGATAAATTCTTGTTAAGTATTGTTATGATTAATGACTAGGATAGAAAACCTATGATCTCAAACCTTGCCATGAATGTCTCTCTTTATTAATTGCTTTCTTTGATGGCTCTCTTTACTTTTCTTGTCATTTATTTTATTGCCCCTTTTATCAACCAAACCCCTTGTTCTTCATAGCCAATAATTGACGATTTCATTACAATTTCTTGTGAGACGACCCGGAATTTACATACTTCAGTAAATTTTCATTGGGGTTTGTACTTGTGACAACCAAATTTTTTATTGGAAGGATTGTTTGTTGGTGTAGAACTATACTTGCAATGAGAATTATTCATTTGAGGAAATCCTACACCATCAAAGAATTCGCTCATTAAGGAGAGAGCCTCTCTCTCTAGAAACTACATCTAAAACCTCAAATTATGAATAATGGAAAGCGTATGAATGTATCTTGAGTCCCTGCTTGTCCCCTGGCTTTAGTCTGCGTTTCTGGGCCGAAAACAGGGTCCAAACTCAGCCCGAAATCGCCTCCAACATTTTCTACGATTTTTGCAGGTAGCGCATGTCACGCGTACGCGTCAGGTACGCAAACGCGTCACTGCGCTTTTTCGCCTTTCACGCGTACGCGTGAGGTACGCGCACGCGTCACCTTGGAAAGCTCCAAATCACGTGCACGCATCAGGTACGCGCGCGCGTCGCTCCTTGCTGGTCAGCTCCTTGGTTTCTTGTGTTCCTTCTATTTTTGCAAGCTTCCTTTCCATCCTTTAAGCCATTCCTGCCCTATAAAGCCTGAAAACACTTAACGCACGGATCACGGCATCGAATGGTATAAAAGGACATTAAAATACACAATTTAAAGGCTCAGGAAGCAAGTTTCCAATGATGGAACAAAATTGGGAAGGAATTGTAATATCATGCCAATCCTATGAATAAGTGTGAGTTCAGTGGATAAAATCCACTCAGTTAGGTACAAAATGTACCACGAAATAGTGGTGCATCAGCCAACGTGTAACGTATGCGAAAGCGTGGGTCTTCAAAAATCCTTGCCCGACGTGTCAGCATCTTGTATGCGTGCGCGGCGTAGCGTTTTCACGCCAAGAGTGCTCTCCTTGTTTCAATCATGGGCCACGCTTTTAAAAGCATGGCCTAAGGCTCCATGCGTGCTCAAACTTCAAAAATATGTCCAAAGTTCTTCCATTGAGCTTATTTTGTGCTTTCTGCTTCTTTTCCTTCATCTTTTCACCTATCATCAACCAAACAGATACATCAAAGCCTTGGCATAATCATCAAATATTGCATCATTCATATTATCAACTAAATCTTGCCAGAAATCTAATGAAAATGCATAAAATTACCAATGTTTGATTGAATCAAGACAAGCATGAAATTTTCACTCAAACACTTACTTATTGCCTAAAAATGCATGAAAACCAAGTAAAAACTAATGAAAAAGGCTTGTGAAACTAGCCTAAGATGACTTGTCATCAGGTTGTGAGATTGCATTTTCTGCACCAGCAACTCCGTCAAACAAAGTCCTTTTTCAAGACCTTTTTGGTAGATTCTGGCGTTAAGTTTTTAATCAAACTAGTTGTTTCTTCTGCTAGAGTAGTAGGACTCTTATTTACTCATTTTTTTCTTACATATTTTCTCTTGTCAGTTGAGTTTTCTTCTAGTTGAACATTCTTTTTGTTAGTTGGATTTCGAGGTGGGTTTGGTTTACTTTCTACAATGACCTTGGGACAATGCTTTCTTCTCCTTTGTTTTCCTGGAAGACTCCACCTTCAATGGAGTGCAAACAGCATCAAATTCTACAACATGACCATTTTCTTCTTGATTGGGTTGCATTTAAATTGGCTAATGCTACATTCTCTTGCATGAACATAAGTTAGAAAAAAAGGTTTCATTATTTCACTAACAATGTTTTCCATTCTTCCTACAGTTAATGACCCGATACGGGACATTCTTCCTATATACATCTAGTTTTGGATTTAATTTGGGTTCCAATTACCATATTATTCCCAATTTTAAGTGAAATTACTAAAATGCCCATAACTCTAATTTTTGAAAATGAAACCCTAACCCTAAAAACCCTAACCCGTTACCGTTTCCTATCAGAAGCTGCAGCAGCAGCCGCAAGCCCCTTTCTCCCCCCAAAAATGAAAAGTGCACACACAAAACAAGGGAGGAGAACTTCTGAAAGAGCTGAGGGAAAGAGAGGGGGCTTCACCCACGCCGCCATCGTCCTCACTGCAACTCACCATGAGTTGCCGATCGCGCTCCAGTTCAGCCCGCCACCGCCACACCATCGGCGCCGTCGAGCTCGCGAGCGTGGAGAAGGCACAGCGCCGCTGGTTTCGTCAGGTTTCCACCGTCGAACTCGTCCCTACCACCGCTGCTGACCACACGCATAGAGAGAGAGGGTGCGCAAAAAAAGAGCCGCCGCGGGGTTACTGTTGCCGCCGCGAGGCTGGGCTCGCCGCTGTGGAGGGTCGCCGCCTTCCTCCACCATCGCCGAAGATCCATCACCGGAGCTGTTGGGCTCACCGTATGCTACTGTTATGTCGCCGAAACTATCCTGGGGTTTTGCCACTCATTCAGATTCTACTCTGTTTTAGGTTAGTGCTGTTGCTATTGTTTTGGCCGCCGGAAAACCTCGTTGCCGCCACCTCTGCTGCCGGAAACAGCCGCTGAGTCTTCTATGATGGTAAGCTCTAATCCTGCTTCAGCTTCTTTACCTGTTAATTTCTCCATGGGCCATGAGAGTTGTTGCTAAGGCTGGTTGTGTCAGGAGTTTACCGCGCGTTGCCGTCGTTCTGGTCACTGGCTGTGAAGTTGGTGTTGCCGACCACTGGTGCAGCCGCTACTTGGTTCCCTCGAGTTCGGTAAGCGTTTTGTTTGGAAGAGTCCTTTAATCGCTGTTTTGTTATCATACACTGACCTTTTGCTGCATTAATTGCTATACGATTGAGTTTCGGTTGTTGTATGTTGCGATTAGAGTTGTTGAGACTGTTGCCAAGTGGCATGGAACCGAGGTTTTGGTTGTCGGGATTTCGATTGTTGATTTTGGGTTGAGGCGGAAAGGACTCTGTGACGCGTTTGGGCCATGGTTTTGCGTTGAGGTAAGGGCACTTTCCGAAAACTATAGTTTATTGTTGGAATTATTACATATGGATACTGATGTGAGATATTGTGTATTTGGTGATTGTAATTGCCTTATGTATTATTTGATTGACTCGGATGATTATGGATGTTGGTTTGGCTGAATTGTTGTGCGGCTTTGTGAAATGTAATGTTTTGAAGTTGATTCTTTAAAAGATTTGAAATCTGAGTTTAATCCGTTGAGGATTGGTTTGAATTGAGTCAATTATTTTGATGATGTGAAAAGTCGAATACACTTTTGAATTCAGCCTGGATTACTTTAATTGACTTGGTTTTGGGACAAATGCTTTGTTACTGAGCCGTTTCTTTAAAGCTTTGGAAATGAGTTAAATCGGTTGATGTTGATTTGATTTTGAAACGGTTTCCTTGAGATATGTCAATGAGACGGCTGTTGGATTTAGCTTGAATTGGAATTGATTTTTTGGATTTTTGGACTGTTGAAAGGGATTGAGGAACGGTTTAGTTGGGACCCGAACCGGGTGGCAAAGTCCAAGTTTTAGGGGAGATGCTGCCGAAATTTCTATAGAATCCGAGTCCTTATTTAAAATGTTATTTGGAGAATTTTGAGTTTAATTCCTTTCCTATTTATTTCGAGGATTGTGAAATTATGGCTTCTTTTATTACCTTTACTTAGAACAATTAAGAAAGCAACGAAGTTACACTTTGAAAGAATTGTTGAAAAGAGAATCATGATTTCTCCTTATTTTCCAAGAAGAACACTATGTCTTTGGGTACAAGTCATTCGGAAGAGAATTTTGCTTTGAGGCTGTTTTAAAAAGGTAAAACGGGTTTATGTTTTTCTTTATTAAACATAAAGATTGTCCCTTGGAAGAGTTTTCGTGATTTTGAAAGGAATTGGATTTCGATTGATGAGCCTCATTATTTTGACGTTTTAAATAAGATTCAAAGTATCTTTTAAACTCTAGTTTAACACAATAAAAATGATTCTCTTGGTAGTTTGAAATGCTTTAGATTTAGTCGTGGAATTGAAGCCGGTTTTATTAAGTAAAGGAAATGGCTTTGAAAGAAGTAATTGATTTCATGACTCGGTTTGGCTTAGATCCTATTTTATTACTCAAAGCGGAAAGCCATGGTTTTAATGATTTTTTAAGTTAATTTGGCAAAATGAGCTATGATATTCTCCCCTAAAGACTTGGGACACTGCCGAGAAACTTTTGTTATGAAATCCCATTGATGGATGGGTGATTTTGAATACTTTGAAATAAATCCTTAACTTGCCATGGTTTTGGAAGTTTTGGAAAGGGAATGCCGAGAGTGGCTTTGTTTTAAACAAGGAACTCACTTTGAGTAAATTTGGCTTATGAGCCTGAGATGATTTGAGAAATGAGATCTTTAAAGCCAAGGCTGAAAAGAGTTGAAATTTGATTTCAAAGTGAAATGGCTTGAGAAAAGTGATTTGTGGCTTAAATGCCGGTTTTATGAATTTGATGATGTTGAATGGTTGAAGTGCTGTTTTGTTATGGGCCGGAATGGCTGTGTATGATTATGAATATTGGCTGGTTCTGAATTGAACCGTGAGCCGGAATGGCTGTGTAGATATTGATTTATGGCTAATTGCCGAATGAGTTATGGGCCGGATGGCTGACTATGAATTATGAATTTAAGCCGGATGGCTGAGATGGATGTTGATCCATGGCTGGGACTGAATGAATATATGCTTGAGATACCTGGGTAGTAGCAAGAGTTGTGGTTCGTCCCACTTGCTCCAGGTCAGAGACTGTGACGCATGGGTAGTAGCGGTAGTAGTGGTGATTCCACTCGCTCCAGGTTGAGCTTTTAAACACCCGCTTGGGTAGTAGCCGCAGTAGTGGTTATTCCACTGGCTCTGGGTTGAGCGGGTAGTAGCAATGGGGTTGTAGCTCAAACCTACTTGCTCCGCGATGGGTGTTTCTGTCCATGGTTAGCTACTAGGACGTGTCGGGTTGGCTATATAACCGACAGATGATATCATCAGCCACTAGGGACAGGCATGCATCATATGCATCTATGTGACATTGTTTGGGTGTGCATATTGTACTTGGATTGCCTATGTGATTAACTGCTAATTGTTCTACTTGCTGTAATTGTTTGTTTGTGCTTGAACTTCCTATCTGTGTTTGCAACTGGGACTCTGTTGGACTGTGGTGATTGGTTGATGGTTGGATTGTTTGGGCCTAGGGCCATGGTTGGAATGAGATAAATCGATGGTTGATTTCGGTTTTGTGTTTCTGGTTTGGAATAAAATATGAAAGGATATTTTGTTTCAGCATAGATAAACCGTTTTGAAAGGCTTTTGAGTTTTTGAGAATTGAATGGTTCCTCTTTCAGAAAAGATTTCCGACTTTACTTTTATTGTAAACCGTTATTTTTGAAAAGAGGCATAAGACGGTTATTAATCACTGGTATGGTTTATCTTCACGTATCCTATTACAGTAATTCCTAAAAAAAAACCCTCTACTGAGAACCCTTTCGAGGATGATGTTCTCACCCCCTACATTTTTCCCCTTTCAGGATATGGCGCAGAAGTCACGAAGAGTTTATTTAGTTGTTGTTGAAATGCTCTGTATTGCTTTAGATTATTACTTGTTGTACCCTCGCCTTTATCTTGATATATTCTGTAAGAGGGATAGGAATTGTATTGGTTAATGCTTGTAATGTTATTTATATATATATATATATATATATATATATATATATATATATATATATATATATATATATATATATATATATGGATGTATTCTTTATGAGTTTTTGTAAGTTGTATGGTATCTATGGATGAACTTTGTCGAACGAAAGTATTTTTAGGAGCAATTTTGTGGTTTAAAGATTTAAATAGGCTCATATTTTAGTATTAAATAGTATAAGTGTCGTCGTAATGTCCGAGCTATCAGAGTCGCGTAGCCGGAAGCGTGAGCTTTGGTAGTTAGGGTGTTACATTATGGTATCAGAGCGGTCTTTCCTGTAGAGCCTGAGGAATGGACCGACTATGCTTCTGTTGCATGCTCTGAGCGTTTGTCATGTATTAGGTCTTTGTCGAATGACGAGAATTAGAGCTTTATGCACATGACGATCTATTGATTAACGCTGTTAGTCTTGCATTGCATAATTCTTGGTATTAAGTTTGGCCGGCTTGATTCTAGTGAATTATGTATATGAAAGCACTGATGGGTTATCATAGATGATATACGAGTTTCGGGTAAAGCGAATCGCGGGTTTTGGTAACGTTGGAAACTATTTCTCGAGGCTATTCAGTTGTGTGTCTTGAATTCTATTCGAGTCGACCTGTTCCTTCATGTTCTAACTTGAAGTTCTTGTTTGCTAATCATCTTGAAAAGTAGTTTGATTTTTTCAACTCTATTCTTCTATTCATATGCCTTCTTGATTGATCTTAAGTGCATATGCTTGTTTGAAATCCTTGTTGCATCTATCTTCCTCTGTTTGAGTTCTTTTGATTCAAGTATTCTTTGATATAGCCTTGAACTTGTCTTAATGTGCTGTGACTTTTAACTCCGGGTTCCGAGTTCATTCTTAGAGAACTTGTTGATTCAGTTTTCCTCTTATTTGACAGTGATTACAGCCAATTTTGAGATTTTTATAAAAATTGCTGTTGACTAGATATACACTTATCTATATGTGGAACTTTGAAGATTTCTTATACATTTTAACAACTATTTATTTCTAATACCTCACCTGTACTTTTACTGGTTTGCGGAACTACATTTACTTTAAATACAATTTGACTTTCTAGTAGTTTTACTATAGTTCCAATGCACATCTTCATTTGATTATGCATTTGGGTATTTTTCAAATTTTGAAAAGAAAGGATTTTTTTACTTTTATCCCGGTTGAGTTTCGTTTGGTAAGCTTTACTCAACTTATTTTGAATTGAGTTTGATTTAGCATGCTTTATGATTCATGCCATTGTTGTTCTTTTGAAAGTGTTGGACTCGCAGCTTTCTTCTTATGAACGGACTCATTCTCTCTTAAGCTTTCCATCTCCATGAATGTCATGTTTGACTTTGTTTTTAACTAATCTTTTACATCTTGTGAACATTACCATTGATCTTGGTTTTTTCCCTCTTGTGAATCTCACTCTTATGTGAGTCAACTTGATTTGTTTCAATTTCGTGCATCGTCTATCCTCTCATTATCTCTACAAGAGTTTCTAGTCAAAGATTTATCCTTGAGAAATTACTAATGGTTGAGTTGTCTTTTTCTATGACTTTTGTATTCTTTTGAATCAATTGAAAGCTTGTTTGATGTCTCACGCCTAGTGGATCTTGTTTTAACTATTTTGATTTAAGATTCTTTCTTTTATGGCTTGACTCCTTTTAAGTACATTCTAATCTCCTTGAATATCCTTCTGAGATGGTGATTTCAAGAACACTTGTGAGTCTTGTTTTTGAACTTTTAAGGAAGTTTTGAATTCTCTTTGAAAAAATTCTAAACAGAATTTATTTTTTCTGTTGCTTGATTGAGATTGAAACCATTGTTCGATTTTGACGAAGTTAATTTTTAAGTTGGCATGCGTTATTTTAAATGAAGTTTTTGAAAAGCTTCCTTGTTTAGTGGAAAACCGGTTCGTTTGTAATGCACCACTTGTTTCCTTTACCAATTTACACGCAAACTTTTACCTCGGATTTTCTCTTCCAAGTAGAGTTTAACTTTCTCTTTTGTCCTTGCTAAGACTTTCATACACGCTTGTTTAAATATGGACTTTGGGAGTTTCCAAACAAGCATTTGAATTCTCTCCTGAGTTTTGTGAATTACTTTTGGTTAAGATTGTGCACTTAACTAACTTTCTAAAATATTTGATGAAAATATTTTAGCTCTTAGCCAAGCCGGTGTGCATCTTGTTTTTAAAACTCTACATAATCTACTTCGATGTGAAATTGAACTAGAGCAAAGCCACGTTTATGCTTTTGTTACTCTCTTGAAGGATATTTGTTGCTTAACTTTTCTTTTAGACTGCGAGGTGATTTTCCTGCAAGTTTTCGATTCTTTTATGAACAATGTATTCGGAAGTGTTTTTAATCGTGCTCTTGGAGTTCTGTGAGCTTTGTCTTGGGTTTGAGAGATTCTTCTCTATAAACTTCATACTTCTTCGACTCAGCTTGAATTTGTTTCAAACTAATGTGCTGATCCTTCTCCTTGTTGATCCTATTGGATTTCTTTGATTCAAGGGTTATCTTTGAGGTTGTTAATTGAATTGTGTCTAGCAAACTTCATTGCTTGAGTATCCTTGGTTATCTGGGATTGGATATATTCTCTCAAATCTATTATTGCTATCCTTGACATTTGACTCCCCTTTCTAAATCTTGTATCCTTCCGAGTAGACTCGAGAATTGTTTTGATATCACGTGCGACCTGTAGACGTATACGTAACGCGATGCGTTAGTTCTTTAAGACGTGATATGTGTATATGGAAGGTGAAGCGGTAGGTGTGTAACGTTATGATGAGTTGTGGGTGTTTTGTCCCTTGCAAACGAGCTTGCGGGTGTTAGGCTTATGATTGGCTATGAGGTTGAAAAGTGCTTGACGGAGTTGGAAAGTTGAAGCCTTGAGGTTGATATGAGATTAGTGTGCGGATGTTAAGCACGTCGTTATAACCCCATCATGTTTTATAGCCTTCGATGCCTTGCTTTACTATCACATGTTTGAACCATGTCATCTTTGCTTTGTGAACGCCTATCTTGATTTGCACCCTATTTTGGCACCTCAAATTTTTGTGAGGCATTGAGATCATATGACCTTGTGCATTGAGCCTATCTTATAACGTTTGCTTTACAATCACACTCCTGCCTTTGTATCTTTATGCATACGACCATCCAAGTATTTGAAAACCGTATATATGTTTATATGTTGATGAGATATTTTTGCTTCTTCTTTAAATGTGTTCAAGGGTAAACTGTTATGAGATTTCTTTCGTTTTGTATCAATTTTCGAGGACGAAAATTTTTATAAGGTGGGTAGAATGTAAGACCCAGAACCTTTGAAAAGTCTTTTTATAATCAAGTCTCAAATCATATGGTTATTTATAGCCTTAATTTCAGAAATTATTTTATTAAAGGTAATTAAGGCAAGTTTTGATTTATTGAATTTGAGACGAGTTATGATTATTATCCAATTTTATAATTATTGGATTATTTTCTATATTTAAATTATAAAGTTGATAGTTATAAAATAATAAGGATTTTATATGATTTGAATTAGGTAAGTAATATTTTAAATATTACTATTGCTATTTTGGAAAAATGAAGAAATTAAGTATATTATTTCTAATTATTTGATTTGGGCATTTTATTGAAAGTAATTTGTAAAAATTGATGAGCAAACAATATTTTCTATATACATCTAGTGTTGGATTTAATTTGGGTTTCAATTACCATATTATTCCCAATTTTAAGTGAAATTACTAAAATGCCCATAACTCTAATTTTTGAAAATGAAACCCTAACCCTAAAAACCCTAACCCGTTACCGTTTCCCATCAGAAGCTGCAGCACCAGCCGCAAGCCCCTTTCTCCCCCCAAAAACGAAAAGCGCACACACAAAACAGGGGAGGAGAACTTCTGAGAGATCTGAGGGAAAGAGAGGGGGCTTCACCCACGCCGCCATCGTCCTCACTGCAACTCACCACGAGCCGCCGATCACGCTCCAGTTCAGCCCGCCACCGCCACACCATCGGCGCCGTCGAGCTCGCGAACGTGGAGGAGGCACAGCGCCGCTGGTTTCGTCAGGTTTCCACCGTCGAACCCGTCCCTACCACCGCTGCTGACCACACGCACAGAGAGAGAGGGTGCGCAAAAAAGGAGCTGCCGCGGGGTTGCTGTCGCCGCCGCGAGGCTAGGCTCGCCGCTGTGGAGGGTCGCCGCCTTCCTCCACCATCGCCGAAGATCCATCACCGGAGCTGCTGGGCTCGCCGTATGCTACTGTTGTGTCACCGAAACTGTCTTGGGGTTTCGCCACTCATTCAGATTCTGCTCTGTTTTGGGTTAGTGCTGTTGCAATTGTTTTGGCCACCGGAAAACCTCGATGCCGTCACCTCTGCTGCTAGAAACAGCCGCTGAGTCTTCTATGATGGTAAGCTCTAACCCTGCTTTAGCTTCTTTACCTGTTAATTTCTCCATGGGCCATGAGAGTTGTTGCTAAGGCTGGTTGTGTCAGGAGTTTACCGCGAGTTGCCATCGTTTTGGTCACCGGCTGTGAAGTTGGTGTTGCCGGAATCCACCACTGGTGCAGCCGCTACTTGGTTCCCTCGAGTTTGGTAAGCGTTTTGTTTGGAAGAGTCCTTTAATCGCTGTTTTGTTATCATACACTGACCTTTTGCGGCGTTAATTGCTATACAATTGAGTTTCGGTTGTTGTATGTTGCGATTAGAGTTGTTGAGACTGTTGCGAAAGTGGCTTGGAACCGAGGTTTTGGTTGCCGGGATTTCGATTGTTGATTTCGGGTTGAGGCGGAAAAGACTCTGTGACGCGTTTAGGCCATGGTTTTGCGTTAAGGTAGGAGCACTTTCTGAAAACTATAGTTTATTGTTGGAATTATTACATATGGATACTGATGTGAGATATTGTGTATTTGGTGATTGTAATTGCCTTATGTATTATTTGATTGACTCGGATGATTATGGATGTTGGTTTGGCTGAATTGTTGTGCGGCTTTGTGAAATGTAATGTTTTGAAGTTGATTCTTTAAAAGATTTGAAATCTGAGTTTAATCCGTTGAGGATTGGTTTGAATTGAGTCAATTATTTTGATGATGTGAAAAGTCGAATACACTTTTGAATTCAGCCTGGATTACTTTAATTGACTTGGTTTTGGGACAAATGCTTTGTTACTGAGCCGTTTCTTTAAAGCTTTGGAAATGAGTTAAATCGGTTGATGTTGATTTGATTTTGAAACGGTTTCCTTGAGATATGTCAATGAGACGGCTGTTGGATTTAGCTTGAATTGGAATTGATTTTTTGGATTTTTGGACTGTTGAAAGGGATTGAGGAACGGTTTAGTTGGGACCCGAACCGGGTGGCAAAGTCCAAGTTTTAGGGGAGATAATGCCGAAATTTCTATAGAATCCGAGTCCTTATTTAAAATGTTATTTGGAGAATTTTGAGTTTAATTCCTTTCCTATTTATTTCGAGGATTGTGAAATTATGGCTTCTTTTATTACCTTTACTTAGAACAATTAAGAAAGCAACGAAGTTACACTTTGAAAGAATTGTTGAAAAGAGAATCATGATTTCTCCTTATTTTCCAAGAAGAACACTATGTCTTTGGGTACAAGTCATTCGAAAGAGAATTTTGCTTTGAGGCTGTTTTAAAAAGGTAAAACGGGTTTATGTTTTTCTCTATTAAACATAAAGATTGTCCCCTGGAAGAGTTTTCATGATTTTGAAAGGAATTGGATTTCGATTGATGAGCCTCATTATTTTGACGTTTTAAATAAGATTCAAAGTATCTTTTAAACTCTAGTTTAACACAATGAAAATGATTCTCTTGGTAGTTTGAAACGCTTTAGATTTAGTCGTAGAATTGAAGCCGGTTTTGTTAAGTAAAGGAAATGGCTTTGAAAGAAGTAATTGATTTCATGACTCGGCTTGGCTTAGATCCTATTTTATTACTCAAAGCGGAAAGCCAAGGTTTTAATGATTTTTAAGTTAATTTGGCAAAATGAGCTATGATATTCTCCCCTAAAGACTTGGGACTCTTCCGAGAAACTTTTGTTATAAAATCCCATTGATTGATGGGTGATTTTGAATACTTTGAAATAAATCCTTAACTTGCCATGGTTTTGGAAGTTTTGGAAAGAGAATGCCGAGAGTGGCTTTGTTTTAAACAAGGAACTCACTTTGAGTAAATTTGGCTTATGAGCCTGAGATGATTTGAGAAATGAGATCTTTAAAGCCAAGGCTGAAAAGAGTTGAAATTTGATTTCAAAGTGAAATGGCTTGAGAAAAGTGATTTGTGGCTTAAATGCCGGTTTTATGAATTTGATGATGTTGAATGGTTGAAGTGTTGTTTTGTTATGGGCCGGAATGGCTGTGTATGATTATGAATATTGGCTGGTTCTGAATTGAACCGTGAGCCGGAATGGCTGTGTAGATATTGATTTATGGCTAATTGCCGAATGAGTTATGGGCCGGATGGCTGACTATGAATTATGAATTTAAGCCGGATGGCTGAGATGGATGTTGATCCATGGCTGGGACTGAATGAATATATGCTTGAGATACCTGGGTAGTAGCAAGAGTTGTGGTTCGTCCCACTTGCTCCAGGTCAGAGACTGTGACGCCTGGGTAGTAGCGGTAGTAGTGGTGATTCCACTCGCTCCAGGTTGAGCTTTTAAACACCCGCCTGGGTAGTAACCGCAGTAGTGGTTATTCCACTGGCTCTGGGTTGAGCGGGTAGTAGCAATGGGGTTGTAGCTCAAACCTACTTGCTCCGCGATGGGTGTTTCTGTCCATGGTTAGCTACTAGGACGTGTCGGGTTGGCTATATAACCGACAGATGATATCATCAGCCACTAGGGACAGGCATGCATCATATGCATCTATGTGACATTGTTTGGGTGTGTAGATTGTACTTGGATTGCCTATGTGATTAACTGCTAATTGTTCTACTTGCTGTAATTGTTTGTTTGTGCTTGAACTTCCTATCTGTGTTTGCAACTGGGACTCTATTGGATTTTGGTGATTGGTTGATGGTTGGATTGTTTGGGTCTAGGGCCGTGGTTGGAATGAGATGAACCGATGGTTGATTTCGGTTTTGTGTTTCTGGTTTGGAATAAAATATGAAAGGCTATTTTGTTTCAGCATAGATAAACCGTTTTGAAAGGCTTTTGAGTTTTTGAGAATTGAATGGTTCCTCTTTCAGAAAAGATTTCCGACTTTACTTTTATTGTAAACCGTTGTTTTTGAAAAGAGGCATAAGACGGTTATTAATCACTGGTATGGTTTATCTTCACGTATCCTATTACAGTAATTCCTAAAAAAAACCCTCTACTGAGAACCCTTTCGAGGATGATGTTCTCACCCCCCTACATTTTTCCCCTTTTAGGATATGGCGCAGAAGTCACGAAGAGTTTATTTAGTTGTTGTTGAAATGCTCTGTATTGCTTTAGATTATTACTTGTTGTATCCTCACCTTTATCTTGATATAATCTGTAAGAGGGATAGGAATTGTATTGGTTAATGCTTGTAATGTTATTTATATATATATATATATGGATGTATTCTTTATGAGTTTTTGTAAGTTGTATGGTATCTATGGATGAACTTTGTCGAACGAAAGTATTTTTGGGAGCAATTTTGTGGTTTAAAGATTTATATAGGCTCATATTTTAGTATTAAATAGTATAAGTGTCGTCGTAATGTCCGAGCTATCAGAGTCGCGCAGCCGGAAGCGTGGGCTTTGGTAGTTAGGGTGTTACAACAAGCATTCATATCACAAATTCCTATCCCTCTTGCAAAATTGGTAAAGATAAAAGACAAGGGAAAAATATAACATCTAAAACAACACAAAAATATCGTATAACAAAACTAGAAATAAAGTCCTCATAACATCTTCGTCCATGTCCTGAAAAAGGAAAAACCTGTAGGAGAGTGAGAACATCATCCTCTCTGGTTCTCACTATAGGGTTACAGAATTGCTATACTTTCAAAATCTAAAAAAAATTCTTTTTAAAGAGAACTTGGTTAATTCCTCAAAATCCAAAATCTTTTTCCTTTCTTGTAAAACCTTAAAGGTTTTTCTAGACAATATAAATGACCAACCTATTCTAAACATAGGTTCATTAGTCTATACTGAAACAGTTTAATTTTTCATACAGGACTAGACTTAAAGAAAACCAATCATGGCCTCAGGCCCATCACATAATCAAACACAGCCTCTGGCCCAAACAACTCAATCAACATCCAATCCACCACAATCCAACCAATTTCAATCACAAACACAAGTAAGGATGTTCAAACACAATCAAAGCAGTTACATCAAGTATAGCAATTAACAGTTAAACATAATTATTCACATAGGCAAACCATATAAACAATAATCACACCCAATCAATATCACATAGATGTAAATGATGCATGCCTGTCTTACTGGCCATGAGCTCACGCGTTGGTTATGTTGCCAAACCCGACTCGGATAAGCAGAATTAGACCACCATCCTTATCCATAGGTTCCATAAACAAGCGGAATTAAACCACCATCCTTGCTTGGAACACGCAAGCGGGATTAAACCACCGTCCTTGCCTCCACAGTAAGCGGGATTAAACCACCATCCACTACAAAAAAAAATGGAACATTTGTAACAAAAAATTTGTAACAAATTTAAAATTGTTACAAAAAAATAATATTTTGTAATAATAATTTTTTATTGTTACAAGAGAATAATGTTTTGTAACAATATTACAAGTTGTTACAAAATATGATAATATTTTGTAATAACCTGTTTTATTTTGTTATAAATTATGTTAGTTTTTGTAATGATATAGTGTTTTGTTACAAATATTGTAATATTTTGTAACAAAAAAAAACAAGTTGCAAAAATTCAAAATATTTTGTAACAATTTTTTTTTGTTTCAAAAACTCCAATTGTTTCGTAACAAAACAACTTTTTGTTTCAAAAACTCCAGTTGTTTTGTAACAAAAATTTAATTTGTCACAAAATTCAGTATTGTTTGTAACAAGTTAATTATTTGTCATAAATTATAAGCATATTTTATAACAATTTTTTTTTCAAAATGTTAAACACTTTAAGAGTAAAAAAATTGTGTATATATTTTTTTCAAAATAATTTTATTTTATTTCAAAAATTAAAATTTTTTATATAATGTATGTATTCATTAATTTTTAAAAAATAAAAATATTATTTTATATTCTTCTAAATAATTAATATATAATTTTTATTAATAATCAGATTTTTACACTACAAATTTTTTAATAATTAGTGGAGATTTTTTAGTGAAAATTTTTAAAAACTTACACAAAATATTTTATTTGTGGCAAATTATAAAACTCCTCTGCATAATTTTAAAAATCCCCCCACTATTACACATAATTAAAATTCTCAACCCCCTCCAAACAAACCTTAAAGCTCTCAGCCGTCGCAGTGTGAGAGAGAAAATCTCGTGGAAATGTGCAAGAGGCTAGCTTCAACCCTAAAGCTCGCAGCCGTCGCAGCCTTCATCGCCGCCGCCATCACCACCACCATATCTGTAAGACTCGGAACTTTTGAAAAATCTTATTATGATTAAGTCTCAAATTATATAGTTATTTATAGTCTTAATTTCAGAAATTATTTTATTAAAGATAATTAGAGCAAGTTTTGATTAATTGAATTTGAAATAAATTAGGATTATTATCCAATTTTACAATTATTAGATTATTTTCTATATTTAAATTATAAAGTTGGTAATTATGAAATAATAAGAATTTTATATGATTTGGACAAAATAATTAATATTTAAAATATTAATATTGCTGCTTTGGAAAATAGAGAAATTAATTATATTATTTCTAATTTTTGGATTTGAACATTTTATTGAAAGTAATTTATAAAATTGATGAACAACTAGTATTTTTATACATTATTATTGTTGGAGTAAAATTTATTCCTAATTACTATATTATCCCCACTTTTATTTGAAATTACAAAACTACTCCAAGACCTATTTTTACTCAAAACCCTAATCCACCCTCACTCATCTCCCAGTCGCAGCCCTTCCCCAAACCTAAACGCCCTCAGCAAACTCATCAAGCTTGAAATACACACAGCAGCACCAATTCAAGAAACAGAAAGGGTAGAGAGGAGAGGGATTCACAGGAAGAAGGGGAGGGGAGAGTGAGGACGACGCCGGCGGGCGTCACTGCCGCCGTGCCGTCGTGTCACGTAGAGAAGAGAGAAGTGCGAGCCGAGGAAGGAGAAGGAGGAGAAGGCCGCGCTGTTGCCGCCATCCCTGTGCCACTGCCGTTCGGTCTGTCCACGAGCTGCTGTCAGAACCACGCGAGGAGGAGCGTCGCCGTCCTGTGGAGCCGTGTCGTTGCCGTTCAGCCCACTGCCGAAGCAGAGACGCACGAGGGAGGAAGCCATCGCGAGGAGAAGCGTCGCATCACCGCCACTGTCCAGGCCGTCTTCGTCGTCGCCGATTCCCTTCGTCGCCGCCGTCGTTAATGAGCCCAGTCGCCGCCGATCTGGTCTTAGGGTGAGGGAACGCAAACAGAAGGGAAGACGGAGAGCCACCGCCGCTGCTGGCTAAACCCCCCAGTGCTCCATATCGCCTCTGCCATCTGGAACCGGCTTTGCCATAGTTGAAAGGCTAGGCTTGGAAGGTGCTTCTGTCGTCATCTCTTCTCGCAAGCAGATCCTTTTCCCTTTCCCTTCCTCTTTGCCTCCAATTAATTATATTCATTACTCAATTTCCTTGTTTCTACAGCAAAATGTTGACGAGGCTGCAAAGAAACTTAGGGCTAAAGGAATTGAAGTTTTGGCCCTTGTTTGCCATGTCTCTAACGATCAATAGAGAAAGGATTTGATTCAAAAAATCGCACAGGTCACCCTTTTCTATTCATTTTTATCGAATGCATTATCCTTTATTAAAATTTGTTTGAATGATGTTGAATATGCTGTTGAACATTACATAAGTGTGGAAATATAGATGTGATTGTGTCAAACGCAGTTGCAAATCCTTCTGTTGACCTTATTTTGCAAACCAAAGACTCTGTTCTTGACAAGCTTTAGGAGATTAATGTTAAGGCCTCTATACTTCTTCTCAAGGTAAATTAGTTCAAGCTGTCAATTATTTGTTGTTATAAGCTAATGTTCTAATTGATGTGTTAACAACCTTTATGTTATTGCAGGATGCAGCTCCTCACTTGCACAAAGGCTCATCTGTGGTTATTATTTCCGCCATCGCCAGCTTCAATCCTCCTGCTTCTATGTTTATGTATGGAGTGACCAAAACAGCCCTTTTTGGACTTACCAAAGTAGGTACTTCACTTGCTCTACAAAGTGTTCCTTGAACATCTAACAAAACTGCATATATCTTCTTGTTTTTAAGTCTGATAATTATTCGTAATATGCTGCATAGGCCTTGGTTGCTGAGATGGCACCAAACACTCGTGTAAACTGTATTGCTCCCAATTTTGTGCCAACTAATTTTGCCTCGTTTATTACCAGTTATCAATCATTATCTTATTGCTCCCGGTTTTGGTTCTTTAATTTCCATCATTATCTTATTGCCTTCAAGCTGTCATGTACTCAAGTTTATGAGGAATCTACAAAAAATCTTAATTATATTAAATTAAAATACCTTTTAAGGGCCAAGGTTAGGCACTGTATATAGAGAATTTGATGGAGGAATATGTCACCAGCTTTAGTGAAGTGACACAATTTTGATTGAGGTTGGGACTAAGAAAGCTTTGAAGCAAATGTTTCATAATGATGTTTTCTTTCTTTATTAATGACCTATTAATTATTGAGTATATATATTAGCTTTTTGTCATGGATCCTTCAGGAATTATTGATTATTCAACTACTGTAATTTGGTATTTAATTTTGTGTAGGATAATTTTGGTAGACTGCATGATAGGAGCAAAGAAACACCCAAAGTAATGAAGCAACTTGGTCGCCTTTTCCCAAACAGAGTGACTATACAGCTACCTCAGGTATCACCATAGATTAATATTATTGTACAATTTGTTTGGTTGCCATCAACAGTTCATGGATCAGTTCTAATTTGAAACTTGTACAGGATGAGACCTTGCTTTCTGATTGGAAGCAGCAACAAGAGCGTGATGTCGAGATTATGAAAGCTCAGTCTAATGTTGTCAGCATCCGCACAGTGAGCCTTCCAACATCTTCTGTCCTTTATTTAATATGCCTTTATTTATTTATTTTGTTTTGTTTTGCTATTCTCCTTTTCTTGATTGAATTTGTTCAGTGACTAGTATGTTGATTGTCGTTGTACACTAGATGCTCTGGCTTACCAAAGAATCTGGATATTTTTTACTTGGTTTTATATAAATACCAAGTGTCATGTATGTGTTACTATTTGTTATACTTACCAAAGAATCTGGATATGTTATACTTGGTTTTATATATTCTCCTAATTTTTTTTTGTGCTAATTCTTTCATTTTTAATACTCAAATGGATGGTATTATTTAATAAACATCTAACTATGTTCAAGTTGTGCAATTCTAACTATGCTAATAAATATGCTAACAAGTTTTTATAATTTATTTTTTGTGTTTAATAGGCAAAATAGATCCATATGTTGTGATATAATACAAAAGGCAAAAGTAAAGGAGCACAGTTGCTAATGGTTAGTTATATGGCATATTCAAGTTCATTTTAACTTCATGCCTAAATTTAGTTTGATAAATTTGGTTGTGTATTGACTGAGAAATAAGTTGTGAATTGGTTGTTTTTGTTGGAACCGTAGACGGTGAAAATATCCAAGTTTTAGGGGAGGTTTTGCCCAAATTTTTCTAAACATTTTGGATAAAACTTAATGAAAAAAATTATAATTAGTGTTATATCTTGTTTCTAATTTTTTGTTTCGATTTTTCTTATTTACAGGAGTACTGAAATAGTGACCACATGCTACCTTGAGGGCTCAAGAATATTTTGATTCATAGAGACACTAATCTATGTTAGAACTTTTAACTTTTGGTTGAACTTGTGCAAGACATATAACTTGTAGAACTAATCAATGTACTTACTAATATTTTATTTTAAAACAATTTTAGCTAAATGAGGCATGTTTGAATTATGTATGTTTTTACATATTATATAAATGTAGACTTGCTTAGTAAAATAGTTAATATATTAGTTAATTAAAAAAATAATTTAGTAAATTATGCATGCAATTTGTATTAAAAAAAATTGTTAAAAAATAATTGTTTTGCTTTTGTAACTAAAGGAAAAAAATGTTATAAAATCAAGTTACATTTTGAAACAAAATTTAATGATAGGAAAAAATAGATTGTCACCAAAAATACCTTGAAGATCAAAATTTGTTACCACTTTTGTAACGACTTTTGGTTTTTTGTATCAGAAAAATTTGTTACAAAATATCACTATGAATTGTAACATTTCCGTTTTTTGTTACAAAAACTTTTTGTAACGTGACATACTGCAACGGCCCCTTTTTTGTTACAAAATCCTTTTGTTTCAAAATTTCGATTTTTTGTAACAATTTTTTTTTTGTTACAAATATTGCTTTTTCTTGTAGTGATCCTTACTAGACACACAAAACAATATGCAAGCGGGATTACACCACCGTCCTTACTAAACAATTCATCAATATGTGAGTGGGATAAAACCACCATCCTCACTGCAAGTGGAATAAAACCACCATCCCTACACAACGGTTTACGCACTGAGCAAGTGGGATTATACCACCATCCTTGCCAGGCCAGAAACCCACATCATATTCTCAGTAATATCCACAATCAATCAGACTCAAATTCTTATTTCAATAATCATTCTTGGCCCACTTACTAACAAATAACAAACGTATTCAGTTCACATCTTGCCAAGAACCACTTTTCTCAAGTTAATTTTCTTTTCAAAACAGAGCCACTTTCTGCAACATCTTTCCAAAGCTTCCAAACAACTTCAAAATAAGCCAAATTCAAAATCTCTTCTAAAAGACTCAAAATCATTCATTTTCAAACCATTCGCTCAATCACTTTAAAAATCAAAAGTTATTAATTAAAATCCACGGCAAGGTCTCAAGACTTTTAGGGGAAAACAACCGCTCTCATTTCCTTAAATTCAATAAAGATTCTTAAAAATCATTGTTTTCTTAATTTGAATTATTAAAAGGAAGTTTCTAAACCAAATCAAAACCAAATCATAGAAATCAGAAGTTCCAAACCAAATTCGAATCCAAAATCATTCTCAATTTCATTCTTGAAACCAATTCTTTCAACTTTTCCCAAGATATCTCAAAACGACGTCATTCAATCATAGTCCCATTTCTTATAAATAAGTAAAGCTCCTCTGAACAAAATCCTTAAGTCCAACTCAAAACATAAGCCCTTTTTATATATAAAATCGACCTTAGAACATAATACTTTTCTTACGTGATTTTAAATCGTAAAGTAATTCTTTTATGAATAAATCGAACTCAAGACATATGTTTTCCTCAAATAAACTAAACTTGAAACATAACTATTTTTTAAAATAAATCAATTAATGCGATTTCTCAAACCCAAAATTTTCTAAATAATATTCCAAACAGAATTTCAAATTTTATAGAAAATTTGGCAGCACCTCCCCTAAAACATGGACTTTGCCACCCTCTTCGGGTCCCAGCCAAACCAATCCTCAACCCTTTCCAACGGGTTCAAAACCAAATCAGTTTCTAATAAAACAAAATCCAAACATTCAAATATTAAAATCATTTCAAAATGAAACCAATCAGAAATCTCCAATTTTAACAAAATAAGACAATATTTAAATTAAACAAACAAACATATTCATCCAAGACAAATCAGACAATTCATAAGACTTACATAATTACCAAAAATCCATTTCGCCCATCATATCAATTTCTAACAATTATAATTTAAACTAAATTAGTATTTAGAAAAATTCCCTACCTCGACAAGCCGATAACATAAACCAAATGCATCAACGGAACTCTTTTCTCTCAGCCCGAAACCAATGACAACCGAAACCTCAGCCCCTGATCACTTTCCAGCAATCACATCAACTTAAAAGCGACATGCAACACTTAGAACACGATCCTACATTCCCAGAACTTCAGAGTTTATAACCAAACATAACAGAATACTAACGCAGGGGTTTTTGAAACATAAACACTTATTGTAAAAAGAAAACGAAGAAGCGGTGGTCGCTGAACCGGTTTGGCAATAGCCCCAGCAGCCATCCCAAGCGACAGCGGCGACCAGAACTCTGGCGATGGCGACTGTAACAAATATGAAGTGACGATAAAGCTCCCGAAAACTCAAAAGAAATGAAAACCAAACTCAAAACCCTTACTGGTAGTGGATCTCAGTAGCGGCAGTGGCATTTCTAGGCGGCGAAAACTCGGCCACTGAAGAACGAATCTCTCGCGCGATCTAGAATTTTCACAAATAAATTCCCGTTGTAAGTATAGCTTCTAGACCAACAAGAATTCCTTTCTTACAAAAGTTTGGTTGTCACAAGTAACAAAACCCAATAAAATTTATAACCGAAGTATTTAAACCTCGGGTCATCTTCTCAAGGAATTGCAGGGAGGTATGATTTATTATTGGTTATGTAAAAAGATATGTTTTTGGGTTTTTTAAAATAAGAAACAAGTAATTTAAATGACAAGAAAAATAAATTAATAATAATAAAATCTCTTGGCAAGGTATAAGAATTGGACGTCCTATCCTGGTTATCCTTATCAGGTGTGAAGAGAATTAGATTCTGCTCCCACTTTTAATTAACCCTTGCTAAACAAAGGAAAGTCAAGTGGAAAAATTAATTTGATCCTCAAGTCCTAGTCAACTCCTATGGAGAGACTAGAGTTATTGGAGTACAAATTAACCAGCAAAGAATTCCAATTTCAATCAACAGCTGAGTTTGATAACTCAAGTGTTGCTAATTACTCAACCAAAGCCAAAAGGGAAGAAAATCTACTTGAATGAAAATAATTTGGATACATTAATTAAAGAAAGCAATCATAAGTCTGAAATACCTCAAATAATATTAAATAGAATATTCAAATCTTAACACGAAAAGGTTCATAAGCCAATTTAGGAACATTAACAAGTAAAAGCATTGAAATAAATAAAAGCAGAAAATAAATTAAAGAAACTTTGAACCTGTGATTGTAGAAGCAATCCTAAAATAAGAGAAATCCTAATCCTAAATTCTAAGAGAGAGGAGAGAACCTCTCTCTCTCTAAAACTACATCAAAAACCTAAAAATTGTGTTAATGAAAAGTATGATGATTCAATTCATGCATTCCCCACTCTATATCCTCTAGTCTGTGGTTTTTAGGCCAAAAACTGGGTTAAAAATAGCCCAGAAATTGCCCCCTGTGATTTTTGGTACGTACAAGTCACTGCAAAGCCACGCGAAAGTGTCGTCCATGCGTTCGCGTGGATTACGTTTTCGCCAAGTCACGCGTCCGCGTGATCCACGCATTTGTGTCACCTGGCTTCGAGGCAGCTATGGCAAATTATATATCGTTACGAAGCCCCGGACTTTATCTTTCCAACACAACTAAAACCGCATCATTTGGACCTCTGTAGCTCAAGTTATGGTCGATTTAGTACCAGAAGGTCAGGCTGGACAGCTTTAGCAGTTCCTTCAGTTTCTTGTATTCCTTCCACTTTTGCATGCTTCCTTTCCATTCTCTAAGCCATTCCTACCTTGTAATCCCTGTAATCACTTAACGTGCATATCAAGACATCGAATGGTAATAAGAGAGGATTAATATTAGCAAATATAAGGCCAAAGAAGCATGTTTTCAATCATAGCACAAAAACAGGAAGGAGAATGTAAAACATGCATTTTGTATGAACAAGTGTATGAAAGATTGATAAAATCCACTCAATTGAGCACAAGATAAACCATAAAATAGTGGTTTATCAACCTCCCCACACTTAAACAATAGCATGTCCTCATGCTAAGCTTAAGAGAAGCTATAAGGGAGTGAAGAGGAATGGTAGAATGTATGAAATGCAACCTATCTATATGAATGCAACTACAAGCAAAAATGATTCTACCTACTTGGTTAAAAGTAAATAAATCTTCCAAGAACATACATGAATTGGATTTCACTAATTCAAATCACAAAAAATGAAGTACAGATAGACTTACAGAAGAAAATAGCTCATGAAAGCTGGGAACAAGGAATCGAGCATCGAACCTTCATGGGAAGTGTATGCACTCTAATCGCTCAAGTGTTTAAGGTTTGATCTCTTAATTCTCTACTAATCTTGCTTTCTAAGGCTTGCTCTTCATCTAACAATCAACATAAATTTGATGCACAAATGCACATATCAAGAGGTCTTTTAAGGGTTGTAATGGGGTTAGGGTCAAGGTAGGATTGTATTTGGTCAAGTGGACTAAAATCTGAATCCTTAATTAACTTAAACTTTCCACCTAACTTTAGACAATCCATGTAATCACAATACAAAACCTAACTATCCATTAACCATGTTTTCCACATATTCATGCATCCTAATTTCGAGTACAGTACATATGCATTGCTTTCACTATTTACTTTGGGGCATTTTGTCCCCTTTTTGCTTAATTGCTCTTTTTCTTCTTTTTTCTTCTCTTTTTTTTTCTTTTTCTTTTTTCATAATTTTTCTTTCTTTTTCTTTTCTCAAGGCATATGATTAAGGTATTGAATGCATGAACATATTCTCAACATTCTTTCACATTTTTAGAAAATTCTAATATACTCAATTCTCAAACCAAATATTTTCAATCCCAATTTCCCCACACTTAATTCATGAGTACTCTCACTAGTCTAAGCTAACCAAGGATTCAAATTAAGGACATTATTGTTTTCCGCTTAGAGTTAATGATGTGCTAAAGTAAAGAATAAAAAGAGGTAAAATAGGCTCAAAATTGGTTTGCAAAGGATAACGAAAGGGTAAGGCCGTATGGGTATGTAAGCTCAGTGAAACAAAGGCCTCAATCATATAAGTGCATGCATACATTAAACCATGGAAATATAGAGTTAAGCAAGACAAAGATCACAATTTTAGAGAGAAAAACACACACCAAAAATAAAATATTGGTTGATAAAATGCAACCAATCAAATAGGCTCAAAATCTCACAGGTTTTGTGTGTTCGAGCTCTAAAACCATGTTCTAAAATAAATTTTCTTCAAACAAGTTTTTCAAAAAGTTTAATTCAAATTAGTGAAATACTCTAAAAAGTTTCTTGAAAAAGAAAATATTACTTCAACCAAGTGGTAAAATATGCACAAAATCAAACAAATATGCAATCAAACATGCAAATACAACAGTGAACTACAAAGAAGAGTAAGAATTGGTGTTGAAAAGGAACTAACTAACCCGCGAAAGTCGGTATCGACCTCCCCACACTTAAATATTGCACCGTCCTCGGTGCGTGCTGAGATGTACAAGTGGACGGGTAGCTCCAACTGATGCTTTTCGAGCAGATGGACTTGTTTGTCTCCCCATTAAGAAGCTTTTCCTCTCCTTTCATGGTGGTCATCCTGAAAGAAGAGGAAAAAGAAGAAAAGTAACCTAAAAATAAAGATAGAAAACAAATAAAATATGGGTGTTAATGCCAAATAATAAGGATCTCAAGTACATGGTAGCTACAACATGCAAGTGAGAAAACAGTAAAGCAAATGGCATATCAATAGTGCAAAAGTTTGCAATAAAGGGGAAGAATATGGGTAATGAAAGACAGTGTAAGTTCATGTCAATGCAAAAGAAATACAGGTATCATAAAAGATTGACATTGACAAAAAAAAATAATATCATCCACATTGTAAAATAAGTCACTAAGCACCAAAATAATACTAGAAAAGATAGAACAGTTGAATAAGAAAATTTAACACCAACAAAAAAAAATTAAAATGCAATGAATGAAAGTATGCAAATAAATTAAATAAAATAGAATGGAAGTGAAGAGGGATGAGAGGTTAAAGGAATGAAGAAGAAGAAAGTAAGAAAGAAGGAAGAAAGAAGTAGAAAGGAGAGAAGAAAGAAGTAAGAATGTAGAAACGGGGCGCGACGCGTCCGCGTGAAGCGTCGCCCATGCGTACGCGTGGGTGGCCAAAAAGGGAACATAACGCGCACACGTCAGGGACGCGTACGCGTGAACGAATTTGTGCCTTTCGCACAATTCCCTCGCAAGGGCAGCACAACCTTCTGTCCAGGTGCTCTTTACGCCGATTTGGGTATCCACGCGTACGCGTCGTTTACGCTTACGCGTGGGTGGTAAATATCGCAGGGGACGCGTACGTGTGAGGCACGCGTACGCGTGGAGTGGCTTGTGCGCCACGCACCCCTCCTGCGCATCTCTCGCGCAACTCACTATTTGGTTGCATAGTCACACACGACGCATGCGCGTCGTAGATGCTTGCGCGTCGATCCCTCTTTTTTTTCTTTTTTTAATGCAAAATGAAGAATGCAGTATGCAGATGCCAATGCAAACATTATGAATGACACTAATGAAATAAAAATAAAATAAACTAAGAATAAAAGGAACGATTATATCATGGTAGGTTGTCTCCCACCTAGCACTTTTAGTTAAAGTCCTTAAGTTGGACATTTTGGGAGTCCTGTGTTATGGTAGCTTGTGCTTGAACTCGTCCAGGAATCCCCACCAATGTTTGTACTTCTAGTAGCCTCCGGGGTCCCAAATTAGACGCATAAAGTCTTCAAGCAAGTTGAAGCAAGTGACAAGGCCCCAAGAGTGTTGATTGGTAGAATGAATTTCAGTGTCCCAAACCTTGCTTTTGCACCCGTCTTCTTGTTGATCATCATGATTCCATCCGGGTGATAAGCAATATGAATTCTCACTAAGGCCTCCAAACAGTTTCCTAGACCCATTCAATTGAGAATTGTACCAACCCTTGTACTCTAATTTGGAGCATGCAACCATATTGAACTTTGCATGACATTTCCTACCACTGACCATTTCCCTCTTACTCTTAAAGCCACAAAGAGCTCTGAGTTGCCCATCTGTCTCAAGTAAAGCATATTCAAGTGAGCTAATTAAGCTTAGAGATGAGAGATTTACCCACTTGAATGAAGGGATGGACGGTGATGACTTTGGGGGAGAGGTCTCCAACAACCTTGGCAAGGTGATTTGCAGCTCCATTCCTTTGAGTTCTTCCTTGACAACTTCCACCTCTTTGCAAGCTTCTTCAATATCAACCTCTTCCTCTTGGTAGCTTTCTTCCAATTCGATCTCTTCTTCATTGTTCACCAAGGGCATGGGAGGTTGTGCTTCTTCTTTCTTAATCTCCATGTCAAGTCCAATGGGAGAGGATTCCAATGTAGATAAGAATTCATCAATGATTGAATCCATCTCTTGATCATTCCCTTCAAAGTCTTTGATGAGCGGATAATTTATACGCTTTTTGGCATTATTTTTAGTATATTTTAGTTAGTTTTTATTATGTTTTTATTAGTTTTTAAATAAAAATAACATTTCTGGACTTTACTATAAGTTTATGTGTTTTTCTATGATTTCAGGTATTTTCTGGCTGAAATTGAGGGACCTGAGCAAAAATCTGATTCAGAGGCTGAAAAAGGACTGCAGATGCTGTTGGATTCTGACCTCCTTGCACTCAAAGTGGATTTTCTGGAGCTACAAAAGCCCAATTGGCGCACTCTTAATTGCGTTGGGAAGTAGACATCCTGGGCTTTCCAGAAATATATAATAGTCTATACTTTGCCCAAGATTTGATGGCCCAAAGCGGCGTTCCAAGTTAGCATAGAAATTCTGGCGTTAAAACGTCAGAACTGGCATAAAAGCTGGAGTTAAACACCCAAACTGGCACAAAAGCTGGCGTTTAACTCCAAGAAAAGTCTCTACACGTGGAAGCTTCAATGCTCAGCCCAAGCACACACCAAGTGGGCCCGAAAGTGGATTCTGCATCATTTACTCATTTCTGTAAACCCTAGGTTACTAGTTTTCTATAAATAGGACCTTTTGCTATTGTATTTTACACACTTGATCATACTTTTTATATACTTTGATAGACCTTTTCACGTTTGGGGGCTGGCCTCACGGCCATGCCTAGACCCTTTTGTTCTTATGTATTTTTAACGGTGGAGTTTCTACACACCATAGATTAAGGTGTGGAGCTCTGCTGTTCCTCATGAATTAATGCAAAGTACTACTGTTTTTCTATTCAATTCACGCCTACTTCTTCTCTAAGATATTCATTCGTTCTTCAACTTGATGAATGTGATGATCCGTGACACTCATCATCATTCTCACCTATGAACATGTGCCTGACAACCACCTCTGTTCTACTAGCAATGGCTTGAATGTGTATCTCTTGGGTTTCTAATCCAAGATTGGAACCTTCGTAGTATAGGCTAGAATTATTGGCGGCCATTCCTGAGATCCGGAAAGTCTAAACGTTGTCTATGGTATTCCGAGTAGGATCTGGGAAGGGATGACTGTGACGAGCTTCAAACTCGCGATTGTTGGGCGTGTGACAGACGCAAAAGGATCAATGGATCCTATTCCAACATGATCGAGAACCGACAGATGATTAGCCGTGCGGTGACAGCGCATTTGGAACATTTTCACTGAGAGGACGGGAAGTAGCCATTGACAACGGTGATGCCCAACATAAAGCTTGCCATGGAAGGGAGTATGAATGATTGGATGAAGGGAATAGGAAAGTAGAAGCTTAGGAGGAACAAAGCATCTTCATATTCTTATCTGAAATTCTCACCAATGAATTACATAAGTATCTCTATCTTTATTTTATATTTTATTCATCTTTTAATTATCAATCCTCCATAACCATTTGAATCTGCTTGACTGAGATTTACAAGATGACCATAGCTTGCTTCAAGCCGACAATCTCTATGGGATCGACCCTTACTCACGTAAGGTTTATTACTTGGACGACCCAGTGCACTTGCTGGTTAGTTGTGCGGAGTTGTGATAAAGAGTTGAGATTACAATTGTGCGTACCAAGTTGTTGGCGCCATGGATGATCACAATTTCGTGCACCAAGTTTTTGGCGCCGTTGCTGGGGAGGGAACGAACAACAATTTTGCATTTGTTTTCGGCAACAACAGTGCCAAGTTTGGTCCGGAAACAACACCAAGTTTTTGGTACCGTTGCCGGGGATTATTCGAGTTTGGATAACTGACGGCTCATCTTGTTGCTTAGATTAGGTAATTTTATTTTATGTTTAAGCTTTTTACTTTTTAGTTTCGAAAAAATTTTTCAAAAATACAAAAATAAAATTTCTATTTTGTTCTTCAGAGTTTTTAAGAATGAATTCTAGATTTTCATGATGATTTGTTGAAGTCTGGCTGGCTGTGAAGCCATGTCTAATCTTTTGGACCGAGGTTTCAACTTATCATCACAAGAGCTTGTTGATTTCTATCAATTTTGCTGTTGTGAGCAATGATCTGCTAAAGCTTGGCTGGCCATTGACCATGTCTAGTGTTTTAGACTGGAGCTTTCTTTGAAAGCTTGGCTGGCTAGTAAGCCATGTCTAATTCCTGGACCGGAGTTTTAGACTAGCATTGCAATGATTCCTGGAATTCTTATTAAAAATTTTGAATCCCTTTATTTTCTTTTCCACTCAATTTTCGAAAAATCACAAAAAAAATTTTAAAAATAAAAAATATTCTATGTTTCTTGTTTGAGTCTAGTGTCTAATTTTAAGTTTGGTGTCAATTGCATGTCTTTATTCTTCTAATTTTCGAAAATTACATGCATTATGTTCGTCATTGATCTTCAAGATGTTCTTGATGATTTCCTTGCTCTGATCTTTAAATTCTCTTGTTTTGTGTGTTTAGTTGTTTCTCATATGCATTTTTCAAATTGTTATAGTCCTTAGTATATAAACTTTTAAGTTTGGTGCCTTGCATGCATTATGTATTTGATCTTAGTTTTCCATGTTTAATTGTATTTTGATTGTTCCTCATCATTAAAAATCCAAAATTTTTTCAAAATTATGTCTTTTCAAGTCAATAATACAGAGAATTGAAGATTCAGAACATGCAGCAGAGGAATTACACAGAAAAAGCTGGGCGTTCAAAACGCCCAGTGAAGAAGGAAAACTGGCATTTAAACGCCAGGCAGGGTACCTGGCTGGGCGTTAAACGCCCAAAAGGGTAGCATTTTGGGCGTTAAACGCCAGAATGGATACCATTCTGGGCGTTTAACGCCAGGATGACATAAGAGGGAAGATTTTGTTTTTAATTCAAATTTTTTTCAAGTTTTCATAAGTTTTCAAAATCAAATCTTTTTCAAATCATATCTTTTCAATCATATCTTTTCAAAATAAATTTCTTTCCATTTTTTTACTATTTTCGAAAATACTTGCTAACAATTAATGATTAGATTCAAAAATTTCAAGTATGTTGCTTTCTTGTTAAGAAAGGTTTAATATCTGAATCATATCTTTTAAATTTTTTGTTAGCCAAGTCATTAATTTTAAAGTCAAATCTTTTTAAATTGTTTTTTAATTATATCCTTTCAATCATATCTTTTTAAAACCATATCTTTTCAATCATATCTTCTTAATCACATCTTTTTCAAAATAATTTTCAATCATATCTTTTTTATTTCTAATTTCAAAAATCTTTTTCAAAAATCACTTAATTTCTTTCCCAACTTTAATTCTCGAAAATCATCAATCAAATTTTCAAAATTTCTTTTAATTATTTCAAAATCTTTTACTTTAATTTCGAAAATTCTTTCCCTCTTCTTACATCCTTCTATTTAAAGGACTAACACTCCTCCACTATCAACAATTTGAACTCTATCCCTCTTGATAAGTTCGAATTCTTCTCTTTCTACCTTCTCCTTCTATTCTTCTTTTCCTCTGACACTTCAAGGAATCTCTATACTGTGACATAGAGGATTCCATACTTTCTTGTTCTCTTCTCTTTCATATGAGCAGGAGCAAGGACAAAAGCATTCTTGTTGAGGCTGATCCTGAACCTGAAAGGACCTTGAAGAGAAAGCTAAGAGAAGCTAAAGTACAACTCTCTATAGAGGGCCTAACAGAGCTTTTCAAACAAGAAGAAGTCATGGCAGCCGAAAACAACAACAATGCCAACAATGCAAGGAAGGTGCTTGGTGACTTTACTGCACCTACTCCTGACTTCTATGGGAGAAGCATCTCAATCCCTGCCATTGGAGCAAACAACTTTGAGCTTAAGCCTCAATTAGTTTCTCTAATGCAATAGAATTACAAGTTTCATGGACTTTCATTGGAAGATCCTCATAAGTTCTTAGCTGAATTCTTGCAAATCTGTGACACTGTTAAGACCAATGGGGTTGATCCCGAGGTCTACAAGCTTATGCTTTTTCCCTTTGCTGTAAGAGACAGAGCTAGAACATGGTTGGATTCACAACCTAAAGAAAGCCTGAACTCTTGGGAAAAGCTAGTCAATGCCTTCTTGGCAAAGTTCTTTCCACCTCAAAAATTGAGCAAGCTTAAAGTGAAAGTCCAAACCTTCAGACAAAAGGAAGGTGAATCCCTCTATGAAGCTAGGGAAAGATACAAATAATTGATCAGAAGGTGTCCTTCTGACATGCTTTCAGAATGAGCATCATAGGTATCTTCTATGATGGTCTATCTGAACTGTCCAAGATGTCATTGGACAGCTCTGCTAGAGGATCTCTTCATCTAAAGAAGACGCCTGCAGAAGCTCAAGAACTCATTGAAATGGTTGCAAATAACCAATTCATGTACACTTCTGAAAGGAATCCTGTGAATAATGGGACAAATCAGAAGAAAGGAGTTCTTGAAATTGATACTCTGAATGCCATATTGGCTCAGAACAAAATATTGACTCAGCAAGTCAATATGATTTCTCAAAGTCTGTCTGGAATGCAAGTTGCACCAGGCAGTACTAAGGAAGCTTCATCTGAAGAAGAAGCTTATGATCCTGAGAACCCAGCAATAGAAGAGGTGAATTACATGGGAGAACCTTATGGAAACACCTATAATCCTTCATGGAGAAATCATCCAAATCTCTCATGGAAGGACCAACAGAGGCCTCAACAAGGTTTCAATAACAATAATAGTGGAAGAAACAGGTTTAGCAATAGCAAACCTTTTCCATCATCTTCTCAGCAAAAGACAGAGAATTCTAACCAGAGCCACTCTGAATTAGCAACTGTAGTCTCTGATCTAATTAAAACCACTCAAAGTTTCATGGCTGAAACAAGGTCCTCCATTAGAAATTTGGAGGCACAAGTGGGTCAGTTGAGTAAGAAAGTTACTGAACTCCCTCCTAGTACTCTTCTAAGCAATACAGAAGAGAATCCAAAAGGAGAGTGCAAGGCCATCACCATGACCCACACGGCCAAATCTGGAGAGGAGGAAGAGGCAGTGATCTCCACTAAGGAAGATCTCACTGGACGTCCACTGGCCTCCAAGGAGTTCCCTCAGGATGAACCATGGGAATCTGAGGCTCACACTGAGACCATAGAGATTCCATTGAATTTACTTCTGCCATTCATGAGCTCTGATGAGTATTCTTCCTCTGAAGAGGATGAAGATGTTACTGAAGAGCAAGTTGCTAAGTACCTTGGAGCAATCATGAAACTGAATGCCAAGTTATTTGGTAATGAGACTTAGGAGGATGAACCCCCCTTGCTCACCGAAGAACTGGATGACTTGACTAGGCAGAGATTACCCCAAAAGAGACAAGATCCTGGAAAGTTCTCAATACCTTGCACCATAGGCACCATGACCTTTGAAAAGGCTCTGTGCGACCTAGGGTCAAGCATAAACCTCATGCCTCTCTCTGTAATAGAGAAACTAGGAATTTTTGAGGTGCAAGCTGCAAGAATCTCATTAGAGATGGCAGACAATTCAAGGAAACAAGCTTATGGACTTGTAGAGGATGTCTTGGTAAAGGTTGAAGACCATTATATCCCTGCTGATTTCATAATCTTAGAGACTGGGATGTGTATGGATGAATCCATCATCCTTGGCAGACCCTTCCTAGCCACAGCAAAAGCTGTAATTGATGTTGACAGAGGAGAATTGGTCCTTCAAATGAATGAAGACTCCCTTGTGTTTAAAGCTCAAGGATATCCCTCTGTAACCATGGAGAGGAAGCATGAAGAGCTTCTCTCAATATAGAGTCAGACAGAGTCCCCATAGTCAAACTCTAAGTTTGGTGTTGGGAGGCCACAACCAAACTTTAAGTTTGGTGTTGAACTCCCACATTCAAACTCTAAGTTTGGTGTTGGGAGGTTCCAACATTGCTCTGAACATCTGTGAGGCTCCATGAGTGCCCACTGTCAAGCTATTGACATTAAAGAAGCACTTGTTGGGAGGCAACCCAATCTTTAATTATCTATGTTAAATTTCTATTTTCTTTTGTTATTTTATGTTTTCTGTAGGTTGATGATCATGTGAAGTCACAAAAATAATTGAAAAAGCAAAAACAGACTGAAAAATAGAATAAAAAATAGAACACCCTGGAGGAGAAGCTTGTTGGCGTTTAAACACCAGTAAGGGTAGCAGAATGGGCATTAAACGCCCAATCTGGCACCATTCTAGGCATTTAACGCCAGAAATGGGCACCTGACTGGCGTTTAACGCTAGAAAAGGGCAAGAAGCTGGCGTTAAACGCCAGAAATGGGCAGCAACCTGGCGTTTAACGCCAGGATTGGCAGAAAGGGGCATTTTGCACGCCACTTGGTGCAAGGATGAAAAATCCTTGACACCTCAGGATCTGTGGACCCCACAGGATCCCCACCTACCCCACCTCTCTCTCTCTTCTTCACCCATTCACCAATCACCTCAATACCTCTTCCCCAAAAATCCCTCACTTATCAAATCCTACGCTCTTCTCCATAATCCCTTCACCAATCCACATCCATCCATCATAAACCCCACCTACCTCACCATTCAAATTCAAATTACTTTCCCTCCCAAACCCACCCATACATGGCCGAACCATACCCCCTCTCCACTCCTATATAAACCCATCTTCACTCCTTCATTTTCACACATCTTAAACACTACTTCACCCCCTTGGCCGAAACACTACCCCCCCTCCATCTCCTCTATTTCTTCTTTCTCTACTCTCTTATTTCTTCTTTTGCTTGAGGACGAGCAAACCTTCTAAGTTTGGTGTGGTAAAAGCGTTGCTTTTTGTTTTTCCATAACCATATATGGCACCTAAGGCCGGAAAAACCTCTAGAAAGGGGAAAGAAAAGGCAAAAGCTTCCACCTCTGAGTCATGGGAGATGGAGAGATTCATCTCAAGGGTGCATCAAGACCACTTCTATGAAGTCGTGGCCAAGAAGAAGGTGATCCCCGAGGTCCCTTTCAAACTCAAAAAGGGTAAATATCTGGAGATCCGACATGAGATTCGAAGAAGAGGTTGGGAAGTTCTCACCAACCCCATTCAACAAGTCGGAATCTTAATGGTTCAAGAGTTCTATGCCAATGCATGGATCACCAAGAACCATGATCAAAGTGTGAACCCGGACCCAAAGAATTGGCTTACAATAGTTCGGGGGAAATGCTTAGATTTTAGTTCGGAGAATGTAAGGTTGGCATTCAACTTGCCAATGATGCAAGGAGATGCACACCGCTACACTAGAAGGGTCAACTTTGATCAAAGGTTGGACCAAGTCCTCATAGACATTTGTGAAGAGGGCGCTCAATGAAAGAGAGATTCAAGAAGGAAGCCGGTTCAACTAAGAAGGCATGACCTCAAGCCCATGGCTAGGGGATGGTTGGAGTTCATCCAACGCTCAATCATTTCCACTAGCAACCGGTCTGAAGTTACTATAGACCGGGCGATCATGATCCATAACATCATGATTGGAGAGGAAGTAGAAGTTCATGAGGTTATATCCCAAGAACTCTACAAGGTGGCGGACAAGTCCTCCACTTTGGCAAGGTTAGCCTTCCCTCATCTCATTTGTCACCTTTGCAATTCGGCTGGAATTGACATAGAGGAAGGCATCCTCATTGATGAGGACAAGCCCATCACTAAGAAAAGGATGGAGCAAACAAGAGATCCCACTCATGGACAAGAGCATGAGGAAAATCCTCATCATAAAATCCCTGAGATACCTCAAGGGATGCATTTTCCTCCACAAAACTATTGGGAGCAAATTAACACCTCCCTAGGAGAATTAAGTTCCAATATGGGACAACTAAGGGTGGAGCACCAAGAGCATTCTATCCTCCTCCATGGAATTAGAGAAGACCAAAGAGTTATGGGAGAAGAGCAACAAAGGCAAGGAAGAGACATTGAGGAGCTCAAGCACTCCATAAGATCTTCAAGAGGAAGAACAAGCCGCCATCACTAAGGTGGACCCGTTCTTTAATTTCCTTGTTCTTTATTTTCTATTTTTTTTTTCAAAAATTATGCCTTATGTCTATTTATGTTTGTGTCTTTATTACATGATCACTAGTGTCTAAGTGTCTATGCCTTAAATCTATGAAAATGAATCCATCACCTTTCTTAAATAAAGAGTGTTTTAATTGAAAAAGAAAAGAAGTGCATGAATTTCAAATTTTAAAACAGTTTAATTATTCTGATGTGGTGGCAATACTTTTGTCTTTCTGAATGAATGCTTGAACAGTGCATATTTTTGATATTGTTGATTCATGAATGTTAAAATTGTTGGCTCTTAAAAAAATGATGGAAAATGAGAAATGTTATTTGATAATCTGAAAAATCATAAAAAAGATTCTTGAAGCAAGAAAAAGCAGTGAATAAAAAAGCATGCAGAAAAAAAAATATATGTGAAAAAAATGCGAAAAAAAAGAAAAAAAAAAGAGAAAGAAAAAGCAAGCAGTAAAAGCCAATAGCCCTTTAAACTAAAAGGCAAGGGTAAAATAAAAAGGATCCAAGGCTTTGAGCATCAGTGGATAGGAGGGCCCACAGGAATAAAATCCTGGCCTAAGCGGCTAAACCAAGCTGTCCCTAACCATGTGCTTGTGGCGTGAAGGTGTCAAGTGAAAACTTGAGACTGAGCGGTTAAAGTCGTGGTCCAAAAGAAAAAAGAGTGTGCTTAAGAGCTCGGGACACCACTAATTAGGGACTCTAGCAAAGCTGAGTCACAATCTGAAAAGGTTCACCCAGTTATGTGTCTGTGGCATTTATGTATCCGGTGGTAATACTGGAAAACAAAATGCTTTGGGTCACGGCCAAGACTCATAAAGTAGCTGTGTTCAAGAATCAACATACTTAACTAGGAGAATCAATAACACTATCTGAATTCTGAGTTCCTAAAGAAGCCAATCATTCTGAACTTCAAAGGATAAAGTGAGATGCCAAAACTATTCAGAAGCAAAAAGCTAAAAGCCCCACTCATCTAGTTAATACTGATCTTCATAGATATTTTTGGAATTCATTGTATATTCTATTCTTTTTATCCTATTTGATTTTCAGTTGCTTGGGGACAAGCAACAATTTAAGTTTGGTGTTGTGATGAGCGGATCATTTATACGCTTGTTGGCATTGTTTTTAGTATGTTTTTAGTATATTTTAGTTAGTTTTTATTATGTTTTTATTAGTTTTTAAATAAAAATTACATTTCTGGACTTTACTATGAGTTTGTATGTTTTTTCTATGATTTCAGGTATTTTCTGGCTAAAATTGAGGGACCTGAGCAAAAATCTGATTCAGAGGCTGAAAAAGGACTGCAGATGCTGTTGGATTCTGACCTCCCTGCACTCGAAGTGGATTTTCTGGAGCTACAGAAACTCAATTGGCACACTCTTAATTCCGTTGGAACGTAGACATCCTGGGCTTTCCAGAAATATATAATAGTCTATACTTTGCCCAAGATTTGATGGTCCAAACTGGCGTTCCAAGTCAACATAGAAATTCTGGCGTCAAAACGCCAAAACTGGCATAAAAGCTGGAGTTAAATGCCCAAACTGGCACAAAAGCTGGCGTTTAACTCCAAGAAAAGTCTCTACACATGGAAGCTTCAATGCTCAGCCCAAGCATACACCAAGTGGGCCCGAAAGTGGATTCTGCATTATTTACTCATTTCTGTAAACCCTAGGTTACTAGTTTTCTATAAATAGGACCTTTTGCTATTGTATTTTACACACTTGATCATACTTTTTATGTACTTTGATAGACCTTTTCACGTTTGGGGGCTGGCCTCACAGCCATGCCTAGACCCTTTTGTTCTTATGTATTTTCAACGGTGGAGTTTCTACACACCATAGATTAAGGTGTGGAGCTCTGCTATTCCTCATGAATTAATGCAAAGTACTACTGTTTTTCTATTCAATTCATGCCTACTTCTTCTCTAAGATATTCATTCGTTCTTCCACTTGATGAATGTGATGATTCGTGACACTTATCATCATTCTCACCTATGAACATGTGCCTGACAACCACCTCTGTTCTACTAGCAATGGCTTGAATGTGTATCTCTTAGGTTTCTAATCCAAGATTGGAACCTTCGTGGTATAGGCTAGAATTATTGGCGGCCATTCCTGAGATCTGAAAAGTCTAAACCTTGTCTGTGATATTTCGAGTAGGATCTGGGAAGGGATGACTGTGACGAGCTTCAAACTCGCGATTGTTGGGCGTGTGACAGACGCAAAAGGATCAATGGATCCTATTCCAACTTGATCGAGAACCGACAGATGATTAGCCATGCGGTGACAGCGCATTTGGAACATTTTTACTGAGATGACGGAAAGTAGCCATTGACAACGGTGATGCCCAACATAAAGCTTACCATGGAAGGGAGTATGAATGATTGGATGAAGGCAATAGGAAAGCAGAAGCTTAGGAGGAACAAAGCATCTTCATACGCTTATCTGAAATTCTCACCAATGAATTACATAAGTATCTCTATCTTTATTTTATGTTTTATTCATCTTTTAATTATCAATCCTCTATAACCATTTGAATCTGCCTGACTGAGATTTACAAGATGACCATAGCTCTCTTCAAGCCGACAATCTCCGTGGGATCGACCCTTACTCTCGTAAGGTTTATTACTTGGACAACCCAGTGCACTTGCTGGTTAGTTGTGCGGAGTTGTGATAAAGAGTTGAGATTACAATTGTGCGTACCAAGTTGATGATCATAACTACCAACTTTATATTTTAAATATAGAAAATAGCCCAATAATTGTAAAATTAAATATACTTCTAATTTAAATAGCCAAACCTCATTATTTTTTGAATTTTGAAAACTTTAAATTGTAAATAGAAAAATAATCCACAATTATAGAGTTCGGATAAAAACCTTAATTTATTTCACATCTAATTAATCAAAATTGCCTTTAATTATTTTCAATAAAATAATTTCTGAAATTAAAACTGTAAATAAATATATGATTTGAAATTAGTTCAAAATAGGATTTTTCAAAAGTTTTGGGTCTTACATGTAACGTCGGCACAATAGTGATAGATTATGAGTTTGAGAAGGAAACCAAGTTCTACATCACCACTCATCCTATTGCATAATAAGCAATAGTTCTCCATGAATAGTGAAAGAGCAAGTGCAAGAGAGTGGAAGCTTTGATTTTGTGGCCACCATGAAAAGGTCGGATTCACTAAAAAATTCGGAAGTGATTCACACATCTTTGTAAAAGAATCATTGTATGACAATGGGGCACCTTCTGATATTTGTTTATCAAAAATGCCTTGTTTTTTTGTGGAAGTTCTTCGTAAAAACTTTGGAATCTTGTTAGATCCCTGCCTTTCTCTCAACATTGAGATGAACATGTCATATCCAGAACTAAGAATCAAGTTGTTTGAATGAGATGCATAGGGAAGCTAGCACGCATATTGTTGAGGAAATCATTATAATGTACCCCAATGATATTCATGCCACTAACATTTGGATGTTTAGAAGTGGAAGAATATTTTCTCTTTAAGCCAACCATTTGGGGTACTAGATCATTTGGAAATAATTGTGCCACTGATTTTAATATGCTTGCATCCTATTCATTTTGAGTGGTTATCTGACCATCTTGTTGATCATCCGTCATTATCAAGGGTTGAGCTCCACGTCTCCGACAATGGCACCAATGTTCTAGGAGTTACCAGAAATTGTGATTTGGGCCTGAACATGAAGCTAGACTCTTACGAGGGATTGATCCGATATCTTCTCCGGCGAGGTGAAGTTGTCCAAGTTCTTTGGAGAGGTTGGTGGGGGTACCTGCAAAGGACTTTGTTGTTTAAGTTAGCAAGAGTTTTAGGCAGGTCTTTAGTAGATTAGAGTTTGAAGAATAATTGAGGGTGTTAGGATATTTATAGTTCCTGGTGGAGGGCTAATAACCACTTTTGGAGTAGTTTTACCTTTGATGGTGGTTTTGTTACTCTCTTTTGTTAGGGAGGTTGTTCAGATCTCCTTTCTACATGAATAGGAGAAATTGTAGGAGTTGATTGAGATTCATCTTATTTGAATAAGTCAGGCCAAGTTAGCATCGCATGGACCGACCTTTATGAGGTTGAATAGGTCCCAAAGTATGATCTGGACTCTTACTTTGTAAACTGAACTTTTAAACATTTTGGGTCTATCTCTTATAATTGGCTGATGTATGAATACTTTCATTTTTTATTATTAATTTATTATTATTTTGCTATAACCTTTTCCATCATCTTTGTTTTATGTTATTCCATATACCAATTCTTTGTTTTTGAAGGCATACTTTCACATCTCTCTTTTAAGAACCATTATATAATTATACACGAAGAAAAAAATGAAGGTACATCAAACTTTTTATTTGTGTATCTATTCTTTATGTTCTGTGTTATTGTCTTGTATTGTCTTATTCTCAAAATCAAATGTAGCCTAAAAGACATAAAAAAAAGTGTTATAAATATATTATTAAGGATATCCTAAAATATAATCATGTTTTAGTATTTGATTGAATAGAGTAAGTTTATAAATATAACCTAGTTAAGTTAGTTAAGAGTTAAATTATTAACTATAAATAACTTCTTTTTGTGTTCTCTAGATATCACAATTATTAATAAAATTATCTTTTATTCTTCTTCTTTTTCAACTTCCCTAAATTGTAATCCTTATTTTCATAATAATCTTTTCTTATTAAAAGCAAAATTGGAATATAAAATTGGATGCTAAAAGCCATGTTTTGGCATTATATATTGTTATATATAAAAAAATTCCATGTGAACAAAATTTATTTTAAATAAATATTTTAATTTTTTATTTATCAAAATAGGTAATTTAGAGATAATTTAAATTTTTAGATCTCATTGTTTATCTCGTTTACACTGTAAACAAGATAAGACATATATATTAAAAAAAAAATGAGTGCACCCATGACATGTGGGAGACGAGGACCTCCTTGTATCTCGTTTTACAATGTATAGTCAATTCGTTTACAGTGTAAATAAGATAAGAGCACAATAATTTCATTTACATTATAAATGGGATATAGTACAACAAATTTAAATCAGCTCTAAAAGGATTCGTAAGTATTTATAATCTATATTTCTTCTTTGTTCTTTTCAATAGGTTTACTAATGATGTTTAGTGGCGAATATATTTTTGTGAGTGTATATCTTAATTGTCACATGAGAAACAGGGTGGTCATGCACTCATCGCAAGGTAGGTAAAAAGTGTGGGTCTCCAGACACCAACACTCCATGAATGCAGAAATTAGGGTATTATCAAACACAAAGTCCCTGAGTTACATCGTATCGCTAAACCCAGCCTCCCTCAGATAAAAAAGAATGGTATCAGTGTGGCTAACTGATGACAAGTCATCTTAGCCTAGTTTCACTAGCTTTTTTCTTTAGTTTTCAATTGAATTATGCACTTTCTTGAGCCATAAGCAAGCTAATTGGGTAGATTTTCATGTTTCCTTTGATTTAATCAACCATGTATGAATTCATGCTATTTCATGAGGTTTTATACTATAATTGTCACATATTATGAAAGAATGAATATCTCATGATTTTAAGCATAGCTTTGATGTGTTTGGTTGATTAATGATAGGTGAAGAAAGCTTGGAGAAAGGTTGAAGCAAGAAGGAATAGCTAGGAGTAAAGAGAGGACAATGGAATAAGTGAAATTGAACCAGGAAGCAAAAAGCTGGACCTAAAGTTAGCCTCAAACTTTTGCACAAACTTTTGGGTGAAAAGTTAGCCCCAACATTAGCCTCTAACTTTTGGGCTAACGTTGGAACTTGAAAATCACTCCCTGGGCACCAAAAGTTTGCGCCAACGTTAGCCCCTAACTTTTGGGCTAACGTTGGCATAAGAAAAACCTCCCTGGCCACCAAAAGTTTGCGCCAACGTTAGCCCCTAACTTTTGGGCTAACATTGGCACATGAAAAATACAAGGGAAGGAGCAAAAGTTTGCGCCAACGTTAGCCCCTAACTTTTGGGCTAACGTTGGCGCCATAAGTGCACCAAGGAAGGCCAACGTTGGAGCAAAAGTTAGACCCCTAACTTTTGCACCAACGTGGGTATCAGCAAAATATGGGGGCTGATATGAAAAGTTGGACCAAAAGTTAGACCCTAACTTTTGCTCCAACTTTTACTCCAACTTTTGCAAAACTCCAACCCGGTTCATTTGGTTCTTCTCCAAACTCTAAGAGCAATCAACCAAGGCCTCTTTCAACCCAATTCCACCAAGAGCAAAGGCCCAACTCAAGGCTTGAAGATCATTTGAAGAAAGTGTATAAATAGGATAGAATTCAAGTTCTTCGGGGAGCTTTCCCTTTGAGTTTTCATAATAGTTTTCGGAGAGCTTTGGATATTGAGTGATCTTTAATTTCTTAGTCTTGGGGAAGGAGAATTCACTTCTCTTCCTCTTAGTTTTATTACTTTCAATTTCAATTACAATTGTCTTGGATCTTGGGTTGGAGAATTGAAGAAATTCTGTTTCAATCTCATCCTTGGATCTCTCTGCTTTATTTACTGCTTGATTGAATTTAATTTCTGTTAATTGCTCTTCATCTAATTTCTTTGCAATTTACTTTTCCTTTGCAATTGTTCTTGTTGGATCAAGGAAGGTAGTGAGATCTAGACCTGGTTTTCTAGTCTCTGGACCCCTGAGATCTGAAATTCCAATTTACATTCTGTTTTTGCTTTTCATGTTCATTTACTTGTTTTGCTTCAGATCCGATTCAACCCAAACACTCTTTTACTTTTCTGTTTGATGCAATTTACTTTTCCTTGTTTAAATTCTGCAAATCCAATCCCCAATTCCCTTTACAATTCCAGCCGTTTACATTTCTTGCACTTTAAGATTCCGCAATTTACATTTCTTGCATTCTAAGTTTCTGCCATTTAATTTCTTGTTCTTTAAGATTCAGCACTTTAATTTCTTGCTCTCTTTAACTTCATGCAATTTACCCATTCCCTTTACTTTCCATGCAATTTAATTTCTGCAAATCACAAATCACTCAACCAAATCTTGATTCGCTTGACTAAATTAACCACTAAGCTAAAATTGCTCAATCCTTCAATCCCTGTGGGATTGACCTCACTCCCGTGAGTTTTTATTACTTGATGCGACCCGGTACACTTTCCGGTTAGATTTGTGTGTTTTGGGAGAAATTCATTTTTCCACCAAAATACTCATCAAGTTTTTGGCGCCATTGCCGGGGATTGATTAAATTGACAATGATTAAGTGAGGTGGTAATCTAGATCAAGCACTTTGTCTTTAATTTTGATTAACCCACTAACTGTTTGATTTTTTGCTTAAACTAACTAACACTTCAATCTAGCAGTAGATTGAAGTGTCACTGGTTTTGTGCATTTCTCATGCTCTGCTTGTATGTCAGGCACAAGAAGAACCACACCCAATTTTCATGAACAAGACGAAAGAACTCTCAGGAGGTTAAGAAGAGCTGAAAGAGGGAAAAATATTGTTGGAGAAGAGGAATCAGACGAGGAATTTCAAGAGATGGAGGAACATTCAACCAATCCACCAGGTGGAGCAGACAACAATAATGACAACCCACCCCAGAGGAGAGTTTTGGCCTCCTACACCTTTGCAAATCCTAGACATTGTGGAAGAAGCATCTTAGCTCCAAATGTCAATGCTAACAATTTTGAACTCAAGCCACAACTCATCACTTTGGTTCAGAACAATTGCTCTTTTGGGGGAGGACCACTTGAAGACCCGCACCAACACTTATCCACTTTCTTGAGGATATGCAACACTGTCAAAACTAATGGTGTGCCTCCTGACAGTTACAAGCTGATGCTATTCCCATTTTCTCTCAGGGACAAGGCCACTCAATGGTTGGAATCTTTTCCAAGGGACAGCATCAACAACTGGGATGATTTGGTAACCAAGTTTCTTGCCATGTTTTACCCACCTCAGAGGATTATAAGGTTGAAGGCTGAAGTACAAACATTTACACAAATGGAGGCTGAACCCATCTATGAGGCATGGGAGAGGTACAAGGCTCTAATCAGGAAATGTCCCCCTACCATGTTTAATGAGTGGGAGAAGCTGCAGAACTTCTATGAAGGCTTAACACTGAAATCCCAGGAAGCTTTGGATCATTCAGCTGGAGGTTCCTTGCAACTCATGAAAACTGCAGAGGAGGCTCAAGAACTCATTGATATGGTGGCCAACAACCAATATTTCTTTGCTCATCAAAGAGGCTGCCAACCATCACAAAGGAGAGGAGTAATGGAGCTAGAAGGAGTGGATTCAATCCTGGCTCAAAACAAATTATTGCAGCAGCAAATTCAACAACAATTTGAGCAAATGACCAAGAGGATTGATGGCCTCCAAGTTGCAGCAGTTAACACCAGCCAACCATCAGCCACATGGGGGCAAAATGAAGAAATCCAAGAGGAGCAACAGCAGGAACAAGTCCAGTACATGCATTCAAGTCCAAATGAATTCTATGGTGATACCTACAACCCCTCATGGAAAAATCACCCCAACCTCAGATGGGGAGACACTCACAACCAAAACCAACAACCATGGCAGAGGAACTCAAACCAAAACAACCCAAGAAACAACCAAAACTACAACCAGCAGCAGACTAACCAAAACACATACAGAAAACCTCAAAACAACTACCCTAATCTCAACCAGTACCAATCCAACAACCATTCCACCAACCAAAATGTTTACCACCCACCACCCACATCTCACAACCCACCACAAGCACCACCTGAACCTCAAAGACTCACCAACTTAGAGACCTTGATAGAGAAAATGATGAAACACCAGGAAATAACAAACAAAAACCATGAAGCATCGTTAAAGAGCCTAGAGAGGCAGATTGGGCAACTCTCCAAGCAAGTATCTGTTGAGAGACCTTCAAACTCACTGCCCAGTGACACAATCTCAAATCCCAAGGAGGAATGCAAGGCAATACAATTAAGGAGTGGGAGAACATTGATAAGCAACAATGACACTACACAGAAGCAAGCAGAGAGCATCAAAGAACCAACAGAGGATGAGAAGCAAACAAAGGCAGATGGAGTTAAGGAGCAAGTTGTGATGCCAAACAAAAACACTAAGAAACCCAAGGAGAAAAGCAACCAGCTACATAGCTCAAAGAAAGTGGCTCAGGGACAGCAGCAAATAGGAAAGAGCATCACACCTCCAATGCCTTATCCTCAGAGGTTCAACAAAGAGGTTAAAGACCAGCATTTTCACAAGTTCCTTGAGATTTTTAAGAAGCTGGAAATTAATATTCCCTTGGCTGAAGCACTTGAGCAAATGCCTCTGTATGCCAAATTCTTGAAGGAGCTTGTCAACAAGAAAAGAAGCTGGGATGAGAAAGAAACCATAATGATTACTGAGGAATGCAGGGCCTTGATTCAAAAGGGGCTTCCTCCCAAGCTTGAGGACCCAGGGAGCTTCCTGTTGCCTTGCACCATTGGGGAATTGACCATCACTAAAGCAATGTGCGATCTCGGAGCAAGTATTAACTTAATACCATCCTCCCTGGTGAAAAAGCTGCATATAGAGGAGGTCAAACCAGTACAAATGTCTCTGGAGCTGGTAGATAAGTCAATGGTATACCCCAGGGGTGTAATTGAAAATCTTTTGGTCAAGGTGGACAGTTTTATATACCCTGCTGATTTTGTGATTCTAGAATCAAACGATGATGATGGTGACTCTGTTATTCTGGGAAGGCCATTCTTGGCCACTGCTAGAGCTATCATAGACGTAGAGGAAGGGGAATTAACTCTCAGGATGCATGACCAGAGTGTCACTCTGAAGGTATTACCAGAGGCACAATTTAGCAAAGAGAAGAAAGACTATATGAAAAATGACCAGGAAGGTCATAGCAACATCCCAATGCTAAGGATTGTGCAGACTGATGAAGAAGCCCAAGAGGATATTAGAGTATTAGCCAATGAAAAGAGAGGTCCCCAAGGAAAGCCTACGGCCAGAGAAGAAAGATCAACAAAAGGAAAGATGAAACGCAGAAACAAAGCAAAAAGGGGTTGGAAGAACAGAAAGATTCCAACAAAGGGGCTTTCCAAAGGTGACAAAGTGCAACTGATATATCAACAGCTGGGGGCAAATCAACAAACTGAGGACTACTACACTGTCAGCAACATACTCTCATTAGAGCATGCTGAAATTGAACACCAGAGAACAAAGAAGAGGATCACGGTCAGAGGAGACAAATTGAGGCTCTACAAGCACCAACCACCATAAAAGAAAGCCTCAATGTCAAGCTAATGACAATAAAAGAGCGCTCCATGGGAGGCAACCCATGCTTTAAGATTCATGTCAATTCAAATTCAATAAGTTATGATCATTTGAGCATGAATTCTTCTCTCTTTTCATGAACATGTCCATTGACTGCATGCACTGTTTTGAAACATATGCTAAGTTTGGTGTGCCTTCAAGCACACTAAACCAAGGTTACAAATAATTCCATTTTGCATGCTTGGAGTGTTTTGACAAAGCATATGGCCAAACACTAAGTTTGGTGTCCTCCAAGGAGAGTCACGGTTCAAATGGATATGAGAATTGATGATTCATATAATATTAATAAAAGGGACACTCTTGCCATGGTTGGACAAAACTAATATATGTTGTCTTGTGGTGATGACTAGGGGTCAAAGAATCTTCAATGAAAGAGACAAGACAAAGGAAAGCATAGCATGAGGACAAAATCTCATCACATGCTTCAAAAAGGAAATCTGCCACTCCTTGAGAATGATCACGGCAAAAGCAAGTGAAGAAGCAAGTTTTGTCTTCATTCATCCTTACATGCACACCTTTGAATCCCATAAGTCTAATTGCATCCTAGCCATTCATTGTTCATTTAAAAACATACCACTTTCAAGCCATGCACATGACCGAATCACGCTAACCCTTGGAACTTCATTCTCTTCATCACTCCTCAACATAACAAGCTCGGTTCAATATTTCTCTTGCTTTAACTCCAACCATTTAAACTTGCCTTCATCATTTCTTGTCATAGCAAATTCGGCCTGAATTTCTTCTTGCTCCAAACACACATCAAACTCTCCAACATTCTTCACACTCCTTCTAACCTCACAAGACTCAACCAACCAAGTGATCATTGCCTCTTCCTCAAGAACCAAACGAAGAAAAGGGAAAGATCCCATGGTGGAGGAGGATACACATGAATATGACCAATGGAGATTCAAGTCTAGGTACCATCAAATGCAAATTGAATGGATGAACAAGAAAAAGATCTATCCTGAAATTTCACTCTTGTTGCCGGATGATGGATGCCAAGAAATGAAGGACAAAATTCGAAAGAGGAGGTGGGAGGAGCTTGCATCACCAGCCATCCGAATCAATGCCAATATCATAAGAGAGTTCTATGCAAATGTCTCAAGGCTTGACATGCGTGAGCCCCCAACGTACAAGAGCTATGTGCGGGGGGTGGAAGTAGACTTTAGCTCGGATGCAATCAAGAAAGTCTTGAGACTAAAGTCAGTCCGCTTTAGTGAACCGGGATACCAACAAAGATTGAATGAAGATCAAGATTATGATGAGATTGCGAGAGATATTTGTATGGAGAACTCAGAGTGGGAAGGAGATGACAAGAACAAATATAAGTATCTGAAGAGATGTAATCTCACCCCAGAAGCAAAAGGATGGTATGAGCTGATGAAAAGATCAATTCTGGGCATAGTGAACACCTCAGAAGTTAACAGGGAGAGAGCTGTGATGTTGCATTGCATCATTGTGGGAGGAGAAATAAGAGTTCCTGAAATCCTTGCAAAAGACATCCAAAGGCTTGCTGAGAAGAATTTGGCCGGGTCTTGGTTATACTACCCAAGTACCATTTGGAGGTTGTGTGCAAAGGCTAAAATGCCAATGGAAGAAGATAATCCAATGTGGTTAAGCCAAGGCATGCCCATAACCATTGAACGAATGACAATGGCTCCTGAAGCACATCAAGGGCGAAGGCCACATGGAAGAAGGCAAAGAGAAGAACCAATGGAAGAAGATGAGCCACACATAGAAGAAGAGCCACAAGAGGAGGAGGAACAGCCACACTTTTTCCCACATGGCAATATGGATATGACTCAAATGCAAGAAGCAATAGGAAGATTTTCACAATAGTACATGAGAATTCAAGAAAGGCAAGAGGAATACCTTTCACTATACATGAAAAACCAACAAGCACAAGAAGAAAGGGAGCTAAGAATAATGAACAAACAAAGTGAATTTGAGTCAAGATTCCTTGTGATGCAAGAAGAACATGCTTTTCAATCTCATGAATCTTTTGGAAAGTTGGAACAAATGCAAGCTGAAAATTTGAGGGCTCTCAAAGAGTTCACAACACTCCAAGATGCAAGGTATGAAGTACAAGCCGATTACAACATCAATAGCCAAATCAAACTAAACTATATTGGAGAACATTTGCACAACATGGATCCGGCTTTCCCAACTTTTGATGAATTCTTCAAAAAGAGAAGTGAGGTAGAGGTAAGCAATGCTATGAGACTTGAAGATAGAGTAGAGGAGGCTATGAATAAGGCTGGATTCTGGCGAGGCCAACAGACAACAAACACGGATGGTGGAAACACTAGCAACCAAGTGTATGAAAGGAGAAAGAAAAAGCATGACAAATGAAAGGTGGACTTGCTCCTTGTTCATCACTACAAAAAAAAAAAACATGCATTCTATCTGTTTTAAGTTGTCTTTGCATCTTTAAGTAGTTCTTTTAATCAATAGCCTTTACATTATGTTTGTTTTAAAATAAGTAAGCTAGTCTATGTGTGTGCTTGTGTGTTTACTTTCACTTAGCAAAAAGCATGTTTTGTCCCCTGCATCTTTAATCTCAATAAAAGAAATGTTTGAATGTGAAGTAAGATGGTCTCTGTTAGATAGAAGTAGAATAAAAGTAAGTGGTGGTATGTGTGTGATTGTATAATAGCTCACTTTTAGTGAATAAAGAGCCAGGATATCTCCTTCTAAGTATAGAGTGGCCTACTGTCTATGAATCTCAATCGAATAAAAATCCTTGGTTAGAAAGAAAAAAAAAGAAAAAAAAAAGAAGTGACAGAACAAAAGAAAAACAAAAAGAAACAAAGCTGGACACCAATAGCTTGAACCTTAGAATATATGCCTGTGGTGTCTTTGTATTAGGATCTGCTTGGATTACTAAGTTCTTTGGAGTGCATCAACACTCGGTGACTTGGGTTAACTAACCCGGGATCATCAGCTGAAAGTCCACTATCAAGAGCAACCTAACTACAAGGCACTTAGTAGCCCAAAGAGGTGCTGGGCATCAATGTTCTAAGAAGGAATTTGAGCCAAGTGTCTATAGTGAATAATGTGTCAAGTATAAAGAAAAGGAAATGAACTTGCTACACAGGACACTCAAATAAAGCTTATAAACAAAGTAATAGCCAAGGATAAAAGAATAATGAGAGGTCATAGCAGTATGTTACTTGAAGCTTGAAGGAGACTTTCTAGGCCCAGGAGTCAATAAGAAGTGAGTATGTACATATCCACACAAAATCCCATGAACTATCAATAATACTCTGCTAGCATGAACATCCTCTTCCATTTCATTCTTTCTTCTCAATAAATCTTTTCTTGCTTGGGGACAAGCAAGCTTTAAGTTTGGTGTTGTGATGGCAAGTCATCTTAGCCTAGTTTCACTAGCCTTTTTCTTTAGTTTTCAATTGAATTATGCACTTTCTTGAGCCATAAGCAAGCTAATTGGGTAGATTTTCATGTTTCCTTTGATTTAATCAACCATGTATGAATTCATGCTATTTCATGAGGTTTTATACTATAATTGTCACATATTATGAAAGAATGAATATCTCATGATTTTAAGCATAGCTTTGATGTGTTTGGTTGATTAATGATAGGTGAAGAAAGCTTGGAGAAAGGTTGAAGCAAGAAGGAATAGCTAGGAGTAAAGAGAGGACAATGGAATAAGTGAAATTGAACCAGGAAGCAAAAAGCTGGACCTAAAGTTAGCCTCAAACTTTTGCACAAACTTTTGGGTGAAAAGTTAGCCCCAACGTTAGCCCCTAACTTTTGGGCTAACGTTGGAACTTGAAAATCACTCCCTGGGCACCAAAAGTTTGCGCCAACGTTAGCCCCTAACTTTTGGGCTAACGTTGGCATAAGAAAAACCTCCCTGGCCACCAAAAGTTTGCGCCAACGTTAGCCCCTAACTTTTGGGCTAACGTTGGCACATGAAAAATACAAGGGAAGGAGCAAAAGTTTGCGCCAACGTTAGCCCCTAACTTTTGGGCTAACGTTGGCGCCATTAGTGCACCAAGGAAGGCCAACGTTGGAGCAAAAGTTAGACCCCTAACTTTTGCACCAACGTGGGTATCAGCAAAATATGGGGGCTGATATGAAAAGTTGGACCAAAAGTTAGACCCGAACTTTTGCTCCAACTTTTACTCCAACTTTTGCAAAACTCCAACCCGGTTCATTTGGTTCACTTTGGTTCTTCTCCAAACTCCAAGAGCAATCAACCAAGGCCTCTTTCAACCCAATTCCACCAAGAGCAAAGGCCCAACTCAAGGCTTGAAGATCATTTGAAGAAAGTGTATAAATAGGATAGAATTCAAGTTCTTCGGGGAGCTTTCCCTTTGAGTTTTCATAATAGTTTTCGGAGAGCTTTGGATATTGAGTGATCTTTAATTTCTTAGTCTTGGGGAAGGAGAATTCACTTCTCTTCCTCTTAGTTTTATTACTTTCAATTTCAATTACAATTGTCTTGGATCTTGGGTTGGAGAATTGAAGAAATTCTGTTTCAATCTCATCCTTGGATCTCTCTGCTTTATTTACTGCTTGATTGAATTTAATTTCTGTTAATTGCTCTTCATCTACTTTCTTTGCAATTTACTTTTCCCTTGCAATTGTTCTTGTTTGATCAAGGAAGGTAGTGAGATCTAGACCTGGTTTTCTAGTCTCTGGACCCCTGAGATCTGAAATTCCAATTTACATTCTGTTTTTGCGTTTCATGTTCATTTACTTGTTTTGCTTCAGATCCAATTCAACCCAAACACTCTTTTACTTTTCTGTTTGATGCAATTTACTTTTTCTTGTTTAAATTCTGCAAATTCAATCCCCAATTCCCTTTACAATTCCAGCCGTTTACATTTCTTGCACTTTAAGATTCCGCAATTTACATTTCTTGCATTCTAAGTTTCTGCCATTTAATTTCTTGTTCTTTAAGATTCAGCACTTTAATTTCTTGCTCTCTTTAACTTCATGCAATTTACCCATTCCCTTTACTTTCCATGCAATTTAATTTCTGCAAATCACAAATCACTCAACCAAATCTTGATTCGCTTGACTAAATTAACCACTAAGCTAAAATTGCTCAATCCTTCAATCCCTGTGGGATCGACCTCACTCCCGTGAGTTTTTATTACTTGATGCGACCCGGTACACTTGCCGGTTAGATTTGTGTGTTTTGGGAGAAATTCATTTTTCCACCAAAATACTCATCACTAACTCACCTAAGAAGTAGGAGAAAAGATCTCTGTTAAATTTAAAATGAATTAATATGTGATACATTTCAAAATAGAATTAAGAATATAAAATACGAAATAAAAAAAGTGAAATGTAATAAACAATTATTTCAAATGTCATACTCTAATATAGTTTTTTAAATTATTGAATTAATTCCTACTATAAATATTAAAATAAAAACAAAATTTATTAAAGAACTTTATCAAATGTCATAAATCTATGGTCATGCATTTATTTTCTAAATCAAACATTTGAAAAATTTATTTACAAAAACTCAAACTAATATTCAATAAGACAAGTTACTCAAAATATATATTCAACAACTAATTAAAAACTAAAATAGCAACTAACATAAATTATGTTCCAAACACAATACCTATTATAGTCATACATATTAATACATCTATAAAGAAAAATACAATAACTATAATTATATAATATTTTGTTCAAAATAAAAACATAACAATACTAGCCTGAGAGTCAATTATCCTAGCGATACGTCACGTTGCATTTAGAGAGTAGATATCGTCATTCCTTACACATGCACACACCATAAAGTCTGAATAACTCAAATATCTCAAGAAAATGATCTAAGAAGGAGAAGAGATGTTAAAAATGGTTAAAAATGATACGTTAAAGGCATTGTCAACAAGTTATATATATAAAAGTCATTCGTGCATATCTTGTTTACAAAGTGTTCGGTTGCTCGTTGGATCGGTAATCTGTGATATCGACCTCCAACCCTTAATGGGTTGGGCTAGAACAATGCCTCTAACGTTAGCATCGGGTTTAGGGTTTAAATTACTACTCGTGAGGCTCACGATTGGCACGTTCAAATTTTTCGTGTCTTCCTATGCGGCCATTTGCTCGTCCTGCTCGTGATTCCATCAACGAGATCTTCACTTTTAGTGCGCGTGAGCTGCCTCCAACCCTTGCCTAGGTGTCGCTTCGATATCCGTGCCAAGAGCATTTAATACTTTTTATGATTGATTAGAAATCGAAGGGAAAAGTCCGTTTTACCCTTGCCTTTTCACGCTCCCCACTGACGATTACCATTCGTACTTCCCCTTTTACTTTCACAACTCCTTCTTTCTCATTTTCTTTTACTACTTCATTCTCTTTCGCTTTTACTGCTTCTCAAACCATATTTTGCTCCTTGCCTGGTCTGAGTTTCATCACATTTGCTTTGCATCTACCATTTGTCTCTGCTTCACCTACTAGTAAGTGATCTTTCCATGCCCATATTTGCATCTTTCTCACTGTTGACTGTTGCATTTGCTTTTGTTATGGCTATCATTGTGTTTATTGCGTATACCGCGTTTGTTTCTTATTCTATTAGAGAACTTGCCCGTATTAGCTAGTTCTTAGGGGGTACCATAGTTGTCTTACTTCCTGGTTTTAGGCTTTGGTGAAATAGCGTAGAGTAGTGATATAGCAGAGCATAGTTCCTTTTTTCATTTCTGAGAAAACTCTTACTGTGATGGAGAAGAACTTTGACGACGGCTTCTTCATCGACTCCCAGCTCCTTCCTGGCACCGAGGACTTCTTTCGAGATGAGGATTTGGCCACCTAGGCGAGGTGGACTTACCAGAGCCTACTCCAGGCAGCCATTATAGCCAGGAAGGTCGAACCTGTGCTGGCGAATGGTCAACTCTTTGAGGGGAAGCTCAGGGCCTCCCAAAGGGAGGTAGCCAAGCTTAAATTCCAGGAGGAATCCCTGAAGACCCGTCTCGACAACGAGGAGAAAAAAGCCACTAGGAGCGCTACTAAGATCAATTGCCTCGTTGAATGGGACTTGTCACTTTCCCATCTGTTTAATGCTGCTCTAGGCCGAGATACAATCGCAGAGGGAAAAGTGAAGGAGTTGGTAGACATAGCTCGGGAGGAGACTCTAGCCATGAAAAAGAAAAATAAGAAAATTATTAAGGATGCCCGAGAAACGATCAAAGCTACCGAGGAAGCAATCAAGGCTCATGTCTCCCTTCTTGTTCCCGACTTCGACACTTCGGCAGTTGGAGCTTTCAAGATGATCCAGGATAGGAAAATTGTGGATATTCCAAAGAAGTGAACTGCTTAATGACTTGTAAATTTTTTGTATTGTTGAACTCTTCGGACTTTTTAACTACTGGGCCAGTGTGGTGCCTACTCGTATAATTTTGAACAATATCCTGCTTTAAGCTCGCCGTTTGGCCAGTATCATGGCCTTCACGTACTTCGAATATTTTTACTTTGTTGTTGAGCCGATGCGCTGCTCTTTTCAACCTACCGTTCTAACGTTTTCATTCGTAGTTAGAATACATTTTGGTTGCTAGTTGTTCTTATTTCCTCGTTTGGCCGTCAAGCCACCAAAGTATTTAAAGAAAATAAAGAGTTAAACAAAAATTGACGAAGTAAAGGGTGACATTAAATTGAAGTAAAAATGAGGGCGAAGAATAATCATCTGTCGGAAGGTCGGTCGGCCTTCAAGAGTAAAACCTCTTCATGTTTGCCACATTCCATGTCCTCGAGACCTCTTCCCCGTCTAACCGTCCCAACTTGTAAGCACCTTTTCTAAGAACTTCTCTTACTATATATGACCCTTCCCAATTGGCTTGCCTTCTCACAGAGTCGACGGGCCGATGCCGTTACGCCGCAGCACTAGGTCACCCTCTTCGAAGCTTCTGTTCTGCACTCTACGATTATAACGCAAGGCTATCCTCTGCTTCAATGCAGCTTCTGACAAGTGAGCCATATCCCTTGTCTCATCTATCAAGTCTTTTTCAATCGCTTCACTACCCTCACCTAGGAGTAACCTTGGGCTTGGTTCCCGGATCTCTACAGGGATAATCGCATCAACACCATAGCTACACCGGAAGGGCATCTCCCCGGTGAAAAATTGCGATGTTGTCCTGTAGGACCACAAAACGAAGGACAACTCATCTGCCTTAGAGCCCTTTCACTGATTGAGATGCTTTTTTAGCCCACTGAGGATAACCTTGTTTGCCGCCTCAGCTTGCCCGTTACTCTGGGGATGTTCCACCGAGGAAAATTTCTGCTTAATTCCCAATCCAGCTAAGAACTCCCTAAACTTTTTGTCAGAAAATTGTGTCCTATTGTCTGAGACCACAACCTTCGTATTCTAAACGTGGTGATTACTTGCCTCTAGAGGAACTGTCGATAATTTTCCAGCGATATGCTGGCTAATGGCCACGATGAGGTACTTGACATGTCCTGGGGCCACCGGGAATGGTTTCAAGAGGTCGACTCCTCACCGGGAATTGTCTTCTGCTGGAGTCTTGTGAAAATTCGTGTTTTCTTGACACTTTCTGCACTTTTTACGAACTCGCAGGCATTCGCTATCATAGAGGGCCAATAGTATCTGGCTCTCACGAGCTTCCTGGCTAACGTTATTCCTCCAACGTGGTGGCTGTAACACCCTTCAGGGACTTCACTTATGACGTAGTCCATCTGGTCGGGGCATAAGCACTTCAACAGGGGCTGATTAAGTCCTCTTTTGTATAGCTGCCCTTGTATTACTGCGTACTTAGCAGCCTCTCTTCTTATTACTTTGGCCTCCTTTTCATCTTCAGGGAGCATTTCTTCTTCAAGGAAGTGTTGAATCGGGTTGATCCATGAGGGAGGATCGGGAACTTGGGTCCAGCAGAAGGTCACCAACGGCTCCTTCACCAAGCTCTGGATGAGAGATCGATTTTCCACTCCAGGTTTGGTGCTTACCAACTTTGACAAGAGGTTGGCCCTGGCATTTCTCTCCCTGGGAACATGCTGGACCACTACTTCATCGAAATCCTCACAAAGCCTCTTTGCTTTCTGCAAATACTTTTGCAATAAAAGGTCTCTTGTTTGGTAGGTTCCGTTCACATGGGAGATCACGACCTGAGAATCACTATTGATCTCGAGCTTTGTTGTTCCGACCTCTTTGGCTAAAGTTAAGCAGCCTATCAGGGCCTCGTACTATGCTTGGTTGTTTGAGACCGAGAAGTTGAACTTGATGGACTACTCGTAAGTAATTCCTTCCGAGCTTTCCAAAATGATCCCAGCACCTCCGAACGCTTGGTTGCATGCTCCGTCAACATGGAGTTTCCACTGTGTGTTTGGGTCATCGGGAAGATCTCCGGTCACTTCAACCAGGAAATCAACCATTGCTTATGCCTTGATCGCATGTCGAGGTTCGTACTGGATATCATGCTGAGACAATTCTATTGTCCATGTCATCATTCGCCCCATCAAGTCGGGCTTCTGCAGGATCTACTGGATGGCCTGGTCGGTTCTCAAGGTGATCAGGTGCCCTTGGAAATATTATCTCAACCTCCGGGAGGAGATTAGCAAAGTGTAAACTAACTTCTCCAACCTAATGTACCTTAGTTCTGTCCCTTGGAGCATTTTGCTTATAAAGTACACTGGCTGCTGGAGCTTATCTTCCTTCCGAACCTAGTGTACCTTAGTTGCGCTCCTTAGAGCACTTTGCTTATGAAGTACACGGGCTGCTAGAGCTTATCTTTCTCCCGAACCTAGTGTACCTAGGAATGAATGTATCGCGAGTGTTCATGTATTGAGTAACAAAACATATATCGTTTACAATATAAACGAGACATGTGCATAATCAATTTGTTTACACAATAAATGTGATAAATAATGAAACCTAAAATCATAAATTGTTTTCAAATTACCTATTTTGATAAATAAAAAAATTAAAATATTTGTTAAAAAAAAATCCATGTGAACGCTACATGAAAATTAAAGCAAAACAATTTTAAAAATGTGAAAAAAATATGAAATTTATTTTATTTATTTTTAAAAAGATCCGATGCTAATGTAACGAGCAACGGGAGTAGCAGGAAAAAAACTAGTACACCTGATTGCTCAAAAGTCAAAACCCCTTAGCCAGAGTTCACGCAATTAATTGCAAAAGCTGCGATGGCAAAACTGAAGATCGGAGGGACGTGGGCGGGGGTTCTGGAAGACGTGGACTTGGACAGTTGGACCGTACCAAAGCTGCGGGAAGAGGTGGCCAGGCGCTCCAACTGCTCCCCTGACTCCATCAGTCTCATATGCGCCGGCAAAATCCTCAAGGACGATGACGCCACCGGCGGACACGGCGGAAATGGAAACTTGGCTCAGGTGGGCGTTAAGAACAATTCCAAGATCCTCGCCTCTCGTGTCTCACCTCAGGAAGGCAATTTGCTCAGGCAGGAGATCATGGCCGAGGAAGAACGCTCTCGCAGGCTTTCCCGGGTCAGGTACCTCGCAATCGTGTCTTCTTGATTTTCATTGTTTGTTAGGTTTAGAAGCTGTGCAATTATTTGATTTTCTTGATTGAAGTCGTTAGACTCCTAGGAACTGCGCACCCTTCTGTATAAGCTAAGAATTTTTCTAATTAGATAGTCTACGAGAATTTTTGTAATTCGCGATTATGAGGGATTTTCAACTAGGTTGATGACTAGTGAAGACCAGATTAGGTTTCAACCTGAAGGGGAAATCTCTATCTTGTGGGTGTAAAAGCGTTTGACACCCATTGTTATTGACTTATTGGTACTACTTGAGCCCAGCGGATTGGGTGGCTTTAGGTCGGAGGTTTCTTCGGTGATGTGTACTTGGCCTCTGACAAAGGAGGCACATGAAGGGGACAAAGCCAAAATTCACAGGGTTAGGCGAAGGTTGTGCTGAAAATGTTGTTTAAATTAAGGTTAGAGGAAGACTAATAATTTAAATGTTTAGGTCATACCCCGTGGAACAGCTCTTTAGATTTGTCACTCTTAGTAAAGGGTTCGCCAGGATTCATGAATCCTTCAACAAACCCAGAGAAATTTTGCGCACCTATCGCCGGTAGAGAACTACAGAAGTCATATCTGGAGTAAACATCAGTGGAGAGTGGGGGCACAATTGCTCTAGCCCAAGAGAACCCCGTTGTTTGGAACCTCCATGTTTACAAAATCCCTCTTCACTTTCTAGGAAATCTCACTTAGGAAACTCTTGGTCTTTCCGTCTCGTAATATGTTATATGTAAATATGTAATTCCAATTAGATATTATATCATGTAACTTTAACCACATAGTCTGCGGAAGAGAGGTTTTGTTCAAAAATGATATCTATATGCAAGATTATTAAATGGTTGCAAATTAAGAAATTTGGATTGAGAGGCCTTGATAAACTTTATGAACAATGCTTCATTTCTAATGTTATTACCTCAGTCATTCTTTTGCACATAGTGCAGAGAAATGTATAAGACAGTATAATTATGTGTTATATCTGTTTTAATTAAAAACAAGAAAAAAAGAAAAAGATAAAAAGAAGGAAAAACTTGAACTCTTGTTACTTGTGTTTTTGTACCATGAGAATCTTTGACAGTTGCTGTCTTTGTATTTGATTAATGAGGGTTAAATTTTCAAATAATTTGTATTCTGGGATGTTTCATGGTGCTTGGTTTTGGGAATAATCAAGGAACAAAGTTCTAAGTATTAGTAGGAAGGTAACTTACGTTGTCTGTATAAGAAATTAAGAATAGTATTGCGGTTGGGTCGATCCAATTGCTCTATTTCAGGATAAAGATAAGCTTCTAATTGCTGGATATGTTCTAAGACTGGACTTTGACCTTCATCCTAGCTGAGCTCAAAGAAAGGGTTAAAATAATTTATTTAAAAAGAAAAGAAATCATTGATGATATATTAGAGAAGACATTTCTGCTTCGCAGTAGATAAACCGTTGCAACCTTCTTTCTTTTATAATTTTAATCTTATGCAATGTATTGCTGGGATGTTTTCAATTTGATCCATGAGGCCTAATGATTCACGAACAATGGGAAGCCTATGTTCTCCAGCACCCCTTTCCCAGTCTAGGCATTTTGTTGAGAAAATCCAAAGACTTAATTTATTTGTTTATCATATTGGTTACTTGTTTGCATCAGTATTCTATCTGAAGCTTTTTTGTCTTTGATGCAAACAGGGCAGCTGCAACTGCATTAGCGGAAAGACATGCAGATGGTTCACTACCTGTTGAAGATTTCAACATAGAAGTTGAGGATCAAAGTGGCAAGAAAGTACGTCTAGGTTCTGAGACTGATCAAAGGTATTTACCCTTTTATATTGTCATTCTTTATGGATGGAATTGTTTGAATATTAGGGTTTTAATGCCTATATTTTGTTTCCACTGTTGAAGTGAGTCTCAAACTGTCATTTGGCAGGGCAGTAATGATGGGATTGATGCTTCATGCAAAGGGAAAACGTCTTATTAAACAGGGAAATTACAAAGATGCGCTAGAAGTGCTTAGCATGGGAGAGGTCAGTTCCTGATGATATTCCTCTATTTCAGCAAGACCTGTATATTGTTGCAAATATGGTTTTAAATAGACACAGTTCTGAAGCCGAATAATGCTAGTAGTGTGCTTGATCACCATTGTTTGATTGTTTCATTTTCTGTCCCCCCCAAAATACAGTAAATTCCAAAGTTCAATCCTTATTTTCTTTTGCAGGAGTCATTCTCACTTTGTGATCCAAAAGTTATTGAGGTGAGTGATCAAATTTATATTTCCACATTTGGGAATATGAATGTATTCAGTTATCAGTTATTAATTTGAGCCAAGTGATGCTATATTTTGATTTTATATTGTTATAGTCATTTTACTTCATGACACCCTTTGGGTGCGACCCTTCTCCGGACCCTGTGTTAATGCGGGACGCTTGTGCACCAGGCTGCCTTTTTTTTAATAGTCATTTTACTTCGTTGTTTAGTTGTGATTCCTTTTTGTTTTTGGTTTTTCCCAAACTAATTGACATTGGAGTAGCTTTTTCCCACTTAAAGAGTTTGTTGAAAACATTTATTTTACAACGAGGCTTTCAATCAAGTAGGATAACATCGAATAGGTAGAGCTGCTTTTGATTTGGAGCAAAGCAATTTTAACTCACCTAAAACATTCCCCATCTAACTTCTATTTCATATGGAGTGCGTGCTTATTCTACACAGTGCAAATGGGAAAACACTAATGATCATTAAGGTGTTTCGTATATTTAACTTAATTGCTAGGTCCCTTCTGCTTCTCTGAGATTGGAGAAACTTAATTAATTGCTGTTCGTTTCTTTTAATATATTTTCCCGTATGTGCTTTAATACCTAATTTGAAATTATTTCTGTTTTTGTCCACTCAGCTTATTGACAATGTTCCAATTCTGCAAATAGACATGGTGTGGTGCTACTTTATGATACGAGACATCAGATGGCTCTCAGATGCAGGAAAGCGTCTTGAAATGGCTAGGGTGGGAATTGAACGTGCTCATGGGAAGGATTCTTTCCGCCTCAGACTATTACAAGGAGGGCGCTATCCAGAATTAGCATTGTGAGTTGTCTGTGTATATTGTTCAACTAATATTTAGTAGAATTTCCCAAATAATTTCTAATCCTCAACTTCAAGTAGATTATTTTGGTGCCTAATTTCGTAAACTTGTAATGAGATTTACTTATTTAAGTCTACATAGACATTTGAGACTGGAGCTGCTTGAAGGGGTGGTCACATATCATAGTGGCCAGTTGGACAAATCAAGAAAAGCATTAGATTCTGCAAAAGCAAAATTTAACCAGGTTTGTCCAACTGCTATAGCATTTTGACATAAATTATGATATGGAAAATAATTCAACATTTTTACTCATATTTACTTATTTTCTTTCGTATTCTTGATTGATCACCATGCTGGTTGGTTGCTAATGCATGTGGCATAAAATAATAAAGATCAGCTGAGCGCAAGCTTCTGTAGGATAAAGAATTCTGCTTCTAAATTTAAACTTTCTGGATACCAGATAATATTGATCATAATTCTCTTTTATACTTTTGAAAATGATTAAATATAGCCCTTTCTATTTTCTTGTCCATACCTTCTTGCCACTCTTTTTTCCCTTTCAAATAAGCGGAAAATGAACAAATAGTCTAGCTAAATAGATTGCTAGTTTTTTTCCTTTATTCTCCCCTTGTAAACAATGTTCTGTTTTATTCCAGCTGCAAGTCCCAGATGAAGCCTTATCATTTCTTATGAGCATGGGCTATAAAGAACGTGATGCAAAGAGAGCATTGCGAATGAACAATCAAGATGTGGGGAGTGCCATTGATTTCCTTGCTGAGGAGACAACGAAGAAATTGCAGAAACAGGAGGAAGATATCCGGAGAAGAACTGAAATTAGGTAGGTGTCACTTAATGTTTATTGATTGCTATATTTAGTGGTATTTATATGTTTGTTAATATTTTTCTCTGCCAGGGAGCAAAAGCGGTATGGGATGACACCCTTGAAGAAAGCTGTTGATCTAGAGAGATTGAAGGAATTGGTCTCTATTGGGTGAGCTTTATTTATTGATTTTGGTTTTCTATTGTTGGCAGTGTTATTTGGTAAACTGTGACTGGTAAGTTACATCTCTGTAATTTACGCTAAAAAAGTTGGCAGGTAATGCAAGAACGTATCCGCAGCTGCTATGTACCCTTTGATAATTTTGTTCTGAACAAGTATTTTAAGGTGTGGATATGACTGAATATCGACAGGGCGTAAAATCAACTAGATTCACTCTGTACCAGTGATAAGTGGGGAGTGATGTGCTTACCAATGGTTAGGGGATTGCATAAAATACAACGTAAAAGGATTAGGTACCTCCTCTAGTTGCTTAATTTATAGTCATTGTGGTTGTATAGGGAGCATATCCCAATGATTTAGCAATGATTATAGGAGGAAAATGTATAGAGAAAAATGAAATAAAAGAAAAGGGGACTGCAGCAGTGAATAACATGAATTGAATCTTAGTGGGACAGATCTGACTTACCCTTATAGGAGGACTGTTACGGACTTGGGTATTATGGGGTGCTCAAAGTCCCACATCGGGTAGTATGTGATGCTTGATGTTTTATATAAGGATAGTGGTTCTTTCCCCTTATCAGCTAGCTTTTAAGCTATGGTTTCCTACTTTTCTTAGATACTTAACAATGATATCAGAGCGTGGTTGTTGGCGCCACGGAAAGGACTACCTATAGACTGGATTAAGGTGAATACCGAATACTGATAACCGGTAGCAAAGTGGCTACCATTGGGTCAGTGTCGATAGAGTGAAGCTGCCGTGGACTTGGGTAGTATGGGGTGCTCAAAGTCGGTAGTATGGGATGCTGGATGTTGTAGTTTTTCTCCTTTATTAGCTAGCTTTTAAGGTGTAGTTTCCCACTTTCTTTAGATACTTAACAAGGACACTTAGTCATAATTCAGTTATTTCAGTTATAGGAAAGGATTGGGATCTGGGCAGCAGAGAGCATACACTCTGCTCTAGCTTGTTACCTAATTCCAGCTATATCTCTGTCATTTTTTTCTTTTTTTCCCTGAATTGGTGAGCTTTTTAATCATGTTTTTCGGAGTATTAATTCAAGGAAATTCCTTTAGTTCTGTTGGCTGTTGTGTTGTTTCTGTTTACTTTAATAAGAGTTCATTTCTGATCTTCATGGAGAAATATAAAGATTTTATCCAAGTGTTCCGTGATTGGAGACGATGTCTGTCTTCCAATATAGATTCTATTTGCCGTCTATAGAGCTTATGGAAAGAGGTTGCCATTGATAAGCTATTAATGTCATGTTGGCTTGAGGATCTGAGTTATGAGATCCTAGCCCACAATAGTTACACAATTTATTCATGGGGCGGCATCTGTTGTTATTGACTAGCTAAATAATCTTAGACTATTACTATAAAAATGCTTGGTTAGAAAAACTCTTATAATATACTAGTTAAATTTAAGTTGTTGCTTCTAAATCTGACAGGTTTGACAAGGAGCTCGCTGCTGAAGCCCTTCGAAGAAATGAAAATGACACTCAGAAGGCATTGGATGATTTGACAAATCCGGAAACTAATTCTGCTTTGCAGGTTATTATTAGTATTATGTTTTGACCATTTTCTGCATAACCTGAAACCAATATTTCTGCTGACTCTCCCCAACATGAAGGTTCATATTGAGTCGAGGAAAAGGAAGAGACAGAAACAAGCAACGGAAACTCAAATTGAAAAAATTGTGCACATGGGTTTTGAAAGATCAAGAGGTACAGAAGTTAAGTTTAGATATAACAAACGACGATATGCTCAGGTTAACCTGGTTATGCTGGATTCTGATACTGTTTCGTGTTTGCAGTGGTTGCTGCCTTCGAGGTCGGTGGCACTTTAGAAGAAGTAATCCAAAGACTGACGGCACTGCCTGAGGCTGACCATGCGGCTGAAGCAATTCAAACTGCTGCTCCTGATGGCAGTGCAAGTTCATCTGCGCCTTTACCACATAACGTTTCTGAAATGCTAGAGCAAATTAATGATGTGGAAGATCCGTCGGATCTCAGCAAAGCAGAAGAGCGAGATGTGGAGATGGAAGACGAGCTATCTGCAGTTATAGTGAAGACTGATGCACTGGCTGACTATGACATTGAAGTGAACATAGAAGGGGAAGCCATAACCGAGTACTTGGCTCTGATAGAGGCCGCAGGCAGCTCTGGGAAAATGGCTCTTTCCCGGTACAATAAGTGAAAATGAAAGATAATAAATACTCAAATTCGTCCACAAGGAATTTCAAATCAGAGATTCTGCTCCTTAACAATTTATCTTTTTCTTTAGAAAGAAGTCCTCGACAATTACTCCCGTTAGACAAATTAGTATTTCCGTTGTTCTGAATGGACTAATTTGTCTTATAATAATTTTTTAGAGATCTAATTGTCTTATAACAAAATTTTCAGTAACTTATTTATCAAGGACATGTATTAAAAAATCAATTGAAAGCGACCAAGTGATCAATTTGTCTATCGGAAGTAATTCTTGAGGACTTCTAATGAATAAAAACTTGTTGGGGACTAAAATATTCAATTTGAAATTTGTTGGAGGGATTAATTTGAGTGTTTACTCAAAATAATAGTTTATGTAAATAGCAGGATGATGTAGTTTAGTATTGAATATTTGTCATGGGCGTTATTGTGTGCATGTGTGCAAAGTAGGATGAATACATATCTGCTCATTCACCGAATACTTCCTATAGTACTAATTTGGAAATTCCATATATCATTATTTTCTTAATTTTCTTTTGTATTTACCATTCCATAGAGATATGTCTTAAAACTTGTTCGCTATTTCACCAATTACCAATGTTACGGATTCGGCCCACGGATCCTACACCCAGAACGGTCCCCGAACCGGGTTACCAGGGTCCGACCCGCTTCGCCCTTTCAGAAGGCCCGGAACCAGCCCACTAGAGCTCCTAACCAACTTTCGAATTCAAACGTCTCCCTTATCTTAGCCAAATAAGATAAGATAAGATAAGATAATTCAAACGTCTCTCTTATCTTAGCCAAATAAGATAAGATAAGATAAGATATTCATCATCACCTATAAATAGAGGATCTAGGTCCCTCCAGGTATTCATTCATTCCTCACACCTTCTACCTCTTGGATCCATTTTGACTTGAGCGTCGGAGTGTCTTTGCAGGTACCACCCCCCATTGCTCCAGGCAAGTGATCCGGCATCTGCTTCAACCCGCAAGTTCTCGATCCATCTCTCAACCCGTACTAGAGACATCTTGTACATTGGCGCCGTCTGTGGGGACTTTGCAGCGTTGTGGCGGCATGGCGGATAACCCAGAAGAGCAATCATCAAACTCAGATTTCTTGCGTGTAACTGAGAGCAAAAAGGAATAATGTTTTCTTAACTTGCATCACCTTTGCAGTGATAACACACTCTCGCCCTACTCCAACGGCGAAATCCCAAAGGAATAATGTTTCCTTAACTTGCATCACCTTTGCAGTGATAACACACCTTCGCCCTATTCCAACGGCGAAACTCCAATGGCGAAATCCCAAAGGAATAATGTTTCCTTAACTTGCATCACCTTTGCAGTGATAACACACTCTCGCCCTACTCCAACGGCGAAATCCCAAAGGAATAATGTTTTCTTAACTTGCATCACATTTGCAGTGATAACATACCTTCGCCCTACTCCAACGGCGAAATCCCAAAGGAACAATGTTTCTTCGACTTGCAATCACCTTCTTAGTGATAACACTCTTTATGCACCCCCGCCCTATTCCAACGGTGAAATTCCAAATCTCCGAGACCAAAGTCTCACCTCCCTTTAGTGGGACACCTCCACCTCTTGGACCCTCTCATTCACCACTCCCTCATCCGTCCCTCCAAGCGCCATGGCCCCATCTTATCCCTTTATTTTGGCTCCATGCCCACCGTTGTTGCTTCTTCTTTTGAACTCTTCAAGCTCTTCCTCCAAACCCACGAGGTCACCTCCTTCAACACCAGGTTCCAAACCTCTGCCATCCGTCGCCTCACCTATGACAACTCTGTCGCTATGATCCCCCTTTGGACCTTACTGAAAATTCATAAGGAAGCTCATCATGAACGACCTCCTTAAACGCTACCACCTTGGCCAAGCTCAGACCTCTCAGGAGCTAAGAGATCAAGAAAGTTCTCAAGGTTCTTGCATAGATGCGGGGGACAGCCAAATCGTGGCGGCATGACGGAGAACCTCGAGGAGCAATTCTCCACCCAACACCCCAAGTCCCGAACTCTAAGATAACACTCCTCCCACCCACGGGAGGATAATAAGCGTGGCACATCGCCAACCAACCCCAACCCAGCAACAACCAAGAGAGGACAACCGTCCTCCCACTGAAGCTCGGCCACCCGACGGCCTAGGAGAGAAGGCGGTCCAGATAATCCAAGAGCTGTGCCTCAGGGTGCAAGACCTCAAAGGCCGAGTTACACCCAAAGAAAAGCACAACGCCGAAAAAAAAAGGAAGTCACGCAACCTCTAGATCAAGATCTCGCCATAAAACCAGGCACGGCGGATCACCAGAACGGCGACATACCAAGAGATACAATCGCAGCATCTGCCATGACCACAGACACGACAGGATGCCTGAACGACGACACAGCAAAAGGTATGATCGCAGCGTCCCACGCAACCCGGCTCATCAACATGAAACGGACAACGACCGACGACATCAAGAGGCCAAACGCACAAGAAGTGACCACGTGATAATGGGAGCCACTCCTTTCACTGAAAGAATCTTGAAAGCAAAACTCCCTAAAGGCTTCGACAAACCTACGGATATGAAGTACGACGGAACCAAGGACTCCCAGGAGCACCTAACGGCCTTCAAGGCCAGGATGAACCTAGAAGGAGCCGCTGACGCGATTCGAGGTAGGGCCTTCCCAGTAACCCTAGCCCGGCCAATGATTAAATGGTTCAACGCCCTCCCCAACGGATCCATACCTGGCTTCCACGATATCTCACGGAAGTTCATGGCCCAATTCACCACCAGAATCACCAAAGCTAAACACCCCATCAGCTTATTAGGGGTCACACAGAAACAAGACGAATCCACACGAAAATACCTGGACCGCTTCAACGATGAATGCCTAACGATTGATGGACTCACGGATTCCGTCGCAAGCCTCTGTTTAACCAACGGGCTCATGAACAAAGACTTCCGCAAACACCTCACCACCAAGCCAGTATGGACCATGCACGAGATCCAAAACGTCGCCAGAGACTACATAAATGATGAGGAGGTCAGCCAGGTCGTCGCCGCCAATAAACGGCAACACGGCAACACCCCACACGGCAACCCGACTTCCCGCCATAATCCGATGCCCAGAGAAAGTCAAAGAGACCAACCCAAACAAACCAACACAAACCCACCACCCAGGATTGGGAAATTCTCGAACTACACCCCCTGACAACCTCGATTACCGAGATATACCACCAGATAGCGGATCGGGGTATTATCTCGAAAGCCCAACAACTCAGAGAAAGAACGGGCAGCAACAAGACCCTTTACTGCAACTACCACCGAGGTTACGGGCACAGGACACAAGACTGTTTCGACCTTAAAGACGCCATCGAACAAGCTATAAGAGACGGCAGACTCCCATAGTTCGCCAAAATCATCAGAGAACCAAAACGCGCGGAAAAAGACAGGTCGCCTGAGAGGGAAGGACGCAACCTGAGAACACAAAAACAACCTCCCAGGGAAAGTCCAGAAAACGACCCGGCCATAATAGTAAATGTCATCACGGGCAATGATGTGTCAGGAAAGACAAGATCAACACTAAAAAAGGACCTCAAAGTCTTGGCCGTCAGAGATCAAGCCCCAGCTACCACAGCCGACAAAACGATAACTTTCTTGCCCGAGGATTGCCAGCACAACACCTCAGCCGAAGACGCACCTTTCGTCATCTCAACGAGAATCAGAACAGGACTAGTTCAGAGAATACTGGTGGACACCGGCGCAGACTCCAACATCCTCTTCCGAGGTGCCTTAGACAAGCTCAGGCTCTGCAACGAAAATCTCCAAACACACCGCAACGTTGTCACGGGACTCGGAGACAACTTCCTCAAGCTAGACGGTTCCATCATTCTTCCCCTTACCATAGGGACGGGAAGCCAGAGGAAGAGAATCCTGTCCGAGTTCGTGGTCCTCAAGAACTCCACCGCTTATAACGTCATCCTCGGAAGAAAAATAATCAACGACCTCTCCGCCGTCATCTTTACCAAATACCTTCTAATGAAGTTCACGGCAGAAGATGGCTCCGTCGTAACCATCCACGGAGACCGGGAAACCGTGGTAGAATACAACAACATCAGCCTAGCCCTACGCAAGAGATCCCGAGACGCGGCAGGCATCTTCCTTTCCGATCTCGATGCACACCAAAATCCACGCAGAATCATGGGAGGAAACGACAAAGAAGCAAAGTAGGGCCTTGCAGACAAGGTCAGGAGTATAGCACACCTACGTGAGCTAGTCCTAAAATAGAGAATAAGCCTAAGGTACAATGGCAGCACGGTACGATGAGACTTCGGACCAGGAGACCTCGTCTTACGACAAAACAACATCGGTCTACCCACTTCCAATAAAACGGATATCCAAATAACAAAACGGGTATCCAAATAACAAAAAATAGCGGCCCGGGAATCGATCACCCCGAGACCAACAAAACGGATATCCAAATAATAAAACGGATATCCAAATAAGCAAACGGCTACCCAGGAATTGATCACCCCGAAGCCAATAAAACGGATATCCAAATAAGTAAACGGCTACCCGAGAAGGCTACCCGGGAATCGATCACCCTGAAGCCAATAAAATGGATATCCAAATAAGCAAACGGCTACCCGGGAATCGATCACCCCGAAGCCAATAAAACGGATATCCAAATAATAAAACGGATATCCAAATAAGTAAACGGTTACCCGGGAAGGCTACCCGGGAATCGATCACCCCGAAGCCAACAAAACGGATATCCAAATAATAAAATGGATATCCAAATAAGTAAACGACTACCCGGGAATCGATCACCCCGAAGCCAATAAAACGGATATCCAAATAAGCAAACGGCTACCCGGGAATCGATCACCCCGAGGCCAACAAAACGGATATCCAAATAAGCAAATGGCTACCCGGGAATCGATCACCCCGAAGCCAATAAAACGGATATCCAAATAATAAAACAGATATCCAAATAAATAAATGGCTACCCGGGAATCGATCACCCCGAAGCCAATAAAACGGATATCCAAATAAGTAAACGGCTACCCGAGAATCGATCACCCCGAAGCCAACAAAACGGATATTCAAATAATAAAATGGATATCCAAATAAGTAAACGGCTACCCGGGAATCGATCACCCCGAAGCCAATAAAACGGATATCCAAATAAGTAAATGGCTACCCGGGAATCAATCACCTGAGGCCAATAAAACGGATATCCAAATAACAAAACGGATATCCAAATAACAAAAATTGTGACTCGTGAATCGATCACCCGCAAAGCCAACAAAACGAAAATCCAAATAAGCTAAATAAACAAAGTCTTGAAATCGGCCCACCAAGAGGCCTAAAATAAGTTCACAATAACGGCCCAAAAAAGGCCACACAAAACAAGCATGAGCTGACGGTCTTCCAACTCGCGGAAAGCCATACTGATCAACATCCTACCAATTGGTGCATGATGACGTCACGCCCTTTTCAGGCCCCTCACAGTCTCCCGAACTACAGAGAATCGGACTCTCTAATGACTTAGCATTGAGTCCAAGAAAGCATACTCTCATGCTCTGGGGGCAACTGTTCCAGACCCGATCTTTGGGCCCTTCTTCGGAACGGTCATCAAACCCGGCATGTGATGAGACGCCCAAACAACGCGCTCCTCGCCTGACCATGAAACGGCTAGGAACTCCCCAAATCCTCGACCTCGATCGGAAAAACCAAACAACGATCTCCTTGCCAAACCACAATGGCGAGGAAAAGGTTTCTCCAGCGATGAGACCGAACACCCTCACTCTCTCGCTCCGGGGGCAACTGTTATGGATCCGGCCCACGGATCCTACACCTAGAACGGTCCCCGAACCGAGTTGCCAGGGTCCGACCCGCTTCGCCCTTCCAGAAGGCCCGGAACCAGCCCACTAGAGCTCCTAACCAACTTTCAAATTCAAACGTCTCTCTTATCTTAGCCAAATAAGATAAGATAAGATAAGATAAGATATTCACCATCACCTATAAATAGAGGATCCAGGTCCCTCCAGGTATTCATTCATTCCTCACACCTTCTACCTCTTAGATCCATTCTGACTTGAGCGTCGGAGTGTCTTTGTAGGTACCACCCCCATTGCTCCAGGCAAGTGATCCGGCATCTGCCTCAACCCGCAAGTTTTCGATCCATCTCTCAACCCGTACTAGAGACATCTTGTACAACCAATAATATGTTTATTCTACTGAACATTTAGGCGATGACTAGTTGTTAATCAGATAAAACAAGTTACGAATAATATGTTTGAGGAGTAAATGGTTAAATTAGTTGCTAAATGATTATTCATTTTTTTAAATTGATTTTTGAAAGATTTTTAATCAAATTTATTTTTTAAAAATTTTAAATTAGTCATGTTAGTTTTTTTGTCACTTTGTTTGTTAATAGTGTTAAAATTTGCTAATTTAACATGTTAAGTGACACTCTAACATACACTTAAGAGTCTTAGTTGATTATTAACATGATTAGTTTATGAAATCAGATCAAATCAACTCCAAATTAAGAGATTTTAATGTCTCAAGTTTTCTCTTCAATTAAGTTTTGATTTGATCTAATTTCATAAACTAATTATGTTAATAGTCAATTAAGACTCTTAAATGTATGTTGAGATGTCACTTAATGTGTTACATTTAGCAAATTTTAACACCATCAACAAAATAAGTGACGGAAGGACTAACATGACTAATTTAAAACAGAAAAGCTCTGCATACAAGTGATTAGGGCTTGTAAGTATTAAAAGTCAATTAACCAATAACCCTCCAAAAAGCGCTGCAAGTGTTACGTCCCATACACGCGCTATATAAAGATCCTGCGTATATATAACTAACAAATTTAAAAGATTTGTTTCCTTCTTCCTTCTCCTTCTTTCCAAGTTTGCTGTTCTTCTTCTCCTTCGTTCCCCTACTTTTTCGATCGTTCTTTTTTCCCTCCTTTCTCACTGGTTTGTTCTTTGTCATTGACGTTATTTCCTCTCTCTATAACTCCAGCTTCATTTTCTTTTCGATTTCTGGTTTCTGAAATCAAAGTTTGAACTCGTTTTGAAGATAATGGATGATTCAACCTCAGATTGTCAGCTGAATCAGGGTGAAGTGGATTATGAATTTGAATCTAACAAAGTTCCTGAGGTTTGATTTACATACGATTACTCTGAATTTTGTTGCAGTTATTTGTATAGCATTGTGTAGCTGAAAAATTCGTGAACATTGACTGTGAAACTAACGCGTGAACATAAATCTGTAGATTGAATCAAATGTATTAGTTTTTATTAATTATCTGCAATTTATAGCAGACGCTCAAGTGTAGATCAGAATTTTTTAGGTGTATTTTTGGGGGAAGTTTGGGTGTATTTACAGTTTATAGCTTTTTTTGTTATTTTAGTTGAGTTGTTGTCGTTCGGGTGTATTATATCAGACATGATTGGGTGTATTTTTAGTTTTTGACATGGTGTATTCTGCAGCCTCTCTCTATTGTTGATGACCAGTTTGTTCCTATTTTAGTTGAGTTATTGTCGTTCGGGTGTATTATATCAGACATGATTGTGTGTATTTTTAGTTTTTGACATGGTGTATTCTGCAGCCTCTCTCTGTTGTTGATGACCAGTTTGTTCCTATTTGAGTTGAGTTGTTGTCGTTCGGGTGTATTATATCAGACATGATTGAGTGTATTTTTAGTTTTTGACATGGTGTATTCTGCAGCCTCTCTCTGTTGTTGATGACCAGTTTGTTCCCAAGGTTGGAATGACCTTTACCACCCTTGAAGATGCTGAAAAATTTTATAGGAACTACGCCAAGGCTGCAGGTTTTTCTACAAGAGTTCGGAGCACAAATAGGAAGGGAAATGAGATTAAGAATCAATTGATTACATGTAGCAGAGAGGGAAAATGGAAATCTAAAATATCTCCTACCGAGAAGACGAATCCGACAGCCGGTTTAAACTGTCCTGCAAGAATTTATATACACACATTGAAGGATGTTGGTGCTTGGATCATTTCAAAGGTTGTGCTAGATCATTCACACCCTTGCTGTCCAAGTAAAGCAGAGATGCTCAAATAGCACAGGGAACTAAGCATGTCCATTCGTTGTACAATAGAGAATAATGAGGAGGCTGGTATTAGACCAAGCAAAACTTACCAATCATTTGTTGCGGCTGTCGGGGGTCATCGCGAGTTAAATTTTATTGAAAAGGATGTGAGGAATTACATTACGAGAGAAGTGCGTAATGTTTCTGAACAAGAAGATGCAAAGGAATTCGGGAAATATTTGTTAAGAATGAAAGAGAAGAATTAGAATTTCTTTTTTGAGCTTGAACTCGAGGAGGATCAATCGATTAAGCTGGCTTTTTGGGCCGATGCAAGAAGTAGAGTTGCCTTTGAGTATTTCGGAGATGTTATTTCATTTGACATCACCTACAATACAAACAGGTAATAAATCGTCCCTGTTTATGATGCTAAATTAATGTATTTTTATGAATCCGCGACAGAGGTGTATATTTGGTGTTTTTGGGTGTATACAAAGCATTTGTTGGGTATACCTAATTATTTTTCATTCTGCACTATGGTAATTTGTTTCAGGTATAATTTGGTTTGTGGTTCTTTTGTCGAGGTAAATCACCACGGTCAGTCAACACTTCTTGGATGCTCTTTGATGAAAAACGAAGAAATCGAATCATTCAAATGGTTATTTCAATGTTGGCTTCATTGCATGGGAGGAAATGCTCCGAAAGGGTTTCTCACCGATCAATGCGCATCAATGAAAAGGGCTTTAGAGGCCTGTATGCTAACAACAATTCACCGTTGGTGTATTTGGCACATCATGAAGAAGATTCCAAGCAAATTAAATGGGTACAAGGGACATGCAGAAATTGAACAAGAAATGAGCCAAGTTGTTTGGAACTCTCATAGTAAAGACTCATTTGATAGTAATTGGAATGATTTTCTACTGAATTTTGGTCTTGTGGACAACAAGTGGCTTTCAGGTAATGTTTGTTTAAAATCTACAGCACAGGTGTAAATTGCATGTTTTTTCAGGTGTATTTATAGTCTGTGTTTGGGTGTATTCTGCAGATCTCTATGAAGACCGTCATATATGGGTTCCAATCTATCTGGATCACCACTTCTGGGCAGGGATGAGAAGCACACAAAGGAGCGAGAGCATGCATTCATTTTTTAACAAGTTTATTACCCGAAACAGCTCGCTTATTCAATTTGTCAAACAATACGATAATTGCCTCGGAAGCACGGAGCAAGCAGAGAGAGAATCAGATGCTGCAGATTTTCATACGGTCATATCGTGTGCAACCAAATCCTCCATTGAAGCATAGTTTCAAGATGTGTACACTCATCAAAAGTTTAGGGAAGTTCAAGCACAATTCAGAGGAAAGGCGAATTGCATCACTAGATTAACGAATTCCGCTCTAGGCTATTCAGTATACGAAGTTGGAGAACAAGTTTTCAGCTCAATATTCAACAAGTTTGTGGTTACTTACGACTCAGTAGCAGCCGAGGTAAAATGCCAATGCTTATTATTCGAGTCAAGAGGGATACTGTGCCGTCACGCACTAAGCATGTTAAGCTTTGAACAAGTAAGCCAAGTGTCACCTAGATATATACTGGAATGATGGAGCAAGAAGGTAAAGAGGTGACACACACACATCAAGAGCAGCCACGACGAGCCACTGTTGGAGCCAAGAAGCAAGGTTTGACCAATTGGTTTTTCGTTCGCAAAATATTTGCGAATTTGCATCCGAATCGGAGGAGCTGACTGCAATTCTGCACTGTGCGTACAATAACGTCATGGTTGAGATGAAATCATTGAAAGCCAAAAGGAAGGGCACATCTTCTTTATCTCACGAAGACGCCAACTTGGAATCCGTTAACGAGCTTCAAAGCCCTCCAAGGATTCGAACAAGAGGACGTCCAAAAAATAGGCTAGGTTCAAAGTTGGACAAACAGATTGCAAATTTCACAAAGAAGAAGAAAACGAAAGGTTTAAACGAGGTAAAAGTGATGTTCTTTAAATATGTGGTGATTGAGTTTATTTTTCTCTTTAATAGTTTAGCTAATATGTGAGTTTGTTATATTCAGTTAAACCTCTTTGATGCTGCATCAGTGGTGCATTCAAATTCCAGCCAATATCAAGGACATGTTATGAATTATCAGTTCAGGGTACCAGCAGTAGCGGATAACTCTTTGGGTGTATAGTTACAGAATATGGGTGTAAAAGCACTGTTCTTTTGGGTGTATTTTTGTGAATTTTCTTGTGTTTCACATTTTACATATAGATACATATATATACTTCAGAATCTTATTTTTATGTTATAAAATACTGTTTGTTTTTTTTACAATGGTTTTAGGTTTTACGGGTTAGGGTTAGGGGTTAGGGTTTAGGTTTTAAGTGTTTAGGATTCAGGGTTTTAGGGATAAAGCATCAGGGGGATAGATTTTTGGGTGTATATTCAACTTTCTTTGGGTGTAAAAAATGGCAGGTTATGGGTGTATATTTGGTTTGATATTTTCCTTCATATTATAGTACCTGTAATTCATACATTTTGAATACAGCAGAGAGAGTTTAATTATTGAAAGAAATTTCACAATAAACTGGATTATAATTGGAAAATTTTTATAGCATGTGTTCAATTTGTTACAGGACTATATAACATTTACATTAATCAGTGTCAACATCCTTAGAATCTATCTGACAATATGGACTCAATAACAACGAGGATGGCTTGGAAAGTCTTATTACATTACTTCCCCTAATGGCTTCAGCTTTGTCTAGATTCATGTCATGGAATAGAATCCGGGAAGCATATTCCACTCTAAAGTGGTCTACCTCGTGCTATAGTAAAAAAGAATATTTTGTTTAATCAACCATTTTAATTGAGTAATGTAATACAGAGTTATTTAGTTTCAAACATATTTACCTGGGTCCAATTGTCCCACTCATACTTCCGCCTTTTAATGTTTGCGGGCTCAAATATCTAAAGCCACTTTATTACGTAGATAGCACAGTCATAGCTGAAAACAAAGAAAATAAATTACAAATTACATATAGAAAAGTTTAATTTTCAGAGTGAAAGATTTATACCTTGTCTTTTGGCCTGAGATGTGAAGGTATGGTGGTACAATTTCCTTGTCCTTGTCCCTTGATTTCAGAGGTGTCCCCCCAGCATATACTTTAATTCGTGAAATTACATATCCCTTAAAAGACGAAACAAATCAGTACTACATGAATAATTTCAATAAAGGGATACACCCAAAGGAGCACATAGTTTACACCTTATATTGAACAGAAATACACCCAACTATTAAAATATAGAACACAGAAACAACTTACAATGAATGTATTCAGGGAAGTTATCTCATCGGACGGAGATTTCGTGTGATATGGGTCGACTATATAAAATTTCCACTTTCTTGTATCAGCGAACCATAACCACCAATGCTGTGAATGGCAAATAGGTGCAAATATCTGAAATATGTTCAGATTGAACACTGTTTTAGTTTATTTGGCACATAAGTAAAAAATGGTAATAAGAAGTTTTAGAAATGAAAACTTACATAATGATGCGATGCTAATTTTTTAAGGTCCAAGAAGGGTATAAACATTGGGTAGTCTTCCACCCTGAGCGGCTTATTGTTTTTAGGCTGTAAGAATACTCCCTGTGGATGATTTGCAATGGCCATGTTCTGCAAAATTGTGAACAACCAAATGAATACAAAAAAAATACACCCAAACGAATCTAGAAAATACACCCAAATGAATAAACAACTAACACCCAATTGAACACAGAAAATACACCCAAATGAACACATTAAATACAACCAATATAAGACAACAAATACACCCGAAGGAATGCAGAAAATACACCCGAAATTCGTCGAAGCAACCCTTACCACAATATTAGGGGGGAGACATTATACTTCTTCTTGAAACCTTTTAATCTTTTGTTGGTTTAGGATGAAGCACATGGCAGAGACAATCTAGAAAAAGATGCCAAAATCAATTTTACATCAATCAGGATTGTAGTTAATTTTGGTGATAAAAACATTAATGTTGTTGTAATATTACCTCAGCTTCTATATGCGTTTCAGGCACGAGTGATGCAAGGTGGAGTTTTGACAAAGTGTATATATCTTGGGCTTGGAGTCTACAGAAATTGTCAAACTCATTAGTTAGCCCATCTGCGTAGGTCTTCACTCGTATAGCCCAGTGGTAGCATTTCTCTTTCATGTCAGCACTATTTTCATTCGTCCTCACAGGAGTTTTAAACTTTCGAAACTCTCTGGCCCACTCTCCTTTGGAATCTGCGGACTTTTTTCTTTTGTTGTCACCCCACCACTTGTAATTTTTTGTACCAGATACCCTAATTGTTCTAGTAGTTTTGGGGTTTCTGGAGTTTTTGCCCTGTCTCCATCTTGCGTTGACGCTCCCTCCTGCGTTGCTGTTTCTTCTTGGCTTGAATCAGTCAAGCCAAGGCTGAATGATTGCATCGGATCTGTTTTAGGAACATATGATGCTGTCCGTGCCATCATCATCAGCGCAGCAGCGTCTTCTAGGGCTGGATTACTGCTGATCATGTATAACGTATTATAAGAATAAGAATATACTAATGATAACTAAAACATTGATTTTACTCTGATGAACTTACATTTTAGATGGAGCTGGGGGAAGTGTGGGTGTGCTTTCTTCAAGTTGTTGGGAGGGGGGTGTTCAGGAGTGCTGCACGGTACATAAAATTAATCATGATGTAAAAAAACTAGTCATGGATCAATTGTGAAAATATACACCCCAACAAGGGCAATATACACCCAAACTGTAACCAAATATACACCCAACACTATTTCTTACCTTTTTGTAGTTCCTTCAATTTGTAGCAGAGGGGTCGGTTCATTTTCTATCTTAGGTGTTTGTTCAATTTCTGGCACAGTGGTTGTTTGGGACAGTGGTAGACAAACTTGAATCGGAACTCTAAACAAGAAGAAAAATAAAAGGTTAACAATGCCTTTGAAAATAAAAAGGTTATAAGGTTGAAATATTCTTGAAAAACTCACATTGCAAGCGCTTCGGACGGTGTCTCTTCCCTCACAACCATTATATTCTCTTCAGCTGTCTCATTGGCTGACTCTTCAACCAGACTCAACCTAAAATACACCCTAAGAAAGTCAAAAATATACCCGAACAATTCAAAAGAAAGTCAGGCTTTGTTTTTTGAGAACTTACATACGTGCAGTTTTTGCTTTTTTTTCCTGCCTTTTTTTTCTCAAGTAAAACAATAAAGGGCTTTTTTTTCTAAAAAAAATATATACAGAATTAGAAGTAGAAGGTAATAAAAGAACAAAAGCAACAGTTATTTGAAAGAGAAATTACATGCTCTCCGCCAGTTTGTTTACGCTACTTTGTTTTATGTGTCCTTGAGAGGAAGGATCATCACTTCCCAAGTTTACGTCCAGTATTCTAAACATAATAGAGTACATGTTATTCACACAAAATACCATACTGTTAAATCAGGATAACAAGATTTTATCAAATAAAGGTTCTTACGTTTCAGATGAGACATAGTGACCTTCCGTCGATCGCAGGTCAGCTTCCTTCTCCCTGCGAAACAAGAAACAATTATTAGCAAAGAAAACACCCTAAAATCTGAAATATACACCCCAACAAGACATACCCCTGTGCAGCAGATTTTTCATTGTTTTCCCTTAAGAATTCATCTAGATCTTTAGTTCCAATTTCAGATTTGACAGTACATGCATAAAAGAACATGTTAACAAATATAATTTTGATGATAGACGGTAATATAGCTTACAAAGTACTATACCCATGATAGGATTAAGCTTGCTCAGGAGATGAATCCTCAACAACGACCTTTTTCTTTTTGGATTGTGTCCTGGGTGGAAAAAACAAGTATGAATCAGAAATAAAAAATTAATTTTATCACAAAATACTATCCAAAGAAGTGCTTACTTTTTTGGTGTTCTCTGTGTCTTTTTCTTTGTTTTTTGCTTCTTTACTGGTGATGATTCTTCGCTTCTATAAGTTAATAAGAGTCACTCTGTTAATACATAAAATCTTGATAATAAACCCAAAGGAAAGGAGTAATAATTTCAGAACATTACTCATCAGTTGATTCAGATTCTGAATCAGAATCCTCCTGATTCTTCTTTCTTTTTTTGGACTCCATTCTAGAAGGCAAACAATCATTATTTAAAAACATACTAAAAGGGATAAAATACACCCAAATGAATGCACAAGATACACCCAAATGAATGCACAAAATGCACCCAACTTAATAAACAAAATACACCCAACTGGATAAACAAAATACACCCAACTTGATATACAAAATACACCCAAATGGATAAACAAAATACACCCAAGTATGTTACTTACTTTTTTGCTTTTTTGCTGGGTTGTTTTCTTGGTGAATCCTCTGAGTCTTCTTGAGTCTCAGACTCAGAGGTAGAATTGTCACTATCAGTTGTTTCTGTCTCCGATGATGATGTTGAACTTGCCTTCCTTTTTTTGTTTTTTTGATTTCTTATTTTTTTCTTTTTTCTTTATTTTTTTTCATTTTTTCTTTTGTTTCCGCCATCTTTACAATCCCCTAAAACATTAGAAATTTTAGTTAGCATAATTCAGGTAAATAAAATACACCCAAGTTATTTTGTTCACTTACCATATGTTCCTCTATTTCTGTCCTCATTCTTTCGACTAACTGCTCCTTATTTCAGTTGGCAATCCAGGGTTCTGGAGGTCTTTCTGCCCTCTTCTTGTCTTTATTTTTTGAAAGATGAAAGTAAATTATCATCAGGGCAAATAGGCAGCCATCAATTGCCTTTTTCTTTTCCAGCTTGTAATCTGTTATGCCCTTGATGATAAAAGTCAAAACATGTCCTCCCCAGTTCCGCTCTGTTATTGTGTCCATCTCGAAAATTGGGGCCAGGTACACAGGTGAGATTTTATTTATTGTTGTTGGTAAAAGGAACGCCATCTGTATATAGAGGATGAAAATCCTCTTGAACATGAGGCGATCCTGTTCATTACTAACGCCAATAGCCATCATCTCATCTGTTAGATTTTTGAGGGTCTTACCCTGGAATCTTCTAAAAATTTCTTTGTCATCTTCAGAAAGATCCTTATAATTGACTTTCTGAGGAAATGGATCTTCTACAAAAAAGAAAACAACATAGTATGAAAATCAGTTCAAATACACCCAAGCATCAATTGAAATACACCTGAATATGGCTCATATACACCTATAAATTTTAGCGAGTTACCTGATGCGTTGATGCCAAGCGCAGCCCCTATTGTTTTTGGTCTTACTTTAAAAGAACCGTAGCCAATTTCCAGTCGGTTTTCCCCTAATTTGAAGGAGTTAGCCAACTTCCTTAATATTTGGTGATGCACCCTTAGCAGCGGGATGTGCATCAGGCCACCAAATCCCAAATCCTTAACAATCGTTTTCTTCTCCTCGCTCATGTTTCTGAATTTCTCACTTAACAAATGTGTTGCACACTTAAGGTCTTTGGTTTTCTGTAAACAAAGCAAAATTATAGTCAGATATATTTCTATTATATAAAACTGATTTCATCTAAGACATATATTTGTTCTTACATTTTTTTCAGCTTGGTTTCTGGCTGCCATTTTTTCTGAAATGAAAAATACACCCATAGATATCAGTAAGATACACCCATAGATATGAGTCAGATACACCCATAGATATGAATCAGATACACCCATATATATCAGTCAGATATCACTCAAATATGCATTAATATACAAGGTCAAGCAACATTACAAGGTCAAGCAATATACACCCATGGACAAGAAAATATTAGAATAGTTGCAACTGTTGACTATATTACAGTATATCAGTTCAGAAATATACACCCAATAAATTATGCCATATACACCCAACAAATTACTCCATATACACGCACCAAATTACGCAATATACCCCCAAGAATCAGTTACCAGAAGAACTAGAACAACAAGAACAGTAACACCTAGAACAACTAAGAAGAACAGTATAACCTAGAACCAAGAATAATAGTAAAACCTAGAACAAGTAGAACATTATAAACTATAAAATGAGACGTAGAACAAGAAGAACAGTAAAACCTAGAAGAACGTAGAAGAACAGTAAAACCTAGTTCTTCGATTTTGAAATGTGAAAAATATACAAGATGAGTAAAATAGTAACGTAACGTACCTTGAGTATTATAACTTCATTTTTTCTGGAGATTGTTGATGGAGAGTTCTATGTTGTGTTGATGGAGAGTTCTAATCTTCGCAACGATTGCTATCTCTGTAGTTTGCAATGTTGCTCGAAAATGGACGGTTTGTGTTTTCTTCGAATGGCTTGGAGAAGTGGAAGAGTGCGCCATTAAAGAGCGCTTTTCGCGAAGCACAACTGTTGAGTGGAGCACGTGAATGTTACGCTCCATTCAAAGTAATTGAGTGCGCATGTGAATGAAGTGTGGGCTGGGAACTTGTATAACTTGTAGGGCCTTTTTGCTTGTATGTGTAGCAGGCCCGAATTTAAAATATTTAAAGGACGAATTTGATTAAAAAAATCGTTCAAAACCAATTTAAAAAATGAGTAATCTTTCATAGACTAATTTGACTATTTACCCTATGTTTGAGACTTCGTGGCACCCGCCCCTGCTGACATCTCTTAGTGATTCTTGTTCTTGACACGAGATGAGAAATATATTTAGGAGAATAGTCGCGTCTTCTTTTCTCCTTTCCTAGTTGCTCTTAAATTATGGTAGTATTGTATTTTTTACGATTTGGTATTAATCAAGATGTGCTATTATGATAATTGATAAGTAATTATTTGGCAAAATAAATAAACAAATAAATCGTAGCAACCTTAATTGTTCTAGAAAAAAATTAGGCATTTAATTAAAATAAGTATTAAAAAATTAATTTTTAAAATGCACAACAAAAAAGGAATTTTTTTACTTAAAAAAAATATTTTTTCCAAAAAAATTATCCGAACTTTAAATTCGGAAATGCCTTTTTCTTTTCGGCTGCGGTAAATTCGCCGTACTCAAGACGAACTCTATAAAATTCATAAAGTTCGCCGCACTAGATTTCTAGAGTTTTTTTTTTCAAATTGAAAACTGCTTATTTGTGTACTCTTGTGTACTCGTAAACTTTTGGAGAGGATGATAACGGTTGTCATTGCCACCGGCGATGTTGAACAAGTTATGCTTGTTATCTGTCTAGTATTTAACTCCCCAAATTTCTTTCTCACCCAAATTAAACCAAACTAAGTTCTTATTCTTGTGTATTCATCTGTACTCCTGGAGATGATAATAATAGTTGCCATTGACGGCAACAATGTTGAAGAAGCCATATTTGTTATATTCTCTATTTATGTTATCTTTTTCAATCTTAAACTTTTCTCTCTGTATTCTCTATTTATTCTCTTTTTTATATGGGTGTTTATGGAAAATTTGACTCAAAATTCGCCATGGGGTAAGGCGAATTTTATATAAAAAACCTATGAAGATAGAATTTGTCGGAGGGTCATCCAAAATGTCAAAAAAAAAAAAAAACGTATTCTAAAATTTAAGGTTCGAATAGTTTTTTTGGATAAATAATTTTTTTATTATATAATAAAAAAAATCCCAACAAAAAAGTTTTTCCAATATGCATAGGTCATTTTGTAGATAGCACCCATGAAATAGTTTTCTTTCCACGAAAAAGAACTTTATTCTCATTATGATCCATTTAACCACCTGCATCCACGAAATAGGTAGCTATTTCTATAAAATTAGTTGATAATTAATTCATAAATAATTATTATTTAAAGAGCTTAGAAATATGAATTTGATAGTTTGATAAGATAGAGCTAATTAAACTAAGAATTTCGACATTAACTTTAAAGAATTTAGCTCAAGATTGGGCTGAATGGGTTGAACCAGGCAAATCAGACCCGAATAAGGCCCATGGCCCAACCCAACACCACATTAATATGTGGCTTCAGTTAATCTTTCTCCAAAACAGAGGGGATTCATGCTGCACACACACAAAGGGGGAAGAAGGGGGAAAGAAAAGCAAACCCTTGGCTTAACTTCAGTTCCTTATAACTTTTGATCCGGAGTTCCGATCGCCGCACCGTTTGTGGTCACGCGTTCACCACGTCGAGCTCTACAAAACCCATCGAACAATTTTGTTGGCAAGCCACATTTTCTCATCCAACTTTTCAGCCCTTAATTTCGAAATTTATTGAGTTTAGTGTTGAGAAATTGTGTAATTTCGGTGATGAGGACCGAATTAGCTTCATGGACTTGCTGGGTCTTGTCCCAATTTCCCATTGGTATGGTGAAAAATCTTTAAAACCTTGTGAAATTGTGTATATAGCAAACCTTATATTGATTTAGTGGTGTTTATATGATATTAGATTAAATTATATGTATTGGTGACAAATTTATAGAGTTGAAAGCTTGAGTTTTAGACTTGGTAGCTGAATTTTCTATTTGGAGTGGTTTGGAGCCTTAGGTTTTGTGGAACGGTGGCCAATTGTGACGTTTCGAGCTAGGAGAAATCAGCCAAGGTATGGTTTTGGTTTCTTGTATATAATATATAATGTGTCGTAAAAACTTAGGTTAGACGACCTAAGATAAGTTGAATTGTATGTTTGATGCATGATTAGTGGTTATAGCTAATGCCATGTGTGTTGAGTTGGATATTGATAAATAGATGTATTGGTTAATGATATGAAAGTGGTAAATAGTTGATGAGGTATTGTATTGAATGAATAATGATGCTATTTAAGGAACAAGTATGAGATTTATGATGATTGCAAGTTCTTGAGGTAGGATTTGATATATGTGAATGATAATGGGTAATAGAGTAAATGAGGAGGGTTGAGATTGGAATTAGTTTATTTGAGGTTGGTTTGGAACCTTGGAGTGTTGGTTTGAGTTGAAAAATATGGTAAAAATAGAGGTTGGTATTTTAAATGAAAAGCTTGATTTTAACAAACTTTGGTGGTCCATAACTGGAGCCTCAAATTTTGGATTGGAATGAAATTGGATTCAAATTAAAGATAGTTTCACACCTTTTAAAACAGTACAAATTTTGTCGAAAACAAAATTTTGTAGAGGAAGTTATGGACGTCGGAAGTTGGTAACATGAAATATGAAATCTTCACTTTAACAGTTTTTTAAAAAAATGGAGGTGGCACGTACGTGGGCTTATGGCTGCGTACGTGGCCATTCACTTCTGCTTGGTGCCCTCGCGTATGTGGGCATGTGCCGTGTATGCGGCATGGGACAAAAGGGACACTCGCGTACGTGGGAATACGGCTGCGTACGCAAAGCCCTGTTTTTCAGCAAACTCAATTTTTATATTTTAAACATGATTTTAAACTTCTAAACCTCTATTTTTACTCCTTTAGCCACTAAACCATAGTGGTATACCTAGTAATATGGTGAAGCTAGGGAGGGATGATAACTTGGGGGTGAAGTAAGCTTGGAAAATGACGAATTAAGAATGAAAAGAGCGAATATGTGAGTGAATTGAAGGATGAATATTGAGACTGGCAATGACTGGGTATGGCTAGAATGGTCGAGATGGCAAGGTTTGGGTGCGAACTCGCTTGCGTGTTAATTTGAAAATGTGTTCGGATGGCAAGTTGAGGATGGAGGATTCCCTCTCTTATCGTGATGGGGATATGGGGAAGGTGGAAAGGCACTCTCCTTCGTATTGTCTCCCCCAGATTCTTCTCTGGTTGCAAGGCGGAAAGGCACACTCCTTCGATGTAGAAAGGCACTCTCCTTTGTAAAACCTCTAGGAAAAGGTGGAAAGGCACTCTTTTTCGTTAAAGTTCCTCCTGAGGATGCGCAACCTAGAGACAAATGTCTGGGTTAGTGATAAACCACAATTTTTTGGTTCATCTTGTGCTTATTTTAGGGAATTTTATCACCTTTTCCCACATTTATTCAATGATATAGCATGATTTTGTAATTCTCCCTTGAATTATGCTTAAGTGTAAAAACATGCTTTTTAGGCCCTTAAATTGGTGATTTTAACTCACTTTAATTCCATTCGATGCCTTGATGTGTTTGTTGAGTGATTTCAGGTCTACAAGGCAAGTATCAGATGGAAGAAATGAGGAGAAAAGCATACAAAGTGGAGAATACATGAAGAAACAAAGATTGGGAATACCTCAATGGGCGCACAAGCGTACAAGGCGCACGCACGCAGAAGTGGCATCGCATAGCGATGCGTACACATACATGGCGCGTACGCGCGGATGAGGAAATAGCCAATCGACGCGCACACTAACATGGCGCGTACACGCCGATACTCGCACGTGTCCCACTCAAAGGCAAAACACTGGGGGCGATTTCTAAGCTGCCCAGGCCCAAATCCAACTTGTTTCTGAGTGTATTTCATGCAAAATTGAAGCCCAAGCAAAGGGGGGAGCAATTGTTTTATAGCTTAACATCATGTAGTGTAGTTTCTAGAGAGAGAAGCTCCCTCTTCTCTCTAGAATTAGGGTTCTTAGGGTATTTATAATAAACCACTATTTTATGGTTTATCTTGTGCTCAATTGAGTGGTTTGTATCAAGTCTTTGCACACTTATTCATACTAATTTCATGGTTTTACTTTTTCCTTCCGGATTTTGTGCTATGATTGAAAACATGCTTCTTTGGGCTTTAAATTTGCTATGTTTAATCCTCTCTTATTACCATTTGATGCCGTGATATGTGTGCTAAGTGTTTTCAAAGATTATAGGGCAGGAATGGCTTGGAGGATGGAAAGGAAGCATGCAAAAGTGGAAGGAATACAAGAAACTGAAGGAATTGCTAAAGCTGTCCATCCTGATCTCTTCGCACTTAAACGGTCATAACTTGAGCTATAAAGATCCAAATGAGGCGGTCTTAGTTGCGTTGAAAAGTTAACATCCGGGGCTTCGCAACAATATATAATTTTCCATAGCTTCCTCGAAGATAGGCAACGCGCACGCGTGGATCACACGCACGCGTGAACTGGCAAAAATCCAATCCACGCCCACGCGTGGACGACACTCACGCGTGACTTTGCCACGTGCTGGACGGATCAGAAATCACTGGGAGCAATTTCTGGGATGTTTTTGACCCAGTTTTTGGCCCAGAAAATACAGATTAGAGGCTATAAAGTGGGGGAATACATCCATTCATTCACAACTTCTCATTATTCATAATTTTAGGTTTTAGATGTAGTTTTATAGAGAGAGAGAGAGGCTCTCTCCTCTATCTTAGGTTTTAGGATTAGGATTTCTCTTAGTTTATGGTTATTTCTTCATTCCAGGTTCAATGTTCCTTTACTTTAATTTCTCTTCTACTTTTATTTATTCTATTATTTTAGTTTGTTAATATTGGTTTATGAACTCCATGTTAGGATTGATTTTCTTATTTAATACACATTGAGGTATTTCAGATTTATGATTGCTTTCTTCAAATTCATGTTATTGATGCTTCCAATTTAATTTAGATTTTTCTCCCTTTGCTTTGGTTGAGTAATTGGTGACACTTGAGTTATCAAACTCAGCTGTTGATTGAAAATTGGAATTTGCTGATTGATTTGGATCCCTCTAAAGCTAGTCTTTCCATAGGAGTTGACTAGGACTTGAGGAATCAAATTGATTAGTCCACTTGACTTTCCTTTATTTAGTAAGGGTTAACTAAGTGGGAGCAATAAACAATTCTCATCACACCTGATAAGGATAACTAGGATGGGATTTCCAGTTCTTATACCTTGCAAGGGTGTTCATGATAATTAATTTACTTTATTGTTAATTTATTTCCTTGTTCCCTATTTCGAAAACCCAAAAATATACCTTTTTCCATAACCAATAATAAATCATACTTTCCTGCAATTCTTTGAGAGACGACCCGAGGTTTAAATACTTCAGTTATAAATTTTATTGGATTTGCTTAAGTGACAACCAAAATTTTTGTACGAAAGGATTCTTTGTTGGTTTAGAAACTATACTAGCAACGAGAATTTATTTGTGAATTTATTTATTTATTTATTATGCAGTATGTAGAATGGAAAATGCAGATGCTGATGCAGACATTATGAATGAACACTAAGAAAAATAGAATAAAATAAAACTAAGAGTAAAACAAAACAAAATAAAAATAAGACTGAAAAAGAACGATCATACCATGGTGGGTTGTCTCCCAGCTAGCACTTTTAGTTAAAGTCCTTAAGTTGGACATTTGGTGAGCTCCTTGTCATGGCGGCTTGTGCTTGAACTCATCTTGAAACTGCCACCAATGCTTGGACTTCCAATAAGCTTTGTCTATTCCATGTAAATTTCCCAAGCCTTGATGGAGTTCTTCACAAGCTTTGAGCTCCCAAAGTTGATCTTCTTGTATGCCGGGATCCCAAATCTTGATTCTACACCCGTTTTTAAGTTGATCATCATGGTTCTATCCGGGTGGCAAGCACTTTGAATTCTCTACGGAGTACCAAACACTTCTTTTAGTTCTAACCAAATTATCACCAGTTGAACCCTTACATCTAGCTCTTGAAATATTAACCTTGATGAGCCTTGATTTGCAACTCCAACCACTAAACATTCTTCTCTTACACTTAATGCCACAAAGATTCCTAAGTTGACCATCCGTTTCCAGAATACCATACTTAAGTGGGACAGTAAAGCGAATAGAGATAAGCTTTACCCACTCAAGTGAATGAGTAGATGGCATCCTAGGTAGAGAAGTCTCCGACATTCTTGACAAAGCGTACTCAACTCCCGTCCATCCTTTTCTAAGGATTTCCGCTTCCACATCATTCTCAGACTCAATCAGAGAAGAGTCTTCATATTCAAGGAGTTCATTTGCGGATGTAGATTTATCACTAGGCGGACTTGATGCATGATCCTCATCACCAAGGGAACTTACTTTTTGATCTATCCCATCCAAGTCTTCATAAGGAATATGCCATGGAGGTTATGCACTGGCCTTCTTGACATCAATTTCAATCTTATTGGAGGAGTACTCTACAATTCTAGATTCCCATGGGGGTTCAGCATCTCCTAAATCTTCAACCACTTCTTCCTCTGCAACTATTATGGCTTCCTCCACTTGTTCCAATACAAAGCCATGTTCCTCATTGTCCACCAGAGTTTTTAGTGTCTCCTTCATGCTACGCTCTTCTTTTGATTCTCCACGTGTAGCCATGGGAGTACTTTGAGTGCTCAGATGTTGGGAAGCAAATTGATTTACTACCTCGGTCAAGGTAGTCACAAATTTTAGTACTCCCCGTTCCATCTCTCTTTGCCCTTGAAGAAGAATACCAAGAGTGTCATGCATTGAAGGTTGAGGTGGATATGAGGGCTCATTACTTGGGAGGAAAGATTCATGATAAGAGGGTGGTTCATCATAATAAGAATGTGGCCGTTCATCACTCTCCATCTTTTCCACTTGTTGCACAGCACACTTCAATTCTTTGTTCTCAAGTTGAGATTTTTTAACCATGAAAGCTTCGGGTGCTATTCGGTTTACTGCTCGGTCCAGTTGACACAGGGTTGCTTGAAATTGATCCACTGTTTCCTTGAGACAATCCCTTGACTCTTGTTCTGCTTGGATAACATAAGTAGGACCATAAGGCTCTTGGATTGATGGATATGGATGTGGTGTATATGGAGGTGGTGGTTCTTGGGAGTAATTAGGTTGGAATTGGGGTGGATCTATGTATGGCTCATATGGCTCATAGGGTGGTTGATATGGTAGATAAGGGTTAGGATCATGTGATGGTGTTTGGTAGTAGGGAACTTGTGAGTATGGTGGTCCAGAGTTGTGTTGAGGAGGTGGTTCATAAGCATATGGTGGAACTTATTGGTAACTACAAGGAGGTCCACCATATTCATCGTCTTGATATGCACCTTGGAATGGCTCTTGACCATAGTAATTTGGTAGAGGTTGGTTGCAACGAAAAGGTCCACCATAACTATTGTCTTGGTATGCATCATATAATGGTTATTGGTTATAGCGCATTGGAGGGGGTTGTTGCCAAGAGGGTTGATCAAATCCTTGTGGCTCCTCCCATCTTTGATTCTTCCAACCTTGATGCCTATTTTCATTATAGTTTCCACTCCTTACAATATTGGAACCAAACTTGAAACCAGAGGGGTGAGAATTCATAGTAGTTAAACAAAAATAAAAACTAATAAAAATTAATGAAAATAAACTCCTAAAAATAGAAACACTAACAAAGAAACAAAAAAGCAAATATTTGCAATAACCAATAATAAGGCACACATTTGCAATTCCTCGGCAATGGCACCATTTTGACGAAACGGATTTTCTGTCGGTAAAGAAATTCACAAATAAATTCTCGTTGCTAGTATAGCTTCTAAACCAACAAAGAATCCTTTCGTACAAAAATTTTGGTTGTCACTTAAGCAAATCCAATAAAATTTATAACCGAAGTATTTAAACCTCGGGTCGTCTCTCAAGGAAATGCAGGGAAGTATATTTATTATTGGTTATGGAAAAAGGTATATTTTTGGGTCTTCGAAATAGGGAACAAGGAAATAAATTAACAATAAAGTAAATTAATTATCATGAACACCCTTGCAAGGTATAAGAACTAGAAATCCCATCCTAGTTATCCTTATCAGGTGTGATGAGAATTGTTTATTGCTCCCACTTAGTTAACCCTTACTAAATAAAGGAAAGTCAAGTGGACTAATTAATTTGATTCCTCAAGTCCTAGTCAACTCCTATGGAAAGACTAGCTTTAGAGGGATCCAAATCAATCAGCAAATTCTAATTTTCAATCAACAGCTGAGTTTGATAACTCAAGTGTCACCAATTACTCAACCAAAGCAAAGGGGGAAAAATCTAAACTAAATTGGAAGCATCAATAACATGAATTTGAAGAAAGCAATCTTAAATCTGAAATACCTCAATGTGTATTAAATAAGAAAATCAATCCTAACATGGAGTTCATCAACCAATATTAACAAACTAAAATAATAGAATAAATAAAAGTAGAAGAGAAATTAAAGTAAAGGAACATTGAACCTAGAATGAAGAAGAAGTAAACCTAACCTTTAAGAGGAATCCTAATCCTAAAACCTAAGAGAGAGGAGAGAGCCTCTCTCTCTAGAAACTACATCTAAAACATAAAATTGTGAATATGAAAGTTGTATCATGAATGAATTGATTCCCCCACTTTATAGCCTCTAATCTGTGTTTTCTGGGCCGAAAAATGGGTCAAAAATAGCCCAGAAATCTCACCCAGTAATTTCTGATACGTCCAGCACGCAGCAAAGTCACGCGTACGCGTTGTCCACGCGTGAGCGTGGATTGGATTTTTCCTAGGTCATGCGTGCGCGTGATCCACGCGTGCGCGTCACGTATCTTCGGAGCAGATATAACAAATTATATATCGTTGCGAAGCTCCGGATGTTATCTTTCCAACGCAACTAAAACCGCCTCATTTGGATCTCTGTAGCTCAAGTTATGAATGTTTGAGTGCGAAGAGGTCAGGACTGACAACTTTGCAGTTCCTTCAGTTTCTTGTATTCCTTCCGCTTTTGCATGTTTCCTTTCCATCCTCTAAGCCATCCCTGCCCTGTAATCTCTGAAAACACTTAACACACATATCATGGAATCGAATGGTAATAAGAGATGATTAAAATATACAAATTAAAGACTCTAGGAAGCAAGTTTTCAACCATAGAACAAAACTAGGAAGGAATTGTAAAATCATGCAAATCATATGAATAAGTGTGCAAGGACTTGATAAAAGCCACTCAATTGAGTACAAGATAAACCATAAAAATAGTGGTTTATCAATCTCCCCACACTTAAACATTAGCATGTCCTCATGATAAGCTCAAGAGAAGATATAAAAGGGTGAAGAGGAATGGTAAAACTTATGAAATGCAACCTATCTATATGAATGTAACTAAATGCAAAAAATGTTTCTGCCTACTTAGTTAAAGGTAAACAAATTTTCCAAGACAAATATAAATCAAATTCCACTAATTCAAATCATACAATAAAAGACAAGTAAACTTGTAAGAAGGTAGCTCATGAAAGCAGGGAACATAGAATCAAGCATTGAACCTTCACTGGTAGTGTATGTGCACTCTAATCTCTCAAGTGTATAGTGTAATCCACTCTAGTCTTCTCTAGTCATGCTTTCTAAAACTTTGTTCTTCATCTAACCAATCAACAAATATTTAATGTACCAATGCAAACATCATGAGGTCTTTTCAAGGTTGTAATGGGGCTAAGGTAAAGGTGAGGATATATGTCTGGCTAAGTGAGCTATAAATTGAATCCTTGGCTAACCTAAGCTCACCTATACACTCTCTATATTCTTCTTAAATCATGCCTAGCTACCCAAAATTCCCATTTTTGCATTTCATACTCATGCATCAACCTTTTATCACATATGCATCGATCTTTTATTTAACTTAGCATTGGGGTAATTTTGTCCCCTTATTTATTTATTTATTTATAATGGAAATATATATTTTTATTTATTATATTTTTTTAATTTTTTTCTTTTATTATTAATTTTTTTATATAAAAGTAAATATAACATATCAATGCACATGGATATTTGTTTTTTCTGGTTTCACATGAGTAGGTACCCAAATTCCTAATATTTTATCATAACACATTCCTTATTAACCCTTGTTCCCACAGTTTCTCCACACTTATTTGATACACAATCTCTATCTTAAGCTAACCAAAGATTCAATTGGGGTGATTACTTGTTTTTCCGCTTAAGGCTAGTGATGTGGTAAAATATAGAACAAATGGGGATTAAAAAAGCTCAAAGTGGCTAACAAAGGTAAATGGAAGGGTAGGCTATTTGGGATAAGTGAGCAAAAACAAATGATGGCCTCAATCATATGCAAGCATGTAAATACACTAAATAATGGACATATAGACTGGAATAAAATAAAGATCACAATTATAGAGAAGTAAACATATAAGAATTAAAATATTATGGTTAAATAGTGTAACCATGTAATTAAGCTCAAATCTCACGGGTGGTGTGTTCTTAGCTATAAACTATGTTCCAATTTACAATCTTCAAACAAGTTTTAACACAAAAATTTTAATTTAAATTAGTGAAATACTATAAAGTCTTGAAAAGAAACTCATTACTTTAACCAAGCAGTGGTAAAATATCCACAAAATCAAGAAAATATGCAATCAAACATGTAAATACAACAATGAACTAATAAAGAAAATAAGACATTGGTGTTGGGAAGAAAATAACTAACCCATGGAGATCGGTATTGTTCATACATCGGTTCGAGCTATAAAGGACCGGGTTGGCCGACCTCTTAGAAGGTTGGCCCATGTCCAACCTCTTAGAAGGTTGGCCCATGACCGATCTCTTGGAAGGTTGGCCCATTACCGACCTCTTCACAAAGAGCTCGGCTAAATCGCCATAAGAGGCCCAGACATGCCCAAACGAAGGAACACAGCCCAAATCTAAAGCCAGCCAAGGCCCAGAAAGATAAAGGTGGTTCCCCTTAAAGATAAGATGACTTCACTCAAGGATAAGATAAGATAACTATCTTATCCCCAGAAAGGTCACTCCACACCATTATAAATACACTGGAGCACCCAGGTATAACTCATACTCTGATTCTATAAAATACCTGTTCAATACCCTTGCTAACTTAAGCATCGGAGTCCCTTGCAGGTACCCCCACCCTCCAGTGACGAAGGATCAGTAGCATAGCCAGTTCAACAAGTCGGACACGACAGCCTCGGCCACCACCTACCGGCCGGACACATCATCTCCGACCAGCACAGAAGATCTCGTTCGAGATTGACCTACAGTTTCAGGTAACCCTCGGAACATTGGCGCCGTTGCCGGGGAACCTGGAAGTCATCCCATCGTCATGGCAGACAACCTTGACAACGACCACGACTCTGATCTAGAAGACAGGACGCCGCACAAAAATGCGAACACTACATCAAAAGATCCTCCTCAACCTAACAAAGACAAGAATTCGCTAAACGCGGAAGCTGTGGAGGCACTTCAAGACCGCCTAAAACAACTCGAAAAAGAGGTGGAGCATCAACGAGAAGCTGAGAGAGACCTGCGAAGGGAAGTTAGGCGACGCTGCGAGTTAGAGGACAAGCTCCTAAAACTCGAAGCAGATCTCAAGACCAAAACTACTCGATCCGGTCACGAAGATAGCTCCCGTAAGGATCAAGACCCATTCACCAAAGAGATCATGAGGACCAAAATCCCATAGGACTTCAAACTTCCTGACATGACTTTATACGATGGCACAGTAGATCCCAGCCAACATCTCAGTAATTTCAGAAGTCGAATGTACCTCACTGACGCCTCAGATGCAGTTCGCTGCAAAGCCTTCCCGACTACCTTAACAAAGACAGCAATTAAATGGTTCGACAATCTACCCCCTAGGTCCATCTCCAGCTTCGACGACTTAGGCAAGAAGTTTCTAGCCAGATTTTCCATCCAGAAAGACAAAACTAAGCACGCCCCAAGTCTACTAGGGATCAAACAAGGAGATCGGGAAAGTCTCCGCAGCTACATGGAAAGATTTAACAAAGCATGTCTGGACATACAAAGTCTGCCCACAGAAGAGACAATTATGGATCTCATTAATGGCTTACGAGAGGGACCTTTTAGCCACTCTATATCGAAAAAATATCCCACCTCTCTAAATAAAGTGCAAGTGCGAGCGGAGAAATACATCAACATGGAGGAAAACTCTCGACTAGGAGAGACCTCAAAATCTGGATTCTCCTACTCCTCCCGAGATAAAGATAAAGAATCCAAGAAAAAAGAAGATCAACATAGAGAAAAGATCAAGAAATATCACAATTACATCCCCTTCGGGTGTCTCTTGTGGATGATTACCGAGAAATATGCAACACTGAGAAAATCCCACCACCTCGCCCAATCAAAAGCAAAAAGGAGGAAGAGGACGGACGAGTTGAAGGTCCACCTCACACCAAAGAGGTCGGACGAGTTGAAGGAACCTCACACCAAAGAGGTCGGACGAGTTGAAGGTCCACCTCACACCGAAGAGGTCGGACGAGTGAAGGTCCACCTCACACCAAAGTGGTCGGACGACTGGAGCATCCACCTCACACCAAAGAGGTCAGACGAGTTGAACGTCCACCTCACGCCGAAGAGGTCGGACGAGTTGAACGTGTCGGACGAGTGGAACGTTGATAAACCCATATTTTATGATATATATTGTGCTCAATTTAAGTGATTTATTCAACCCTTCTCCCACTTATTCATGTAAATTGCATGGTTCTACTTTCCCTTCCTTATTATGTGATATATGTGAAAAACATGTTTCCTATGCTTTAAAAATAATTATTTTAATTACCTTTATTACCATTCGATGCCGTGATTTGTGTGTTGAGTAGTTTCAGATCTTCTAAGGCAGGAATGACTTAAAGGATGGAAAGGAAACATACAAAAATGGAAGGAAAGCACAAAATGGAGTTTTTGAAGAAGCTGGCAGCGACGCGAACGCATGGACGACGCGGCCGCATGCCTAGCACGAAAAAGCAGCAACGCGAACGCGTGACTGACGCAAATGCGCGCCTTAAGTAGAACACAGATGACGCGGACGCATGACCGAAGCGAACGCATGATAAGGAAAACTCCAGATGACGCGACCGCGTGACCCACACGGATGCGTGACAGATGCCACGCACCAGAAACAGCAGAAAACGCCCCCAGCGATTTCTGAAACCCTTTTTGGCCCAGATCTAAGTCCAGAAAGCACAGATTAGAGGTTATAAAGTGGGAGAATGCATCCATTCATGAGGAGGCCTTCAATTATTCACTTTTCATAGTTTAGATGTAGTCTTTCGAGAGGGAGGTTCTCTCCTCTCTCTTTGGTTTTAGGATTAGGATTCCTCTTAAGGATTTAGAAATTCAACTCTTCATCAGGTTCAATATTCCTTTTACTTTATATTTCTCTTTTACTTTCAGATATTTTAATGCTATCCTTTAATTACTTATGTTGCCAGATTGGCTTATGAACTCTTTATGTTTAAATTGATTTTCTCTTATTAATGCAATTGAGGTATTTCGGATCATTGATTCTTATTTAGCTTTTATGTTATTGGCTTTAATTGATTAACTGGAAGCTCTTGAGTTATCAACTATCCGTGAGTGGTTGTTATGTCGACTAAATTGACTGGTATTCCGCTAACTCTAGTCTTTCCTTAGGAGTTGGCTAGGACTTGGGAATCTAACTAATTAGTTCACTTGACTTTCCCTTGCTTTCATAAGGGTTCCATTCTCATAGGAGTAACTAGGATAGGACTTCCGAATTTTCATACCTTGCCAAGAGTTTATTTTACAGTTATTTATTTATTTTATTTGTCATTTAAATTACTTGTTCCTTACCCTTTCAAAACCCCCAATTTACAAAACTCATAACCAATAATAAGAACACCTCCCTGTAGTTCCTTGAGAAGACGACCTGAGGTTTAAATACTTCGGTTATCAATTTATTTAGGGGTTTGTTACTTGTGACAACCAAAACGTTTGTAAGAAAGGACTTTTGTTGGTTTAGAAGCTATACCTGCAACGAGGATTTATCTGCGAATTTCTAGACCACGCAAAAGTTCTCTCTTCAAAATGGCGCCGTTGCTGGGAAAATGCAAACGTGTGCCTTATTATTGGTTATTGTAAATATTTTTCTTTTATTTGTTTATTTGTTTTTGTTTTTTCCTTTTTATTTTTATTAGCTACTATGAATTCTCACCCCTCTTGCTTTGAGTTTGGTTCTAATATTGTTGAAGGGAACGGAAGTTATAGCAGGAACATGCATCAAGGTCAGAGCAATCAAAGATGGATGGAGCCAAGAGGATCCGATCAACCCTTTAGGCAACAACACCCTCCAAGATATCATGGACGAGGACCACTATACATTGCATACCAAGCTAATAGACATGGTAGACCACCTTGCAATTACCAACAAGCCCCACCCTGTGCTTATAGACCATCCTCTCAATGTAGATTTAAACCACCACACTCACAAGTTCCTTTTCACCATTCACCACCATATGACCCTTATCCACCACAATCCCAATCTAATTACTCCCAAGAACCACCACATTCTTATTTTGAACCCTCTCCCCCAACCAATGAAACCTCACACCCACCCCAACCTCCAGTGAATGACAAACTTTGTGTTCTTCTTCAAGGGCAAGCAAAGATAGAAAAGGGCGTACTGGAACTCACTACTACTGTAACTAAGGTAGTAAATTTAATAGCTTCCCGACATCTGAGAACTCAAGGTACTCCCATGGCTGCATGTGGAGAATAAAAAAAAGAGCGTAGCATGAAGGAGACACTAGAGACCTCGGTGGACAATGAGGAGCATGGCTTTGTACTGGAACGAGTAGAAGAAGCCATGATAGTTGTAGAGGAGGAAGTGGTTGAAGATTTAGGAGATGTTGAACCTCCATGGGAATCAAGAACCATAAAGGATTCCGCTGAGATGTCCGAAATTGATGCCAAGGAGGACAGTGCACAACCTCCACAACATATGCCTTGTGAAAAATTGGACGGAACAGACCAAGAAGTTGATTCCATGGGCAGTGACAATCTTGAATCAAGCTCTCCTAGTCACGAACTCACATCCGCAACTGAATTCCTTGAGCCTGAAGAACCTTACCCAAGTGAATACGAAGATGACGTCGAGGTAGATTTCTCTCAACCTCCAACGTATGACTTAAGTGATGAGGAAGACATAGAAGACTTTGATCAGGACGCAGTTGCAGCTGAAGAATTTTGTAAAGAAGTGAAGGAATTCACAGAAGATTACAAGGGAGTAGAACTTACAGAACCACTGGAAACACCTATCCCAAGGCCAATACCACCTACTACAAGCTTCAAGTGGGTACAATCCTTTACCTTTATCTTTACTTTTCCACTTGAATAAGGTTTGCTTAAAACAGATGGCCAGCTTAGAGCTCTCTGCAGCTTTAAGAGTAAGAGGGAAATGGCTTGTAGTCAGAGCTGGTGCGGAAGGTTCAATAAGGTCCCACGCTTCAATTCGAAGTGCACGGATTGGTACCAAGTTCAATTGAATGGGTCTCGGAAGATGTTTGGTCATCTTAGTGAGAATACAATTTCTAAACCGCCTGGATCGAAGAATATAGATCAAGACAAAGGCGGATTTAAAAGCAAGGTTTGGGATCCTGGAATCTATTCTGGCATTCGTCACCCCGGGAGCCTGAGAACCTGTTTGAAGCTGCTCAAAAGCTTCATATGCCTAGTTTGGGATCCCGGAGGCTGTTGGCATTCCAAACATTGGTGGAGATTTCTGGATGAATTTAAGCATAAGGCACCATAACAGGAAGCTCATCCAATGTCTAACTTAAGGACTTTAACTAAAAGTGCTAGGTAGGAGACAACCCACCATGGTATGGTTGTTTCTTTTTCAATTTTTATTTCGTACTGTTTGATTTTATGTTATACTTTTTTTATTGAACCTAGATGTTATTCATAGCATTTGCATTAGCATTGCACACTGCATAATTGCATACCTGCATATAAAAAAAAAAGAAAAGAGGGAAGGCGTGCGACGCGACCGCATTGCTAACGCAATCGCGTCAGTTGCGGAAAATACCTCCCACGCGTCCGCGTCAATCAAGCGAACGCGTGATCTGGAAATCGGCGTAAAAATCCAACGCCCAGAAATCTGGGCTGGAATCGTGCGGCTGGTGTGCGTTTAGCACAAAACGACTCACGCGTTCGCGTGATGGACGCGAACGCGTCATTTGCAAAATACCCATCCCACGTGAAAGCGTGAGCGATGCGTCCGCGTCGTGTGGATTGCATCGCACCCTAAATGGAGACAGAGAGTTGCATTGAAACGACACTGGAATTGTGTGTTTAGCACAATTTCCAGCGACGCGGTCGCATGCCTCACCCGACCGCGTCATTCATCCTTTTACCCATTCCATGCGATCGTGTCACTCACGCGATTGCGTCAACCCAATTCCACCCTAGCCACGCGATCGCGTGCTCCACGCGTTCGCGTGGATTCAAATTCACTAACCCCAGTGACGCGAAACCCTATTCCCCGCCCCACGCGTCCCCATTCTCCTTCCCCAACCCCCTCTGCTCTCTCTCCCTCTTTCCTCTGCACCCATCACCATCGCCAACCACCCCTGACCGCCGCCCCAGCGCCAACCACCCAGACCCACCGCGATGCCCACCCTCTTCTTCTCCCTCCTTCTTCCTTCTCCCCTCCTTTTTTTTCTCCCCTCCTATCTCTCCCTTCCACCACCGCCACCACGCCATCACCGCCGTGCCTCCCACCACCAACACCCTCACCCCCTCCCTTCCATCCTCCTTAACCTCCTCTCTACCATTACCCCAACCTGAAACCCCTACCACCGAACAGCCACCCACCCTGCACCAACCACGGTTCGCCGCCGCGCCGCCCTACGCTACCGCCGTATTACCGCCAATACAACCCCACTCCCACCATCTCTCTTAGTTCCATACTTGTGCCTCTAACCACCAGGTTCCACCGAACGCCACTTTTCTTTCATTCGTAGTTAGTTGCATATTTTTCAGTTTATGTTTAAAATTAGGATAGTTAGAGATGCATGTTTGTAGTGGATTCTAGGTGGTTAGGTAGCTCGGATGTGGTTAGTGGATTTAGGCCTGATAATTGCGCTATTCATGCTTCTTCTTTTATCAATTCCGTAATTCTGATGTTGTTGTGATGTTAATACTGTTCATATGCTGTTCTTTACTGCTTCATGCTACTTTTTACACTGCTTTTTCATGTTCATATTCCGTATATGTAATTACAGCATTATTTTAATTTATATAAACTATTCTGCTTGCTGTTTATTACCCGGGAACATCCAATTTTAGCCGGAATGCCGCCTAATTTTCTGTAAATTGTTTTGATTTTCATTCATGTTTTGGTTTTGGCAATTTGAATTTGGCATTCCCTAGCTTTTCAGGGAAACCACTTCATGAATGCACCGGCCAGCATTCTTATTCCTTTCGATTTCCTGGTTAATAAATTGCACTTTTGATGATTCAATTTTAATTTTTGCTATTTTTATATCATCATCAATAACCTGATATTTTTGAATATGAGTTGACTAGTCATTAAATTTATGAAATTCTTGTTACTTAAGAAACAATTCTCAATGCCACTTACTTTAACTTTCTTTCTCCTAATTCACTGCTTTTCACTTTTTCACTTTTAACCACTTTTAACTTTCTAACTTCTCCCTTTGTCCTTTTTAATAACTCCTTCAACTTTTTTACTCATGGCATGATTATTGTTTTTCCTAATTAATAGGTATTCTACTTATAACATATTTTGGATTGTAATTTCTCATCTCAGTTTTTTAACTCCGAAACAATCCAAAATGCACAGTTATTCAACTCATTTCATAATTCTACTACTCTTTTGCCACTATGTGCTTATCTTGCTATTTGCCTACTTATTTTCCTGCTCTATTCTTCCTTTATATCCTGGAATTTTTGCTTTTCAGGATGTCTGACCATCAAAGAAAAGGAAAAGGCAACTTTAATAGGATACTTCAGAGTTCGCTCCAGGTACAGGTTTCTGGAGGTGGCAAACACAGGATACTTCAGCTCACAGTATCCGTTTGCAAATTTAATAGGATCATTGGCAGGGAGGAGCTGGTCAGTTTTCTCCTGCGGGGTAAAGTGTGGGGAGGTCGCCATCCCTGGCATATTTCTTTTTGGTGAACCACTACAGACTCTTTCTATCTTATTTTATTTATTTTTCTGTATTTTTATCTTTATTTTTACTTTTTAGTACTTATACAGTGCTCTTTTGCTATATTTTTACTTTATTCCGCATTTTGCACTTTAGTTTATATTTTAGCCATTTAGTTTAGTTTGCAATTCTAAACTTATTAGTTATAGAATATGTGGATTAATTAATATAGTTTACCCTTTTAGCATATGATAGTTTGGTTTAAATTGAAAATAAAAAGGAAGTAAACTAGAGACTTTAAACAATCCACACACCTTATATATATAGCATTACATGTTAGTTAGTTAACAATATTTCATCAAGGAACAACACTAAAACTTTAAAGGCACCCTAAGATTTACATTGAGAATAATGGGAACTCTTAATTTTACTTGCATGACATGTATAACTGATATATGATTTTTGAGCTAGAGAACACACAGCCTGTGAGTTTTGAGCTTAATTATATGGTTACATTCAAACCATAATTTTTATTCCTGTGTGTTTTGCCCTTCTTTTTCATTCTGGTGTTCTTTACTTTGTTTTAATCTATATGTCCAATTATAGAGTATAGATACATACTAAGAGATGATTGAGGCCATCATTTGAATTTTTTCCTCACTTATCCCAAATTAGCCTACCTTTTACATCACCCTTGTTAGCCCCCTTGAGCTTTTTAATCCCTCTTGTTCTATAAACCACATTACTAGCCTTAAGCAGAAAAACAAAATAAAAATCCCAAGTTGAATCCTTGGTTAGCTTAAGCTAGAAATTGTGTATTGTTTAAGTGTGGGGAACTTTATGGGAACATGGATGATAGAAACAAAGGTAGAAAGTTAAAAAGGATAAAGATGTTTCAAAATAAAAATTTGGGAAGCATGCTCATGTGAAATCAAAATAATTAAATTACCATGTGCATTAAAAAAAAGTTTATTTTCGGTATTTAATTAAGGGGATACAAAAATTCCCCAATTGCAAAATAAAAAGAATCAATGCACATGGGATAAAATTAAAGTTAATGCATGAGCTTGCAATACAAAGTGAGAAAAGTTGGGCAAATAGGTTAAGTAACTTTGAATTACAAAATATGTATGTTAGGTGAGATCTTAGACTAATCAAGGATTCACTTATTAGCTCACTTAGCTTTATACATATACCCTTACCTTTACCTTGGCCCCATTACAACCTTGAAAAAGACCTCATGATTTTTGTATGCCTATATTCTATAATTGTTGATTGGTTAGATGAAGAACGAAGTTATAGAAAGTAAGGATAAAAAGAAGAATAGAGTGATTAACCCAATAAACACTGAGTGACTAGAGAATAAACACAAAAACCAGTGAGGGTTCAATAGCTCATCACCATATATCTCTGCTTAAATTGTCAATTGTCTTGCAAGTTTGTAAAAAGTTTTATTTTTACCCATCTCAATTGTAAAAGTGCTTTAACATTATCTAGGGTTTGGCTATGCATATATGATTCCTTGAGAATGTGAATTAATTTAACTACATGTAAGTTTATATACAAGTGAATAAAAATTAGAATTGCATGAATCATTTAGGTAATTGCATTTAGGATAGATTGCATTACATGAGATTCCACCACTTTAACCTTACCTTACTCTTTATCTTGGACTTAGCATGAGGACATGCTATTTTTTAAGTGTGGGGAGGTTGATAAACCCATATTTTATGATATATATTGTGCTCAATTTAAGTGATTTATTCAACCCTTCACCCACTTATACATGTAAATTGCATGATTTTACTTTCACTTCCTTATTATGTGATATATGTGAAAAACATGTTTCCTATGCTTTAAAAATAATTATTTTAATTACCCTTTATTACCATTCGATGCCGTGATTTGTGTGTTAAGTAGTTTCAGATCTTCTAAGGCAGGAATGACTTAAAGGATGGAAAGGAAACGTACAAAAATGGAAAGAAAGCACACAATGGAGTTTTTGAAGAAACTGGCAGTGACGCGAACGCATGGATGACGCGGCCGCATGCCTAGCGCGAAAAAGCAGTGATGCGAACACGTGACTGACGCGGACGTGCGCCTTAAGCAGAACACAGATGATGCGGATGCATGATCGAAGTGAACGCGTGATAAGGAAAACTCTAGATGACGCGACCGCGTGACCCACGCGAACGCGTGATAGATGCCACGCACCAAAAACTGCAGAAAAGGCCCCCAGCAATTTCTGAAACTCTTTTTGGCCCAGATCCAAGTCCAGAAAGCACAGATTAGAGGTTATAAAGTGGGGGAATGCATCCATTCATGAGGAGGCCTTCAATTATTTACTTTTCATAGTTTAGATGTAGTCTTTCGAGAGGGAGGTTCTCTCCTCTCTCTTTGGTTTTAGGATTAGGATTCCTCTTAAGGATTTAGAAATTCAACTCTTCATCAGGTTCAATATTCCTTTTACTTTATATTTCTCTTTTACTTTCAGATATTTTAATGCTATCCTTTAATTACTTATGTTGCCAGATTGGCTTATGAACTCTTTATGTTTAAATTAATTTTCTCTTATTAATGCAATTGAGGTATTTCAGATCATTAATTCTTATTTAGCTTTTTATGTTATTGGCTTTAATTGATTAACAGGAAGCTCTTGAGTTATCAACTATCCGTGATTGGTTGTTATGTCGGCTAAATTGACTGGTATTCCGCTAACTCTAGTCTTTCCTTAGGAGTTGGCTAGGACTTGGGAATCTAACTAATTAGTTCACTTGACTTTCCCTTGCTTTCATAACGGTTAACTAAGTGGGGTTAACTTCCATTCTCATAGGAGTAACTAGGATAGGACTTCCGAATTTTCATAGCTTGCCAAGAGTTTATTTTACAGTTATCTATTTATTTTATTTGTCATTTAAATTACTTGCTCCTTACCCTTTCAAAACTTTCAATTTACAAAACTCATAACCAATAATAAGAACACCTCCCTGCAGTTCCTTGAGAAGACGACCCGATGTTTAAATACTTCGGTTATCAATTTATTTAGGGGTTTGTTACTTGTGACAACCAAAACATTTATAAGAAAGGACTTTTGTTGGTTTAGAAGCTATACCTGCAACAAGGATTTATCTGCGAATTTCTAGACCACGCAAAAGTTCTCTCTTCAAACGTCCACCTCACACTGAAGAGGTCGGACGAGTTGAACGTCCACCTCACACCAAAGAGGTCGGACGAGTTGAACGTCCACTCCTGAGAGACAGGTTCATATGATAAATGGAGGATTTGCAGGAGGAGGGATCTCTAAATCATCTCGCAAAAGACACCTCAAAGAGGTATACTAAGGAAGGGAGAGAGGTTTGAATAGGACAACAGAGTGCAAATAAGCCATCCGAGATTTCAAAAATTCTTGGGGCAACCACCCATTCTTACCCGACCACGGGAAGGTGAAAAACTCATACTATACCTCGCAGTGGGAAGTCGGGCAATAGCCTCAGCACTAGTCAAAGAAGACGAAAATGGGCAATAACCCGTTTACTTCATCATCAAGGCTCTACAAGGGGCCGAACTAAACTATCAAAAGATAGAAAAGTTTGCCTACACCTTCATACTCACTTCTCGACGACTCCGCCTATACTTTCAAGCTCACACTATCAGAGTTTGGAACAACCAGCCCGTAAAAGGCATCCTACAGAAAACAAACTTAGCTGGAAGAATCCTACAATGGACAGTCGAGTTATCCTAATTCGATCTTCAATATGAAAGCTCGGACAACCATCAAATCATAGTATCTAGCCGACTTCATTACAGAGTACACTAACACCCCGGGAACTCCTACAAAATGGAATCTCTACATGGACGACTCTTCAAACAAAACCAGGAGTGGTGCAGGTGTAATTATAGAAAGCGATCAGGGAAGCCAAATCAAGCTAAATAACCAAGCTGAATACGAGGCACTACTGAAGGCTGGCTAAGAAGGTAGGAGCTTACCATGACCATTGATTCACAAGAAGTCACCTCACAAATAGAAGGGAGCAACCAAGCTAAAGATCCCACCATGAAAAAATACCTCGGGTAATTCAGGGGACCCTGGACAAAACCAGAGAACAGCTCGGACAAATTCGGGGGACCCTGGACAAAACCAGAAAATAGCTCGGACATTTCGGGGGATATGAGGTCCGACATATACCTCAGGAGCAGAATGCCCGAGCTGATGCACTTTCAAAACCAGCCAGCACCAACAGCTCGGACAATTTCGGGAATATGAAGTTCGACACATATCTCAGGAGCAGAATGCTCGAGCTGATGCATTTTTCAAAACTAGCCAACACCAAACTCGGGGGCAATAACAGAAGCCTCATCCAGGCTATATTACAAGACTACAACAAGTCGATCTCAATGGCGGTATAAGGGATGGTAATATTCAACTGACTGAAAAAGTAGTCATAAGCATAGAAAAATGGTCGTTCCCCTGGAGTCAAGGAAGGAAAACAAACCCTCTCCTCAGGGTCCGGCGACACCAACTCATAATTCTTCTCCTCATCCCTATCCCTACAAATTCTACGGAACCTCCTAAGTCACACACAGTACTCAGGGTCAGCCACAGTAACACACATTAAAACTATGGAATCCAGGCAATCAGACATGTCGTTCGGGATCTTAGTAGATATCTCAGCAATGTTTTTTCAAGAAGACATAGGTCAACTATGGGGTTACTACCAAACAACTCGGGCAAATAAGAAAACAACTCGGACAATAACAGCAAAACATCAAGTGACAGATATAGTAGTAAAAGGGAAACCCCATGACTCACACGAAAGTCTAGGGGCACCCTTTGGAGGCAACAACAGAGCAAAAACCCAAATACAAAGCTTTACATCAAAAGCATGCTAACTTCCATATTGCCTCACCAGAGGAGCTCATTAGTGTAACATCACCTTGGCCGTTTGCAAAGTGGGGACTCATCCTCCTCGGACTATTTTCCCAAGGATTGGGACAAGTCAAGTTCCTCATTGTAGGGGTGGATTACTTCACAAAATAGTTTGAGGCAGATCCCCTAGCTAATGCTACTGCTCAAAGAAGTCGAAAATTCTTGTACAAAAACATTGTTACAAGGTTTGGGGTTCCTTACTCCATCACCACAGACAATGGCACTCAATTTACGTACACAATTTTCAAGAAGTTGGTGGCTGACTTGAAAATAAAGCACCAATTCACATCCGTAGAACACCCACAAGCCGATGGACAAGCAGAAGCTGCCAACAAAGTCATACTAGCTGGGTTAAAACAAAGACTACAGGACGCAAAGGGAGCTTGGGTTGAAGAGCTCCCACAAGTCCTACGGGCATATCGGAAAACTCCATACTTCACCACGGGGGAATCACCCTTCCGATTGGCTTACGGAATGGAGGCAATGATCTCATTAGAGATCGAAGAAGGATCCCCTAGAATGATCCTCTACAATAAAGAGGTCAACTCCCAAATCCAAAAGGAAGAACTCGACCTACTTCCAGAAGTTCGAGAAAGAGCTCGGATTAGGGAGGAAGCATTAAAGCGTCAAATGGCCTCAAGATACAATCAGAAGGTAATCCAGCGAAGTTTCGCCAACAACGATCTCATCCTAATCCGAAATGACATCGTAACAGGTCGGTCAGGAGAAGGGAAGCTAGCAACCAACTGGAAAGGACCATTGGTGCACGAAATCATAATCACACTTTTGCAATTCCGCACAACTAACCAGCAAGTGCACTGGGTCGTCCAAGTAATACCTTACGTGAGTAAGGGTCGATCCCACGGAGATTGTCGGCTTGAAGCAAGCTATGGTTATCTTGTAATTCTTAGTTAGGATATCAGTAATGATTCTTAGTTTTAATTGTAAAAGGTAAAAGAACATGAAATAAGTACTTGTTATGCAGTAATGGAGAACAGGTTGAGGTTTTGGAGATGCTCTGTCCTCTAAATCTCTGCTTTCCTACTGTCTTCTTCTTCACGCACGCAAGGCTCCTTTAATGGCAAGCTGTATGTTGGTGGATCACCGTTGTCAATGGCTACCATCCGTCCTCTCAGTGAAAATGGTCCAAATGCGCTGTCACCGCACGGCTAATCATCTGTCGGTTCTCACTCATGTTGGAATAGGATCCATTGATCCTTTTGCGTCTGTCAGTACGCCCAACACCCACGAGTTTGAAGCTCGTCACAGTCATCCCATTCCAGATCCTACTCGGAATACCACAGACAAGGTTTAGACTTTTCGGATCTCAGAAATACTGCCAATTGATTCTAGCTTATACCACGAAGACTCTGAGTGTCACGGTTCATCACATTCACCATGTTGAAGCACGAGTGACTATCTTAGAATAGAAACAAGCGTGATTGAATGGAAAACAGTAGTAATTGCATTAATCCATTGAAACACAGCAGAGCTCCTCACCCCCAACCATGGGGTTTAGAGACTCATGCCGTAGAAGATACAAATTCAGAAATAAAATGTCATGAGATACAAAATGAATCTCTAAAAGTGGTTTTTATAATGAACTAGTGACCTAGGGTTACAAAAAATGAGTAAGCTAGAGTAGTTAGTGTAGAAATCCACTTTCAGGGCCACTTGGTGTGTGCTTGGGCTGAGCATTGAAGCTTTCAGATGTAGAGACTTTTCTTGGAGTTAAACGCCAGCTTTTGTGCCAGTTTGGGCGTTTAACTCCAGCTTTTATGCCAGTTCTGGCGTTTAACGCCAGAATAGGGTAGAAAATGGGCGTTTAAACGCCAGTTTGTTTTATAAAAACTCGGGCAAAGTATGGACTATTAAATATTTCTGGAAAGCCCAGGATGTCTACTTTCCAACGCAATTGAGAGCGCGCCAATTGGGCTTCTGTAGCTCCAGAAAATCCATTTCGAGTGCAGGGAGGTCAGAATCCAACAGCATCTGCAGTCCTTTTTCAGCCTCTAAATCAGATTTTTGCTTAGGTTCCTCAATTTCAGCCAGAAAATACCTGAAATTACAGAAAAACACACAAACTCATTGTAAAGTCCAGAAATGTGATTTTTAAATAAAAACTAATAAAAATATGATAAAAAATAATTAAAATATACTAAAAACATACTAAAAGCAATGCCAAAAAGTGTATAAATTATCCACTCATCACAACACCAAACTTAAATTGTTACTTGTCTCCAAGCAACTAAAAACAAAATAGGATAAAAAGAAGAGAATATACTATAGATCCCACAATATCAATGAAGCTTAGTTCAAATTAGATGAGCGGGGCTAGTAGCTTTTTGTTTCTGAATAGTTTTGGCATCTCACTTTTTCCTTTGAAGTTCAGAATGATTGGCATTTATAGGGACTCAGAATTCAGATAGTGTTATTGATTCTCCTAGTACAGTATGTTGATTCTTGAACACAGTTACTTTATGAGTTTTGGCCGTGGCCCTAAGCACTTTGTTTTTCAGTATTATCACCGGATACATAAATGCCACAGACACATAACTGGGTGAACCTTTTTAGATTGTGACTTAGCTTTGCTAAAGTCCCCAATTAGAGGTGTCCAGAGTTCTTGAGCACACTCTTTTTGCTTTAGATCACGACTTTAACTACTTAGTCTCAAGCTTTTCACTTGGACCTTCATGCCACAAGCACATGGTTAGGGACAGCTTGATTTAGCCGCTTAGGCCAGGATTTATTCCTTTGAGCCCTCCTATCCACTGATGCTCAAAGCCTTGGATCATTTTTATTTTACCCTTGCCTTTTGGTTTAAAGGGCTATTGGCTTTTTTTGCTTGCTTTTTCTTTTATTATATATATTTTTTTCGCAAGCTTTTCACTGCTTTTTCTTGCTTCAAGAATCAATTTTATGATTTTTCAGATTATCAATAACATTTCTCCTTTTCCATCATTCTTTCAAGAGCCAACAATTTTAACATTCATAAACAACAAATTCAAAAATATACATTGTTCAAGCATTCATTCAGAAAAATAAAAAGTATTGCCACCATATCAAAATAATTAATCTAATTTCAAGATAAAATCTGAAATTCATGTACTTCTTGTTCTTTTGTAATTAAGCACATTTTTCATTTAAGAGAGGTGAAGGATTTATGAGACATTCATAACTTTAAGGCGTAGACTCTAATTTTTATTTATTATTTAATAGAAATAATATAAAATAGGCATAGAAGCAGACAAATAGTAATAAAAGAAAGGAAATTAAAGACATAAAGACAAATGACTTTAGTACTAATACTCATGTACTCTTAAAATGGATAAAAGGTTATCACAGAGTTAGGACTCAACAACCTGCATTGGGGGAGGCGAGTACTCCTTCAAGTTGTGGGACGCCTGTCTCTTCAAGGGAGAGCTTTTGGCGCTTTAGCTCCTGTAGCTCACACCCTTGCTTCTCCTATTCCTTAAGCAGCTTGCAAAGCATGCTATTTTTGATTTTGTTGTTCTTCCTTAAGTTGATCCATAGCTTCTTGCAGCTTGGTGACAGATGCTTCTAGGCGGGTCCAATAGTCAATTTGAGGGATCTTTGGGAGGAACTCCTGCGCCCTCCGTTTGATGGAGTTATCTTGCACTTGTTGTCCTTCCATTGACTTCTTGGTGATTGGGTGCTCGACTGGGATGAACTCATCTACTCCCATATTCACCCCAGCATCTTTACACAGCAGAGAGATCAAGCTTGAGTAAGCCAATTTGGCTTCAGTGGAGTTCTTATTTGTAATTGTGTAAATCTCACAAGAAATCAGATGATGAATCTCCACTTCGTTTCCCAGCATAATACAATGAATCATCACTGCTTTTTTGACAGTGACCTCAGAGCGGTTGCTAGTGGGTAGTATAGAACGTCCAATGAAGTCCAACCAGCCCCTTGCGACTGGTTTGAGATCTGCTCTCTTGAGTTGGTTTGGGACACCTTTTGAGTTGGTTATTCACTTAGTTCCAGGGAGGCATATGTCCTCTAGAACTTGGTCCAACCCCTTATCTACTCTCACCATTCCCCTATTAAAGGATTCTGGATCATCTTGTAGTTGAGGCAGTTTGAAGACCTCTCTTATTTTGTCTAGGTGGAAGTAAATAATCCTTCTTTTGACCATAGTTCGAAAGGTATGAAAGGCAGTTCCAGTTATTCTCTGCTTATCTGTTAGCCACAGATTTGAGTAGAATTCCTGAACCATGTTTCTTCCCACCTTTGTCTCAGGATTAGCTAGAATTTCCCAGCCTCTGTTTCGAATCTGTTCTTAGATCTCCAGGTATTCGTCTTCTTTCAGATCAAATTTAACTTCCCAGATCACTGACCTCAGACCCATTATTTTGTGGTAATGGTCTACATGTTCTTTGGTTAAGAACTCTCTTGATTCCAAAGACTCTTTGGAGTATTCTCTTTCTTGCCTCTTGAATTGGTTTGTTTTCCCTTAGGAGCCATGATCTTAATGAGTCCTGGCTCGGTGATCACAGAAAAACACACCAAACTTAGAGGTTTGCTTACCCTCAAGCAAAAGAAAGGAAATGAGAGAGATAGGAGGAGAGTCAAGTTCGAATGGTGGAGAGATGCGGATGGGCGAATGTGTATTTATAAGTGGAGGGAAGGGATTTCGAAAATTTGAAAAAGATATGATATAAAGATATGATTGGTGAAAAAAAAAATAAAATCATGATATGAAAAAGATGAGATTTTTAAAAAGGAAAAGATATAAAGGAGTTAAATCTGAAAATTTGTTGATGCATCTAAGAATTAAAAGATAATATGATTAGTTGGAAAAGATTTAGGAAGAAATTGAGAAGATAATTGAGTTTTTGAAGAAGATTTGGAAAGGATTTGAAAGAAAATTGAAAAGGAATTTAGAAAATTATTGAATTTTTTTGTAACTTGTTTATGCAGAAAATTATGAATCAAAACATGAAAGTTTGAAAAATTTTGAAGTGGAAAACAAAATCTTCTCCCCCTGCCTTTCTGGCGTTAAACGCACAGAATAGTATCCATTCTGGCGTTTAACGCCCATATATTGGCCATTGTGGGCGTTTAACGCCCAGCCAGGTACCCTGGCTGGCGTTAAACGCCAGGAATCTTTTGTCACTGGGCATTTTCTGAACACCCAGGATACTGTAATTTTGGCGTTAAACGCCCAGAATGGTATCCTTTCTGGTGTTTAACGCCCAAAATACCCCTTACTGGTGCTTTCTTGCCAGTGAGCTCATTTTCTCTGCTTTTTGCACTGAATCCTTCTGTAACTTTGTGAATTCCTACAATTTGATGATTAGTCTCGAAGACAATTTATATCAAACTCCTATAAATATTAATTAAAAAGGCAAATAACTTGCTAATGGCTGGGTTGCCTCCCAGCAAGCGCTTCTTTATTGTCTTTAGCTGGACCTTGACTTAGCTTTATTCTAGTCTCAGTTTTGAGCATTCTTGCTCAAAATTGCTTTCAAGATAATGTTTGATTCTCTGTCCATTAACAATGAACTTTTTGTCAGAGTCAATATCCTGAAGCTCAACATATCCAAATGGTGACACACTTGTAATCACATATGATCCCCTCCACCGGGATTTTAATTTTCCGGGGAATAATCTGAGCCTAGAGTTAAACAACAGAACCTTTTGTCCTGGTTCAAAGACTCTAGATGACAGTTTCTTGTCATGCTACCTTTTTTCTTTTTCCTTATAAATTTTTGCATTTTCAAAAGCATTGAGTCTGAATTCCTCTAGCTCATTCAGCTGGAGCAATCTTTTCTCTCCAGCTAACTTAGCATCCAGGTTTAGGAATCTGGTTGCCCAGTAGGCCTTATGTTCCAGTTCCACGGGCAGATGACAGGCCTTGCCATACACCACCTGGTATAGAGAGGTTCCTATAGGAGTCTTGAATGCTGTTTTGTATGCCCACAGAGCATCATCCAAGCTTTTTCCCCAATCCTTTCTACGGGCAATTACAGTCTATTCCAAGATTATTTTTAGTTCTCTATTAGAGACTTTAGCCTGCCCATTTGTCTGTGAATGATATAGAGTTGTTACTTTGTGGCTAATTCCATATTGGACCATAGCAGAGTAAAGCTGTTTATTGCAGAAATGAGTGCCCCCATCACTGATTAGTACTCTAGGGATAGCAAACCTACTGAAGATATGTTTCTGGAGGAACTTCAGCACTATCTTAGTATCATTAGTGGGTGTTACAATGGCTTCTACCCATTTAGATACGTAGTCTACTGCCACCAGAATGTAAGTGTTTGAGTATGATGGTGGGAAAGGACCCATGAAGTTAATACCCCATACATCAAACAACTCAATTTCTAAGATCCCTTGTTGAGGCATGGCATAACCATGAGGCAAGTTTCCATCTCTTTGGCAACTGTCACAATTACGTACAAACTCTCAGGCATCTCTATAGAGAGTAGGCCAGTAGATGCCACATTGGAGGACCTTAGTGGCTGTTCGCTGACCTCCGAAATGTCCTCCATATTGTGATCCATGGCAATGCCATAGGATCTTCTGTGCCTCTTCACTAGGCACGCATCTGCGGATCATTCCGTCTGCACATCTCTTGAAGAGATATGGTTCATCCCACAAGTAGTACTTTGCATTAGAAATTAGTTTTTTCGTTTGCTGCTTGCTGTACTCCTTGGGTATGAATCTCACAGCTTTATAATTTACAATGTCTGCAAACCATGGTGCTTCCTGAATGGAAAATAGTTGCTCATCCGAAAAGGTCTCGGAGATCTCAGTAGGAGGGAGGGACGCCCCTGCTACTGGTTCTATCCGGGACAGGTGATCAGCTACCTGGTTCTCTGTCCCTTTTATGTCTCTTATTTCTATATCAAACTCTTGCAGAAGCAGCACCCATCTTATGAGCCTGGGTTTTGAATCCTGCTTTGTGAGTAGATATTTAAGAGTAGCATAGTCAGTATACACAATCACTTTTGATCCTACTAAATAGGATCTAAACTTGTCAATGGAATAAACCACTACAAGCAGCTCTTTCTCTGTGGTTGTGTAATTCTTCTGTGCATCATTTAGAATGCGGCTTGCATAGTAAATGACGTGCAGAAGCTTGTTGTGCCTCTGTCCTAATACTACACCAATAGCATGGTTACTGGCATCACACGTTAATTCAAATGGTAATTTCCAGTCTGGTGCAGAAATGACTGGTGCTGTGACCAGCTTAGCTTTCAGAGTTTCAAACGCCTGCAGACACTCTCTATCAAAGATAAATGGCATGTCAGCAGCTAGCAGATTGCTCAGAAGTTTTGCAATTTTCGAGAAATCCTTTATAAACCTCCTGTAGAATCCTGCATGCCCCAGAAAGCTTCTAATTGCCTTAACATTGGCAGGTGGTGGTAATTTTTCAATTACCTCCACTTTAGCTTGATCCACCTGTATTCCCTTGTTTGAAATTTTATGCCCAAGGACAATTCCTTCAGTCACCATAAAGTGGCATTTTTCCCAGTTTAAAACCAGGTTGGTCTCTTGACATCTTTTCAGAACAAGTGCTAAATGGTCAAGACAGGAGTTGAATGAGTCTCCAAATACTGAAAAGTCATCCATGAAGACTTCCAAAAATTTCTCTACCATATCAGAGAAGATAGAGAGCATGCACCTCTGAAAGGTTGCAGGTGCATTGCACAGACCAAAAGGCATCCTTTTGTAGGCAAATACTCCAGAAGGGCATGTGAATGCTATTTTCTCTTGGTCCTAAGGATCCACTGTGATTTGGTTGTAACCTGAATAGCCATCCAAAAAGTAGTAATATTCATGACCTGCTAGTCTCTCTAGCATCTGGTATATGAATGGTAAAGGAAAGTGATCCTTCCTGGTGGCTGTATTGAGCCTTCTGTAATTAATACACATACGCCACCATGTAACTGTTCTTGTAGGAACCAGTTCATTCTTTTCATTATGAACCACTGTCATGCCTCCCTTCTTGGGGACAACTTGGACATGGCTCACCCAGGGGCTATCAAAAATAGGATAAATGATCCCAGCCTCCATTAACTTGGTGACCTCTTTCTGCACTACCTCCGTTATGGTTGGGTTTAGCCACCTCTATGGTTGAACCACTGGCTTAGCATCATCCTCCAATAGGATCTTGTGCATGCATCTTGCTGGGCTAATGCCCTTAAGATCTCTTATGGACCACCCAAGAGCTGTCTTGTGTGTCCTTAGCACTTGAATTAGTGCTTTCTCTTCTTGTGAATTTAAAGCAGAGCTTATGATCACTGGAAAAGTGTCACTTTCTCCCAGAAATGCATATTTCAGGGATGGTGGTAGTGTTTTGAGCTCGGGTTTAGGAGGCTTATCCTCTTCCTGAGGAATTCTCAACGGCTCTTTTATTTCCTCTGGCTCCTGCAGATCAGGCTGAACATCTTTAAAGATGTCCTCTAGCTCTGATTCGAGGCTCTCAGTCATATTGATCTCTTCTACCAAAGAGTCAATAATATCAGCGCTCATGCAGTCATTTGATGTGTCTGGATGCTGCATTGCTTTGACAGCATTTAACTTGAACTCATCCTCATTGACTCTCAGGGTCACTTTCCCTTTTTGTACATCAATAAGAGTTCGTCCAGTTGCTAGGAAAGGTCTTCCTAGAATGAGAGTTGCATACTTGTGCTCGTCCATTTCCAGCACTACAAAGTCAGTGGGAAAGGCAAATGGCCCAACCTTGACAATCTTGTCCTCAATTATGCCTGATGGATATTTATTGGAGCCATCAGCAAGTTGGAGGCATATTCGGGTTGGTTTGACTTCTTCAGTCAAACCAAGCTTTCTGATAGTGGATGCAGGTATTAGGTTGATACTTGCCCCAAGATCACATAGAGCTATCTTGGTACAAGCACCCTCTAATGTGCATGGTATCATAAAGCTTCCGGGATCTTTAAGCTTATCTGGTAAGCCTTTCAGAATGATTGCATTGCATTCTTTAGTGAGGAAAAATTTTTCAGTTTCTCTCCAATCCTTCTTATGACTTAAGATCTCTTTCATGAACTTAGCATAAGAGGGTATTTGCTCAAGTGCCTCTGCAAACGGGATCTTTATTTCAAGAGTCCTGAGGTAGTCTGCAAAGCGGGCAAATTGTTTATCCTGTTTCGCTTGGCAGAGTTTCTAAGGATAAGGCATCTTGGCTTTGTATTCCTCAACCTTAGTTGCTACAGGTTTATTTCCTATAGAGGTAGGTTGAGAAGCCTTCTTAGGAGGGTTACAATCAGCACTTATAGGTGTCTGATCCCTCACTGGCGATTGAACACCAGGAGTATAGGTTGGATGGGCATTTAACGCAAATTTTCCACCCTTTTTTGGTGTTTGAACGCCAGAACTGGGCAAGGAATGGGAGTTTAACACCAACTTTTCTCCCTTTTCTGGCGTTTGAACGCCAGAAGTGGGTATCCACTGGACGTTTGACGCCAATTTTTCACCCTTTTCTGGCGTTTGAACACCAGAATTATTCCTCTCTGGGCTCTTGTTGTCCTCAGAGGGATTTTGGACAGTGGTTTGGTCATCCTCTATCAATTGTTTCTTTCTTGGCTTTCTGCTACTTTGAGCTGAATTATTCAATGTCTTCCCGCTCCTTAGATGAACAGCTTAGCATTCTTCCGTTATCTGTTTAGATAGTTGCTGTCTTGTCTGAGTCAACTGTGCTTTCATATTCTTGTTAGCATTTTTAGTGTCTTGGAGTATCTCTTTGAATTCTGCTAATTATTTTGTCATAATGAGCAATTGCTGATTAAGTTCAACAATTTGTTCTTGAGGATTAGGATCAGTAGTTACTGCCCTAGCCTCTTCTTTTATGGAGGACTGACTGCTTGAGTACAGATGTTGATTTCTAGCAACCGTATCTATGAGTTCCTGAGCCTCTTCAATCATCTTTCTCATGTGTATAGATCCACCAACTTAGTGGTCTAGAGACATCTGGGCTCTTTCTGTAAGCCCGTAATAGAAGATGTCTAGCTGCACCCACTCTGAAAATATTTCAGAGGGACATTTCCTTAGCATCCCTCTGTACCTCTCTCAGGTATTATAAAGGGATTCATGATCCTCTTGTTTAAAGCCTTGGATGTCCAGCCTTAGCTGTGTCATCCTTTTTGGAGGGTAAAATTGATTCAGAAATTTGTCTGATAACTGTTTCCATGTTTTTATGCTTGCTGTGGGTTGGTTATTTAACCATCTCTTAGCTTGATCTTTTACAGCAAATGAAAACAGCAATAATCTGTAGACATCCTGATCCACTTTTTTATCACGTAATGTGTCAGCAATTTATAACAACTATGCCAGAAACTCAGTAGGTTCTTCCTGTGGAAAACCAGAATACTGGCAATTTTGCTGCACCATGATAATGAGCTGAGGATTTAGCTCAAAACTGCTTGCTTTGATGGGAGGTATACAGATGCTACTCCCATATGCAGCTGTAATGGGGTTAGCATATGACCCCAGAGTCCTTCTGGACTGTTCATTTCCACTTATGTCCATGATGGAGAAAAGGGAATTGATATGAATTACAAATAAATTATATTTTTTATTTTTATTTTATTTAATTAAAGGCAACCAAATAAAAAGAAAGAAATAAAATAAAATAATTGGAAAATAAAATATATGTTTCGAAAATTAAGAGAAAAAGTAAAATAAATAAAAAGATAAATACATAATTCGAATGCTAAAATGGCTAATTAATTAAAAAGATTTGAAAAAGATATGATTTTAAAATTTTAAAGATTGAAACTTTCTTAACAAGGAAACACCAAACTTAAAATTTTTCAATCGAAATAGTAAAATAGGACAAGAATTTCGAAAATTATGTCTAAAAGGAAAAAAGATTTTGAAAAATTTTATAAAAAATTTTCAAATTTTGAAAATTGAAATTTGAAATAAGATAAAAGATAAGATTTTGAAAAAGATATGAATTTTGAAATTGAAAACTAAGATAAGATAAAAATTTTAAAGTAAAAATCTGAATTTTTAAAGGGAATTTTCGAAAATTCAATAAAAAAAGAGAAAAGATATTTTTGAATTTAATGAGGAATGAGAAAAATAATAAAATGACACCAAACTTAAAATTTTTAGATCAAAACAAAGAAAATAAAAAAAAACATTGAATGTCAAGATGAACACCAAGAACACTTCGAAGGTCAAGATGAACACCAAGAACAAATTTTGAAAATTTTTAAGAAAATAAAGACACCAAACTTAAAAATTTTTATACTTTGGACACTAATAATTCGAAAAATTGAAAGAGAAGTAAAAACATGCTATTGACACCAAACTTAAAATATAAAACTAAACTCAAATAAAAGACTCAAATTTAGTGACTCTAAACCAACAAAAATAAAGTATTCCTAATCTAAGCAACAAAATAAACCGCCAGTTGTCCATACTCGAACAATCCCTGGCAATGGCACCAAAAACTTGGTGCACGAAATCACAATCACACTTTTGCAATTCCGCACAACTAACCAGCAAGTGCACTGGGTCGTCCAAGTAATACCTTACGTGAGTAAGGGTTGATCCCACGGAGATTGTCGGCTTGAAGCAAGCTATGGTTATCTTGTAATTCTTAGTCAGGATATCAGTAATGATCCTTAGTTTTAATTGTAAAAGGTAAAAGAACATTAAATAAATACTTAGTTTTGGAGATGCTCTGTCCTCTGAATCTCTGCTTTCCTACTGTCTTCTTCTTCACGCACGCAAGGCTCCTTCCATGGCAAGCTGTATGTTGGTGGATCACCATTGTCAATAGCTACCATCCATCCTCTCAGTGAAAATGGTCCAAATGCGCTGTCACCGCACGGCTAATCATCTGTCGGTTGTCACTCATATTGGAATAGGATCCATTGATCCTTTTGCGTCTGTCACTATGCCTAACACCCGCGAGTTTGAAGCTCGCCACAGTCATCCCATCCCAGATCCTACTCAGAATACCACAGACAAGGTTTAGACTTTTCGGATATCAGGAACACTGCCAATTGATTCTAGCTTATACCACGAAGACTCTGATCTAAACCAGGAGGCTAAGAGATACACACTCAATCGAAGATAGAACAGAGGTGGTTGTCAGGCACACGTTCATATGTTGAGAATGCTGATGAGTGTCATGGATCATCACATTCACCATGTTGACGCACGAGTGACTATCTTAGAATAGAAACAAGCGTGATTGAATGGAAAACAATATTAATTGCATTAATCCATTGAAACACAGTAGAGCTCCTCACCCCCAACCATGGGGTTTAGAGACTCATGCCGTAGAAGATACAAATTCATAAATAAAATGTCATGAGGTACAAAATGAATCTCTAAAAGTGGTTTTTATAATGAACTAGTGACCTAGGGTTACAGAAAATGAGTAAGCTAGAGTAGTTAGTGTAGAAATCCACTTCCGGGGCCCTCTTGGTGTGTGATTGGGCTGAGCATTGAAGCTTTAACATATAGAGACTTTTCTTGGAGTTAAATGCCAGCTTTTGTGCCAGTTTGGGCGTTTAACTCCAGCTTTTATGCCAGTTCTGGCGTTTAACACCAGAATAGGGTAGAAAGTGGGCGTTTAAACGCCAGTTTGCGTTATCAAAACTCGGGCAAAGTATGGACTATTATATATTGTTTGAAAGCCCAGGATGTCTACATTCCAAAGCAATTGAGAGCGCACCAATTGGGCTTCTGTAGCTCCAGAAAATCCATTTCGAGTGCAGGGAGGTCAGAATCTAACAGCATCTGCAGTCCTTTTTCAGCCTCTGAATCAGATTTTTGCTCAGGTCCCTCAATTTTAGCCAGAAAATACCTGAAATTACAGAAAAATACACAAACTCATAGTAAAGTCTAAAAATGTGATTTTTAAATAAAAATTAAAAAATATGATAAAAAATAATTAAAATATACTAAAAACATAATAAAAACAATGCCAAAAAGCGTATAAATTATCCACTCATCAACCATACTAAGTGTTCAGAGCTACTGGGGAAAGGTCACCACAAAGTGTCTGACCTCAAAGGGTGAGAGTTACCAAGGTCATGGCATGCCTGCAATCTAAGAAGGGCGCCAGGCCGAGATCTAAAAGATTGCCCGACCTAGAAGGGTAAGCACTAACGTGCACACACTCTTATTCATATCTTACTTTTATTATATAAAGTTTGCAGATTCCCCAAAAAGTTTCCTACCAAATGCATTAATCTGAGCGCAAAAATTCACTGCCTGATCACGACAAGGTCGGCGGGGTGAAAACCAAATTCACCGCCCGATCATGATAAAAGTCGGCAAAGATGAAAATAGAATTCATCGCCCAATTTCGACAAGGTCAGCAAAAAAGTGAAAGCAAAATTCATCGCCCGATTACAAAGCTACAGATCGGCAGAAAGTAAAAATCAAATTCACTGCTCGATCACGATAAAGACCAACAAAGATGAAAACCAGATTCATCAAAAGGTCGACCAAACAAGGATCAAACTCAATTTCTACAAAATCGGCAAAGATGAAAAGCGGCAAAAACAGAATAATGCAAGAAGTTATCGAAAGTGATCCATAGAAAGGACTTGACGAGGTCTTAATAAAAATGGGTTGCTAAAAAAAACTTAAAGACAGGCCGATGTAAAGAAGTCGGACCAGTCGACCACAATAACCAAAGTTATAAAAAGTAAATCCTTGGAAAGAGGCCTGGCCAGCCCTAATAAAGAGGATTACTAGAAATAACTTAGAAGGGACCGACATGATGAAGTCAGCCCAAAAAAATCACAAAGTTATAAAAGTAATCCATAAAAGAGACCTGACAAGGGTCCAAATGAAATGGATTACTAAAGAAATAACTTAGAAGGGATCGACATAATAAAGTCGGCCTGACAAAACTACAAAAGTTATAAAAAGTAATCCCTAAAAAGAACCTGACAAAGGTCCAAATAAAGTGGATTACTAGAAATAACTTAGAAGAGACCGGCAAGAAGAAATCGGACCAACGAAAGCTACAGCTTGGATCGACAAGAGAAGTCGGACCAACGAAAGCTAAAGAAGGATCGACAAGAGAAGTCAGACCAACAAAAAACGTGCGCTAAAAGGGACATAGCTCCGCCCAAAAAGCCACGGCTCCACGACAAGGCTATCAAAATTGTTCAGACCAAACTAAAAAGGTTCTACCAAGAACACTAAAAAGTTGTCGGACAAGTTAGCCCCAAAAGTCATCAAAAAAGATATAATCAAAAAGAGGTCGGACGGAAAAAGTACCAACATTCTATAAACATCTCACAAAGGCCAAGGCTAGCTTTCAAGACCAAAGCTAGAAGTGCTTCGCTGAAAAGTATGAAGTCTTGAAAAAAAGACACTACTTAAAAAACCAAAAGCACGGCCTCAAAGACGGAGCTAAAAAGTCATCCAAACAAAAAGGTTCCCCATCGAAACACTACCTAAAAAGTTGTTGGATTATGACTAAAAAGCCCGAGCAGTGAAGACAAACAAGTCAGAAGAAGGCTGAAAAGACCTCTCAACAAAGGGCAATACCAGACTCGCACAAAGGAGAAACTACTCAAGATCGACCAAAGTCAGGATGCTTGAGCACGACTTCCTCAAAGAGATCGAAGCTCTGAAAGCACGATCTCACGGAAAGGTCCGAACTCAAGCAGAGGCAAAGTCGTATAGGTCGATGTCAGCTAAGAACAGGGGCCAGTACATTTCCCAAAAAAGAACAAGCCAAAAGGTTGGAAAACAACTTAAAGCTCAAATGTGCTTAGTTAAAAGGGATACAACTCTGCTCAAAGAAGGCACAATCTCAAACAGGGCTACGAACGTCATCCGAGACTAAAAAAGGTTCTATATAAAAAACACTAAAAAGTCATTGGACAAGTCACTAAAAGCCCGAATATCAAGCCGGAAGGATAACTTTGCCAAAGCAAAAGGTTGTCAACACAAACTTAAAGCAATGCGTGATCCAGAAGGTAAGGGTAGAAAACCCACACTACCACTCAAAAGAGGTCGGACTGGGAAGTACCAAACCTCTAGAAAACCTACAAGGATTGCAAAGCAATGAAGAAATAAGCCAGACAGATGCTTGAGAACGACTCCCTCAAAGGGATCGAAGCTAAGAAGCACGACCTCACAAGGAAGATCGAAGCTCAAGCAGGGGCACTGTTCATACATCGGTTCGAGCTATAAAGGACCGGGTTGGCCGACCTCTTAGAAGGTTGGCCCATATCTGACCTCTTAGAAGGTTGGCCCATGTCTGACCTCTTAGAAGGTTGGCCCATGACCGACCTCTTGGAAGGTTGGCTCATTACCGACCTCTTCACAAAGAGCTCGGCTAAATCGCCATAAGAGGCCCAAACAGGCCCAAACAAAGGAACACACCCCAAATCTAAAGGCAGCCAAAGCCCAGAAAGATAAAGGCAGTTCCCCTTACAGATAAGATGACTTCACTCAAAGATAAGATAAGATAACTATCTTATCTCTAGAAAGGTCACTCCACACCATTATAAATACATTGGAGCACCCAGGTATAACTCATACTCTGATTCTACAAAATACCTATTCAATACCATTGCTAACTTAAGCATCGGAGTCCCTTGCAGGTACCCCCATCCTTCGGTGACGAAGGATCAGCAGCATAGCCAGTTCAACAAGTCGGACACGACAGCCTCGGCCACCACCTACCGGCCGGACACATCATCTCTGACCAGCACAGAAGATCTCGTTCGAGATCGACCTACAGTTTCAGGTAACCCTCAAAATAGGTATCGACCTCTCCACACTTAAAGATTGCACCGTCCTCGGTGCATGCTGAGATGTGCAGGTGGACGGGCTGCTACAACTGATGCTTTTCTCTAGAGATTGTGCAGATGGACTTGTCTGTTGCCCTATATAGTAGTTTCTCTTTCTCTTTCTCGGTGACTATCCTGAAAGAAGAGGAAAAAGAAGAAAAGTAACCCAGAAATAAAGATAAGAAAATAAATAAAGTATGGGTGGGTTAATAATGCCAAATAATAAGGGTCTCAATTATATGGTAGCTACAACATGCAAGTGAGAAAACAGTATAAGCAAATGGCATATCAATTAAATTCATGTCAATGCAAAAAGAGTACAATTATCATAAAAGATTAGCATTGACTTAAATAATATTACCCAATCGGAACAGAACAAGTCATGAAGTACTAGGATAATGTAAGAAAAGATGCAACAGTTGAAGAAAAAAATTTAACACCAATGGAAAAAATAATAAATTTAGAAAAGAAAATAAAAAATATGCACAAAATTAAAATGCAATGAAGAAAAATTTGCAAATAAATTAAGTAAAATATAATGAAAGTGAAGAAGGATGAGAAGTTAAAGAGATGAAGAAGTAGAAAGGGATAAAGGAGAAAGAGAGAAGGAGGGAAGATAGAAGAAAAGAGAAAGGAATGAAAAACGGGATATGACGCGCGCGCGCAGGGAACGCGTGGGCGTGAAAACTGCATTAACCATGTGACGCGTATGCGTCGCCAACGCATACGCGTGGGTGGTCTGAAAGTGAAAGGACACGCACGCATCAGGGATGTGTACGCGTGGGTGATTTTGTGCCTCTAGCACAGTACCAGCCCTAGACCATCACAACTCTATGTTCAGTACGCTTTTACGCCGATTTTCATGCCCACGCGTACGCGTCGCTGACGCTTACGCGTGGGTTGAACTTTTTGCAGGAGACGTGTACGCATGGGGTGGCTTGTGCGCCACGCACCCCTCCCGCGCGTCTCTCGTTCAACCCTCTGTTCATTAGCGCATATACATGCGACGCGTGCGCGTCGTAGACGCTTTCGCGTCGATCACCCTTTTTTCTTTTTTTTTTATATTTATTATGCAGTATGCAGAATGCAAAATGCAGATGCTGATGCAGACATTATGAATGAACACTAAGAAAAATAGAATAAAATAAAACTAGGAATAAAACAAAACAAAATAAAACTAAGACTGAAAAAGAACGATCATGCCATGGTGGGTTGTCTCCCACCTAGCACTTTTAATTAAAGTCCTTAAGTTGGAAATTTGGTGAGCTCCTTGTCATGGTGGCTTGTGCTTGAACTCATCTTGAAACTGCAACCAATGCTTGGACTTCCAATAAGCTCTGTCTATTCCATGTAAATTTCCCAAACCTTGATGGAGTTCTTCACAAGCTTTGACTCCCAAAGTTGATCTTCTTGTATGCCGGGATCCCAAATCTTGATTCTACACCCGTTTTCAAGTTGATCATCATGGTTCCGTCTGGGTGGCAAGCACTCTGAATTCTTTACGGAGTACCAAACTCTTCTTTTAGATCTAACCAAATTATCACCAGTTGAGCCCTTACATCTAGCTCTTGAAATATTAACCTTGATGAGCCTTGATTTGCAACTCCAACCACTAAACATTCTTCTCTTACGCTTAATTCCACAAAGATTCCTAAGTTGACCATCCGTTTCTAGAATACCATACTCAAATGGGACAGTAAAGCGAATAGAGATAAGCTTTACCCACTCAAGTGAATGAGTAGATGGCATCCTAGGTAGAGAAGTCTCCGACATTCTTGACAAAGCGTACTTAACTCCCGTCCATCCTTTTCTAAGGATTTTCACTTCCACATCATTCTCAGACTCAATCAGAGAAGAGTCTTCATATTCAAGGAGTTCATTTGCGGATGTAGATTTATCACTAGGAGGACTTAATGCATGATCCTCATCACCAAGGGAACTTACTTTTTGATCTATCCCATCCAAGTCTTCATAAGGAATATGCCATGGAGGTTGTGCACTGGCCTTCTTGACATCAATTTCAATCTTATTGGAGGAGTACTCTACAATTCTAGATTCCCATGGGGGTTCAGCATCTCCTAAATCTTCAACCACTTCTTCCTATGCAACTATTATGGCTTCTTCCACTTGTTTCAATACAAAGCCATGTTCCTCATTGTCCACTGGAGTTTCTAGTGTCTCCTTCACGCTACTCTCTTCTTTTGATTCTCTACATGTAGCCATGGGAGTACTTTGAGTGCTCAGATGTTGGGAAGCTAATTGATTTACTACCTTGGTCAAGGTAATCACAAATTCTAGTACTCCCCGTTCCATCTCTCTTTTCCCTTGAAGAAGAACACCAAGAGTGTCATGCATTGAAGGTTGAGGTGGATATGAGGGCTCATTACTTGGGAGGAAAGGTTCATGATAAGAGGGTGGTTCATCATAATAAGAATGTTGTGGTTCATCACTCTCCATCTTTTCCACTTGTTGCACAACACACTTCAATTCTTTGTTCTCAAGTTGAGATTCTTTAGCCATGAAAGCTTCGGGTGCTATTCGGTTTATCGCTCGGTCCAATTGACGCAGGGTTACTTGAAATTGATCCACTATTTCTTTGAGACGATCCCTTGACTCTTGTTCTGCTTGGATATCATAAGTAGGACCATAAGGCTCTTGGATTGATGGATATGGATGTGGTGTATATGGAGGTGGTGGTTCTTGGGAGTAATTGGGTTGGAATTGGGGTAGATCTATGTATGGCTCATATGGTTCATAGGGTGGTTGATATGGTAGATAAGGGTTAGGATCATGTGATGGTGTTTGGTACTAGGGGGCTTGTGAGTATGGTGGTCTAGGGTTGTGTTGAGGAGGTGGTTCATAAGCATATGGTGGGACTTGTTGGTAACTACAAGGGGGTCCACCATATTCATCATCTTGATATGCACTCTAGAATGACTCTTGACCATAGTAATTTGGTGGAGGTTGGTTGTCATGAAAAGGTCCACCATAACTATTGTCTTGGTATGCATCATATAATGGTTGTTGGTTATTGCGCATTGGAGGGGGTTGTTGCCAAGTGGGTTGATCAAATCCTTGTGGCTCCTCCCATCTTTGATTCTTCCAATCTTAATGCCTATTTTCATTATATTTTCCATTCCTTACAATAACATTGGAACAAAACTTGAAACCAGAGGGGTGAGAATTCATAGTAGTTAAAGAAAATAAAAACTAATAAAAATTAATGAAAATAAACTCCTAAAACAAGAAACACTAACAAAGAAACGAAAAAGCAAATATTTACAATAACCAATAATAAGGCACACGTTTGCAATTCCCCGGCAACGGCGCCATTTTGACGAAACGGATTTTCTGTCGGTAAAGAAATTCACAAATAAATTCTCGTTGCTAGTATAGTTTCTAAACCAACAAAGAATCCTTTCGTACAAAAATTGTGGTTGTCACTTAAGCAAACCCAATAAAATTTATAACCGAAGTATTTAAACCTCGGGTCGTCTCTCAAGGAATTGCAGGGAAGTATGATTTATTAATAGTTATGGAAAAAGGTATATTTTTGGATTTTTGAAATAGGGAACAAGGAAATAAATTAACAATAAAGTAAATTAATTATCATGAACACCCTTGCAAGGTATAAGAACTGGAAATCCCATCCTAGTTATCCTTATCAGGTGTGATGAGAATTGTTTATTGCTCCCACTTAGTTAACCCTTACTAAATAAAAGAAAGTCAAGTGGACTAATCAATTTGATTCCTCAAGTCCTAGTCAACTCCTATGGAAAGACTAGCTTTAGAGGGATCCAAATCAATCAGCAAATTCCAATTTTCAATCAACAGCTGAGTTTGATAACTCAGGTGTCACAATTTACTCAACCAAAGCAAAGGGGGAAAATCTAAATTAAATTGGAAGCATCAATAACATGAATTTGAAGAAAGCAATCTTAAATCTGAAATACCTCAATGTGTATTAAATAAGAAAATCAATCCTAACATGGAGTTCATAAACCAATATTAACAAACTAAAATAATAGAAAAAATAAAAGTAGAAGATAAATTAAAGTAAAGGAACATTGAACCTGAAATGAAGAAGAAGTAGACCTAACCTTTAAGAGGAATCCTAATCCTAAATCCTCTCTCTCTAGAAACTACATCTAAAACCTAACATTGTGAATATGAAAGTTGTATCATGAATGAAATGATTCCCCCACTTTATAGCCTCTAATCTGTGTTTTCTAGGTCGAAAACTGAGTCAAAAACAGCCCAGAAATTGCCCCCAGCAATTTCTGATACGTCCAGCACGCGGAAAAGTCACGCATATGCGTTGTCCACGTGTGAGCGTGGATTAGATTTATGCTAGGTTACACGTGCACGTGATCCACGCGTGTGCGCTTCAAGGCAGCCATAGCAAATTATATATCATTGCGAAGCCCCAGATGGTAGCTTTTCAACGCAACTAGTCATTTGGACCTCTGTAGCTCAAGTTATGACCGTTTGAGTGCGAAGAGGTCAGGGCTGATAGCTTTGCAGTTCCTTCAGTTTCTTGTATTCCTTCCACTTTTGCATGCTTCCTTTCCATCCTCTAAGCCATCCCTGCCCTGTAATCTTTGAAAACACTTAACACACATATCAAGGCATCAAATGGTAATAAGAGATGATTAAAATACACAAATTAAAGACTCTAGGAAGCAAGTTTTCAACCATAGAACAAAACTAGGAAGGAATTGTAAAATCATGCAAATCATATGAATAAGTGTGCAAGGACTTGATAAAAGCCACTCAATTGAGCACAGGATAAACCATAAAATTCACAAATAAATTCCCCGGCAATGGCGCCATTTTGACGAAACGGATTTTCTGTCGGTAAAAAAATTCACAAATAAATTCTCGTTGCTAGTATAGTTTCTAAACCAACAGAGAATCCTTTCGACAAAAGTTTGGTTGTCACAAGTAACAAAACCCAATAAAATTTATAACCAAAGTATTTAAACATCGGGTCGTCTCTTAAGGAATTGCAGGGAAGTATGATTTATTATTGGTTATGAGAAAAAGTGTATTTTTGGGTTTTTGAAAGGTTGAACAAGGAAATTAAATAGCAGGAAAGTAAATTAATAACTAGAAAAACTCTTGGCAGGGTATGAGAACTGGAAATCCCATCCTAGTTATCCTTATCAGGTGTGATGAGAATTATTTATTGCTCCCACTTAGTAACCCTTACTAAATAAAGGAAAGTCAAGTGGACTAATCAACTTGATTCCTCAAGTCCTAGACAACTCTTATGGAAAGACTAGCTTTAGAGGGATCCAAATCAATCAGCAAATTTCAATTTTCAATCAACAGCTGAGTTTGACAACTCAAGTGTCACCAATTACTCAACCAAAGCCAAAAGGGAAAAATCCAAATTATTTATATCATAAATAAAAGAAAGCAATCATAAATTTGAAATACCTCAAATTGCATTAAATAAAGAAATCAAATCAAACATGAGAATCCATAAATCAAATTGGGAAAATAAACAAACTAAAGTCATAGAGTAAATAAAAGTAGAAGAGAAACTAAATTAAGGGAACATTGAACCTGGAATGAAGAATTACACCTAACCTAAGAGAAATCCTAATCCTAAAACCTAAGAGAGAGGAGAGAGCCTCTCTCTCTAGAAACTACATCTAAAACCTAAAAATTGTGAATATGAAAAGTTGTATTCATGAATGAATTGATTCCCATACTTTATAGCCTCTAATATGTGTTTTCTGGGCCAAAAACAGCCCAGAAATTGCCCCCAGCGACTTCTGATACGTCCATCACGTGGCAAAGTCACGCGTACGCGTCGTCCATGCGTGAGCGTGGATTGAATTTTCGCCAGGTCACGCGTGCGCGTGATCCACGCGTGCGCATCGCCTATCTTCGGGGCAGCTATAGCAAATTATATATCGTTGCGAAGCCCCGGATGTTAGCTTTCTAACCAAACTGGAAATAGGAAACATGTTTTCAATCATAGCCCAAGATTAGGAAGGAAAATGTAAAACCATGCAATTAGTATGAATAAGTGTGCAAAGACTTGATACAAACCACTCAATTGAGCACAAGATAAACCATAAAATAGTAGTTTATCAATCTCCCCACACTTAAACGTTAGCATGTACTCATGCTAAGCTCAAGAGAAGCTATAAGAGTGAAAAGGAATGGTAAGACTTATGAAATGCAACCTATCTATATGAATGCAACTATATGCTAAGATGTTTCTATTTACTTGGTCAAAAGTAAACAAGTGCTCCAAGACAAACATGAATCAAATTTCACTAATTCAAATCATACAATAGAAGACAAGTAAACTTGTAAGAAGATAGTTCATGAAAGCAGGGAACATAGAATCAAGCTTTGAACCCTCACTGGTAATGTATATGCACTCTAATCGTTCAAGTGTCTAGGGCTAATCACTCTATTCTTCTCTAGTCATGCTTTCTAAAAATTTATTCTTCATCTAACCAATCAACGAATATTTAGTATACCAATGCACACACTTAATATTTAATATCTAAAAATTTGTTCTTAATCGACCTCTGATGAGCGGATAATTTATACGCTTTTTGGCATTGTTTTTAGTATATTTTTAGTAGAATCTAGTTACTTTTAGGGATGTTTTCATTAGTTTTTATGTTAAATTCACATTTCTGGAATTTACTATGAGTTTGTGTGTTTTTCTGTGATTTCAGGTATTTTCTAGCTGAAATTGAGGGACTTGAGCAAAAATCAGATTCAGAGGTTGAAGAAGGACTGTTGATGCTGTTGGATTCTGACCTCCCTGCACTCAAAGTAGATTTTCTGGAGCTACAGAAATCAAAATGGCGCGCTTCCAATTGCGTTAGAAATTAGACATCCAGGGCTTTCCAACAATGTATAATAGTCCATACTTTGGCCGATTTTAAACGACGTAAAAGGGCCTTGAACGCCAGTTCTATGCTGTTGTCTAAAGTTAAACGCTAGAAACACGTCACAAACCAGAGTTGAACGCCAGAAACACGTTACAACCTGGCGTTCAACTCCAGAAAGAGCCTCTGCACGTGTAACATTCAAGCTCAGCCCAAGCACACACCAAGTGGGCCCCGGAAGTGGATTTATGCATCAATTACTTACTTCTGTAAACCCTAGTAACTAGTTTAGTATAAATAGGACTTTTTACTATTGTATTAGACATCTTATGATCTTCGGATCATCTTTGATCACGTTTTGGGGGCTGGCATCTTGGCCATGCCTGAACCTTTCACTTATGTATTTTCAACGGTAGAGTTTCTACACTCCATAGATTAAGGTGTGGAGCTATGCTATTCCTCAAAGATTAATGCAAAGTACTACTGTTTTTCTATTCAATTCAACTTATTCCGCTTCTAAGATATTCATTCGCACTTCAACCTGAATGTGATGAACGTGACAATCATCATCATTTCCCCAGGAACGCGTGCCTGACAACCACTTCCGTTCCACCTTAGATTGAATGAGTATCTCTTGGATCTCTTAATCAGAATCTTCGTGGTATAAGCTAGATTAATGGCGGCATTCATGAGAGTCCGGAAAGTCTAAACCTTGTTTGGGGTATTCCGAGTAGGACTCTGGGATTGAATGACTGTGACGAACTTCAAACTCGCGAGTGCTGGGCGTAGTGACTGACGCAAAAGGAGGGTGAATCCTATTCCAGTATGATCGAGAACCTCAAATGATTAGCCGTGCTGTGACAGAGCATTTGGACCATTTTCATAAGAGGATGGGATGCAGCCATTGACAAGGGTGATGCCTCCAGACGATTAGCCATGCAGTGACAGCGCATCGGACCATTTTTTCCAGAGAGGATAAAAAGTAGCCATTGACAACGGTGATGTCCTTACATAAAGCCAGCCATGGAAAGGAGTAAGATTGATTGGATGAAGACAGCAGGAAAGTAGAGGTTCAGAGGAACGAATGCATCTCTATGCGCTTATCTGAAATTCTAACCAATGAATTACATAAGTATTTCTATCCTTATTTTCTATTTATTATTAATATTCGAAAACTCCATAACTATTTGGTATCCGCCTGACTAAAATTTACAAGGTGACCATAGCTTGCTTCAAGCCGACAATCTCCGTGGGATCGACCCTTACTCACGTAAGGTTTATTACTTGGACGACCTAGTGCACTTGCTGGTTAGTTGTATCAAAGTTGTGAATGAAAAACGATTTATTAAGACGTGCGTACAGAGTTTCTGGCACCGTTGCCTGAGATCACAATTTCGTGCACCAAGTTTTTGGCGCCGTTGCCGGGGATTGTTCGAGTTTGAACAACTGACGGTTCATCTTGTTGCTCAGATTAGGTAATTTTCTTTTTGTTTTATTTTCAAAAATTTTTCAAAAACCTTTCAAAAATTTCTTTTCTGTTTTCGAAAAAAAATGTTTTCAAAAATATATTTTTCTTCAGAATTTTTAAGAATGAATTCTAGTGTTTCATGAAGCATGTTGAAGCTTGACTGGCTGTAAAGCCATGTCTAATCCTTTTGGATAGGGGCTTCCAGCCATCAGCATAGAGGCAAGTTAATTTGATAAGTAATGAGCAGTATATTCTGATGTTACATGCTAAAGCTTGACTGGCTATTAAGCCATGTCTAACCCTCAGATTGGAGCTTTAGACTAACATGGCAAGATTCTTGGAATTCATATTAAAAATTTTGGAATCCTTTTTTTTCTTTTTCATATAATTTTCGAAAAACCAAAAAAATTAGAAAATCATAAAAAAATCAAAAATATTTTGTGTTTCTTGTTTGAGTCTTGAGTCAGAATTTAAAGTTTGGTGTCAATTGCATGTTCATCTTGCATTTTTCGAAAAATTCATGCATTCATAGTGTTCTTCATGATCTTCAAGTTGTTTTTGGTAAGTCTTCTTGTTTGATCTTGATGTTTTCTTGTTTGGCATCTTTTCTTGTTTCTCATATGCATTTTTGTATCCATAGAGTCTAAACGTGAAAGATTTCTAAGTTTGGTGTCTTGCATGTTTTCTTTGCATATAAAAATTTTCAAAAATAAGTCTTGATGTTCATCTTGATCTTCAAAGTGTTCTTGGTGCTCATCTTGACATTCATAGTGTTCTTGCATGCATTCCTTGTTTTGATCCAAAAAGAAAAGAGAAAAACATGAAAATGATGTTTTAATTTTTTCTCTCTCATCATTAAAAATTCAAAAATAAAAAAAATATCTTCCACTTTTTCTCTCTTAAAATTTCGAAAATTAGATTTGACTTTTTCAAAAATTTTTAAAATCTAGTTGTTTTTATGAGTCAAATCAAATTTTCAATTAAAAAAATCTTATCTTTTTCAAACTCTTTTTCAAAAATCAAATCTTTTTCATTTTTCTTATCTATTTTCGAAAATCCCAAAAATATTTTTCAAAAATATTTTTCTTAATTTTACATCATAATTTCGAAAATGACATCATCAATTAATGTTTTCATTCAAAAATTTTAAGTTTGTTACTTGCTTGTTAAGAAAGATTCAAACTTTGAGTTCTAGAATCATATCTTGTGATTTCTTGTGAATCAAGTCATTAATTGTGATTTTAAAAATCAAATCTTTTTCAAAACTAATTTCAATCATATCTTTTCAAAATATCTCTTTATCTTATCTTTTTCAAAATTTGATTTTAAAATATCTTTTCTAACTTCTTATCTTCTTATCTTTTCAAAATTGATTTTCAAATTTGTTTCAACTAACTAACTAACTTTTTGTTTGTTTCTTATCTTTTTCAAAACTACCTAACTAACCCCTCTCTCTCTAATTTTCGAAAATATCTTCTCTCTTTTTCAAAATTTCTTTTTAATTAATTAATTATTTTAATTTTTGATTTTAATTTTCGAAAAAAATTTACTAACTTTTTTCAAAAACTATTTTCGAAAATCACTAACTCTTTTTCAAAAATTATTTTCAAAAATTATCTCTCTCTCTCTTATCTCCTTCTATTTATTTATTCATCTACTAACACTTCATCTCACCCAAATTCGAACCCCCTCTTCCATCTGTGTTCGAATTTTTTCTTCTTCTTTTCTTCTACTCACATAGGGACCTCTATACTGTGGTAAAAAGGACCCCTATTATTATTATTTTTCTGTCCTTCTTTTTCATATGAGCAGGAGCAAGGACAAGAACATTCTTGTTGAAGCAGATCCAGAACCTGAAAGGACTCTGAAGAGGAAACTAAGAGAAGCTAAATTACAACAATCCAGCAAGCACCTTTCAGAAATTTTCAAACAAGAAGAGGAGATGGCAGCCGAAAATAATAATAATGCAAGGAGGATGCTTGGTGACTTTACTACACCTAATTCCAATTTACATGGAAGAAGCATCTCCATTCCTGCCATTGGAGCAAACAATTTTGAGCTTAAACCTCAATTAGTCTCTCTGATGCAGCAGAACTGCAAGTTTCATGGACTTCCATCTGAAGATCCTTTTCAGTTCTTAACTGAATTCTTGCAGATATGTGATACTGTTAAGACTAATGGAGTAGATCCTGAAGTCTACAGGCTCATGCTTTTTCCTTTTGCTGTAAGAGACAGAGCTAGAGTATGGTTGGACTCTCAACCTAAGGATAGCTTGAACTCTTGGGATAAGTTGGTCAAGGCTTTCTTAGCCAAGTTCTTTCCTCCTCAAAAGCTGAGTAAGCTTAGAGTGGATGTTCAGACCTTCAGACAGAAAGAAGGTGAATCCCTCTATGAAGCTTGGGAGAGATACAAGGACTGACCAAAAAGTGTCCTTCTGACATGCTTTCAGAATGGACCATCCTGGATATATTTGATGAGCGGATATTTTATACGCTTTTTGGGGTTAATTTCATATAGTTTTTAGTATATTCTAGTTAGTTTTTCGTTTATTTCCATTAGTTTTTAGGAAAAATTCATATTTCTGGACTTTACTATGAGTTGTGTGTTTTTCTGTAATTTCAGGTATTTTTCTGGCTGAAATTGAGGGAGCTGAGCAAAAATCTGATTCAGGCTGAAAAAGGACTGCTGATGCTGTTGGATTCTGACCTCCCTGCACTCAAAGTAGATATTCTGGAGTTACAAAACTCAAAACGGCGCGCTTCTAATTGCTTTGGAAAGTAGACATCCAGGGCTTTCCAGCAATATATAATAGTTCATACTTTACTCAAGGATAGACGATGTAAACTAGCGTTCAACGCCAGTTTTCTACCCAATTCTGGCGTCCAGCGCCAGAAAAGGATTAAAAGTTGGAGTTCAACGCCAGAAATGGATCCAAACCTGGCGTTAAACGCCCAAAATAGCCTTATGCACGTGAATTGCTTAAGCCTCAGCCCCAGCACACACTAAGTGGGCCCCAGAAGTGGATCTCTGCACCATCCATCATAGTCTACTCATTTTTTGTAAACCTAGGCTACTAGTTTAGTATTTAAACAACTTTTAGAGACTTATTTTGTATCTCATGACATTTCAGATATACATTTTGTACTCTTTGACGGCATGAGTCTCTAAACTCCATTGTTGGGGGTGAGGAGCTCTGCTGTGTCTTGATGAATTAATGCAAGTATTTCTGTTTTCTATTCAAACATACGTATTCCTATCTAAGATATCCATTCGCGCCTAACTATGGAGAAGGTGATGATCAGTGACACTCATCACCTTCCTCAATCCATGAACGTGTGTCTGACAACCACCTCCGTTCTACATCAGATTGAATGAATATCTCTTAGATTCCTTAATCAGGATCTCCATGGTATAAGCTAGATTGATGGCGGCATTCATGAGAATCCGGAAAGTCTAAACCTTGTCTGTGGTATTCCGAGTAGGATTCAGGGATTGAATGACTGTGACGAGCTTCAAACTCGCGAGTGTTGGGCGTAGTGACAGACGCAAAAGGAGGGTGAATCCTATTCCAGCATGATCGGGAACCTCAGATGATTAGTCGTGCTGTGACAGAGTATTTGGACCATTTTCACAAGAGGAGGGGATGTAACCATTGACAACGGTGATGCCCCAACACACAGCTTGCCATAGAAAGACGTGCGTACGTGAATCAGAGAACAGAGGAAAGCAGAGATTCAGAAGACAAAGCATCTCCAAAACTCCAACATATTCTCCATTACTGCATAACAAGTAACTTTTAACCCATGCTCTCTTGTTCATTCGCAATTCAACTGATAAATATAATTGACTTCCTGACAAAGAATTGCAAGATAACCATAGATTGCTTCAAACCAATAATCTCCGTGGGATTCGACCCTTACTCACGTAAGGTATTACTTGGACGACCCAGTGCACTTGCTGGTTAGTGGTACGAGTTGTGAAAAGTGTGATTCACAATTCGTGCACCAAGTTTTTGGCGCTGTTGCCAGGGATTGTTCGTGTTTGGACAACTAACGGTTTATTTTGTTGCTTAGATTAGGAAAAATTTCTTTTTTTTGTTTAGAGTCTCTTATTATTGTCGTGTTAAAATTTTAGAATCCTTATTTTCTTTTTAAAATATTTTTCAAAAATAATTTCTCTATTAAATCCTGTGCCAAACTTTAAGTTTGGTGTTTTCTTGTTGATTTTTTTGTGTTTTTCAAAAATTTTAGTTTGGTTTTCTAAAAATTTTAAGTTTGGTGTTCTTCCTTCATGTTCTTGTGTTCTTGTGAGTCTTCAAAGTGTTCGTGAGTTTTCCTTGTGTCTTGATCTTAAAATTTTTAAGTTTGGTGTTCCTTGGTGTTTTTTCTCCAAAAATTTTCGAAAACAAGGAGCATTAGATCTAAAAATTTTAAATCTTGTGCTATCTTATTGTTTTTCTCTCTCTTCTTAAAATTCAAAAATATCTTTTCTCTCTATTTTAAAGCATCTTTTTCGAAATCCATTTTTAAAATTTAGATTTTTATTTCAAAATTTAAAACCTTTTTCAAAAATCATCATATCCTTTTCAAAATCTCTTAACCACTTTCTCTCTCCTCACTTTTTCGAAAATCTTTCACTCATTTTTATTTATTTTATTTTGATTTATTTTGATTTCGAAATAAATAAATAAATAAATAAGTAAAAATAATTTTTATATCATCTCCCTTTCTCCATCATGGACCTAAGCGGAAATGAACAGTCCAGGAGGACTCTGGGGTCATATTCTAACCCCTCTACTGCTTCATATGGGAGTAGTATCTGCATACCCTCCATTGGAGTCAGTAGCTTTGAGTTGAATCCTCAGCTCATTATCATGGTGCAGCAAAGTTACCAGTATTTCGGTCTTCCACAGGAAGAACCTACAGAGTTTTTGGCACAGTTTCTACAGATTGCTGACACAGTACATGATAAAGAAATAGATTAGGATGTCTACAGACTATTACTGTTTCCATTTGCTGTAAAAGATCAAGCTAAGAGGTGGTTGAATAACCAACCTAAGGCCAGCATAAGGACGTGGAAACAGCTGACAGAAAAATTCCTGAATCAATACTTTCCCCCAAAACGGATGACACAGCTAAGGCTGGACATCCAAGGCTTTAAACAAGGAGATAATGAATCTCTTTATGATGCCTGGGAGAGATACAGAGAGATGCTACAAAAATGCCCCTCTGAAATGTTTTCAGAGTAGGTTCAGTTAGACATCTTCTATTATGGGCTTGCAGAAGGAGCTCAGATGTCTCTTGATTACTCAGCTGGTGGATCTATCCACATGAGAAAGATAATTGAAGAGGCTCAAGAGCTCATTGATACAGTTGCCAAGAATCAGCATCTGTACCTAAGCAGTGACCCTTCCATGAAAGAAGAGGTTAAGACAGCAACTGCTGAACTCAGTCCTGTAAAACAAGCTACTGAATTCAATCAGCAGTTGGACTTTCTAACAAGGCAGCTAGCCGAATTTAAAGATAGGCTGCAAGAGACAAGAATGGCAAATATACATATGGAAGAATAGTTTAGGCAAACAAAGCAATAACTATCAAGACAAATAACAGAAGAATGCCAAGCAGTTCAATTAAGAAGTGGGAAAACATTAAATAACCCACCTCAAGGCAGCAAAAAGCCAAGAAATGAGCAAACCACCCAAGATTCACCTGAGGACAGAAAGAGCCCAGGGAAAAATAATTCTGGCACTAAAACGCCAGAAAATTGGTGGAAGGCTGGCGCTGAACGCTCAGAAAATGGCCAAAACTGGCGTTCAACGCCAGAAATAAAGCAGGATTGGCGTTCAACGCCAGAAATGGGCAAGGATCTGGCGTTGAATGCCCAAAATGGGCAGGATCTGGCGCTGAACGCCCAAAATGGGCATAATTCTAGCGTTCAGACGCCAGGAACAGACAAGGAGTTGGCATCTAACGTCACTCCAGTTTCTAACTTTGGCACTCAATTGCCAGTGAGGGATCAGACACACACAAATGCTGATAACAACCCCTCTAAAAAGGCTTCTTCAACCACTTCTGTAGGCAGTAAATCTACAGCAACTAAGGTTGAAGAATATAAAGCCAAGATAACTTATCCTCAAAAACTCCGGAAAGAGGAGCAGGATAAGCAATTTGCTCGCTTTACAGATTATCTCAGGACTCTTGAAATAAAGATTCCATTTGCAGAAGCACTTGAGCAAATACCTTCTTATGCCAAGTTCATGAAAGAGATCTTGAGCCATAAAAAGGATTGGAGAGAAACAGAAAGAGTTCTCCTCACTGAAGAATGCAGTGCAGTCATTCTGAAGAGCTTTCCTGAAAAGCTTAAAGACCCTGGGAGTTTTCTGATACCATGCGTATTAGAAGGTAATTGCACCAAGACAGCTTTATGCGATCTTGGGGCAAGCATCAACCTAATACCTGCATCCACTATCAGAAAGCTTGGCTTAACTGAAGAAGTTAAACCAACCCGGATATGTCTCTAACTTGCTGGTGGTTCCACTAAATACCCATCAGGCGTGATTGAAGACATGATTGTCAGAGTTGGGCCATTCGCCTTTTCCACTGACTTTGTTGTGCTGGAAATGGAGGAGCACAAGAGTGCTACTCTCATTCTAGGAAGACCCTTCCTAGCAACTGGACGATCCCTCATTGACGTCCAACAGAGCAAAATAACCCTGAGAGTCAATGATGATGAATTCAAGTTGAACGCTGTCAAAGCCTTGCAGCATCCAGACACATCAAAAGACTGCATGAAAGTTGATCTTATTGACTATTTGGTAGAAGAGATCAACATGGCTGAGAGTCTTGAATCAGAGTTGGAAAACATCTTTAAAGATGTTCAGCCTGATTTAGAGGATTCAGAGGACATGAAAGAGCCTCTGAAATTTCTTCTGGAAGAGGAAAAACATCCTAAACCCGAGCTCAAGCCATTACCACCATCCTTGAAATATGCATGACAGCTCTTGGGTGGTCCATAGGTGACCTTAACGGCATAAGCCCAGCTAGATGCATGCACCAAATCTTATTGGAGGATAATGCCAAACTAGTGGTTCAACCACAGAGGCGGCTAAATCCAGCCATGAAAGAAGTGGTTCAGAAAGAGGTCACCAAATTACTAGAGGCTGGGATTATTTATCCTATTTCTGATAGCCCCTGGGTGAGCCCTGTCCAAGTCGTCCCAAAAAAGGGAGGCATGACAGTGATTCATAATGAAAAAAATGAACTGGTTCCTACAAGAACAGTTACAGGGTGGCGCATGTGTATTGACTACAGAAGGCTCAATACAGCCACCAGAAAGGATCATTTTCCTTTACCATTCATAGACCATATGCTAGAAAGACTGGAAGGTCATGAGTATTACTGCTTTTTGGATGGCTACTCAGGCTATAACCAGATTGCAGTGGATCTCCAGGATCAAGAGAAAACAGCATTCACATGTCCATCTGGAGTGTTTGCTTATAGAAGGATGCCATTTGGGCTGTGTAATGCGCCTGCAACCTTCCAGAGATGCATGCTCTCTATTTTCTCTGATATGGTGGAAAAATTTCTGGAAGTCTTCATGGATGACTTCTCAGTATATGGAGACTCATTCAGCTCCTGTCTTGATCACCTGAAACTTGTTCTGAAAAGATGCCAAGAGACCAACCTAGTTTTAAACTGGGAAAAATGTCACTTTATGGTGACTGAGGGGATTGTCCTTGGGCATAAAATCTCAAACAAGAGAATAGAGGTGGATCAAGCAAAAATAGAGGTAATTGAAAAATTACCACCACCTGCCAATGTTAAGGCAATCAGAAGCTTTCTGGGGCATGCAGGATTCTATAGAAGGTTTATAAAGGATTTTTCAAAAATCGCAAAACCTCTAAGTAATCTGCTGGCTGCTAACATGCCATTTGTGTTTGACACAGAGTGCCTGCAGGCGTTTGAAACGCTGAAAGCTAAGCTGGTCACAGCATCAGTCATTTCTGCACCAGACTGGACATTACCATTTGAGCTAATGTGTGATGCCAGTGATCACGCCATTGGTGCAGTACTGGGACAGAGGCATGACAAGCTTCTGCATATCATTTGTTATGCTAGTCGCGTTTTAAATGATGCCCAGAAAAATTACACAACCACAGAAAAAGAATTACTTGCAGTGGTTTATGCCATTGACAAGTTTAGATCATACTTAGTAGGATCAAAAGTGATTGTGTATACTGACCATGCTGCTCTTAAATATCTACTCACAAAGCAGGATTCAAAACCCAGGCTCATCAGATGAGTGTTGCTTCTGCAAGAGTTTGATATAGAAATAAGAGACAGAAAAGGGACAGAGAACCAAGTGGCTGATCATCTGTCCCAGATAGAGCCAGTAGAAGGGACGCCCCTCCCCTCTCTTGAGATCTCTGAGACTTTTCCGGATGAGCATTTATTTTCCATTCAGGAAACACCATGGTTTGCCGATATTGCAAACTATAAAGCTGCAAGGTTCATACCCAAGGAGTACAACAGGATACAAAAGAAGAAATTAATTACTGATGCAAAGTACTACTTGTGGGATGAACCCTATCTCTTTAAGAGATGTGCAGACGGAATAATCCGTAGGTGTGTGCCTAGAGAAGAAGCACAGAGGATCCTATGGCATTGCCATGGATCTCAATATGGAGGCCATTTCGGAGGTGAGCGAACAGCCACCAAGGTCCTCCAATGTGGCTTCTATTGGCCCACACTCTATAAAGATTCCCGAGAGTTTGTACGTAACTGTGACAGTTGCCAAAGAGCTGGTAATCTGCCTCATGGTTACGCCATGCCTCAACAAGGAATCTTGGAGATTGAGTTGTTTGACGTATGGAGAATTGACTTCATGGGACCTTTCCCACCATCATACTCAAACACTTATATTCTAGTGGCAGTTGATTATGTATCAAAATGGGTTGAGGCCATTGCCACACCCACCAATGATACTAAAACGGTGCTGAAGTTCCTTCAGAAACATATCTTTAGCAGGTTCGGTGTCCCTAGAGTACTAATCAGTGATGGGGGCACTCACTTCTGCAATAAACAGCTTTACTCTACCATGGTTCGGTATGGAATTCGCCATAAGGTAGCTACTCCATATAATCCACAAACTAATGGGCAAGCTGAAGTCTCTAACAGAGAATTAAAGAGAATCCTAGAATGGACAGTAAATACCCGTAGAAAGGATTGGGCACGGAGCTTGGATGATGCTCTGTGGGCTTACAGAACAGCATTCAAGACCCCTATAGGGACCTCTCCATACCAACTGGTCTATGGTAAGGCATGTCACCTGCCCGTGGAACTGGAACATAAAGCCTACTGGGCAACCAGATTCCTAAACTTTGATGCCAAATTAGCTAGAGAAAAAAGATTGCTCCAGCTAAATGAGCTAGAGGAATTCAGATTCACTTCTTTCGAAAATGCCAAGCTTTGTAAAGAAAAATAAAAAAAGTGGCATGACAGAAAGCTTTCATCGAGAATCTTTGAACCAGGACAAAAGGTTCTGTTGTTTAACTCTAGGCTCAGGCTATTCCCCAGGAAACTGAAGTCCCGGTGGAGGGGACCATATGTGATTACAAGTGTATCACCATATGGTTATGTGGAGCTTCAAGATATTGACTCTGACAAGAAGTTCATTGTTAATGGACAGAGAATCAAGCACTATCTTGAAGGAAATGTTGAGCAAGAGTGCTCAAGGCTGAAGCTAGATTAAAAGCTCAACAAGGTCCAGCTAAGGACATTAAAGAAGCGCTTGTTGGGAGGCAACCCAATTTTTATTTATTTTCATGGTTTTTCATGTTTTATTAGGTTCATGATCATGTGGAGTCACAAAATAAATATTAAAAATTGAAAACGGAATCAAAAACAGCAGAAGAAAAATCACACCCTGGAGGAGGATCTCACTGGCATTTAAACGCCAGTAAGAAGCATCTGGCTGGCGTTCAACGCCAGAACAGAGCATGGTTCTGGCACTGAATGCCGAAAATGGGCAGCATCTGGGCGTTTAAACGCCAGAATTGCACCCTGGAGAAGAGCTGGCGCTGAACGCCCAGAACAAGCATGGTTCTCGCGTTCAACGCCAGAAATGGGCAACAAATGGGCGTTCAACACCCAGAAGAAGCAACAATCTGGCGCTGAACGCCCAGAGTTGTGTGCAAGGGCATTTTGCATGCCTAAATTGGTGCAGGGATGTAAATGCCTTGACACCTCAAGATCTGTAGACCTCACAGGATCATTTCAAGATCTGTGGACCCCACAGGATCCCCACCTTCCCTCTTCATAATCCTAGTTTTTTTCCACATCTTCTTCTTCATCTATTCCTTCTTCTTTTGCTCGAGGGCGAGCAACATTCTAAGTTTGGTGTGGTAAAACAATTATGTGAAGGATCTATAGCTCAGTGGTAGAACATGTGGCTGCAAATCAAGAGATCCCTGAGATACCTCAGGGGATGCACTTCCCTCCACATAATTATTGGAAGCAACTGAGGATGGATATACCAAAAATCACTAGGAATCAAGCCACAAAGGCAAGGAAGAGACATAAAAGATCTCAAGAACATCATTGGTTCCTCAAGAAGCAAATGCCATCATCACTAAGGTGGACTCGTTCCTTGTTCTTACTTTCTCTGTTTTTTGTTTTCTCTATGTTAAGTGCTTATCTATGTTTGTGTCTTCATTACATGATCATTAGTAGTAATTAGTGTCTATTTTGATTTTATCTCCAATTAAGTTATAGTCTATTTTTCTCATCATCAGCAAACATGAATAAAATAGTAGATCTTTTGAATAAGAGGCAATAAAATTTTGAATTTTTTGATAAGAGAAATTCTAATTAGTTACATGTGGTGGCAATGCTTTCTGTCTTCTGAATGAATGCTTGAACAGTGCATATGTCTTTTGAATTTGTTGTTTAAGACTGTTAAATATGTTGGCTCTTGAAAGAATGATGAACATGAGACCTGTTATTGACAATCTGAAAAATCAAAAAAATGATTCTTGAAGCAAGAAAAAGCAGCAAAGAACAAGGCTTGCAGAAAAAAAAAAGAAAAAAAGCAAGCAGAAAAAGCCAATAACCCTTAAAACCAAAAGGCAAGGGTAATAAAAAGGATCCCAAGGCTATGAGCATCAGTGGATAGGCGGGCCTAAGGGAATAAAATCCTGGCCTAAGCGGCTAAACCAAGCTGTCCCTAACCATGTGCTTGTGGCGTGAAGGTGTCAAGTGAAAACTTGAGACTGAGCGGTTAAAGTCAAGGTCCAAAGCAAAAAGAAGAGTGTGCTTAAGAACTCTGGACACCTCTAATTGGGGACTTTAGCAAAGCTGAGTCACAATCTAAAAGGTTCACCCAATTATGTGTCTGTGGCATTTATGTATTCGGTGGTAATACTGGAAAACAAAGTGCTTAGGGCCACGGCCAAGACTCATGAAATAGCTGTGTTCAAGAATCATCATACTGAAATAGGAGAATCAATAACACTATCAGAATTCTAAGTTCCCAGAGATGCCAATCACTCTGAGCTTCAATGGATAAAGTGAGATGCCAAAACTGTTCGGAAGCAAAAAGCTACTAGTCCCGCTCATCTAATTAGAATCTGAGCTTCACTCGAAAACTCTGAGATATTATTGCTTCTCAACCTATTAGTCTTCTATTTTATTTGTCTAGTTGCTTGAGGACAAGCAACAGTTTAAGTTTGGTGTTGTGATGAGCGGATATTTTATACGTTTTTTGGGGTTAATTTCATATAGTTTTTAGTATATTCTAGTTAGTTTTTAATTTATTTCCATTAGTTTTTAGGAAAAATTCATATTTCTGGACTTTACTATGAGTTGTGTGTTTTTCTGTAATTTCAGGTATTTTTAAGGCTGAAATTGAGGGAGCTGAGCAAAAATCTGATTCAGGCTGAAAAAGGACTGCTGATGCTGTTAGATTCTGACCTCCCTGCACTCAAAGTGGATTTTCTGGAGCTACAAAACTCAAAACGGCGCGCTTCTAATTGCGTTGGAAAGTAGACATCCAGGGCTTTCCAGCAATATATAATAGTCCATACTTTTCTCAAGGATAGATGACGTAAACTGGCGTTCAACGCCAGTTCTCTGCCCAATTCTGGCATCCAGCGCCAGAAAAGGATTAAAAGTTGGAGTTCAACGCCAGAAATGGATCCAAACCTGGCGTTGAACGCCCAAAATATCCTTATGCACGTGAATTGCTTAAGCCTCAGCCCCAGCACACACCATGTGGGCCCCAGAAGTGGATCTCTGCACCATCCATCATAGTCTACTCATTTTTTGTAAACCTAGGCTACTAGTTTAGTATTTAAACAACTTTTAGAGACTTATTTTGTATCTCATGACATTTCAGATCTACATTTTGTACTCTTTGACGACATGAGTCTCTAAACTCCATTGTTGGGGGGTGAGGAGCTCTGCTGTGTCTCGATGAATTAATGCAAGTATTTCTGTTTTCTATTCAAACATACGTATTCCTATCTAAGATATCCATTCGCGCCTAACTATGGAGAAGGTGATGATCAGTGACACTCATCACCTTCCTCAATCCATGAACGTGTGTCTGACAACCACCTCCGTTCTACATCAGATTGAATGAATATCTCTTAGATTCCTTAATCAGGATCTCCGTGGTATAAGCTAGATTGATGGCGGCATTCATGAGAATCCGGAAAGTCTAAACCTTGTCTGTGGTATTCCGAGTAGGATTCAGGGATTGAATGACTGTGACGAGCTTCAAACTCGCGAGTGCTGGGCGTAGTGACAGACGCAAAAGGAGGGTGAATCCTATTCCAGCATGATCGGGAACCTTAGATGATTAGCCGTGCTGTGACAGAGCATTTGGACCATTTTCACAAGAGCAGGGGATGTAACCATTGACAACGGTGATGCCCCAACACACAGCTTGCCATAGAAGGACGTGCGTGCGTGAATCAGAGAACAGAGGAAAGCAGAGATTCAGAAGACAAAGCATCTCCAAAACTCCAACATATTCTCCATTACTGCATAACAAGTAACTTTTAACCCATGCTCTCTTGTTCATTCGCAATTCAACTGATAAATATAATTGACTTCCTGACTAAGAATTGCAAGATAACCATAGATTGCTTCAAACCAACAATCTCCGTGGGATTCGACCCTTACTCACGTAAGGTATTACTTGGACGACCTAGTGCACTTGCTGGTTAGTGGTACGAGTTGTGAAAAATGTTATTCACAATTCGTGCACCAAGTTTTTGGCGCCGTTGCCGGGGATTGTTCGTGTTTGGACAACTAACGGTGGAAGGATCAACAAAGGCCTCAACAAGGCTTTAATAATGGTGGAAGAAATAGGTTTAACAATAGTAAACCTTTTCCATCATCCACTCAGCAACAGACAGAGAACTCTGAACAAAATACATCTAATTTAGCAAACTTAGTCTCTGATCTATCTAAGGCCACTGTAAGTTTCATGAATGAAACAAGGTCCTCCATTAGAAATTTGGAAGCACAAGTGGGCCAGCTGAGTAAAAGGATCACTGAAATCCCTCCTAGTACTCTCCCAAGCAATACAGAAGAAAATCCAAAAGGAGAGTGCAAGGCCATTGACATAATCACCATGGCCGAACCTATAAGGGAGGTTGAGGACGTAAATCCCAGTGAGGAAGACCTCCTGGGACGTCCAGTGATCAATAAGGAGTTTCCCTTTGAGGAACCAAAGGAATCTGAGACTCATCTAGAGACCATAGAGATTCTATTGAACCTCCTTATGCCCTTCATGAGCTCTGATGAGTATTCCTCTTCTGAAGAGAATGAGGATGTTACTGAAGAACAAGTTACCAAGTACCTTGGTGCAATCATGAAGCTGAATGCCAAATTATTTGGTATTGAGACTTGGGAAGATGAACCTTCCTTGTTCACCAATGAACTAAGTGATCTGGATCAACTGACATTGCCTCAGAAGAAACAAGATCCTGGAAAGTTTGTAATACCTTGTACCATAGGCAACATGATCTTTGAAAAGGCTCTGTGTTACCTTGGTTCAAGGATAAACCTCATGCCCCTCTCTGTAATAGAGAAACTGGGAATCTTTGGGGTGCCAGCTACTAAAATCTCATTAGAGATGGCAGACAATTCAGGAAAACAGGCTTATGGACAAGTAGAAGACGTGTTAGTAAAGGTTGAAGGCCTTTACATCCCTGCTGATTTCATAATCCTTGATACTGGGAAGGATGAGGATGAATTCATCATCCTTGGAAGACCTTTCCTAGCCACAGCAAGAGCTGTGATTGAAGTTGACAGAGGTGAATTAGTCCTTCAATTGAAAGAGGACTCCCTTGTGTTTACAGCTCAAGGTTACCTTTCTGTAAACATAGAAAAGAGGTACAGTAAGCTTCTCTCAAAACAGAGTCAACCAGAGCACCCACAGTCAAACTCTAAGTTTGGTGTTGGGAGGCCACAACCAAACTCTAAGTTTGTTGTTGAACTCCCATATCCAAACTCTAAGTTTGGTGTTGGGAAGTCTCAACAATGCTCTGAACATCTGTGAGGCTCCATGAGAGCCCACTGTCAAGCTATTGACATTAAAGAAGCGCTTGTTGGGAGGCAACCCAATTTTTATTTATCTAATTTTATTTTTCTTGTTCTTTCATGTTTTATTAGGTTTATGATCATGTGGAGTCACAAAATAAATATAAAAATTGAAAACGAAATCAAAAATAGCAGATGAAAAATCACACCCTGGAGGAAGACCTTACTGGCGTTTAAACGCCAGTAAGAAGCATCTGGCTGGCGTTCAACGCTAGAACAGAGCATGGTTCTGGCACTGAACGCCCAAAATGGGCAGCATCTGGGCGTTTGAACGCCAGAATTGCACCCTGGAGAAGAGCTGGCGCTGAACGCCCAGAACAAGCACCAATCTGGCGCTGAACACCCAGAGTTGTGTGCAAGGGCATTTTGCATGCCTAATTTGGTGCAAGGTTGTAAATCCTTGAACACCTCGGGATCTGTGGACCCTACAGGATCACCTCAGGATTTGTAGACCCCACAGGATCCCCACCTACCTCAACTCACTTCTTCTCACCCCTCTTTCACACAATCCCATAAACACTCTTCCCCAAAACTCTTCACCAATCACCTCAATCTCTCTTCCCTATAACCACTTCACCACTCACATCCATCCACTCTTCCCCATAAAGCTACCTCATAAACCCCACCTACCTTCAAAATTCAAAATCAATTTTCCACCCAAAACCCACCCTTATAGCCGAACCTTACCCCCCCTCCCTTCTCTATATAAAGCCCTCCATTCTTCTTCATTTTCACACAACACAACCCTCTCTTCCCCTTCTTGGCCGAATACACCCCTCCCCCCTCTCCTCCATATTTTCTTCTTCTTCTTCTTCATCTATTCTTTCTTCTCTTGCTCGAGGGTGAGCAATATTCTAAGTTTGGTGTGGTAAAAGCATATGCTTTTTGTTTTTCCATTACCATTGATGGCACCCAAGACTGGAGAATCCTCTAGAAAAGGGAAAGGGAAGACAAAAGCTTCCACCTCCGAGTCATGGAAGATGGAAAGATTCATCTCCAAAGCTCATCAAGACCACTTCTATGATGTTGTGGCCAAGAAGAAGGTGATCCCCGAGGTCCTTTTCAAGCTCAAGAAGAATGAGTATCCAGAGATCCGACATGAAATCCAAAGAAGAGGTTGGGAAGTTCTAACAAACCCCATCCAACAAGTCGGCATCCTAATGGTTCAAGAGTTCTATGCCAATGCATGGATCACTAGGAACCATGATCAAAGTAAGAACCCAAACCCAAAGAATTATATTACAATGGTTCGGGGGAAATACTTAGATTTTAGTCCGGAAAATGTGAGGTTGGCGTTTAACTTGCCTATGATGCAAGGAGATGCACACCCCTACACTAGAAGGGTCAACTTTAATCAAAGGTTGGACCAAGTCCTCATGGACATATGTGTGGAAGGAGCTCAATGGAATATTGACTCCAAAAGGCAAGCCGGTTCAATTAAGAAGACTGGACCTCAAGCCTGTGGCTAGAGGATGGTTGGAGTTCATCCAACGCTCCATCATCCCCACTAGCAACCGATCTGAAGTTACTGTGGATCGGGCCATCATGATTCATAGCATCATGATTGGAGAGGAAGTAGAAGTTCATGAAGTCATCTCCCTTGAATTCTACAAAATGGCCGAAAAGCCCTCTCCTGGGGCAAGGCTAGCTTTTCCTTATCTTATTTGCCATCTATGTTACTCAGCTGGAGCTTTCATAGAAGGAGACATTCCCATTGAGGAAGAGAAGCCCATCACTAAGAAAAGGATAGAGCAAGCAAGAGAGCCCATTCATGAATCTCAAGAGATGCATGAAGCTCATCACCATGAGATCCCGGAGATGCTTCAAATGCATTTTCCTCCACAAAACTATTGGGAGCAAATCAACACCTCCCTAGGAGAATTAAGTTCCAACATGGGACAATTAAGGGTGGAACATCAAGAGCACTCTATCATCTTTCATGAAATAAGAGAAGATCAAAAAGCAATGAGGGAAGAGCAACAAAGACAAGGAAGAGACATAGAAGAGCTCAGGGACATCATTGGTTCCTCAAGAAGGAAGCGCCACCATCACTAAGGTGGACTCATTCCTTGTTCTTATTTTATGTTTTTCGTTTTCTTAATGTTAAGTGCTTATCCATGTTTGTGTCTTATTACATGATCATTAGTAGTTAGTAACTACGTCATAAAGTTATGAATGTCTTATGAATCCATCACCTCTCTTAAATGAAAACTGTTTTAATTCAAAAAAACAAGAAGTACATGAGTTTCGAATTTATCCTTGAACTTAGTTTAATTTTATTGATGTGGTGACAACGCTTTTTGTTTTTTGAATGAATGCTTGAACAGTGCATATGTCTTTTGAAGTTGTTGTTTAAGAATGTTAAATATGTTGGCTCTTGAAAGAATGATGATAAGGAGACATGTTATTTGATAATCTGAAAAATCATAAAAATGACTCTTGAAGCAGGAAAAAGCAGCAAAGAACAAAGCTTGCAGAAAAAAAAAATAGGCAAAATATATATATATATAAAGAAAAAGCAAGCAGAAAAAGCCAAAAGCTTTTAAAACCAAGAGGCAAGAGCAAAAAGCCAATAACCCTTAAAACCAAAAGGCAAGGGTAAATAAAAAGGATCCCAAGGCTTTGAGCATCAGTGGATAGGAGGGCCTAAAGGAATAAAATCCTGGCCTAAGCGGCTAAATCAAGCTGTCCCTAACCATGTGCTTGTGGCATGAAGGTGTCAAGTGAAAACTTGAGACTGAGCGGTTAAAGTCAAGGTCCAAAGCAAAAGAAGAGTGTGCTTAAGAACCCTGGACACCTCTAATTGGGGACTTTAGCAAAGCTGAGTCACAATCTGAAAAGGTTCACCCAATTATGTGTCTGTGGCATTTATGTATCTGGTGGTAATACTGGAAAACAAAGTGCTTAGGGCCACGGCCAAGACTCATAAAATAGCTGTGTTCAAGAATCATCATACTGAACTAGGAGAATCAATAACACTATCTGAACTCTGAGTTCCTATAGATGCCAATCATTCTGAACTTCAATGGATAAAGTGAGATGCCAAAACTATTCAAGAGGCAAAAAGCTACAAGTCCCGCTCATTTAATTGGAGCTATGTTTCATTGATAGTTTGGAATTTATAGTATATTCTCTTCTTTTTATCCTATTTGATTTTCAGTTTCTTGGGGACAAGCAACAATTTAAGTTTGGTGTTGTGATGAGCGGATAATTTATACGCTTTTTGGCATTGTTTTTAGTATGTTTTTAGTAGAATCTAGTTACTTTTAGGGATGTTTTCAGTAGTTTTTATGTTAAATTCACATTTTTGGACTTTACTATGAGTTTGTGTGTTTTTCTGTGATTTCAGGTATTTTCTGGCTGAAATTGAGGGACTTGAGCAAAAATCAGATTCAGAGGTTGAAGAAGGACTGCTGATGCTGTTGGATTCTGATCTCCCTGCAGTCAAAGTAGATTTTCTGGAGCTACAGAACTCAAAATGGCGCGCTTCCAATTGTGTTGGAAAGTAGACATCCAGGGCTTTCCAGCAATTTATAATAGTCCATACTTTGGCTGAGTTTAGACAACGTAAAAGGGCCTTGAACGCCAGTTCTACGCTGCTGTCTGGAGTTAAACGCCAGAAACACGTCACAAACCAGAGTTGAACGCCAGAAACACGTTACAACCTGGCGTTCAACTCCAGAAAGAGCCTCTGCACGTGTAACATTTAAGCTCAGTCCATGCACACACCAAGTGGGCCCCGGAAGTGGATTTATGCATCATTTACTTACTTCTATAAACCCTAGTAACTAGTTTAGTATAAATAGGACTTTTTACTATTCTATTAGACATCTTATGATCTTCGGATCATCTTTGATCACGTTTTGGGGGTTGGCCTCTCGGTCATGCCTGAACCTTTCACTTATGTATTTTCAACGGTAGAGTTTCTACACTCCATAGATTAAGGTGTGGAGCTCTGCTGTTCCTCAAAGATTAATGCAAAGTACTACTGTTTTTCTATTCAATTCAACTTATTTCGATTCTAAGATATTCATTCGCACTTCAACCTAAATGTGATGAACGTGATAATCATCATCATTCCCCCACAAACGCGTGCCTGACAACCACTTCCGTTCCACCTTAGATTGAATGAGTATCTCTTGGATCTCTTAATCAGAATCTTCGTGGTATAAGCTAGATTGATGGCGGCATTCATGAGAGTCCAGAAAGTCTAAACCTTGTCTGTGGTATTCCGAGTAGGACTCTGGGATTGAATGACTGTGACGAACTTCAAACTCGCGAGTGCTGGTCGTAGTGACAGACGCAAAAGGAGGGTGAATCCTATTCCAGTATGATCGAGAACCTCAGATGATTAGCCGTGCTGTGACAAAGCATTTGGACCATTTTCATAAGAGGATGGGATGCAGCCATTGACAAGGGAGATGCCTCCAGACGATTAGCCATGCAGTGACAGTGCATCGGACCATTTTCCAGAGAGGATAAAAAGTAGCCATTGACAACGGTGATGTCCTTACATAAAGCCAGCCATGGAAAGGAGTAAGATTGATTGGATGAAGACAGCAGGAAAGTAGAGGTTCAGAGGAACGAATGCATCTCTATGCGCTTATCTGAAATTCTAACCAATGAATTACATAAGTATTTCTATCCTTATTTTCTATTTATTATTAATATTCAAAAACTCCATAACTATTTGATATCCGCCTGACTGAAATTTACAAGGTGACCATAGCTTGCTTCAAGCCAACAATCTCCGTGGGATCGACCCTTACTCACGTAAGGTTTATTACTTGGACGACCCAGTGCACTTGCTTGTTAGTTGTATTGAAGTTGTGAATGAAAAACGATTTATTAAGACATGCGTACAGAGTTTCTGGCGCCGTTGCCTGAGATCACAATTTCGTGCACCAACCTCCACACACTTAAAGATTGCACCATCCTTGGTGCATATTGAGATGTGCAGGTGGACGGGCTGCTACAATTGATGCTTTTCTCTAGAGATTGTGCAGATGGACTTGTCTGTTGCCCCATATAGAAGTTTCTCTTTCTCTTTCTTGGTGGCCAGCCTGAAAGATGAGGGAAAAGAAGAAAAGTAACCCAGAAATAAAGATAAGAAAAGAAATAAAGTATGGGTGGGTTAATGCCAAATGATAAGGGTCTCAATTACATGGTAGCTACAACATGCAAGTGAGAAAACAGTATAAGCAAATGACAAATCAATTAAGTTCATGTCAATGCAAAAAGAGTACAATTATCATAAAAGATTAGCATTGACTTAAATAATATTACCCAATCAAAACAGAATAAGTCATAAAGTACCAGATTAATGCAAGAAAAGATGCAACAGTTAAAGAAGAAAATTTAACACCAGTGGAAAAATAATAAATTTAGAAAAGAAACTAAAAAAAAATGCACAAAATTAAAATGCAATGAAGAAAAATATGCAAATAAATTAAGTAAAATAGAATGAAAGTGAAAAAGGATGAGAAGTTAAAGAGATGAATAAGTAGAAAGGGATAAAGGAGAAAGAGAGAAGGAGGGAGGATAGAAAAAAAGAGAAAGGAATGAAAAACGGGATGTGACACGCGCACGCAGGGAACGCGTGTGTGTGAAAACTGCATTAGCCATGTGACGCGTACGCATCACCCACGCATATGCGTGGGTGGTCTGAAAGCGAAAGGACGCTGATGAGCGGATAATTTATACGCTTTTTGGCATTATTTTTAGTATGTTTTTAGTAGAATCTAGTTACTTTTAGGGATGTTTTCATTAGTTTTTATGTTAAATTCACATTTCTGGACTTTACTATGAGTTTGTGTGTTTTTCTGTGATTTCAGGTATTTTCTGGCTGAAATTGAGGGACTTGAGCAAAAATCAGATTCAGAGGTTGAAGAAGGACTGCTGATGCTGTTGGATTCTGACCTCCCTGCACTCAAAATGGATTTTCTGGAGCTACAGAACTTAAAATGGCGCGCTTCTAATTGCATTGGAAAGTAGACATCCAGGGCTTTCCAGAAATATATAATAGTCCATACTTTGCCCAGGTTTAGACGACGAAAACTGGCGTTCAACGCCAGCTCTCTGCCCAATTCTGGCGTCCAGCGCCAGAAACAAGTTGCAAAGTGGAGTTCAACGCCCAAACTGGCACAAAAGCTGGCGTTCAACTCCAAGAATGACCTCTCCACGTGTAGACTTCAAGCTCAGCCCAAGCACACACCAAGTGGGCCCCGGAAGTGGATTTATACATCAATTACTTACTTCTGTAAACCCTAGTAGCTAGTTTAATATAAATAGGACCTTTTACTATTGTATTAGAAATCTTTTGATCATCTCTGGATTGTATTTTTGATCCTGTGATAACGTTTTGGGGGCTGGCCACTCGGCCATGCCTGGACCTTCATTACTTATGTATTTTCAACAGTAGAGTTTCTACACTCCATAGATTAAGGTGTGGAACTCTGCTGTTCCTCAAAGATTAATACAAAGTACTACTGTTTTTCTATTCAATTCATCTTATTTCGCTTCTAAGATATTCATTCGCACTTCAACCTGAATGTGATGAACGTGACAATCATCATCATTCCTTATGAACGCGTGCCTGACAACCACTTCCGTTCTACCTTAGCTTGAATGAGTATCTCTTAGATCTCTTAATCAGAATCTTCGTGGTGTAAGCTAGATTGATGGCGGCATTCAAGAGAATCCGGAAAGTCTAAACCTTGTCTGTGGTATTCCGAGTAGGATTCAATGATTGAATGACTGTGACGAGCTTCAAACTTGCGAGTGCTGGGCGTAGTGACAGACGCAAAAGGAGGGTGAATCCTATTCCAGCATGATCGGGAACCTCAGATGATTAGCCGTGCCGTGACAGGGCATCTTGGACCATTTTCACAAGAGGAGGGGATGTAGCCACTGACAACGGTGATGCCCTTGCATAAAGCCAGCCATGGAAAGGAGTAGGATTGATTGAATGAAGACAGCAGGAAAGCAGAGATTCAGAGGAACGAAAGCATCTCTACATGCTTATCTGAAATTCTCACCAATGAATTACATAAGTGTTTCTATCCTTATTTTTCGTTTAATTAGTATTTTTTTCGAAAACTCCATAATCAATTATTATCCGCTTGACTGAGATTTACAAGGTGACCATAGCTTGCTTCATACCAACAATCTCCGTGGGATCGACCCTTACCCACGTAAGGTTTATTACTTGGACGACCCAGTGCACTTACTGGTTAGTTGTATTGAAGTTGTGACAAATTATGAATTGAGATTAGAGCACCAAGTTTTTGGAGTCATTACCAGAGATCACAATTTCGTGCACCAAGTTTTTGGCGCCGTTGCCAGGGATTGTTCGAGTTTGGACAACTGACGGTTCATCTTGTTGCTCAGATTAGGTAATTTTCTTTTTGTTTTATTTTCAAAAATTTTTCAAAATTCTTTCAAAAATTTCTCCTTTGTTTTTGAAAAAAAAAATTTTCAAATAAAAATGTTTTCAAAAAAAATATTTTTCTTCAGAATTTTTAAGAATGAATTCTAGTGTTTCATAAAGCATGTTGAAGCCTGGTTGGCTGTAAAGCCATGACTGTAGGGCATGTTAGGCGTGTCATGTCTGAATTACATACTAAAGCTTGGCTGGCTATTAAGCCATGCCTGACCCTTTGATTGGAGCTTTAGAGTATAAGATTCCTGGAATTCATATTAAAAATTTTGGAATCCTTATTTTTCTTTTGCAATATGATTTTCGAAAAAAAATTAAAATAAAATACAAAAAAAAATTTCATAAAATCATAAAAATCAAAAATATTTTTTGTGTTTCTTGTTTGAGTCTTGAGTCATGTTATAAGTTTGGTGTCAATTGCATGTTCATCTTGCATTTTTCGAAAAAATTCATGCATTCATAGTGTTCTTCATGATCTTCAAGTTGTTCTTGGTAAGTTTTCTTGTTTGATCTTTGCATTTGCATGTTTTGTGTCTTTTCTTGTTTTTCATATGCATTCCTGAATTCTTTATGTCTAAGCATTAGAGAATTCTAAGTTTGGTGTCTTGCATGTTTTCTTTGCATTAAAAATTTTTCAAAAATGTGTTCTTGATGTTCATCATGATCTTCATAGTGTTCTTGGTGTTCATCTTGACATTCATAGCATTCTTGCATGCATTCATTGTTTTGATCCATAACTTTCATGCATTGCATCATTTTTCTTGTTTTTCTCTCTTATCATAAAAATTCAAAAATCAAAAAAATATCTTTCCCTTTTTCTCTCTTAAAATTTCGAAAATTAGATTTGACTTTTTCAAAAATTTTTAAAATCTAGTTGTTTTTATGAGTCAAATCAAATTTTCAATTTAAAAAAAAATCTTATCTTTTTCAAAAATCTTTTTCTTAATTTTATCTCATAATTTTCGAAAATAACATCACCAATTAATGCTTTGATTCAAAAATTTCAAGTTTGTTACTTACTTGTTAAGAAAGATTCAAACTTTAAGTTCTAGAATCATATCTTGTGATTTCTTGTGAATCAAGTCATTAATTGTGATTTAAAAAAAAATCAAATCTTTTTCAAAACCAATTTCAATCATATCTTTTCAAAAAGATCTCCCTATCTTATCTTTTTCAAAATTTGATTTTTAAAATATCTTCTCTAACTTCTTATCTTCTTATCTTTTCAAAAATTGATTTTTAAAACTTGTTTCAACTAACTAACGAACTTTTTGTTTGTTTCTTATCTTTTTCAAACCACCTAACTAACTCTCTCTCTCTAATTTTCGAAAATATCTTCTCTCTTTTTCAAAATTTCTTTTCAATTAACTAATTATTTTAATTTTTTATTTTAATGTTCAAAAAAATTTACTAACTTTTTTTAAAAATTATTTTCGAAAATCCTCTCCCTCTCTCATCTTATTCTATTTATTTATTCATCTACTAACATCTCTTCCTCACATCACTCACCAAATTCGAACCCCCTCTTCTATCTGTGTTCGAATTTATTCTCTTCTTTTCTTCTTCTACTAACAATAAGGAACCTCTTTACTGTGACATAGATGATTCCTCTTCTTTTCTTTTTCTCTTCTCTTTCTTATGAGCAGGGACAAAGAAAAAGGCATTCATGTTGAAGCTAATCCAGAACCTGAAAGGACTCTGAAGAGAAAACTAAGAGAAGCTAAATTACAACAATCCAGAGACAACCTTATTGAAAATTTCGAACAAGTAAAGGAGATGGCAGCCGAACCCAACAACAATAATGCAAGGAGGATGCTTGGTGACTTTACTGCACCTAATTCCAATTTACATGGAAGAAGCCATCACTGCCATTGGAGCAAACAATTTTTAGCTGAAACCTCAGCTAGTTTCTCTGATGCAGCAGAACTGCAAGTTTCATGGACTTCCATCTGAAGATCCTTTTCAGTTCTTAACTGAATTCTTGCAGATATGTGATACTGTTAAGACCAATGGAGTAGATCCTGAAGTCTACAGGCTCATGCTTTTCCCTTTTGCTGTAAGAGATAGAGCTAGAGTGTGGTTGGATTCTCAACCCAGAGATAGCCTGAACTCTTGGGACAAGCTGGTCACGGCTTTCTTAGCCAAGTTCTTTCCTCCTCAAAAGCTGAGCAAGCTTAGAGTGGATGTTCAAACCTTCAGACAGAAAGAAGGTGAATCCCTCTATGAAGCTTGGGAAAGATACAAGCAGCTGACCAAAAAGTGTCCTTCTGACATGCTTTCAGAATGGACCATCTTGGATATATTCTATGATGGTTTATCTAAGCTATCAAAGATGTCATTGGATACTTCTGCAGGTGGATCCATTCACCTAAAGAAAACGCCTGCAGAAGCTCAAGAACTCATTGACATGGTTGCTAATAACCAGTTTATGTACACTTCGGAGAGGAATCTTGTGAGTAATGGGACACCTATGAAGAAGGGAGTTCTTGAAATTGATACTTTGAATGCCATACTGGCTCAGAATAAAATATTGACTCAGCAAGTCAATATGATTTCTCAGAGTTTGAATGGAATGCAAGCTGCATCCAACAGTACTCAAGAGGCATCTTCTGAAGAAGAAGCTTATGATCCTGAGAACCCTGCAATAGCAGAGGTGAATTACTTAGGTGAACCTTATGGAAACACCTATAATCCATCATGGAAAAATCATCCAAATCTCTCATGGAAGGATCAACAAAAGCCTCAACAAGGCTTTAATAATGGTGGAAGATACAGGTTTAACAATAGTAAACCTTTTCCATCATCCACTCAGCAACTGACAGAGAACTCTGAACAAAATACTTCTAATCTAGCAAACTTAGTCTCTGATCTATCTAAGGCCACTGTGAGTTTCATGAATGAAACAAGATCCTCCATTAAAAATTTAGAAGCACAAGTGGGCCAGCTGAGTAAAAGGATCACTGAAATTCCTCCTAGTACTCTCCCAAGCAATACAGAAGAAAATCCAAAAGGAGAGTGCAAGGCCATTGAATTGATCACCATGGCCGAACCTGTAAGGGTGGGAGAGGACGTGAATCCCAGTGAGGAAGACCTCCTTGGACGCCCAGTGATCAATAAGGAGCTTCCCTCTGAGGAACCTAAGGAATCTGAGACTCATCTAGAGACCATAGAGATTCCATTGAACCTCCTTATGCCATTCATGAGCTCTGATGAGTATTCCTCTTCTGAAGAGAATGAGGATGTTACTGAGGAGCAAGTCAACAAGTACCTTGGTGCAATCATGAAGCTGAATGCCAAATTATTTGGCATTGAAACTTGGGAAGATGAACCTCCCTTGTTCACCAATGAACTAAGTGATCTGGATCAACTGACATTGCCTCAGAAGAAACAGGATCCTGGAAAGTTCTTAATACCTTGTACCATAGGCACCATGATCTTTAAGGCTCTGTGTGACCTTGGTTCAGGGATAAACCTCATGCCCCGCTCTGTAATAGAGAAACTGGGAATCTTTGGGGTGCAAGCTGCTAAAATCTCATTAGAGATGGCAGACAATTCAAGAAAACAGGCTTATGGACAAGTAGAGGACGTGTTAGTAAAGGTTGAAGGCCTTTACATCCCTGCTGATTTCATAGTCCTAGATACTGGGAAGGATGAGGATGAATCCATCATCCTAGGAAGACCTTTCCTAGCCACAGCAAGAGCTGTGATTGATGTGGACAGAGGAGAATTGATCCTTCAAATAAATGAGGACAACCTTGTGTTTACAACTCAAGGATCTCTCTCTGCATCCATGGAGAGGAAGCATAAAAAGCTTCTCTCAAAGTAGAGTCAAACAAAGCCCCCACAGTCAAACTCTAAGTTTGGTGTTGGGAGGCCACAACCAAACTCTAAGTTTGGTGTCAAACCCCCATATCCAAACTCTAAGTTTGGTGTTGGGAGGTCTCAGCAAAGCTCTGCACATCTGTGAGGCTCCATGAGAGCCCACTGTCAAGCTATTGACATTAAAGAAGCGCTTGTTGGGAGGCAACCCAATGTTTATTTATCTAAATTTTCATTGTTTTCATGTTTTATTAGGTTCATGATCATCTGGAGTCACAAAATAAATCAAAAAAATTGAAAACAGAATAAAAAACAGCAGAAAAAAAAATCACACCCTGGAGGAAGACCTTACTGGTGTTTAAACGCCAGTAAGAAGCATGTTTTGGGCGTTCAACGCCAGAATAGAGCATGGTTCTGGCGCTGAACGCCAGAAATGGGCAGCATCTGGGCGTTTGAACGCCAGAAATGCACCCTGGAGAAGAGCTGGCGCTGAACGCCCAGAACAAGCATGGTTCTGGCGTTCAACGCCAGAAATGGGCAACAAATGGGCGTTCAACGCCCAGAACAACCACCAATCTGGTGCTGAACGCCCAGAGTTGTGTGCAAGGGCATTTTGCATGCCTAATTTGGTGCAAGGTTATAAATCCTTGAACACCTCAGGATCTGTGGACCCCACAGGATCACCTCAGGATCTGTGGACCCCACAGGATCCCCACAGGATCCCCACCTACCTCCACTCACTTCTTCTCACCCTCTCTCTCTCCATTCATGGTCATCCCTTCTGTTTTCCATTTACCACTCACATCCATACACCCACCTACCTTCAAAATTCAACATCTCTTTCCTACCCAATCCCACCTATATGGCCGAATACACATATCCCTTTATCTCCTCCATATCTTCTTCTTCTTCTTCTTCTATTCTTTCTTCTTTTGCTCGAGGGCGAGCAACATTCTAAGTTTGGTGTGGTAAAATCATAGCTTTTTTTTTGTTTTTCCATAACCATTAATGGCACCTAAGGCCAGAGAAACCTCAAGAAAGAGGAAAGGGAAGACAATTACTTCCACCTCTGAGCCATGGAAGATGGAAAGATTCATCTCACAAGCCCATCACTGAGAAAAGGATGGAGCAAGCAAGAGAGCCCATTCATGGAGCTCAAGAGGCGCAGGAAGCTCATCACCATGAGATCCCGGAGATTCCTCAAATGCATTTTCCTCCACAAAATTATTGGGAGCAAATCAACACCTCCCTATAGGAGAATTAAGTTCCAACATGGGACAACTAAGGGTGGAACATCAAGAGCACTCCATCATCCTTCATGAAATCAGAGAAGATCAAAAAGCAATGAGGGAGGAGCAACAAAGACAAGGAAGAGACATAGAAGAGCTCAAGGACATCATTGGTTCCTCAAGAAGAAAATGCCACCATCACTAAGGTGGACTCATTCCTTGTTCTTACATTCTCTGTTTTCGTTTTCTCTATGTTAAAGTGCTTATCTATGTTTTGTGTCTTCATTACATGATCATTAGTAGTTAGTAACTATGCCTTAAAGTTATGAATGTCCTATGAATCCATCACCTCTCTTAAATGAAAAATGTTTTAATTCAAAAGAACAAGAAGTACATGAGTTTTGAATTTATCCTTGAACTTAGTTTAATTATATTGATGTGGTGACAATGCTTCTTATTTTCTGAATGAATGCTTGAACAGTGCATATGTCTTTTGAAGTTGTTGTTTAAGAATGTTAAATATGTTGGCTCTTGAAAGAATGACGACAAGGAGACATATTATTTGATAATCTGAAAAATCATAAAAATGATTCTTGAAGCAAGAAAAAGCAGCAAAGAACAAAGCTTGCAGAAAAAAAAGAAAAATAATATAGGCGAAAAAAAAATAGATAGAAAAAGAAAAAGCTAGCAGAAAAAGCCAAAGCTCTTAAAACCAAGAGGCAAGAGCAAAAAGCCAATAACCCTTAAAACCAAAAGGCAAGGGCAAATAAAAAGGATCCCAAGGCTTTGAGCATCAGTGGATAGGAGGGCCTAAAGGAATAAAATCCTGGTCTAAGCGGCTAAACCAAGCTGTCCCTAACCATGTGCTTGTGGCGTGTAGGTGTCATGTGAAAACTTGAGACTGAGCGGTTAAAGTCAAGGTCCAAAGCAAAAAAAGAGTGTGCTTAAGAACCCTGGACACCTCTAATTGGGGACTTTAGCAAAGCTGAGTCACAATCTGAAAAGGTTCACCCAATTATGTGTCTGTGGCATTTATGTATCCGGTGGTAATACTGGAAAATAAAGTGCTTAGGGCCACGGCCAAGACTCATAAAATAGCTGTGTTCAAGAATCATCATACTGAACTAGGAGAATAAATTTAGAAAAGAAACTAAAAAAAATATGCACAAAATTAAAATGCAATGAAGAAAAATATGCAAATAAATTAAGTAAAATAGAATGAAAGTGAAGAAGGATGAGAAGTTAAAGAGATGAATAAGTAGAAAGGGATAAAGGAGAAAGAGAGAAGGAGGGAAGATAGAAAAAAAGAGAAAGGAATAAAAAACGGGATGTGACGCGCGCACGCAGGGAACGCGTGTGTGTGAAAACTGCATTAACCATGTGACGCGTACGCATCACCCACGCATATGCGTGGGTGGTCTGAAAGCGAAAGGACGCTGATGAGCGGATAATTTATACGCTTTTTGGCATTGTTTTTAGTATGTTTTTAGTAGAATCTAGCTACATTTAGGGATGTTTTCATTAGTTTTTATGTTAAATTCACATTTCTGGAATTTACTATGAGTTTGTGTGTTTTTCTGTGATTTCAGGTATTTTCTGGCTGAAATTGAGGGACATGAGCAAAAATCAGATTCAGAGGTTGAAGAAGGACTACTGATGCTGTTCGATTCTGACCTCCCTGCACTCAAAATGGATTTTCTGGAGCTACAGAACTCAAAATAGTGCGCTTCTAATTGCATTGGAAAGTAGACATCCAGAGCTTTCCAGAAATATATAATAGTTCATACTTTGCCCGGTTCAGATGACGCAAACTGGCGTTCAACACCAGCTCTCTGCCTAATTCTGGCGTCCAGCACCAGAAACAAGTTGCAAAGTGGAGTTCAACGCCCAAAATGGCACAAAAGCTGGCGTTCAACTCCAAGAATGACCTCTCCATGTGTAGACTTCAAGCTCAGCCCAAGCACACACTAAGTGGGCCCCGGAAGTGGATTTATGCATCAATTACTTACTTCTGTAAACCCTAGTGACTAGTTTATTATAAATAGGACCTTTTACTATTGTATTAGAAATCTTTTGATCATATCTGGATTGTATTTTTGATCCTGTGATCACGTTTTGGGGGCTGGCCACTCGGCCATGCCTGGACCTTTCACTTATGTATTTTCAACGGTAGAGTTTCTACACTCCATAGATTAAGGTGTGGAGCTCTGCTGTTCCTCAAAGATTAATGCAAAGTACTACTGTTTTTCTATTCAATTCATCTTATTTCGCTTCTAAGATATTCATTTGCACTTCAACCTGAATGTGATGAACGTGACAATCATCATCATTCCTTATGAACGCGTGCCTGACAACCACTTCCGTTCTACCTTAGATTAAATGAGTATCTCTTAGATCTCTTAATCAGAATCTTCGTGGTGTAAGCTAGATTGATGGCGGCATTCAAGAGAATCCGGAAAGTCTAAACCTTGTCTGTGGTATTCTGAGAAGGATTCAATGATTGAATGACTGTGACAAGCTTCAAACTCGCGATTGCTGGGCGTAGTGACAGACGCAAAAGGAGGGTGAATCCTATTCTAGCATGATCGGGAACCTCAGATGATTAGCCGTGCCGTGACAGGGCATCTTGGACCATTTTCACAAGAGGAGGGGATGTAGCCACTGACAACGGTGATGCCCTTGCATAAAGCCAGCCATGGAAAGGAGTAGGATTGATTGGATGAAGGCAGCAGGAAAGCAGAGATTCAGAGGAACGAAAGCATCTCTACATGCTTATCTGAAATTCTCACCAATGAATTACATAAGTGTTTCTATCCTTATTTTCTGTTTAATTAGTATTATTTTTGAAAACTCCATAATCAATTATTATCCGCTTGACTGAGATTTACAAGGTGACCATAGCTTGCTTCATACCAACAATCTCCGTGGGATCGACCCTTACTCACGTAAGGTTTATTACTTGGACGACCCAGTGCACTTGCTGGTTAGTTGTATCGAAGTTGTGACAAATTATGAATTGAGATTAGAGCACCAAGTTTTTGGAGCCATTACCAGAGATCACAATTTCGTGCACCAGACGCGTACGCGTCAGGGACGCATACGCATGGGTGATTTTGTGCCTCTAGCACAGTACCAGCCCCAGACCATCACAACTCTCTATTTAGTATGCTTTTACGCCAATTTTTATGCCCACGCGTACGTGTCGCTGACGCTTACGCGTGGGTTGAACTTTTTGCAGGGGACACGTACGCATGGGATACGCGTACGCGTGGGGTGGCTTGTGCGCCACGCACCCCTCCCGCGAGTCACTCGCGCAACTCTCTGTTCATTAGCGCATATACATGCCGAAAACTGGGCCAGAAACAGCCCAGAAATCGCTGATTAGAGGCTATAAAGTGGGAGAATCCATTCATTCATAACACAACTTTCATATTCACAATTTTAGGTTTTAGATGTAGTTTCTAGAGAGAGAGGCTCTCTCCTCTCTCTTAGGATTTAGGATTAGGATTCCTCTTAAAGGTTAGGTTTACTTCTTCTTCATTTCAGGTTCAATGTTCCTTTACTTTAATTTCTCTTTTACTTTTATTTATTCTATTATTTTAGTTTGTTAATATTGGTTTATGAACTCCATGTTAGGATTGATTTTCTTATTTAATACACATTGAGGTATTTAAGATTTAAGATTGCTTTCTTCAAATTCATGTTATTGATGCTTCCAATTTAATTTAGATTTTCCCCCTTTCTTTGGTTGACTAATTGGTGACACTTGAGTTTTCAAACTCAGCTGTTGATTGAAAATTGGAATTTGCTGATTGATTTGGATCCCTTTAAAGCTAGTCTATCCATAGGAGTTGACTAGGACTTGAGGAATCAAATTGATTAGTCCACTTGACTTTCCTTTATTTAGTAAGGGTTAACTAAGTGGGAGCAATAAAAAATTCTCATCACACCTTATAAGGATAACTAGGATGGGATTTCCAGTTCTTATACCTTGCAAGGGTGTTCATGGTAATTAATTTAATTTGTTGTTAATTTATTTCCTTGTTCCCTATTTCGAAAACCCAAAAAAATACCTTTTTCTATAACCAATAATAAATCATACTTCCCTGCAATTCCTTGAGAGACGACCTGAGGTTTAAATACTTCGGCTATAAATTTTATTGGGTTTGCTTAAGTGACAACCAAAATTTTTGTACGAAAGGATTGTTTGTTGGTTTAGAAACTATACTGGCAACGAGAATTTATTTGTGAATTTCTTTACCGACAGAAAATCTATTTCGTCAAAATGGCGCTGTTGCCGGGGATTTGCAAACGTGTGCCTTATTATAGGTTATTGTAAATATTAGCTTTTTCGTTTCTTTGTTAGTGTTTCTATTTTTAGGAGTTTATTTTCTTTAATTTTTATTAATTTTTATTTCCCTGACTACTATGAATTCTCACCCCTCTGGTTTCAAGTTTAGTTCTAATGTTGTTGTAAGGAATGGAAGCTATAATGAAAATGGCATCAAGGTTGGAAGAATCAAATATGGGAGGAGCCACAATAATTTGATCAACCCTCTTGGCAACAACCCCCTCCAATGCGCTATAACCAACAACAACCATTCTATGATACATACCAAGACAATAGTTATGGTGGACCCTTTCGTGACAACCAACCTCCACCCAATTACTATGGTCAAGAGCCATTCCGAGATGCGTACCAAGATGATAGATATGGTGGATCCCTTGTAGTTACCAAGAAGTCCCACCATATGCTTATGAATCACCTCCTCAACACATCTTTGGATCACCATACTCACAAGCCCCCTACTACCAAACACCATCACATGATCCTAACCCTTATCCACCATATCAACCACCCTATGAGCCATATGAGCCATACATAGATCCACCCCAATTCCAACCCAATTACTCCCAAGAACCACCACCTCCACATACACCACATCCATATCCATCAATCCCAGAGCCTTATGGTCCTACTTATGATATCCAAGCAGAACAAGAGTCAAGGGATCGTCTCAAGGAAACAGTGGATCAATTTCAAGCAAACCTGCATCAATTAGACCGAGTGATAAACCGAATAGCACCCGAAGCTTTCATGGCTAAAGAATCTCAACTTGAGAACAAGGAATTGAAGTGTGCTGTGCAACAAGTGGAAAAGATGGAGAATGATGAACCACCACATTCTTATTATGATGAACCACCCTCTTATCATGAACCTTTCCTCCCAAGTAATGAGCCCACATATCCACCTCAACCTTCAATGCATGACACTCTTGGTGTTCTTCTTCAAGGGCAAAGAGAGATGGAACGGGGAGTACTAGAATTCGCGACTACCTTGACCGAGGTAGTAAATCAATTAGCTTCCCAACATCTGAGCACTCAAAGTACTTCCATGGCTACATGTGGAGAATCAAAAGAAGAGTGTAGCATGAAAGAGACACTAAAAACTCCGGTGGACAATGAGGAACATGGCTTTGTATTGGAACAAGTGAAGGGAATCTAGAATTGTAGAGTACTCCTCCAATAAGATTGAAATTGATGTCAAGAAGGCCAGTGTACAACCTCCATGGCATATTCCTTATGAAGACTGGGATGGAATTTCCAGTTCTCATACCTTGCCTAGAGTTTTTATAATTAGTTTGTTTCCATTGCCATTTACTATTGTTGCTTCTTATCTTAAAAAACTCAAAAAGATACTTTTTCCATAACCAATAATAAACACACCTCCCTGCAATTCCTTGAGAGATGACCCGAGGTTTGAATACTTCAGTTAATTTTATTGGATTTTGTTACTTGTGACAAACAAATTTTTGTACGAAAGGATTCTCTGTTGGTTTAGAAACTATACCTACAACATGAATTTCTTTACTAGCAAGAATTCGTTCATCAAAATGGCACCGTTGCTGGGAAAGTCCAGTCATAGGACCTCCTTCCAAGACATTTGAACTTGATGTTGAAGAGGGTGTACAACCTCCAAGGCATATCATGGTTGAAGATTTTGAAGAGGTTGATCAAGAGATGGATTTGAGCATTGATGAAGCCTTAGCTACAATTGAATCCTCTCCCATTGGACTAGACATGGAGATTAAAGAAGAAGAAGCATAACCTCCCATGCCCTTGGTAAGTAATGAAGAAGATATTGAATTGGAAGAAAGCTACCAAGAGGAAGAGGTTGAAATTGAAGAAGCTTGCAAAGAGGTGGAAGTTGTCAAGGAAGAGCTCAAGGGAATGGAGCTAGAAATCACCTTGCCAAAGTTGTTGGAGACCTGTCACCCAAAGCCATTACCATCCAATACAACATTTAAGTGGGTAAAACACTTATCCTTAACCTTTACCTTCCAACTTGAATATGGGCTACTTGAAACAGATGGTCAGCTTAGAGCTCTTTGTAGCCTTAAGAGTAAGAGGGAGATGGTTAGTGGTCGATAACACAATCCTAGGCTCATTGTGGTTGGGAGCTCAAAATCTAAATGCAAGGGTTGGTGAAGTGCTCGAATGAATGGGTCTAGGAAGTTGTTTGGATGCCTTAGTAAGAATTCGGATTGCTTACCACCCAGATGGAATCATGATGATCAACTTGAAGACGGGTGTAGAATCAAGATTTGGGATCTAGACATACACGGGGATCCACTTTGGGAGCTCAAAGGTTGTGAAGAACTCCCTCAAGGCTTGGAAAATTCACTTGAGAATGATGAAGATTATTGGAAGTCCAAGCATTGGTGGCAGTTTCAGGATGAGTTCAAGCACAAGCCTCCATGACAAGGAGCTCGCCAAATATCCAACCTAAAGACTTTAACTAAAAGTGCTAGGTGGGAGACAACCCACCATAGTATAATCGTTCCTTTTTATTCTTAATCTTATTTTATTTTAGTTTTACTAGTGTTCATTCATAATTTCTGCATATTCACCTGCATTCTGCATTTGCATCTGCATATTGCATAAAAAAAAGTGGCAGAGAGTTGCGTGGGAGCAATGCAAAAAGTGTGCTAATCGCACAAGCATCACCACACGCACGCGTCCCTCACGCGTGCGCGTCATTTTGAACACTTGGCACTTCACGCGTACGCGTCAATGACGCGCACACGTGACCTAGGAAAATCGGCGTAAAGAGGTGTTAGGCCGAAAGTTGTGCTGGCCTGGTGCGGACACTGTGTCCAAGGCACAAATTCACCCATGCGTACGCGTCCCTGACGCTTGCGCGCCATTTTCAAATTCTGACCACTCACGCGTACGCGTCAATGACGGGCATGCGTTACATGTTATTTTGGCAGACATCCCAAGACAAACAGAGAGTTGTGCGCGTGCAAGGATGCCTTCGCGCGAGTTGCACAAGCTCGGACCGATGCCGACGCGTCGTCTCCCCATGTGCGCGACCCACGCGTACGCGTGGAGTATGCGTGCGCGTCACTCATGCAACACCACCAGATCCCTGCGCTGCCACTTATCTTATCTTTTCTTTTCTAATCCTAATTTCTTCTATCTTTTCTTCTTTCTTCTTTCTTTCTTACTTACTTCTTCTTCATCTCTTTAACTTCTCATCCTTCTTCACTTTCATCCTATTTTACTTAATTTATTTGCATACTTTCATTCATTACAATTTAATTTTGTGCATATTTTTATTTTCTTTTTTAAATTTATTATTTTTCCATTGGTGTTAAATTTTCTTATTCAACTGTTGCATCTTTTCTTGCACTATTCCGGTGCTTCATGACTTGTTTTATTCTGATTGGGTATTATGATTCATAAGTCAATGCTAATTTTTGTAATACTGGTATTCCTTTTGCATTGATATGCACTTATACCATCTTGTATTACCCACACTCTCTCCCCTGTTGTTGCAAATTTTGTACCACTGGTATGCCATGTGCTTCTATTATTTTCTCACTTACATGTTGTAGCTACCATGTAATTGAGACCCCATTATTTGGCATTAACCCACACATACTTTATTTATTTTCTTCTCTTTATTCCTAGGTTACTTTTTTCCTTTTTCCTCTTCTTTCAGGATGGCCACCGAGGAAGGAAAATGGAAAACCTTTACATGGGCAACAAACAAGTTCCATCTACACAATCTTTGGAGAAAAGCATCAGTATAGCAACCCGTCCACTTGCACATCTCAGCATGCACCGAGGACGGTGCAATCTTTAAGTGTGGGGAGGTCGATACCGATCTCCATGGGTTAGTTATTTTCTTCCCAACACCAATGTCTTATTTTCTTTATTAGTTCATTGTTGCATTTACATGTTTGATTGCATATTTTCTTGATTTTGTGCATATTTTACCACTGCTTGGTTAAAGTAATGAGTTTCTTTTCAAGACCTTTTTTATAGTATTTCACTAATTTAAATTGAAAATTTGTGTTAAACTTGTTTGAGGATTGTAATTTGGAACATGAATTATAGCATAGAACACACAACCTGTGAGATTTGAGCTTAATTATATGGTTACATTATTTAACCATGATTTTTATTCTTGTGTGTTTTCTTCTCTATGATTGTAATCTATGTTTTGTTCCATTCTATATGTCCATTGTTTAGTATATTTACATGCTTGCATATGATTGAGGCCATCATTTGATTTTAGCTCACTTATCCCAAATAGCCTACCCTTTCAATCACCTTTGTTAGCCACCTTGAGCCTTTTAATCCCCTTTTGTGCTATATTTTACCACATCACTAGCCTTAAGCGGAAAAACAAATTAATTACCCCAAATTGAATCTTTGGTTAGCTTAAGATAGAGATTGTGTGTCAATTAGTTGTGGGGAACTGCAGGAACTTAGGTTGAAGAAAGTGTATAGTGTTTTATTGACAAAATATTAGGAATTTGGGTACCTACTCATGTAAAACTAGAAAAATCAAATATCCATGTGCATTGATATGTTATGTTTACTTTTATTAAAAAAAGAAAAAAGAAAAAAAAGAAGAAAAAAATAAAAAAATATATATAAGAAAAAAATAATATATATATATATATATATATATATATATATATATATATATATATATATATATATTTTCCAGCATAAATAGTTTAAATAAATAAATAAGGGGACAAAATTACCCGAATGTTAAGTTTAATAAAAGATCATTGCATATGTGATAAATTAAAAAGAAAAATTTGGTACATGAGTATGTGATGCAAAAGTGGAAATTTTGGGTAGCTAGGCATGATTTTAGAGTTATATAGAGTGTGTGTGTGTGTTAGGTGAGAGCTTAGGTTAATCAAAGATTCATATTTTAGCTCACTTGGCCATACACATATCCTCACCCTTACCTTAGCCCCTTTACAACCCTGAAAAGACCTCATGATGTTTGCATTGGTATACTAAATATTTGTTGATTAGTTAGATGAAGAACAAAGTTTTAGAAAGCATGAGTAGAGAAGAGTAGAGTGATTAACCCTAGACACTTGAGCGATTAGAGTGCATATACATTACCAGTGAGGGTTCAAGGCTTGATTCTATGTTCCTTGCTTTCATGAGCTATCTTCTTACAAGTTTACTTGTCTTCTATTGTATGATTTGAATTAGTGAAATTTGATTCATGTTTGTCTTGGAGAACTTGTTTACTTTTGACCAAGTAGATAGAATCATCTTAGCATATAGTTGCATTCATATAGATAGGTTGCATTTCATAAGTCTTACCATTCCTTTTCACTCTTATAGCTTCTCTTGAGCTTAGCATGAGGACATGCTAATGTTTAAGTGTGGGGAGATTGATAAACTACTATTTTATGGTTTATCTTGTGCTCAATTTAGTGGTTTGTATCAAGTCTTTGAACACTTATTCATACTAATTGCATGGTTTTTCCATTTCCTTCCGGATTTTGTGCTATGATTGAAAACAAGCTTCTTTGGGCTTTAAATTTGCTATGTTTAATCCTCTCTTATTACCATTCGATGCCGTGATATGTGTGTTAAGTGTTTTCAGAGATTACAGGGCAGGAATGGCTTGGAGGATGGAAAGGAAGCATGCAAAAGTGGAAGGAATACAAGAAACTGAAGGAATTACTAAAGCTGTCCAGCCTGACCTCTTCGCACTTAAACGGTCATAACTTGTGCTACAACAATCCAAATGAGGTGGTTCTAATTGCGTTGGAAAGCTAACATCTGGGGCTTCGTAATGATATAGAATTTGCCATAGCTGCTTCGAAGATAGGTGATGCGCACGCGTGGATCACACGCACGCGTGACCTGGCAAAAATCCAAACCACGCCCACGTGTGGACGACGCTCACGCGTGACTTTGCCGTGTGCTGGGTGATGCCAGGGCATTTCGGCCAGTTTTACTGACTTTTTCTTTACTGTTTTAGTGTAGTTTCATGTATTTTCTTAGGAAATAAGCAAGTTTTGGGTAGAATTCCACTTACATCTTGATTCAAGCAAACATTGTGAATTTTATATGATTTCATGAGAATTATGCATGAATTTAATGACAAATTGGATGATGCATAACTCATAACTTGGATTAGAACTTTGATGCACTTTATTTGCTTGATTTCAGGACAAGGGAAGCAAGGAAAAGCCACATTAGTAGCCACGTTAGTCTAACTAATGTGACCACTAACGTGGAATGGGAGCTAGCTTGCAACGTTAATGAGAAAAGTGATCGCCAATAACGTCTTCGAAGCCATCATAGCCCACGTTAATTACCACGTTAACTACATTAACGTGGTAGTTAACGTGGAGGAAAAGGAAGCTCCAAGCGTTAGTGGTAAAAGTGAGTGCCACTAACGCTCCAAAAGGGCAATTGGCCACGTTAAGAGTCACGTTAACTCAGTTAACGTGAACTCTAACGTGGAAGAGGAAAGATAATACCAACGTTAGTGACACTCACCTTTGTCACTAACGTTGGACTAAGCCCATATTGGCTACGTTAAGAGCCACGTTAACTTGGTTAACGTGAACTCTAACGTGGAAGGAGCATGGAATCGCCAACGTTAGTGACATTCACCTTTGTCACTAACGTTGGAGATGGCAATCAACACCACGTTAGTGGTCACGTTAATGTAATTAATGTGAGGTACTAACGTGGGAAAGGGGCATTTTGGAGCATTAGTGAAAAAGGTAGGTGTCACTAACGCTCTCGAAGATTTGGCAAGCCTACATTAATGGTCACGTTAACTATACTAACGTGAACTCTAACGTAGGTAGAAAGGGGGTACTCTAAACATTATTGGGAAAGGTAAACCCCAATAACGTTTGCAAAGAGCCAAGAGGCAACGTTACTGGTCACGTTAGTGCCACTAACGTTGAAGTTAACGTGGACCATTTTGGGTTAGGAACGTTAGTGAAAAAGGTGATTGTCACTAACGTTCTCGACCCCATATTTTCACTTAATGTTAACACCACTAACGCCCTAAGCTAAAGTCCATGCCTACTGCACACTTTCTCTGCAAGTGAAGCTGAGCCCACTAAAGATGATAACTGCTTCAACTCAAGATCCGAAGGCCCATATCCAAGACTTGAAGAGCCAACTAGAAGATCAGAAGAGTAGTATAAATAGGAGTAGATTTGAACTAGAGAGGAGCTTTTGGATTGAGAGAACTACTCTCTGTATAATTTTACTTTCTCTGCAACTTCTAGTTTTAATTCTAGAATGCATTCTCCATCTTTGTTTTCCATTGCCAGAGCCATGAACAACTAAACCCCTTTCATTGGGTTAGGGAGCTGGTGTGCGAAATTGTGATCATTCCATTCCTTGGTAACAACGCTAAAAACTCAATACGCACGTTCATGATCTTATATCTATTTCACAACTTCGTACAACTAACCAGCAAGTGAACTGGGTCATCCAAGTAATAAACCTTACGTGAGTAAGGGTCGATCCCACGGAGATTGTCGGCTTGAAGCAAGCTATGGTCATCTTGTAAATCTCAGTCAGGCGGATATTAAATAATTATGGAGTTTTCGAATAATAATAATAATAATTAAACAGAAAATAAAGATAGAGATACTTATGTAATTCATTGGTGAGAATTTCAGATAAACGTATAGAGATGCTTTTGTCCCTCTGAACCTCTGCTTTCCTGCTGTCTTCATCCAATCAATCCAACTCCTTTCCATGGCAAGCTTTATTTAGGGCATCACCGTTGTCAATGGCTACATCCCATCCTCTCAGTGAAAAAGGTCCAAATGCTCTGTCATGGCACGACTAATCATCTGTCGGTTCTCGATCATACTGGAATAGAATCCATTGCTCCTTTTGCGTCTGTCACTATGCCCAGCACTCGCGAGTTTGAAGCTCGTCACAGCCATCCCTTCCCAGATCCTACTTGGAATACTACAGACAAGGTTTAGACTTTCCGGATCTCAGGAATGGCCATCCATGGGTTCTAACTTATACCACGAAGACACTAATAACTCGGACTCGGTCCACTGTATTAGATATCCAAGAGATATCCATTCAGTCTAAGGTAGAACGAAAGTGGTTGTTAGGCACGCGTTCATAAGTTGAGAATGATGATGACTGTCACGATCATCACATCCATCATATTGAAGTGCGAATGAATATCTTAGAAGCGGAATAAGTTGAATTGAATAGAAAAACAGTAGTACTTTGAATTAATCTTTGAGGAACAACAGAGCTCCACACCTTAATCTATGGTGTGTAGAAACTCTACCGTTGAAAATACATAAGTGATGAAGGTCCAGGCATGGCCGAGAGGCCAGCCCCCAAACGTGATCTAAAGATGAAACTAAAGATGAAAACTCAATAGTAAAAAGTCCTATTTATAAAAACTAGCTACTAGGGTTTATAGAAGTAAGTAATTGATGTAGAAATCCACTTCCGGGGCCCACTTGGTGTGTGCTTGGGCTGAGCTTGAAGTTTACACGTGGAGAGGTCATTCTTGGAGTTGAATGCCAGTTTGTAACGTGTTTCTGGCGTTGAACTCCACTTTGCAACTTGTTTCTGGCGCTGAACGCCAGACTGCAACATAGAACTGGTGTTCAACGCCAGTTTGCATCATCTAAACTCGAGCAAAGTATGGACTATTATATATTGCTGGAAATACATGGATGTCTACTTTCCAACGCAATTGGAAGTGCGCCATTTCGAGTTCTGTAGCTCCAGAAACTCCACTTTGAGTGTAGGGAGGTTAGAATCCAACAGCATCTGCAGTCCTTCTTCAACCTCTGAATCTGATTTTTGCTCAGGTCCCTCAATTTCAGCCAGAAAATACCTGAAATCACAGAAAAACACACAAACTCATAGTAAAGTCCAGAAATGTGAATTTTAATTAAAAACTAATAAAAATATACTAAAAACTAACTAAATCATACTGAAAACTATGTAAAAACAATGCCAAAAAGAAGAGAATATACTATAAATTCCAAAAATCATACTTAAATTGTTGCTTGTCCCCAAGCAACTGAAAATCAAATAGGATAAAAATAAGAGAATATACTATAAATTTCAAAATATCAATGAAACTTAGCTCCAATCAGATGAGCGGGACTTGTAGCTTTTTGCCTCTTGAATAGTTTTGGCATCTCACTTTATCCATTGAGGTTCAGAATGATTGGCATCTATAGGAACTTAGAATTCAGATAGTGTTATTGATTCTCCTAGTTCAGTATGTTGATTCTTGAACACAACTACTTTATGAGTCTTGGCCGTGGCCCTAAGCACTTTGTTTTCCAGTATTACCACCGGATACATAAATGCCATAGACACATAACTGGGTGAACCTTTTCAGATTGTGACTCAGTTTTGCTAAAGTCCCCAATTAGAGGTGTCCAAGGTTCTTAAGCACACTCTTTATTTTGCTTTGGACCTTGACTTTAACTGCTCAGTCTCAAGTTTTCACTTGACACCTTCACGCCACAAGCACATGGTTACGGACAGCTTGGTTTAGCTGCTTAGGCCAGGATTTTATTCCTTTAGGCCCTCCTATCCACTGATGCTCAAAGCCTTGGATCCTTTTTATTACCCTTGCCTTTTGGTTTTAAGGGTTACTGGCTTTTTGCTCTTGCCTTTTGGTTTTAAGAGCTTTTGGCTTTTTCTGCTTGCTTTTTCTTTTTCTTTCTATTTTTTTTCGCCATTTTTTCTCTTTTTTTTGCAAGCTTTCTGTATTCACTGCTTTTTCTTGCTTCAAGAATCAATTTTATGATTTTTCAGATTATCAAATAACATTTCTCCTTATCATCATTCTTTCAAGAGCCAACATATTTAACATTCTTAAACAACAACTTCAAAAGACATATGCATTGTTCAAGCATTCATTCAGAAAATAAAAAGTATTATCACCACATCAAAATAACTAAACTAGTTTCAAGGATGAATTCGAAACCATGTACTTCTTGTTCTTTTGTAATTAAAACATTTTTCATTTAAGAGAGGTGATGGATTCATATTCACTACTTTAAGGCATAGACACTTAAATACTAATGATCATGTAATAAGACACAAATATAGATAAACATTTAACATAAAAATGAAAAACAGAAAATTTAAGAGCAAAGAATGAGTCCACCTTAGTGATGGTGGCTTTTTTTCTTCTTGAGGAACCAATGATGTCCTTGAGCTCTTCTATGTCTCTTCCTTGTCTTTGTTGCTCCTCCCTCATTGCTTTTTGATCTTCTCTAATTTCATGGAGGATGATGGAGTGCTTTTGATGCTCCATCCTTAGTTGTCCCCAATAATTGTGTGGAGGACAATGTATCCCCTGAGGTATCTCAGGGATCTCTTGATTTGCAGTCAAATGTTCTACCACTGAGCTATAGACCCTTGAGATGAATCTCTCCATCTCCTATGACTCGGAGGTGGAAGCTTTTGTCTTTCCTTTCCTCTTTCTAGAGGTTTCTCTGGCCTTAGGTGCCATCAATAGTTATAGAAAAACAAAAAAAGCTCTGCTTTTACCACACCAAACTTAGAATGTTGCCCGCCCTCGAGCAAAAGAAGAAAGAATAGTAGAAGAAGAAGAAGATATGGAGGAGATGGAGGGATGTGTGTATTCGACTATATGGGTGGGCTTCGGTGGGAAAGAGATTTTGAATTTTGAAGGTAGGTGGGGTGTATGGATGTTAGCGGTGAATGGAAAACAAAAGGGATGATTGTGAATGGAGACAGAGAGAGGGTGATATAGGATTATGAGGAGGGAAGGTGAGTGGAGGTATGTGGGGATCCTGTGGGGTCCACAGATCCTGAGGTGTCAAGGATTTACATCCCTGCACCAATTAGGCATGTAAAATGCCTTTGCATGCATTTCTGGCGTTTTGACGCCGAAGTGATGCTTGTTTTGGGCGTTCAACGCCCATATGCAGCATATTTCTGGCATTGAACGCCAGCTTCATGCTTGTTTCTGGCGTTCAGCGCCATCTCCATGCTCTGTTCTGGCGTTGAACGCCAGCCAGATGCTCCTTACTGGCGTTTAAACGCCAGTAAGTTCTTCCTCCAGGGTGTGATTTTTCTTCTGCTATTTTTGATTCTGTTTTTAATTTTTGTATTTATTTTGTGACTCCACATGATCATGAATCTAATAAAACATGAAAGAACAATAAAAATAGAAATAAAATTAGATAAATAAAAATTGGGTTGCTTCCCAACAAGCGCTTCTTTAATGTTAATAGCTTGACAGTGGGCTCTCATGGAGCCACACAGGTAATCAGGTCAATTTTATAGACTCCCAACACCAAACTTAGAGTTTGGATATAGGAGTTCAACACCAAACTTAGAGTTTGACTGTGGGCACTTTGGTTGACTCTGCAGTGAGAGAAGCTTTTCATGCTTCATCTCCATTGTTCCAGAAAGAGATCCTTGAGTTTTAAACACAAGGTTGTCCTCATTTAGTTGAAGGACTAATTATCCTCTGTTAACATCTATCACAGCTCCTGCTGTGGCTAGGAAAGGTCTTCCAAGGATGATGCATTCATCCTCCTCCTTCCTAGTATCTAAGATTATGAAATTAGCAGGGATGTAAAGGCCTTCAACCTTTACTAACACGTCCTCTACTAATCCATAAGCTTGTCTTACTGACTTTTCTGCCAATTGTAATGAGAATAAGGCAGGCTGTACCTCAATGATCCCCAGCTTCTCCATTACAGAGAGTGGCATAAGATTTATGCCTGACCCTAGGTCACACAGAGCCTTCTCAAAGGTCATGGTGCCTATGGTATAGGGTATTAAGGATTTGCCAGGATCTTGTCTCTTTTGAGGTAAAGTTTGCTGAACCCATGTATCTAGTTCACTAATGAGCAAGGGAGGTTCATCTTCCCAAGTCTCATTACCAAACAACTTGGCCTTCAGCTTTATGATGGCTCCTAGATATTGAGCAACTTGATCTTCAGTTAAATCTTTATCCTCTTCAGAGGAAGAATAGTCTTCAGAGCTCATGAATGGCAGAAGGAGATTTAATGGAATCTCTATGGTCTCTAAATGAGCCTCAGATTCCTTTGGTTCCTCAAAGGGAAACTCCTTGTTGATTACTGGACGTCCCAGGAGGTCTTCCTCACTGGGATTCACGTCTTCCTCCTCCCTTGTAGGTTCGGCCATGATGGTTATATCAATGGCCTTGCACTCTCTCTTTGGATTCTCTTCTGTTTTGCTTGGGAGAGTACTAGGAGGGGTTTCAGTGATCTTCTTACTCAGTTGGCCCACTTGTGCCTCCAAATTTCTAATGGAGGACCTTGTTTCATTCATGAAACTCAGAGTGGCCTTAGATAGATCAGAGACTAAATTTGCTAAGCTAGATGGATTCTGCTCAGAATCCTTTGTCTGTTACTGAGTGGATGATGGAAAAGGTTTACTATTGTTAAACCTGTTTCTTCCACCATTATTAAAACCTTGTTGAGGCTTTTGTTGATCCTTCCATGAAAAATTTGGGTGATTTCTCCATGAGGGGTTATAGGTGTTTCCATAAGGTTCACCCATATAATTTACCTCTGCTATTGCAAGGTTCTCAGGATCATAAGCTTCTTCTTCAGAAAATTCCTCTTGAGTACTGTTGGATGCAGCTTGCATTCCATTCAAACTCTGAGAAATCATATTGACTTTCTGAGTCAATATTTTATTCTGAGCCAATATAGCATTCAGAGTATCAATTTCAAGAAGTACTTTGCATTAATCTTTGGGGAACAGCAGAGCTCCACACCTTAATCTTTGCCGAGAGGCCAGCCCCCAAACGTGATCTAAAGATAAAACTAAAGATGAAAACTCAATAGTAAAAAGTCCTATTTATAAAAACTAGCTACTAGGGTTTACAGAAGTAAGTAATTGATGTAGAAATCCACTTCCAGGGCCCACTTGGTGTGTGCTTGGGATGAGCTTGAAGTTTACACGTGGAGAGGTCATTCTTGGAGTTGAATGCCAGTTTGTAACGTGTTTCTGGCGTTGAACTCCACTTTGCAACTTGTTTCTGGTGCTGAACGCCAGACTGCAACATGGAACTGGCGTTCAACGCCAATTTGCGTTGTCTAAACTCGAGCAAAGTATGGACTATTATATATTTCTGGAAGGCCCTGGATGTCTACTTTCCAACATAATTGGAAGCGCACCATTTGGAGTTTTGTAACTCCAGAAAATCCACTTTGAGTGCAGGGAGGTTAGAATCCAACAGCATCTGCAGTCCTTCTTCAACCTCTGAATCTGATTTTTGCTCAGGTCCCTCAATTTCAGCCAGAAAATACCTGAAATCATAGAAAAACACACAAACTCATAGTAAATTCCAAAAATGTAAATTTTTTAATTAAAAACTAATAAAAATATACTAAAAACTAACTAAATCATACTGAAAACTATGTAAAAACAATGCCAAAAAGCGTATAAATTATCCGCTCATCAGGAGCTCTGTTGTAATTTGATGGATCAATAATAGTTTTCATTATTCTTCTTCTTTCTTTTCTCTTGATTTTACTAGAAAGCTTTCAATCTTCATCCAATTGGGTAGTTGTCTTGGAAAAGAAGTTATTCATACTTGGATCTCTTCAGAACCTTGGAAGAGGAATGAAGAGATCATGCTAGAAATGCTTTCTCATGTTGGACCAAATTGGGATTTGGATGGATATAATGACATATAATCCTACCAACACTTTGAGTTGGAAATACATGTGGTATAATCAGTGACCATACTTCATCTCTTTTCATGAGCAATTGGACCAAGGAATTGGCTATTGATTAAGATTTGAGAGATTGAATTACCAAAGAATTGGAATTCAATCACTTAAGATTGCCAAGGAGATTAATGAATGCATTTATTGAGGAAGAGATGAAAATGAACTTGATCCGGAGAATGCAACATCTCTTAAGCCCAATGAATCCCCCATTTCTGATCTTACCCATTCTCTTTAATTTCTGCAATTTACTTTCATGCTAAATTCCCCATTCCCCATTTAAGATTCTGCAATTTACTTTTCGTCATTTATATTCAGCTCTTTATTCCCAGCATTTATATTTTCTGCTATTTACTTTTCGCCATTTAATTTCCTGCAACTCTCACATCAAATTCTGCTTAGCTCAACTAGAACATTCCTCTAATTAAAGTTGATTGACCAATCAATCCCTGTGGGGTTCGACCTCACCTACTGTGAGTTTTTACTTGATGACAATTCGGTATACTTGCCGAAGGGAAATTTGTTAAGAGACAAGTTTCCGTGCATCAAATTTATGGCGCCGTTGCCGGGGATTGATTTTGCATCAACAATGATTAAATTGGTGGATAACTAGATTGAGCATTTTTTTTCTTTTGTTTGATTTAATTTCATTTGAGTAATTTACTTTCAGTTTTAGTTATTTCCTTCCCTTTACCCTTTACCCGTTTGTGGTGTTATCTGCACATTTTTTTTACTATTTAGTTCACTGACCCACTGATATGCACTGAAACTTGTCTCTCAACAAATCTCCCTCGGCAAGTGTACCGAATTGTCGTCAAGTAAAAACTCACAATAGAGTGAGGTCGAATCCCAAAGGGATTGATTGGTCAAGCAACTTTAATTAGAGGAATGTTCTAGTTGAGCGAAGCAGAATTTGGTTTGAGTGTTGCAGGAAATTAAATGGCGAGAAAGTAAATAGCAGAAAATATAAATGCCAAAAGTAAAGAGCTGAAAGTAAATGGCAGAAGGTAAATTGCAGAATTTAAATAGGAATGGGAAAGATGCTCATAAAAGTAAATTGCAGAAATTAAAGAGAATGGGTAAGATCAAAAATGGGGATTCATTGGGCGTAGGAGATGTTGCATTCTCTGGATCAAGTTCATTTCCATCTCTTCCTCAATCAATGCATTCATTGATCTCCTTGGCAATCTTAAGTGATCGAATTCCAATTCCTTGGAAATTCAATCTCTCAAATCTTGATCAATAGCCAATTCCTTGGTCAATTGCTCATGAGAAGAGATGAAGTATGGTCACTGATTATACCACATGCATTCCTAAATCAAGTGTTAGTAGGATTATAGTCACCATATCCAACCAAACCTAATTTGGTCCAATATGAGAAACCATTTCTAGCATGATCTCTTCATTCCTCTTCCAAGGTTCAGAAGAGATCCAAGTATGAATAGCTTCTTTTCCAAGATAACTACCCAATTGGATGAAGATTGAAAGTTTTCTAGTAAAATCAAGAGAAAAGATAGAAGAAGAGTAATGAAAACTAGTATTGATCCATCAAATTACAACAGAGCTCCCTAACCCAATGAAAGGGGTTTAGTTGTTCATAGCTCTAGAAATAGAAAACAAAGGTGGAGAATACATCATGAAAATCAGAACTAGAAGTGCAGAGAAAGTAAATTATACAGAGAGTAGTTCCCAATTTCCAATCCCCCAAAAAGCTCCTTTCCTAATTCAAAACTACCCCTATATATACTACTCTTCTGATCTTCTAGTTGATTCTTCAAGTCTTGGATATGGGCCTTTGGATCTTGAGTTTGAGGCAGTTATCTTCTGCAGTGGGCTTAGCTTTACTTGCAGAGAGAAAGTGTGAAGTAGGCAGGGTGTTTCGCTCAGGACGTTAGTGGCGTTAACGTTAAGTGAGAGTGTGGGTTCGAGAACGTTAGTGACAATCACCTTTTTCACAAACGTTCCTCACCCAGGGATGGTCCACGTTAAATTCAACGTTAGTGGCACTAACGTGACCACTAACGTTGCCTCTTGGTCCTTCGCACACATTATTGGGACTCACCTTTTCCAATAACGTTGAGAGTCTTCCCTTCCCCCTACGTTAGAGTCCACGTTAACTAGGTTAACGTGGCTCTTAACGTAAGCTTGCCAATTCTTCGAGAATGTTAGTGATACTTACCTTTGTCACTAACGTTCCAATGTGCCCCTACTTCCCACGTTAGAGTCCACGTTAACTAGGTTAACGTGGCTTCTAACATAGCAATGATAGCCATTTCCAACGTTAGTGACAAAGGTGAGTGTCACTAACGTTGGCTCATCATTCCCTTATCCACGTTAGCTTCCACGTTAAGTAAGTTAACGTGGGAGTTAACGTTGCTCACATTGGCTTATTCCAACGTTAGTGACAAAGGTGAGTGTCACTAACGTTGGCGACTCTTGCTCCCTCCACGTTAGCTTCCACGTTAACTAAGTTAACATGGGAGTTAACGTGGCTCATTGTGGCTTAGCTCAACGTTAGTGACAAAGGTAAGTGTCACTAACGTTGGCTTCTCTTTTGCTTCTCAACGTTAGAGTCCACGTTAACTGAGTTAACGTGGCTCTTAACGTGGCCAATTGTGAGCTTGGTCCAACGTTAGTGACAAAGGTAAGTGTCACTAACGTTGGCTTCATTTCTTTCTTCCACGTTAGAGTTCACGTTAACTTAGTTAACGTGACTCTTAACGTGGGCTATTATGGCTTCGAGGGCGTTATTGGCGATTACTTTTCTCATTAACTTTGCAGGTTAGCTCCCATTCCACGTTAGAGGTCACGTTAGTTAGACTAACGTGGCTGCTAACGTGGTTCTTCCTTGCTTCCTTTGTCCTGAAATCAAGTAATAAAGTGCATCAAAGCTCTAGTCCCAGTCATGGAAATGCATCATCCAATTTGTCATTAAGTTCATGCAAAATCCTCATGAAATCATGTAAAGTGCACAATGTATGCTTGAATCAAGATGTAAGTGAAATTCTACCCAAAACTTGCTTATTCCCTAAGAAAATGCATGAAACTACCCTAAAAACAATAAAGAAAAGGTCAGTGAAACTGGCCAAAATGCCCTGGCATCACAACACCAAACTTAAAGCTTGCTTGTCCCTAAGCAAGTACTGGAACAAGAGAATGATGAATGGAATGCCAAGAGAAATGAGTTATTATTGTGGAAGTTATGTCCTTTGGTTTTATGGTGGTTTCATGCATAGCAACTTAGGTTTATTCCTTCACTGGCTTTCAGACCTTTATTATGTCCTAGAACACTCACTTGATTGCATCCCATGAGACTTTTATTCATTGATCCTTTTTGTTATTTCAGGGCTTGTTTGTGTTCTTAGACTAGGTACTATGTGAGGGGGCAACTCTTTAAGATAAGCTTTCAGCCAGCACTCCCGAACCAGTTGGTTCAAGGTGCTAGGTGTTGAGACACCCCTAAGGACTTACTCCCTCAAGTCTCTTTCCCCCATACATACACACCACAGGCACATGGTTTGTTTATTTTCTTTCTTGAGACCTTGGTGTCCTGCACCTCTTTAGGTTACTAAATGTTCTGTAGCAAGGTTGCTCTTGATAGTGGATTTTCAGTTGATAATCCCGGGTTAGTTAACCCAAGTTACCAAGTGATGAAGCACTCCTACGAACTTATTCATCCAAGCAGATCCTTGGTACAGGAGCACCACAGACACATCTCTCAAGTTTCAAACCCTTGGTGCCTAGCCTTATTCTTTATTAACTTTTCTTTCTTTTTCAACTCTTATTGTTCTTTTCCCCTTTTTCTTATTAGGATCTTGTTATTTAGCTAGTCTCATGGGGTGTGTTTCAAGCATATGATTCAGGCCAGATAGTTATCTTCCCACCCTTGTTGGTTGATGAGCGGATAATTTATACGCTTTTTGGCATTGTTTTTAGTATGTTTTTAGTAGAATCTAGTTACTTTTAGGGATGTTTTCATTAGTTTTTATGTTAAATTCACATTTCTGGACTTTACTAAGAGTTTGTGTGTTTTTCTATGATTTCAGGTATTTTCTGGCTGAAATTGAGGGACTTGAGCAAAAATCAGATTCAGAGGTTGAAGAAGGACTGCTAATGCTGTTGGATTCTGACCTCCCTGCACTCAAAGTGGATTTTCTGGAGCTACAGAACTCAAAATGGCGCGCTTCCAATTGCGTTGGAAAGTAGACATCCAGGGCTTTCCAGAAATGTATAATAGTCAATACTTTGGCCGAGTTTAAATGACATAAAAGGGCGTTGAACACCAGTTCTACGCTTCTGTCTAGAGTTAAACGCCAGAAACAAGTCACAAACCAGAGTTGAACGCCAGAAATACGTTACAACCTGACGTTCAACTCCAGAAAGAGACTCTGCACGTGTAACATTTAAGCTCAGCCCAAGCACACACCAAGTGGGCCCCGGAAGTGGATTTATGCATCAATTACTTACTTCTGTAAACCCTAGTAACTAGTTTAGTATAAATAGGACTTTTTACTATTGTATTAGACATCCTGGATTGTATTTTTGATCCTGTGATCTCGTTCTGGGGGCTGGCTATTCGGCCATGCCTGGACCTTTCACTTATGTATTTTTAACGGTAGAGTTTCTACACTCCATAGATTAAGGTGTGGAGCTCTGCTGTTCCTCAAAGATTAATGCAAAGTACTACTGTTTTTCTATTCAATTCAACTTATTCCGCTTCTAAGATATTCATTCGCACTTCAACCTGAATGTGATGAACACGACAATCATCATCATTCCCTATTAATGCGTGCCTGACAACCACTTCCGTTCTACTTTAGATTGAATGAGTATCTCTTGGATCTCTTAATCAGAATCTTCGTGGTATAAGCTAGATTGATGGCAGCATTCATGAGAGTCCGGAAAGTCTAAACCTTTTCTGTGGTATTCTGAGTAGGACTCTGGGATTGAATGACTGTGACAAACTTCAAACTCGCGAGTGCTGGGCGTAGTGACAGACGCAAAAGGAGGGTGAATCCTATTCCAGTATGATCGAGAACCTCAGATGATTAGCTGTGCTGTGACAGAGCATTTGGACCATTTTCACCAGAGGATAGGATGCAGCCATTGGCAAGGGTGATGCCTCCAAATGATTAGCCATGCAGTGACAGCGCATCGGACCATTTTCCAGAGAGGATTAAAAGTAGCCATTGAAAACGGTGATGTCCTTACATAAAGCCAGCCATGGAAAGGAGTAAGACTGATTGGATGAAGACAGCAGGAAAGCAGAGGTTCAGAGGAACGAAAGCATCTCTATACACTTATCTGAAATTCTCACCAATGATATACATAAGTGTTTCTATCCTTATTTTCTATCTATTTATTATTTATGTTCGAAAACTCCATAACTGTTTTATATCCGCCTGACTTAGATTTACAAGGTGACCATAGCTTGCTTCATACCAACAATCTCCGTGGGATTGACCCTTACTCACGTAAGGTTTATTACTTGGACGACCCAGTGCACTTGCTGGTTAGTTGTATCGAAGTTGTGAATGAAAAGTGATTTATTAAGACGTGCGTACAGAGTTTCTGGCACTGTTACCTGAGATCACAATTTCGTGCACCAAGTTTTTGGCGCCATTGTCGGGGATTGTTCGAGTTTGAACAACTGACGGTTCATCTTGTTGCTCAGATTAGGTAATTTTCTTTTTGTTTTATTTTCAAAAATTTTTCAAAAAACCTTTCAAAAATTTCTCATCTGTTTTCGAAGAAAAAATGTTTTCAAAAAAATATATTTTTCTTCAGAATTTTTAAGTATGAATTCTAGTGTTTCATAAAGCATATTAAAGCCTGGCTGGCTGTAAAGCCATGTCTAATTCTTTTGGATAGGGAATGTCAGGCGTGTCATGTCTGAGTTACATACTAAAGCTTGGCTGGCTATTAAGCCATGCCCGACCCTTTGATTGGAGCTTTAGACTAAAGAGCATAAGATTCCTGGAATTCATATTAAAAATTTTGGAATCCTTATTTTTCTTTTTCAAAATGATTTTCGAAAAAAAATTAAAAGAAAATACAAAAAAAATCATAAAATCATAAAAATCAAAAAAATATTTTGTATTTCTTGTTTGAGTCTTGAGTCAGATTTAAAGTTTGGTGTCAATTGCATGTTCATCTTGCATTTTTCGAAAAATTCATGCATTCATGGTGTTCTTCATGATCTTCAAGTTGTTCTTGGTAAGTCTTCTTGTTTGATCTTGATGTTTTCTTGTTTTGCATCTTTTCTTGTTTTCCATGTGCATTTTTGCATTCATAGTGTCTATACATGAAAAATTTTTAAGTTTGGTGTCTTGCATGTTTTCTTTGCATATAAAAATTTTTAAAAATAAGTCTTGATGTTCATCATGACATTCAAAGTGTTCTTGGTCTTCATCTTGACATTCATAGTGTTCTTGCATTCATCACATACTTTGATCCATAACTTTCATGCATTGCATCATTTTCATGTTTTTCTCTCTCATCATAAAAATTCAAAAAAATCAAAAAAATATCTTCCCATTTTTCTCTCTTAAAATTTCAAAAATTAGATTTGATTTTTTCAAAAATTTTTAAAATCTAGTTGTTTTCATGAGTCAAATCAAATTTTCAATTTAAAAAAATCTTATCTTTTTCAAAATCTTTTTCAAAAATCAAATCTTTTTCAATTTTCTTAGTTATTTTCAAAAATTTTAAAAATATTTTTCAAAAATCTTTTTCTTATCTTTACCTCCTAATTTTCGAAAATAACATCATCAATTAATGTTTTGATTCAAAAATTTCAAGTTTGTTACTTACTTGTTAAGAAAGATTCAAACTTTAAGTTTTAGAATCATATCTTGTGATTTCTTGTGAATCAAGTCATTAATTGTGATTTTAAAAATCAAATCTTTTTCAAAACTAATTTCAATCATATCTTTTCAAAAATATCTCTTTATCTTATCTTTTTCAAAATTTGATTTTAAAATATCCTTTCTAACTTCTTATCCTCTTATCTCTTCAAAATTGATTTTCAAATTTGTTTCAACTAACTAACTAACTTTTTATTTGTTTCTTATCTTTTTCAAAACTACCTAACTAACTTCCTCTCTCTCTAATTTTCGAAAATATCTTCCCTCTTTTTCAAAATTTCTTTTTAATTAACTAATTATTTTAACTTTTGATTTTAAAATTTCAAAAATTACTAACCTTTTTCAAAAACTATTTTCGAAAATCACTAACTCTTTTTCAAAAATAATTTTCGAAAATTCTCCTTCTCTATCATCTCCTTCTTTTCTTCTACTCACACAGGGGAACCTCCATACTTGGGCAAAAAGGATCCCTATTATTATTATTTTTCTGTTCCCTCTTTTTCATATGAGCAGGAGCAAAGACAAGAATATTCTTGTTGAAGCAGATCCAGAACCTGAAAGGACTCTGAAGAGGAAACTAAGAGAAGCTAAATTACAACAATCCAGCAAGCACCTTTCAGATATTTTCGAACAGGAAGAGGAGATGGCAGCCAAAAATAATAATAATGCAAGGAGGATGCTTGGTGACTTTACTGCACCTAATTCCAATCTACATGGAAGAAGCATCTCCATTCCTGCCATTGGAGCAAACAATTTTGAGTTTAAACCTCAATTAGTTTCTCTGATGCAGCAGAACTGCAAGTTTCATGGACTTCTATCTGAAGACCCTTTTCAGTTCTTAACTGAATTCTTGCAGATATGTGATACTGCTAAGACTAATGGAGTTGATCCTGAAGTCTACAAGCTCATGCTTTTCCCTTTTGCTGTAAGAGACAGAGCTAGAGTGTGGTTGGACTCTCAACCCAAAGATAGCCTGAACTCTTGGGATAAGCTGGTCAAGGCTTTCTTAGCCAAGTTCTTTCCTCCTCAAAAGCTGAGTAATCTTAGAGTGAATGTTCAAACCTTCAGACAGAAAGAAGGTGAATCCCTCTATGAAGCTTGGGAGAGATACAAAGGACTGACCAAAAAGTGTCCTTCTGACATGCTCTCAGAATGGACCATCCTGGATATATTCTATGATGGTCTGTCTGAATTAGCTAAAATGTCATTGGATACTTCTGCAGGTGGATCCATTCACCTAAAGAAAATGCCTGCAAAAGCTCAAGAACTCATTGACATGGTTGCTAATAACCAGTTCATGTACACTTCTGAGAGGAATCCTGTGAGTAATGGGACGCCTATGAAGAAGGGAGTTCTTGAAATTGATACTCTGAATGCCATATTGGCTCAGAACAAAATATTGACTCAGCAAGTCAATATAATTTCTCAGAGTCTGAATGGAATGCAAGCTGCATCCAACAGTACTCAAGAGGCATCTTCTGAAGAAGAAGCTTGTGATCCTGAGAACCCTGCAATAGCAGAGATAAATTACTTAGGTGAACCTTATGGAAACAGCTATAACTCATCATGGAGAAATCATCCAAATTTCTCATGGAAGGATCAACAAAAGCCTCAAAAAGGCTTTAAAAATGGTGGAAGAAACAGGTTTAGCAATAGCAAGCCTTTTCCATCATCCACTCAGCAACAGACAGAGAACTCTGAACAAAATACTTCTAATTTAGCAAATTTAGTCTCTGATCTATCAAAGGACACTGTGAGTTTCATGAATGAAACAAGGTCCTCCATTAGAAATTTGGAAGCACAAGTGGGCCAGCTGAGTAAAAGGATCACTGAAATCCCTCCTAGTACTCTCCCAAGCAATACAGAAGAAAATCCAAAAGGAGAGTGCAAAGCCATTGACATAGTCAACATCGCCGAACCTGGAGAGGAAGGGGAGGACGTAAATCCCAGTGAGGAAGACCTCCTGGGACGTCCAGTGATCAATAAGGAGTTTCCCTTTGAGGAACCAAAGGAATCTGAGACTCATCTAGAGACCATAGAGATTCCATTGAACCTCCTTATGCCCTTCATGAGCTCTGACGAGTATTCATCTTTTGAAGAGAATGAGGATGTTACTAAAGAGCAAGTTACCAAGTACCTTGGTGCAATCATGAAGCTGAATGCCAAATTATTTGGTATTGAGACTTGAGAAGATGAACCTCCCTTGTTCACCAATGAACTAAGTGATCTGGATCAACTGACACTGCCTCAGAAGAAACAGGATCCTTGAAAGTTCGTAATACCTTGTACCATAGGCAACATGATCTTTGAAAAGGCTCTGTGTGACCTTGGTTCAGGGATAAACCTCATGCCCCTCTCTGTAATAGAGAAACTGGGAATCTTTGGGGTGCAAGCTACTAAAATCTCATTAGAGATGGCAGACAATTCAAGAAAACAGGCTTATGGACAAGTAGAGGACGTGTTAGTAAAGGTTGAAGGCCTTTACATCCCTGCTGATTTCATAATCCTTGATACTGGGAAGGATGAGGATGAATCCATCATCCTTGGAAGACCTTTCCTAGCCACAGCAAGAGCTGTGATTGATGTTGACAGAGGTGAATTAGTCCTTCAATTGAATGAGGACTCCCTTGTGTTTACAACTCAAGGTTACCCTTCTGTAAACATGGAAAAGAGGCATAGTAAGCTTCTCTCAAAACAGAGTCAGCCAGAGCCTCCACAGTCAAACTCTAAGTTTGGTGTTGGGAGGCCACAACCAAACTCTAAGTTTGGCGTTGAACTCCCATACCCAAACTCTAAGTTTGGTGTTGGAAAGTCTCAACAATGCTCTGAACATCTGTGAGGCTCCATGAGAGCCAACTGTCAAGCTATTGACATTAAAGAAGCGCTTGTTGGGAGGCAACCCAATTTTTATTTATCTAATTTTATTTTTCTTGTTCTTTCATGTTTTATTAGGTTCATGATCATGTGGAGTCACAAAATAAATATAAAAATTGAAAACGGAATCAAAAACAGCAGAAGAAAAATCACACCCTGGAGGAAGACCTTACTGGCGTTTAAACGCCAGTAAGAAGCATCTGGCTGGCGTTCAATGCCAGAAAAGAGCATGGTTCTGGCGCTGAATGCCCAAAATGGGCAGCATCTGGGCGTTTGAACGCCAGAATTGCAACCTGGAGAAGAGCTGGCGCTGAACGCCCAAAACAAGCATGGTTCTGGCGTTCAACGCTAGGAATGGGCAACAAATGGGCGTTCAACGCCCAGAACAAGCACCAATCTGGCGCTAAACGCCCAGAGTTGTGTGCAAGGGCATTTTGCATGCCTAATTTGGTGCAAGGTTGTAAATCCTTGAACACCTCAGGATCTGTGGACCCCATAGGATCCCCACTTACCTCCACTCACTTCTTCTCACCCCTCTTTCACACAATCCCATAAATACTCTTCCCCAAAACTCTTCACCAATCACCTCAATCTCTCTTCCCTATCACCACTTCACCATTCACATCCATCCACTCTTCCCCATAAACCTACCTCATAAACACCACCTACCTTCAAAATTCAAAATCAATTTCCCACCCAAACCCACCCTATATGGCCGAATACACCCCCCTCTCACCTCCATATTTTCTTCTTCTTCTTCATCTATTCTTTCTTCTCTTGCTCGAGGGTGAGCAATATTCTAAGTTTGGTGTGGTAAAAGCATAGCTTTTTGTTTTTCCATAACCATTAATGGCACCTAAGACCGGAGAATCCTCTAGAAAAGAGAAAGGGAAGACAATTGCTTCCACCTCTGAGCCATGGGAGATGGAAAGATTCATCTCACAAGCCCATCACTAAGAAAAGGATGGAGCAAGCAAGAGAGCCCATTCATGGATCTCAAGAGACACATGAAGAAGCTTATCATCAAGAGATCCCTGAGATACCTCAGGGGATGCATTTTCCTCCACAATTAAGGGTGGAACATCAAGAGCACTCCATCATCCTTCATGAAATAAGAGAAGATCAAAAAGCAATGAGGGAGGAGCAACAAAGACAAGGAAGAGACATAGAAGAGCTCAAGGACATCATTGGTTCCTCAAGGAGAAAACGTCACCATCACTAAGGTGGACTCATTCCTTATTCTTACATTCTCTGATTTTCGTTTTCTCTATGTTAAGTGCTTATCTATGTTTGTGTCTTATTACATGATCATTAGTAGTTAGTAACTATGTCTTAAAGTTATGAATGTCCTATGAATCCATCACCTCTCTTAAATGAAAAATGTTTTAATTCAAAAGAACAAGAAGTACATGAGTTTCGAATTTATCCTTGAACTTAGTTTAATTACATTGATGTGGTGACAATGCTTCTTGTTTTCTGAATGAATGCTTGAACAGTGCATATGTCTTTTGAAGTTGTTGTTTAAGAATGTTAAATATGTTGGCTCTTGAAAGAATAATGACAAGGAGACATGTTATTTGATAATCTGAAAAATCATAAAAATGATTCTTGAAGCAAGAAAAAGCAGCAAAGAACAAAGCTTGCAGAAAAAAAAAAAGAAAAAAAAGGCGAAAAAAAATAGAAAAAGAAAAAGCAAGCAGAAAAAGGCAAAAATCTTAAAACCAAGAGGCAAGAGCAAAAAGCCAATAACCCTTAAAACCAAAAGGCAAGGGTAAATAAAAAGGATCCCAAGGCTTTGAGCATCAGTGGATAGGAGGGCCTAAAGGAATAAAATCCTGGCCTAAGCGGCTAAACCAAGCTGTCCCTAACCATGTGCTTGTGGCGTGTAGGTGTCAAGTGAAAACTTGAGACTGAGCGGTTAAAGTCAAGGTCCAAAGCAAAAAAAGAGTGTGCTTAAGAACCCTGGACACCTCTAATTGGGGACTTTAGCAAAGCTGAGTCACAATCTGAAAAGGTTCACCCAATTATGTGTCTGTGGCATTTATGTATCTGGTGGTAATACTGGAAAACAAAGTGCTTAGGGCCACGACCAAGACTCATAAAATAGTTGTGTTCAAGAATCATCATACTGAACTAGGAGAATCAATAATACTATCTGAACTCTGAGTTCCTATAGATGCCAATCATTCTGAACTTCAATGAATAAAGCGAGATGCCAAAACTATTCAAGAGGCAAAAAGCTACAAGTCCCGCTCATCTGATTGGAGCTATGTTTCATTGATAGTTTGGAATTTATAGTATATTCTCTTCTTTTTTTTCCTATTTGATTTTCAGTTGCTTGGGGACAAGCAACAATTTAAGTTTGGTGTTGTGATGAGCGGATAATTTATACGCTTTTTGGCATTGTTTTTAGTATGTTTTTAGTAGAATCTAGTTACTTTTAGGGATGTTTTCATTAGTTTTTATGTTAAATTCACATTTCTGGACTTTATTATGAGTTTGTGTGTTTTTCTATGATTTCAGGTATTTTCTGGCTAAAATTGAGGGACTTGAGCAAAAATCAGATTCAGAGGTTGAAGAAGGACTGCTGATGCTGTTGGATTCTGACCTCCCTGCACTCAAAGTAAATTTTCTGGAGCTACAGAACTCAAAATGGCGCGCTTCCAATTGCGTTGGAAAGTAGACATCCAGCGCTTTCCAGCAATGTATAATAGTTCATACTTTGGCAGAGTTTTAATGACGTAAAAGGGCGTTGAACGCCAGTTCTACGCTGCTGTCTGGAGTTAAACGCCAGAAACAAGTCACAAACCAGAGTTGAACGCCAGAAATACGTTACAACCTGGCGTTCAACTCCAGAAAGAGCCTCTGCACGTGTAACATTCAAGCTCAGCCCAAACACACACCAAGTGGGCCCCAGAAGTGGATTTATGCATCAATTACTTACTTCTGTAAACCCTTGTAACTAGTTTAGTATAAATAGGACTTTTTACTATTATATTAGACATCCTGGATTGTATTTTTGATCCTGTGATCTCGTTCTGGGGGCTGGCCATTCAGCCATGCCTGGACCTTTCACTTATGTATTTTTAACGGTAGAGTTTCTACACTCCATAGATTAAGGTGTGGAGCTCTGCTGTTCCTCAAAGATTCATGCAAAGTACTACTATTTTTCTATTCAATTCAACTTATTCCACTTCTAAGATATTCATTCGCACTTCAACCTGAATGTGATGAACGTGACAATCATCATCATTCCCTATGAATGCGTGCCTGACAACCACTTCCGTTCTACTTTAGATTGAATGAGTATCTCTTGGATCTCTTAAACAGAATTTTCGTGGTATAAGCTAGATTGATGGCGGCATTCGTGAGAGTCCGGAAAGTCTAAACCTTGTCTGTGGTATTCCGAGTAGGACTCTGGGATTGAATGACTGTGACGAACTTCAAACTCGCGAGTGCTGGGCGTAGTGACAGACGAAAAAGGAGGGTGAATCCTATTCCAGTATGATCGAGAACCTCAGATGATTAGCCGTGCTGTGATAGAGCATTTGGACCATTTTCACAAGAGGATAGGATGCAGCCATTGGCAAGGGTGATGCCTCCAGACAATTAGCCATGCAGTGACAGCGCATCGGACCATTTTCCAGAGAGGATTAAAAGTAGCCATTGACAATGGTGATGTCCTTACATAAAGCCAGCCATGGAAAGGAGTAAGACTGATTGGATGAAGACAGCAGGAAAGCAGAGGTTCAGAGGAACGAAAGCATCTCTATACACTTATCTGAAATTCTCATCAATGATATACATAAGTGTTTCTATCATTATTTTCTATCTATTTATTATTTATGTTCGAAAACTCCATAACTGTTTTATATCCGCCTGACTGAGATTTACAAGGTGACCATAGCTTGCTTCATACCAACAATCTCCGTGGGATTGCACTTGCTGGTTAGTTGTATCGAAGTTGTGAATGAAAAGCGATTTATTAAGACGTGCGTACAGAGTTTCTGGCGCTGTTACCTGAGATCACAATTTTGTGCACCATTGGTAAACCAACTTAGCTAACTTATGACCACATCACAAACTAAGGAATTTACTCCACAATATGAACTCCACTCTGGTCTTTGATAACAATCATTCTCTTTTTATTTGATTCAAAAGGAGGCAAGCACTCAATAAGCAAGGTGAAAATACAGCAGTGACATAAAGACAACACACACATGGTAAGAGCAAATAAGCAACATTAAACTCTAATTATCTAAATTAATGAGCAACTATAAAATCAAGTTCCTTTGGACTTCCAAGTTTTAGCATTTTAAGTATATGGAATTAAGTAACAACACAACCTTCGGGTGATGTTTTCTTCTTATCCCCTTGTTGTCCTCATCCGTAGTTTTTGCTCCTTCACTTCCTTGGATGATGGTGCACCATTTCCTCAGAAGGTTCCTGCAAAGTTATTGGAAGTTGCTTGTTTCCAAAGCACTTGAGACATAGTTAGCTTGCATGTATGCTTGCGAATTTCTGAACTTAATTTGGTGTGTGAACACCAAACTTAGTTCTTTTGCCTAGTACAACAGATTGCTTACTTGCAGAGAGCCTCATATGTTGTTATTAACAAAACAACCATTAACTTCTGACTAAACTACTGCTAAGTGGTTCCCCTGATTGTTTGGAGCTAGCAATCTGTCATTGGAGTGTAGTGTGATTATACTCATATCTTTGGTGGAACACCAAACTTAAAACTACACTTTCACTCTTGGATTTGTTTTGGTGTGGAACACCAAACTTAGCTCTTCGCAATACAGGGGAAACAACTTGTGATTTTTATTGAAATGACGATGAAAAAGAAACTACCTCAGGTTGGGTTGCCTCCCAACAAAGCGCTCTTTTAGCATCGCTAGCTCGACGATTCCTCCATTACTTGAGATGATACTTCACTTTGGGGTTTTAAGGGGAAGTACGGACTATGACTCACTTATATAGGGAAGTGAGGAGGAAATGAAAGGTGTGGATTGTCGTGGTGGTTGTTTGACAGACGGTTAGGGTTTTGTGTGGAATAAGCACAAGGATTGCCAACTTTATGATGGGGTTGGTTCAGTTTCCAAGTTTGTTCTTCTTCTAATGTTGCATGGCAACCATTTCCAATGCATTCCCCTTTGAGACACGTGCGAAATATTCTTCCTTTTGCGTTATCCGAACCCTTCAATGCCCCATCAATGATCCTACAAAATAAAAAAAATGATTAAAAACACACTTGTAGGAAGTGGCGGCAAAATTTAAAGAATAACTACTTTTTAAAGTTTTTGTTTTAACTAACTAAGTGCCATTCATTAGTGCAAACCAACTGACTAGCTCAACATCCATGTGTACAACATTTGCAACACCAAACTTAGTTTGGTACATTGTAATGTAAAAGAATTGTTCAAGGCCTCTAAGAGTGACATGATATAGGTTAGATTGATGTTCTCTTAGTGTGCCTTGAACACCAAACTTGTTCTTCACTATATGTTGCACACAATGACTCATACAAATGCATATCAAGTTGATTTGAAATTCATGAACCTTGCATTATTAACTAATCTAAAAGCATATAAAACATGGGTTGCCTCCCATGAAGCGCTTCTTTAGCGTCACTAGCTTGACGTTTTGCCTTTATCAGGGTGGTTGGTAATGCTTCAGATCTTCCCCTCTTGCAGTAGACCTATATCCATTGGCTTCATCAAGGATCTCCACATGTTCTAAGGAAAGAACTCTGTTATTGGTGAAGACCTTAGGTAACTGAGATGGGATAGTGGGGAGATGAGGTGGAATATCTGGGAAGTAGGCTGAGATCACTTTATCCCCCGGACAAAAGTCCTCTGTAGGGATCTTCTTGTTCCTCCACTGATAAACCACTATTTTATGGTTTATCTTGTGCTCAATTGAGTGGTTTTTATCAACTCTTTACCCACTTATTCATACTATTTGCATGGTTTTACATTTGCCTTCCTAATTATGTGCTTTGATTGAAAACATGCTTCTTTGAGCTTTAAATTGATAATTATTAATCCTCTCTTATTACCATTAGATGCCTTGATATGTGTGTTAATTGATTTCAGAGATTATAAGGCAGGAATGGTTTAGAGGATGGAAAGGAAGCATGCAAAAGTGGAAGGAATACAATAAGTTGGAGAAATTGCTAAGCTGTCCAGCCTGACCTCTTTGCACTCAAACAGCTATAACTTTAGCTACAGAGGTCCAAACGATGCGTTTCCAGTTGCATTGGAAAGTTAACGTCCGGGGCTTCGATTTAATATATAATATGCTATAGTTCCCTTGACGCTAGGCGACGCAACAGCGTGATCCATGCGGCCGCGTCGCAGTGACGGAAATCCAGCGTGGTTGAATTCGAGACCAGCGAATTCTGGGCTATTTCTGACCCAGTTTGCGGCCCAGAAAACACATATTAGAGGCTATAAAGTGGAGGAATGCATCCATTCATGAGGGAGGCTTTCACAATTCACAATTTTAGGAGTAGATGTAGTTTTTAGAGAGAGAGGTTCTCTCCTCTCTCTTAGGATTAGGATTTAGGATTTCTTTTAGTTTTAGGAGTGCCTCTAAATCTCAGGTTCAATGTTCTTCAGTTATTATTTCTCTTCTACTTTTAGATATTCTAATACTTTTATTTGTTAATTACTTATGTTGCCCATTTGATTCATAAATCTTTCATGTTAGATTGGATTGCTTTTATTAATATAATTTGAGGAATTTTCAGATTTAATTTTGCTTTGCTTTATTTATATTGATGCTATTTAATTTAGATATTTTCTTCCTTTTGGCTTTGGTTAAGTAATTGGTAACGCTTGAGCTCTCAAATAAAGGAGTGGTTGAAATTGGGAGTTGCTCCAATAACTCTAGTCTTTCCATCGGAATTGACTAGAACCTGAGGGTTAAGCTAATTAATCCACTTGATCTACCTTCATAGTTAGAGGTTAACAAAGTGAGATTAAAATCTAAATTTCATCACAATTGATAAGGATAGGACCTCCAATTCTTGTACCTTGCCAAGAGATTTTATTGTTATTATTTTATTTTACTTGTCATTCAATATATTCCCTCCTTACCTCCTAATAAACCCCAATTTACAACTCATAACCAATAATAAGAACATACCTCCCTGCAATTCCTTGATAAGACGACCCGAGGTTTAAATACTCGGTTATCAATTTTAAAAGGGGTTTGTTACTTGTGACAACCAAAACGTTTGTACGAAGGGATTTTTGTCGGTTTAGAGACTATATCTACAACGCGACCATTTTTATGACATTCTTTACTGGCAAAAATCCTAACGTCAAAATGGTGCCGTTGCCGGGGAATTGCAAACGTGTGCCTTATTATTGGTTATTGTAAATATTTGCTTTTTGATTTGTTTTTATTTTTATTTTTATTAAATTAAGAGGTTATTGATTTTTATTTTAAAATTTTTATCTTATTTTATCTTATTTCAAAAGTCAATTTTCAAAATTCAAATTTAATTTTTTTTTTAAAATTCAAATTTAAAAAAATTTTCAAATTTCAAATTTCAAAAAAATTCAAATTTCAAAAATTTAAAATTCAAATTTCAAATTTTAATTTTCAAATTCAAAATTTAAATAACCTTTTAATTTCAATTTGTTTTTATTTTTTTAATTTTTTATTTTCTACTATGAACTCTCACCCCTTTGGCTATGAGTCTGGTTACAATAATGTTGAGGAAGAATAAATTACAATGAGAACAGGCATCATGGTTGGAACAATCAAAGATGGGAGGAGCCACAAGGATTTGATCAACCCTCATGGCAACAACCACCTCCAATGGACTATCAACAACCACCACCATATGCCTATGAACCCTTTCCTCAACATAACTTTGAACTACCACACTCACAAGCCAACTACCACCATTCACCTCCATATAACCCCAACCCTCAACCACCATACCAACCACCTTATGAGCCATATGAACCATATATAGAACCACCCCAATTCTAACCCAATTACTCCCAATCACCACCACTTTCCTTTGTATCATGTCCAAGTCCAGCAACCCGAGAAGCAGAGGTTCGCCTAACGGAAACAGTAAATAAATTTCAAACAACCATTCGACAACTGGAGTAAGTATTAATTCAATGGGCTTCTAGACGCTCAAATATACAAGGGTCAACCACAGCCCCATGTGGACAATTTCATGAAGAGCGTAGCATGAAGGAGATACTAGAGGCCCCAGTGGACAAGACAGAGAATGAATTCGTACTAGAACAAGTAGAAGAAGCTGTCATTGTTCAAGAAGAAGAAGAAGTGGTTGAAGACTTAGGAGATGCAGAACCTCCATGGGAAAGTCCAGTCATAGAACCCCCTTCCAAGACGTTTGAAATTGATGCTAAGGAGGGTGTACAACCTCCAAGGCATATCACAGTTGATGACTTGGAAGAGGTTGATCAAGAGATGGAGATTCAAGAAGAAGAAGCACAACCTCCCATGCCCTTGGAAAGCAATGAAGAGAAGATTGAATTGGAAGAAAGATACCAAGAGGAAGAGGTTGAAATTGAAGAAGCTTGCAAAGAGGTGGTAATTATCAGAGAAGAGCACAAGGGAGTGGAGCTTGCAATTTCATTAAAAATACCTTCCCCTAAGTTGCCATCATCCTTCACAACATTCAAGTGGGTAAAATTCATATCCCATAGCTTTCTAATTCCACTTGAATATGGGCTACTGGAGACGGATGGTCAACTTAGATCTCTTTGTGGCATTAAGAGTAAGAGGAAGATGGCCAGTGGTAAGAATTATCCTGCAAGGTTCATTATGGTTGGAAGCTTTAAGTTTAAACGCAAAGGTTGGTGTAGAGCTCAATTGAATGGGTCTAGGAAGCTGTTTGGTAGCTGCAGTGAGAATTCAAATTACTTATCACCTGGCTGGAAAAATACAGATCCCAACAAAAATGGGTGTAAAAGCAAGGTTTGGGATCCTGGAATCTGTTCTGACATCCAACACCCCGGGAGCCTAAGAATCTTTTTGAAGCTGCTCAAGGGTTTTACATGCCTAGTTTGGGACCCTGGAGGTTACTGGAATCACAAACACTGGTGGAGATTCCTGGATGAGTTCAAGCATAAGCCACCATAACAGAAAGCTCATCAAATGTCCAACTTAAGGACTTTAACTAAAAGTGCTAGGTGGGAGACAACCCACCATGGTATGATCGTCCTTTTTCATTTTTATTTAGTTTTATTTGTTTTTAAATTTTATTTTATTTTGTTATATTGAACCTGGAATTTTGCATCACATTCATATTAACACTGCGTTCTGCATTTTTCAGATTACAAAAAAAAAAAAAAAAAAGCGAGCACGCGACGCGACCGCATCAGCGACGCGTCCGCGTCGCAAGGAGATGGGAGAAAATATTAATATGAACAGAGAGTTTCGCAGGAGCAGCGCTGGAGGCGTGCCAATGGCACAAATCACCCCACGCGACCACGTCATATGGGAATAATGGCCTCCCACGCGACCGTGTCACCCACGCGGCTGCATGACCTGAAATCGGCGTAAAAAGGGTGCATGGCCGAAAGATGAGCTGGAGTGATGCTGGACTGGCGCTAAACGCACAGACCTTTCCACGTGGACGCGTGACCGACGCGACCGCGTCATATCCTCATAATGGCCACTCACGCGATCGCATGCCCCACGCGATCGCGTCACCCTGGATTTTGGTAATACTAAGTTTTGAACAGAGAGTTGTGCGACCGCGAGGCTGCACTCGCGCCACCAGCACAAATCGAGTTACGCGATCGCGTGCCCCACGCGTCCGCGTCGCCTAACCTTATTTGCGCACCACGCGACTGCGTCATCCACACGACCGCGTCGCCAGCATCGCACAACCTATCCAGATTAGGCCAATTTTCTTATCTTTTCTCTTCTAATCCTAATTTCTTCCTTCTCTCTCCTTTTTCACTTTCTTTTTCTACTTCTCATTCTTTTTCACTTTCATTTTATTTTATTTAATTTATTTGCATACTTTCATTCATTGCATATTTTATTTTTCTAAAGTTATTATTGGTGTTCAAATATTCTTATTCAACTGTTACATCTTTTCTGGTATTTTTTTGTGCTTAGTGACTTGTTTAATTCTGATTGGGTAATATTATTTAAATCAATGCTAATTTTTATAATACTGATATTCCTTTTGCATTGACATGAACTCACATTGTCTTTCATTACCCACTCTCTTCCCCATTGTTGCAAATTTTGCACCACTGGCATGCCATGGCTTCTATTGTTTTCTCACTTACATGTTAAAGCTTCCATGTAAATGAGACCCTTATCATTTGGCATTAACCCAGCCATACTTCTTTTATTTTCTTATCTCTATTTCTGGGTTACTCTTCTTCCCTTTTTCTTTCAGGATGGCCACCCGGAAGGGAAGCGGAAGACATTTTACATGGGGAGACAGACAAGTCCATCTGCACAATCCTGAGAGAAAAGCAACAGTTGAAACAACCCATCCACCTGCAAATCTCAGCATGCACCGAGGACGGTGCAATCTTTAAGTGTGGGGAGGTCGATACCGATCTCCATGGGTTAGTTATTTCCTGACTCAACACCAAAATTTTTATTTTATTTGTTTGTTCATTGTTGCATTTGCATGTTTGATTGCATATTTGTTTAATTTTGTGCATATTTTACCACTTGGTTAAAATAATATTTTCTTTTTTAAGAAACCTTTTAAAGTATTTCACTAATTTGAATAAATTTTTTTTGTTACACTTGTTTGAAGAAATATTATATTGGAACATGGTTTAGAGCTCGAACACACAAAACCTGTGAGATTTTTTAGCCTAATTGATTGGTTGCATTTTGTCAACTAATAATTTATTTTTGATGTGTGTTTTCTCTCTCAAATTGTAATCTTTGTCTTGCTTGATTCTATATTTCCATTATTTAATGTATGCATGCACTTATATGATTGAGGCCTTTGTTTCACTGAGCTTACATACCCATATGGCCTTAACCCTTCATTATCCCTTGCAAACCACTTTGAGCCTATTATGCCCCTTTGTTCTTTACTTTAGCACATCATTAACTCTAAGCGGAAAATAATAATATCCTTAATTTGAAGTCTTGGTTAGCTTAGACTAGTGAGAGTGCTTATGATTTAAGTGTGGGAAAAGTGGGTTTGGAAATATTTGGTTTAAGAATTGGGTATTATATATCTTTATGTGAAAGAAGTGTTTAGAACATGATTCATGCATTCAATATCTTAATCATATACATTGAGAAAAATAAAAGAAAATATATATATATATATATATATATATATATATATATATATATATATATATATATATATAAAAGGGAGGAAAAGAAAAAAGAGCAAATAAGAAAAAGGGGACAAAATGCCCCAAAGTAAATGTTGAAAACATTGCATATGAATTGTACTTGAAATTAGAATGCATGAATATGTGAAAAACATGGTTGATGGATAGTTAGATTTTGTACTGTGATTACATGGATTGTTTAAGTTAGGTGGAAAGTTTAAGTTAATTAAGGATTCAGATTTTAGTCCACTTGGCCAAATACAATCCTACCTTAACCCTAACCCCATTACAACCCTTAAAAGACCTCTTGATATGTGTATTTGTGCATTAAAATTATGTTGATTGTTAGATGAAGAGCAAGCCTTAGAAAGCAAGTTTAGTAGAGAATTGAGAGAATCGAACCTTAAACACTTGAGTGACTAGAGTGTATACACTACCAGTGAGGGTTCGATGCTCAATTCCTTGTTCCCTGCTTTCATGAGCTATTTTCTTCTACAAGTCTATTTGTACTTCATTTTTTATGATTTGAATTAGTGAAATCCAGTTCATATTTATTCTTGGAGAACTTATTTACTCTTAACCAAGTAAGTAAAAGCATTTAGAATGTAGTTGCATTCATAGGTTGCATATCATGCATTCTACCATTCCTCTTCATTTCTTTATAGCTTCTTTTGAGCTTAGCATGAGGACATGCTAATGTTTAAGTGTGGGGAGGTTGATAAACCACTATTTTATGGTTTATCTTGTGCTCAATTGAGTGGTTTTTATTAACTCTTTACCCACTTATTCATACTATTTGCATGGTTTTACATTTGCCTTCCTAATTATGTGCTTTGATTGAAAACATGCTTCATTGAGCTTTAAATTGATAATTATTAATCCTCTCTTATTACCATTAGATGCATTGATATGTGTGTTAAGTGATTTCAGAGATTATAAGGCAGGAATGGTTCAGAGGATGGAAAGGAAGCATGCAAAAGTGGAAGGAATACAATAAGTTGGAGAAATTGCTAAGTTGTCCAACCTGACCTCTTTGCACTCAAACAGCCATAACTTTAGCTACAGAGGTCCAAATGACGCGGTTCCAGTTGCATTGGAAAGCTAACGTCCGGGGCTTCGATTTGATATATAATATGCTATAGTTCCTTTGACGCTAGGCGACGCGACCGCGTGATCCATGCGGCCGCGTCGCAGTGACGGAAATCCAGCGTGGTTGAATTCGAGACCAGCGAATTCTAGGCTATTTCTGACCCAGTTTGTGGCCTAGAAAACACAGATTAGAGGCTATAAAGTGGGAGAATGCATCCATTCATGAGGGAGACTTTCACAGTTCACAATTTTAGGAGTAGATGTAGTTTTTAGAGAGAGAGGTTTGATGAGCGGATAATTTATACGCTTTTTGACATTGTTTTTAGTATGTTTTTAGTAGTATCTAGTTACTTTTAGGGATGTTTTCATTAGTTTTTATGTTAAATTCACATTTCTGGACTTTACTATGAGTTTGTGTGTTTTTCTGTGATTTCAGGTATTTTCTGGCTGAAATTGAGGGACTTGAGCAGAAATCAGATTCAGAGGTTGAAGAAGGACTGCTGATGCTGTTGGATTCTGACCTCCCTACACTCAAAGTGGATTTTCTGGAGCTACAGAACTCGAAATGGCGCGCTTCCAATTGCGTTGGAAAGTAGACATCCAGGGCTTTCCAGAAATATATAATAGTCCATACTTTGGCTAAGAATAGATGACGTAAGCTGGCGTATGCTCAAATCTGGCGTCCAGCGCCAGAAAAGGAGCCAAAACCAGAGTTGAACGCCCAAACTGGCACAAAAACTGGCGTTCAACTCCAAGAAGGACCTCTACACGTGCAACACTCAAGCTCAGCCCGAGCACACACCAAGTGGGCCCCGAAAGTGGATTTATGCATCAATTACTTACTTCTGTAAACCCTAGTAGCTAGTTTATTATAAATAGGACCTTTTACTATTGTATTAGGTGTCTTTTTAACCATCCTGGATTGTATTTTGATCCTGTGATCACATTTTGGGGGCTGGCCATCTCAGCCATTCCTGGACCTTTCACTTATGTATTTTTAACGGTAGAGTTTCTACACTCCATAGATTAAGGTGTAGAGCTCTGCTGCTCCTCAAAGATTAATGCAAAGTACTACTGTTTTCTATTCAATTCATCTTATTTCACTTCTAAGATATTCATTCGTACTTCAATCTGAATGTGATGAACGTGACAATCATCATCATTCCCTATGAACGCGTGCCTGACAACCACTTCCGTTTTACCTTCGACTGAATGAGTATCTCTTAGATCTCTTAATCAGAATCTTCGTGGCATAAGCTAGAATGATGGCGGCATTCAAGAGAATCCGGAAAGTCTAAACCTTGTTTGTGGTATTCCGAGTAGGATTCAATGAATGAATGACTGTGACGAGCTCCAAACTCGCGATTGCAGGGCGTTAGTGACAGACGCAAAAGGATAGTAAATCCTATTCCAGCATGATCGAGAACCGTCAGATGAATAGTCGTGCCGTGACAGGGTACGTTGACCATTTTCACTGAGAGGATAAGATGAAGCCATTGACAAGGGTGATGCCTTCAGACGATTAGCCGTGCCGTGACAGGGCATTTGATCATTTTTCCGAGAGATGACCGAAAGTAGCCATTGACAGTGGTGATGTATCACATAAAGCCAGCCATGGAAAGTAGTAAGACTGATTGGATGAAGATAGCAGGAAAGCAGAGGTTCAGAGGAATGAAAGCATCTCCATTCGCTTATCTGAAATTCCTACCAATGAATTACATAAGTATTTCTATCCCTATTTTATTATATTAAATTCGAAAACACCATTATCAATTTATATCTGCCTAACTGAGATTTGCAAGGTGACCATAGCTTGCTTCATACCAACAATCTCTGTGGGATTCGACCCTTACTTACGTAAGGTATTACTTGGACGACCCAGTGCACTTGCTGGTCAGTTACACGGAGTTGTGAACCGTGGTTTTGGCATCATGCTTTTGGCGCCATTTCCAGGGAAAGAAAGAGCAACGAACTTTACATAATTAAAGTGTAATCACGATTCCGCGTACCAAGTTTTTGGCGCCGTTGTCGGGGATTGTTCGAGTATGGACAACTGACGGTTCATCCTGTTGCTCAGATTAGGTAACTTTCTTTTTATTTTGTTTTCAAAAATTTTTCAAAAAATCTTTCAAAATTTTCTCCTTTGTTTTCGAAAAAAAAAATAATATAAAAATGTTTTCAAAAATTTTATTCAAAATTTTTAAGAATGAATTCTAGTGTTTCATGAAGCATGTGAAGCCTGGCTGGCTGTAAAGCCATGTCTAAATTTCTTTGGACTGAGGCAGCAATTTGTTATCAAGAGCAAGCTAGTTGTTGCTAATCCACCTGCTGCTGTTCCTGATTCACCTGCTGAAGCTTGGCTGGCCATTGGCCATGTCTAGTGTTTTGGACCGGAGCTTTCATTGAAAGCTTGGCTGGCTAGTGAGCCATGTCTAATTCCTGGACTGAAGCTTTAGACTAAGAATGCAAGATTCCTGGAATTCATGTTAAAAATTTTAGAATCCTTATTCTTTCTTTTTCATATAATTTTCGAAAAAAATAAAAAAAAAATAGAAAATCATAAAAATCAAAAACATTTTTTGTGTTTCTTGTTTGAGTCATGAGTCATATCATAAGTTTGGTGTCATTTGCATGTGCATCTTGCATTTTTCGAAAATTTCATGCATTCATAGTGTTCTTCATGATCTTCAAGTTGTTCTTGGTAAGTCTTCTTGTTTGATCTTGATGATTTTTTGTTTTGTGTTGTATGGTGTTTTTCATATGCATTCTTGAATTCTTAGTGCGTAAGCATTAAAGAATTCTAAGTTTGGTGTCTTGCATGTTTTCTTTGCATTAAAAATTTTTCAAAATTGTGTCTATGATGTTCATCTTGACATTCATAGTGTTCTTGGTGTTCATCTTGACATTCATAGCATTCTTGCATGCATCACATGTTTTGATCTAAAAATTTCATGCATTGCATCTCTTTAGTGTTTTTCTCTCTCATCATAAAAATTTCCAAAAATCAAAAAAATATCTTTCCCATTTTCTCTCATCAAATTCGAAAATTTGGATTGACTTTTTCAAAAATTTTTAAATCAAATTGTTTCTCATGAGTCAAATCAAATTTTCAATTTGAAAATCTTATCTTTTTCAAAATCTTTTTCAAAAATCAAATCTTTTTCAAAATTCTTAGTTATTTTCGAAAATTCCAAAAATATTTTTCAAAAATCTTTTTCTTATTTTTATATCAAATTTTCGAAAATAACATAATCAATTAATGTTTTGATTCAAAAATTTGAAGTTTGTTACATGCTTGTTAAGAAAGATTCAAACTTTAAGTTCTAGAATCATATCTTGTGATTTCTTATGAATCAAGTCATTAATTGAGATTTTAAAAATCAAATCTTTTTCAAAACTAATTTCTAAAATATCTTCTTATCTTACCTTTTTCAAAAAGTTGGTTTCAAAATATCTTTTCTAACCTCCTAACTTCTTATCTTTTCAAAATTTGTTTCAACTAACTAACTAACTTTTTGTTTGTTTCTTAACTTTTTCAAAACTACCTAACTAACTCTCTCTCTAATTTTCGAAAATATCTTCCCTCTTTTTCAAAAATTTCTTTTTAATTAACTAATTATTCTTATTTTTATTTTTGATTTTAAAAATTTTCGAAAAATACTAACATTTTTCAAAAACCATTTTCGAAAATCACTAACCCTTTTTCAAAAATTATTCTCGAAAATTCTCCCTCTCCCATCTTATTCTATTTATTTATTCATCTACTAACATCTCATCTCACATCTCAACCCTCCTCACAGTTGTGTTTCTTCCATTATATTACATTCTTTGTCTCCCCCTCTTCTTCTACTCACACATGGATCCCTGTACTATGGTATAAAGGATCCATATTATTATTATTATTTTTTCTGTACCCTCTTCTTTGTCATATGAGCAGGAGCAAGGATAAGAACATTCTTGTGGAAGCAGATCTAGAACCTGAAAGGACTCTGAAGAGAAAATTAAGAGAAGCTAAATTACAATAATCCAGAGATAACCTTTCAGAAATTTTCGAACAGGAAGAGGAGATGGCAGCCGAAAATAATAATAATGTAAGGAAGATGCTTGGTGACTTTACTGCACCTAATTCCAATTTACATGGAAGAAGCATCTCCATTCCTGCCATTGGAGCAAACAACTTTGAGCTGAAACCTCAATTAGTTTCTCTGATGCAGCAGAACTGTAAGTTTCATGGACTTCCATCTGAAGATCCTTTTCAGTTCTTAACTGAATTCTTGCAGATATGTGATACTGTTAAGACTAATGGAGTAGATCCTGAAGTCTACAGGCTCATGCTTTTCCCTTTTGCTGTAAGAGACAGAGCTAGATTATGGTTGGATTCTCAACCCAAAGACAGCCTGAACTCTTGGGATAAGCTGGTCACGACTTTCTTAGCCAAGTACTTTCCTCCTCAAAAGCTGAGCAAGCTTAGAGCTGATGTTCAAACCTTCAGACAGAAAGAAGGTGAATCCCTCTATGAAGCTTGGGAAAGATACAAACAGTTGACCAAAAAGTGTCCTTCTGACATGCTTTCAGAATGGACCATCCTGGATATATTCTATGATGGTTTATCTGAGCTATCAAAGATGTCACTGGACACTTCTGCAGGTGGATCCATTCACCTAAAGAAAACGCCTGCAGAAGCTCAAGAACTCATTAACATGGTTGCTAATAACCAGTTCATGTACACTTCTGAAAGGAATCCTGTGAGTAATGGGACGCCTATGAAGAAGGGAGTTCTTGAAGTTGATACTCTGAATGCCATATTGGCTCAGAATAAAATATTGACTCAGCAAGTCAATATGATCTCTCAGAGTCTGAATGGAATGCAAGCTGCATCCAACAATACTCAAGAGGCATCTTCTGAAGAAGAAGCTTATGATCCTGAGAATCCTGTAATAGCAGAGGTAAATTATTTAGGTGAACCTTATGGAAACACCTATAACTCATCATGGAGAAATCATCCAAATTTCTCATGGAAGGATCAAAAGCCTCAACAAGGCTTTAATAATGGTGGAAGAAACAGGTTTAGGAATAATAAACCTTTTCCACCATCCACTCAGCATCAGACAGAGAACTCTGAACAAAATACTTCTAATTTGGCAAACTTAGTCTCTGATCTGTCTAAGGCTATTGTAAGTTTCATGAATGAAACAAGATCTTCCATTAGAAATTTGGAAGCACAAGTGGGCCAGCTGAGTAAAAGGATCACTGAAATCCCTCCCAGTACTCTCCCAAGCAATACAAAAGAGAATCCAAAAGGAGAGTGCAAGGCCATTGACATAAGCACCATGGCCGAACCTACAAGGGGAGTGGAGGACATGAATCCCAAGGAGGAAGACCTCCTGGGACGTCCAGTGATCAATAAGGAGCTTCCCTCTGAGGAACAAAAGGACTCTGAGGCTCATCTAGAGACCATAGAGATTCCATTGAACCTCCTTATGCCCTTCATGAGCTCTGATGAGTATTCCTCTTCTGAAGAGAATGAGGATGTTACTGAAGAGCAAACTGCCAAGTTTCTTGGTGCAATCATGAAGCTGAATGCCAAATTATTTGGCATTGATACTTGGGAAGTTGAACCTCCCTTGTTCATCAATGAACTAAGTGATCTGGATCAACTGACATTGCCTCAGAAGAGACAGGATCCTAGAAAGTTCATAATACCCTGTACCATAGGCACCATGATCTTTAAGGCTCTATGTGACCTTGGTTTAGGAATAAACCTCATGCCCCTCTCTGTAATAGAGAAACTGGGAATCTATGGGGTGCAAGCTGCTAAAATCTCATTAGAGATGGCAGACAGTTCAAGAAAACAGGCTTATGGACAAGTAGAGGACGTGTTAGTAAAGGTTGAAGGCCTTTACATCCCTGCTGATTTCATAGTCCTGGATACTGGAAAGGAAGAGGATGAATCCATCATCCTAGGAAGACCTTTCCTGGCCACAGCAAGAGCTGTGATTGATGTTGACAGAGATGAAATAGTCCTTCAATGGAATAAGGACTCCCTTGTGTTTAAAACTCAAGGATCTCCCTCTGCAACCATGGAGAGGAAGCAGAAAAAGCTTCTCTCAAAGCAGAGTCAACCAGAGCACCCCCACAGTCAAACTCTAAGTTTGGTGTTGGAGAGTCTCAACAAAGCTCTGCACATCTGTGAGGCTCCATGAGAGCCCACTATCAAGCTATTGACATTAAAGAAGTGCTTGTTGGGAGGCAACCCAATTTTTATTTATCTAACTATATTTTTCTTAGTTATATGTCTTTGTAGGTTCATGATCATGTGGAGTCACAAAATAAATATAAAAAAAATTGAAAACGGAATCAAAAACAGCAGAAGAAAAATCACACCCTGGAGGAGCATCTGTCTGGCGTTCAGCGCCAGAACAGAGCATGGTTCTGGCGCTGAACGCCCAAAATGGGCAGCTTCTGGTCGCTGAACGCCAGAACAGGCATGGTTCTGGCGTTCAACGCCAGAAATGGCACACAAATGGGCGTTGAACGCCCAAAATGGCCACCAACCTGGTGCTGAACACCCAGAGTTGTGTGCAAAGGCATTTTTACATGCCTAATGGGTGCAGGGATGTAAATCCTTGAACACCTCAGGATCTGTGGACCCCACAAGATCCCCACCTACCTCCACTCACTTCTTCTCACCACTTTCTTTCACACAACCCCATAAACACTCTTCTCCAAAAAACCCTTCACTAATCACCTCAAACTCTCTTCCCCATCACCTCTTCACCACTCACATCCATCCACTCTTCCCCATAAACCTACCTCATAAACTCCACCGACCTTCAAAAATTCAAAACCAATTTCCCACCCAAACCCACCCATATAGCCGAAACCTTTCCCCCCTCCCTTCCCTATATAAAGCCCTCCATTCTTCATCAAATTCACACAACACACCCCTCTACACCCTTCTTGGCCGAAACACTCCCCACTCTCCCTCTCCTCCATTTCTTCTTCTTCTTCATCTATTCTTTCTTTTATTGCTCGAGGGCGAGCAAAATTCTAAGTTTGGTGTGGTAAAAGCATAAGCTTTTTGTTTTTCCATTACCATTGATGGCACCTAAGACCGGAGAATCCTCTAGAAAGGGGAAAGGGAAGACAAAAGCTTCCACATCCGAGTCATGGGAGATGGAAAGGTTCATCTCCAAAGCCCATCAAGACCACTTCTATGATGTTGTGGCCAAGAAGAAGGTGATCCCTGAGGTCCCTTTCAAACTCAAAAGAAATGAGTATCCGGAGATCCGACATGAAATTCAAAAAAGAGGTTGGGAAGTTCTAACAAATCCCATCCAACAAGTCGGCATCCTAATGGTTCAAGAGTTCTCTGCTAATGCATGGATCACCAAGAACCATGATCAAAGTAAGAACCCGGATCCAAAGAACTATGTTACAATGGTTCGGGGGAAATACTTAGATTTTAGTCTGGAGAATGTGAGGGTGGCGTTTAACTTGCCCATGATGCAAGGAGATGAACGCCCCTACACTAGAAGGGTCAACTTTAATCAAAGGTTGGACCAAGTCCTTATGGACATATGTGTAGAAGGAGCTCAATGGAAGATTGACTCCAAAGGCAAGCCGGTTCAACTAAGAAGATTGGACCTCAAGCCTGTAGCTAGAGGATGGTTGGAGTTCATTCAATGCTCAATCATTCCCACTAGCAACCGGTCTGAAGTTACTATAGATTGGGCCATCATGATCCATAGCATCATGATTGGAGAAGAGGTGGAAGTTCATGAGATTATACCTCAAGAACTCTACAAGGTGGCTGACAAGTCCTCCACTATGGCAAGGTTAGCCTTTCCTCACCTCATCTGCCACCTATGCAATTCGGCTGGGATTGACATAGAGGGAGATATCCTCATTAAAGAGGACAAGCCCATCACTAAGAAGAAGATGGAGCAAGCAAGAGATCCCATTCATGGAGCTCAAGAGGCGTATGAAGCTCATCACCATGAGATCCCGGAAATGCCTCAAATGCACTTTCCTCCACAAAACTATTGGGAGCAAATCAACACCTCCCTAGGAGAATTGAGTTCCAATATGGGACAACTAAGGGTGGAACATCAAGAGCACTCCATCATGCTTCATGAAATAAGAGAAGATCAAAAAGCAATGAGGGAGGAGCAACAAAGACAAGGAAGAGACATAGAAGAGATCAAGGGCATCATTGGTTCCTCAAGAAGGAAATGCCACCATCACTATGGTGGATTCATTCCTTGTTCTTATTTCTTCTGTTTTTCATTTCTATGTTATGTGCTTATCTATGTTTGTGTCTTCATTACATGATCATTAGTGGTTAGTAACTTTGTCTTAAAGTTATGAATGTCCTATGAATCCATCACCTCTCTTAAATGAAAAATGTTTTAATTCAAAAGAACAAGAAGTACATGAGTTTCGAATTTATCCTTGAACTTAGCTTAATTATATTGATGTGGTGACAATGCGTCTTGTTTTCTGAATGTATGCTTGAACAGTGCATATGTCTTTTGAAGTTGTTGTTTAAGAATGTTAAATATGTTGGCTCTTGAAAGAATGATGACTAGGGGACATGTTATTTGATAATCTAAAAAATCATAAAAATGATTCTTGAAGCAAGAAAAAGCAGCAAAGAACAAAGCTTGCAAAAAAAAAAAATAGCGAAAAAAATAGAAAGAAAAAGAAAAAGCAAGTAGAAAAAGCCAAAGCTCTTAAAACCAAGAGGCAAGAGCAAAAAGCCAATAACCCTTAAAACCAAAAGGCAAGGGTAAATAAAAAGGATCCCAAGGCTTTGAGCATCAGTGGATAGGAGGGCCTAAAGGAATAAAATCCTGGTCTAAGCGGCTAAACCAAGCTGTCCCTACCCATGTGCTTGTGGCGTGTAGGTGTCAAGTGAAAACTTGAGACTGAGCGGTTAAAGTCAGGGTCCAAAGCAAAAAAAGAGTGTGCTTAAGAACCCTGGACACCTCTAATTGGGGACTTTAGCAAAGCTGAGTCACAATCTGAAAAGGTTCACCCAATTATGTGTCTGTGGCATTTATGTATCCGGTGGTAATACTGGAAAACAAAGTTCTTAGGGCCACGGCCAAGACTCATAAAGAAGCTGTGTTCAAGATTCATCATACTGAACTAGGAGAGTCAATAACACTATTCGAAATCTGAAGTTCCTATAGATACCAATCATTCTAAACTTCAATGGATAAAGTGAGATGCCAAAACTATTCAAGAGGCAAAAAGCTATAAGTCCCGCTCATTTGATTGGAGCTATGTTTCATTGATAGTTTGGAATTTATAGTATATTCTCTTCTTTTTATCCTATTTTATTTTCAGTTGCTTGGGGACAAGCAACAATTTAAGTTTGGTGTTGTGATGAGCGGATAATTTATACGCTTTTTGACATTGTTTTTAGTATGTTTTTAGTAGTATCTAGTTACTTTTAGGGATGTTTTCATTAGTTTTTATGTTAAATTTACATTTCTGGACTTTACTATGAGTTTTTGTGTTTTTCTGTGATTTCAGGTATTTTCTGGCTGAAATTGAGGGACTTGAGCAGAAATCAGATTCAGAGGTTGAAGAAGTACTGCTGATGTTGTTGGATTCTGACCTCCCTGCACTCAAAGTGGATTTTCTGGAGCTATGGAACTCGAAATGGCGCGCTTCCAATTGCGTTGGAAAGTAGACATCCAGGGCTTTCCAGAAATATATAATAGTTCATACTTTGGCCAAGAATAGACGACGTAAGCTGGAATTCAACGCCAGCTTTCTGCCCAAATCTAGCGTCCAGCGCCAGAAAAGGAGCCAAAACCAGAGTTGAACGCCCAAACTGGCACAAAAACTGGCGTTCAACTCCAAGAAGAACCTCTACACGTGCAACACTCAAGCTCAGCCCAAGCACACACCAAGTGGGCCCCGGAAGTGGATTTATGCATCAATTACTTACTTCTGTAAACCCTAGTAGCTAGTTTATTATAAATAGGACCTTTTACTATTGTATTAGGTGTATTTTTAACCATCCTGGATTGTATTTTGATCCTGTGATCACGTTTTGGGGGCTGGCCATCTCGGCCATGCCTGGACCTTTCACTTATGTATTTTTAACGGTAGAGTTTCTACACTCCATAGATTAAGGAGTGGAGCTCTGCTGCTCCTCAAAGATTAATGCAAAGTACTACTGTTTTCTATTCAATTCATCTTATTTCGCTTCTAAGATATTCATTCGTACTTCAATCTGAATGTGATGAACGTGACAAACATCATCATTCCCTATGAACGCGTGCCTGACAACCACTTCCGTTCTACCTTCGACTTAATGAGTATCTCTTAGATCTCTTAATCAGAATTTTCGTGGCGTAAGCTAGAATGATGGCGGCATTCAAGAGAATCCGGAAAGTCTAAATCTTGTCTGTGGTATTCCGAGTAGGATTCAATGAATGAATGACTGTGACGAGCTCTAAACTCGCGATTGCAGGGCGTTAGTGACATACGCAAAAGGATAGTAAATCCTATTCCAGCATGATCGAGAACCGACAGATGAATAGCCGTGGCGTGACAGGGTGCGATGACTATTTTCACTGAGAGGATAAGATGAAGCCATTGACAAGGGTGATGCCTCCAGACGATTAGCCGTGCCGTGACAGGGCATTGGATCATTTTCCCGAGAGATGACCGAAAGTAGCCATTGACAGTGGTGATGTATCACATAAAGCCAGCCATGGAAAGGAGTAAGACTGATTGGATGAAGATAGCAGGAAAGCAGAGGTTCAGAGGAATGAAAGCATCTCCATTCGCTTATCTGAAATTCCTACCAATGAATTACATAAGTATTTCTATCTCTATTTTATTATATTAAATTCGAAAACACCATTATCAATTTATATCTGCCTAACTGAGATTTGCAAGGTGACCATAGCTTGCTTCATACCAACAATCTCCGTGGGATTCGACCCTTACTCACGTAAGGTATTACTTGGACGACCCAGTGCACTTGCTGGTCAGTTACACGGAGTTGTGAACTGTGGTTTTGGCATCATGTTTTTGGCGCCATTTCCATGGAAAGAAAGAGCAATGAACTTTACATAATTAAAGTGTACTCACGATTTCGCGTACCAAGGTTCTCTCCTCTCTCTTAGGATTAGGATTTAGAATTTCTCTTAGTTTTAGGAGTGCCTCCAAATCCCAGGTTCAATGTTCTTCAGTTATTATTTCTCTTCTACTTTTAGATATTCTAATACTTTTATTTGTTAATTACTTATGTTGCCTATTTGATTCATAAATCTTTCATGTTAGATTGGATTGATTTTATTAATATAATTTGAGGAATTTTCAGATTTAATTTTGCTTTGCTTTATTTATATTGATGCTATTTAATTTAGATATTTTCTTCCTTTTGGCTTTGGTTAAGTAATTGGTAATGCTTGAGCTGTCAAATAAAGGAGTGGTTGAAATTGGGAGTTGCTCCAATAACTCTAGTCTTTCCATCGGAATTGACTAGGACCTGAGGGTTAAGCTAATTAATCCACTTTATCTACCTTCATAGTTAGAGGTTAACAAAGTGAGATTAAAATCCAAATTTCATCACAATTGATAAGGATAGGACCTCCAGTTCTTGTACCTTGCCAAGAGATTTTATTGTTATTATTTTATTTTACTTGTCATTCAATATATTCCCTCCTTACCTCCTAATAAACCCCAATTTACAACTCATAACCAATAATAAGAACATACCTCCCTGCAATTCCTTGAGAAGACGACTCGAGGTTTAAATACTCGGTTATCAATTTTAAAAGGGGTCTGTTACTTGTGACAACTAAAACGTTTGTATGAAAGGACTTTTGAAGGTTTAGAAACTATACTTGCAACGAGGATTTATCCGCAAATTTCTAGACCACGCAAAAGTTCCTCTCATCATCCACCTCCTTGGTGCCTTCTTCTTTGTCCCTTTTGATGATGCCTTGCTCTTTGTGACCTCCTCTTCTAAGGAAATTTTGTTGTTGGTCTCACATGACTCTGGTGGTTTAGGTTCCTCCTGATTTTCCTTAAGCTGTGACAGCTACTGAGTTCCTTGTTCATCAACTAAGGGGTTTCCCAGAGGTGTTTTTTGTGCTTCAATGCTTGCTTCTTCCCTCGGTATCTCATTATGATCTTTGCTTGGTTCTTTGTTCTCTTGATCTATTTCTTGTGAGAGTTTGAAGACATTGAAGCTGAGCTGTTCATCATGGATCCTCAAAATTAGCTCCCCTCGCTCCACATCTATGAGTGCTCTGGCTATAGCGAGGAATGGTCTTCCCAATATGATTGGGTGAGTGTGACTCTCTTCCATGTCTAAGATGACAAAGTCTGTGGGAAGAAAGTATTTCCCAACCTTTATTAACACGTTTTCCACCACTCCTATTGCTTGTTTTTGAGTTTTGTCAGCCAACCTAATGACTACATCTGTGGGCATTATCTCATTGATCTGCAGCCTCTTCATAAGGGATAAAGGCATTAAGTTGATGCTTGCTCCCAAATCACAGAGTGCTCTATCAAACCGTGTTTCTCCTATTGCACAGGGAATGTGAAAACTCCCTGGGTCCTTCCTTTTTATAGGCAACTCTGGTTGAATGAGAGCACTGCATTCCTTATTCATCACTATTGTTTTTCCTAACTTGAGTGAGCTTTTCCTGGTCAGCAGCTCCTTCATATACTTGATGTATGAGGGCATTTGTTGGAGGGCCTTGATGAATGGTATGTTTACATGGAGGGATGCAAACAGGTTAAGAAACCTTGAGTATATTCTCTTCTCTACAGCACCATTGAGTAATTGGGAAAAAGGTGCATAGAGTTTCAGCAGCTCCTTCTGTGTCAGCTCCTTTTGTAAAGTTTTGGGTTCTTGGCGATCTTTTTCCTGTTTCTCTGCTGATGTCTCTCCAAGTTGTTCTAATGGCTTGTTTTGCTTTTCCTCAGTCTCCTTATTACTTGTAGTAACCATCTTGCAATCTTCCTATCTGACTTTCTTTGCTTCACCTCTCGGATTTTTCTCTGTGTCACTTGGGAAGCTATCAGTAGGTTTGGGAATCTTTTCAGATAAGTATCCCACTTGAATTTCCAGCCTCTTGATGGTGTCTCCCTGGTTCTTGATGCTAGCTCGCACCTCCTCTTTGAATACCTTATTATCTTGAATCTCTTTGCATATGTCCTCAAGCATAGTCTCAATTTTGGAGAGTCTATCTTAAGATGAGGGTGAGTTAAGAGTGGAGGGGTGAGTTTGGTCATTCTGGTTTTGGTAATAATGTGGAGAGGTGTTGTTAGGGTGGTGTTGATATGATCTTTGTGTGGAATGTTGGTGAGCTGCATGGTTGTTGGGGTTGTGACGTCTCTGATCTTGGTTTTGATCTTGTTGATTTCCCCACCCAAAGTTTGGGTGATTCCTCCATCCAGGGTTGTAGGTTTTGAAGTATGGATCATGGGTTTGCCTGGGTGAGTTTCCAATGTAATTGGCTTGTTCTTGCTCCTCCTCTGCCTCAGCATTCACTCCCTCTTGGGTTGATGATGAGGTGGTGATTGCTACCACTTGGTTCCTCTCCATCTTCTTGGTGAGGTCAGCTAGCTGCTTGGTAATAAGATTATTTTGGGCCAGCAGTGCATCCACATTGTTAAGCTCCATCACTCCTCTAGTGTTGCCTCTTTCAGAAGCATAGAAGTAGTCATTCTCAGCTACAGTTTCAATGACATCTATGGCTTCTTCAATGGTCTTCTTCTTATTAAGAGTTCCCCCGGATGAATGGTCTACTGCCTTCTTTGATTCATAAGAAAGGCCTTCATAGAAAATATGTAGCTGCACCCATTCATTGAACATATCTGGTGGACACCTTCTTGTCAGGTCCTTAAACCTCTCCCATGCTTCATATAGAGTCTCACCATCCTGCTGCCTGAATGTTTGCACCTCAGCTCTCAGCCTGTTAATCCGTTGAGGAGGATAGAATCTTGCCAGGAATTTGTTTACCACATCTTCCCAGGTTGCTAAACTCTCCTTTGGGAAGGATTCCAGCCATTTAGATGCCTTGTCCTTGAGTGAGAAAGGGAACAGAAGTAGTCTATATGTGTCAGGATGAACACCATTAGACTTCACAGTATCACATATCCTCAGGAAGGTGGTTAGATGTTGATTGGGGTCTTCTTGGACACTCCCTCCGAATGAACAGTTATTCTGAACAAGGGTGATGAGCTGTGGCTTTAGTTCAAAGTTGTTGGAATGTATGGTTGGCCTTTGGATGCTACTCCCACAGTTTTTTGGGTTTGGGTTGATGTAAGAACCCATAACTCTTCTCTCTTGCCCAGCATGATTTGCTAGACCCTCTCTGCCATGGATGTGAGCCTCTTCTTCATGATGGTTCTCCATGTTTTCATCCATGTCTGGTTCAAAATATTCTTCCTCTTTCTCAGCACCAACTACTCTCTTTCCTCTTGCTTCCCTCCTTAATCTAAGGAAGGTCCTCTCAGGTTCAGAATCAAATGAAGTTGAAGCCCCGCTTCTTCTCCCTGTCATACAACCAACAAGGCACAAGCAAGGAACTAGATGCAGAGACTATTCTTGTTAGAAATGCTGTTAGTGTGAGTGATGCAATATATCAAACAGTTAGTGGGTTAGTGGACTGAATCGTAAACAACTAAGAAAATAGGTAGTGGGAAGAGAAGAAAATAACTGAACAGAAAGTACATTACTCAAATGAACTTAAATCAAACAAAAGAAAAAAAATGCTCAATCTAGTTATCCTCCAATTTAATCATTGTTGATACAAAATCAATCCCCGGCAACGGCGCCATAAACTTGATACGCACTAAAACTTGTCTCTCAACAAATCTCCCTCGGCAAGTGTACCGAATTGTCGTCAAGTAAAAACTCACAATAGAGTGAGGTCGAATCCCACAGGGATTGATTGGTCAAGCAACTTTAATTAGAGGAATGTTCTAGTTGAGCGAAGCAGAATTCGGTTTGAGTATTGCAGGAAATTAAATGGCGAGAAAGTAAATAGCAGAAAATGTAAATGCCGAAAGTAAAGAGCTGAAAGTAAATGGCAGAAGGTAAATTGCAGAATTTAAATGGGAATGGGGAAGATGCTCATAAAAGTAAATTGCAGAAATTAAAGAGAATGGGTAAGATCAGAAATGGGGATTCATTGGGTGTAGGAGATGTTACATTCTCTGGATCAAGTTCATTTCCATCTCTTCCTCAATCAATGCATTCATTGATCTCCTTGGCAATCTTAAGTGATCGAATTCCAATTCCTTGGCAATTCAATCTCTCAAATCTTGATCAATAGCCAATTCCTTGGTCAATTGCTCATGAGAAGAGATGAAGTTTGGTCACTGATTATACCACATGCATTCCCAAATCAAGTGTTAGTAGGATTATAGTCACCATATCCAACCAAACCCAATTTGGTCCAACATGAGAAAACATTTCTAGCATGATTTCTTCATTCCTCTTCCAAGGTTCAGAAGAGATCCAAGTATGAATAGCTTCTTTTCCAAGATAACTACCCAATTAGATGAAGATTGAAAGTTTTCTAGTAAAATCAAGAGAAAAGATAGAAGAAGAGTAATGAAAACTAGTATTGATCCATCAAATTACAACAGAGCTCCCTAACCCAATGAAAGGGGTTTAGTTGTTCATAGATCTGGAAATAGAAAACAAAGATGGAGAATACATCATGAAAATCAGAACTAGAAGTGCAGAGAAAGTAAATTATACAGAGAGTAGTTCCCAATTTCTAATCCCCCAAAAAGCTCCTTTCCTAATTCAAAACTACCCCTATATATACTACTCTTCTGATCTTCTAGTTGATTCTTCAAGTCTTGGATATGGGCCTTTGGATCTTGAGTTTGAAGCAGTTATCTTCTGCAGTGGGCTTAGCTTTACTTGCAGAGAGAAAGTGTGAAGTAGGCAGGGTGTTTAGCTCAGGACGTTAGTGGCGTTAACGTTAAGTAAGAGTGTGGGTTCGAGAACGTTAGTGACAATCACCTTTTTCACTAACGTTCCTCACCCAGGGATGGTCCACGTTAACATCAACGTTAGTGGCACTAACGTGACCACTAACGTTGCCTCTTGGTCCTTCGCAAACGTTATTGGGACTCACCTTTCCCAATAATGTTGAGAGTCTTCCCTTCCCCCTACGTTAGAGTCCACGTTAACTAGGTTAACGTGGCTCTTAATGTAAGCTTGCCAATCCTTCGAGAACGTTAGTGACACTTACCTTTGTCACTAACGTTCCAATGTGCCCCTACTTCCCACGTTAGAGTCCACGTTAACTAGGTTAGCGTGGCTTCTAACGTAGCAATGATAGCCATTTCCAACGTTAGTGACAAAGGTGAGTGTCACAAACGTTGGCTCATCATTCCCTTATCCACGTTAGCTTCCACGTTAACTAAGTTAACGTGGGAGTTAACGTTGCTCACATTGGCTTATTCCAACGTTAGTGACAAAGGTGAGTGTCACTAACGTTGGCGATTCTTGCTCCCTCCACGTTAGCTTCCACGTTAACTAAGTTAACGTGGCTCATTGTGGCTTAGCTCAACGTTAGTGACAAAGGTAAGTGTCACTAACGTTGGCTTCTCTTTTGCTTCTCAACGTTAGAGTCCACGTTAACTGAGTTAACGTGGCTCTTAACGTGGCCAATTGTGAGCTTGGTCCAACGTTAGTGACAAAGGTAAGTGTCACTAACGTTGGCTTCATTTCTTTCTTCCACGTTAGAGTTCACGTTAACTTAGTTAACATGACTCTTAACGTGGGCTATTATGGCTTCGAGGGCGTTATTGGCGATTACTTTTCTCATTAACTTTGCAGGTTAGCTCCCATTCCACGTTAGAGGTCACGTTAGTTAGACTAACGTGGCTGCTAACGTGGTTCTTCCTTGCTTCCTTTGTCCTGAAATCAAGCAATAAAGTGCATCAAAGCTCTAGTCCCAGTCATGGGAAATGCATCATCCAATTTGTCATTAAATTCATGCAAAATCCTCATGAAATCATGTAAAGTGCACAATGTATGCTTGAATCAAGATGTAAGTGAAATTCTACCCAAAACTTGCTTATTCCCTAAGAAAATGCATGAAACTACCCTAAAAATAATAAAGAAAAGGTCAGTGAAACTGGCCAAAATGCCCTAGCATCACCCACTAACTGTTTGATATATTACATCACTCACACTAACAGCATTTCTGCAGAGAATACTGTCTGCATCTATCTTTCTTGCTTGTAACTTGTGGGTTGTATGACAGGTAGAAGAAGCAGTGCTTCAACTTTCTTTGATTCCGAACCTGAGAGGACCTTCCTTAGATTGAGGAGGGAAGCAAGAGGATAGAGAGTCGTTAGTGCTGAGAAAGAGGAGGAGTATTTTGAACCAGACATGGATGAGAATATGGAAAACCATCATGAAGAAGAGGCTCACAACCATGGTAGAGAAGGCCCAGTGCATCATGCTGGGCAAGAGAGAAGAGTTCTGGGATCTTACATCAATCCAAACCCAGGAAACTGTAGAAGTAGCATCCAAAAGCCAACCATACATGCCAACAACTTTGAACTAAAGCCACAGCTCATCACCCTTGTTCAGAACAACTGTTCATTCGGAGGAAGTGTTCAAGAAGATCCCAATCAACATCTAACCACCTTCCTGAGGATATGTGATACTGTGAAGTCTAATGGTGTTCATCCTGACACCTACAGACTGCTTCTATTCCCCTTCTCACTCAAGGACAAGGCATCTAAATGGCTGGAATCCTTTCTGAAGGAGAGTTTAACAACCTGGGAGGATGTGGTGAACAAGTTCTTGGCAAGATTCTATCCTCCTCAAAGAATCAAGAGGTTGAGAGCTGAAGTTTAAACTTTCAGACAACAGGATGGTGATACTCTCTACGAAGCATGGGAGAGATTTAAAGACTTGACAAGAAGGTGCCCGCCAGATATGTTCAATGAATGGGTGCAGCTACACATTTTCTATGAAGGTCTTTCTTATGAATCAAAGAAGGCAGTAGACCACTCATCCGGGGGATCTCTGAACAAGAAGAAGACCATTGAAGAAGCCATAGATGTCATTGAGACTGTAGCTGAGAATGACTACTTCTATGCTTCTGAAAGAGGCAACACTAGAGGAGTGATGGAGCTGAACAACATGGATGCACGGCTAGCTCAAAACAAGATGATCACCAAGCAGCTGGCTGACCTTACTAAGAAGATGGAGAGGAATCAAGTAACAGTAATCACCACCCCAACAGCAGCTCAAGAAGGAGTGAATGAAGAAGCAGATAGTGATCAGGAACAAGCCAACTACATTGGAAATCCACCTAGGTAGAACCATGACTCATACTCCAAAACCTATAATCCTGTTTGGAGGAACCACCCAAACTTTGGGTGGGGAAATCAACAAGACCAAGGCCAAGATCAGAGACGCCACAACCCCAACAACAATGCAGCTCACCAACATTCCACATAGAGATCATATCAGCACCCACCTAACAACACACCTCAACATCCATACCAAAGCCAAAATGGCCCTTTTCATCCCTCCAATCTCAACTCACCATCATTAGAAGAAAGACTATCAAGGATTGAGACTCTACTTGAAGGCATATGTAAGGAAATCTAAGATAACAAAGTGTTCAAGGAGGAGGTGCGAGCCAATATCAAGAACCAGGGAGACACCATGAAGAGGTTGGAATTTCAAGTGAGATACTTCTCTGAGAAGATTCCCAAACCTACTGATAGCTTCTCAAGTGACACAGAGAAGAACCCGAGAGGTGAAGCAAAGAAGGTCAGATGGGAAGATTGCAAGATGGTCACTATAAGTGATAAGGGGACTGAGGAAGAGCCGAACAAACCATTAGAACAACCTGGAGATACATCAGCAGAGAAATAGGAAGAGGATCACCAAGAAACCAAAATTTCACAGAAGGAGCTGCTGAGACTATATGCACCCTTTCCCCAAAAACTCAAGGGTGGTGTAGAAAAGAGAATATACTCAAGGTTTCTTGACATGTTTGCATCTATCCATGTAAACATACTATTCATCAAGGCCCTCCAACAAACGCCCTCATACATTAAGTATATGAAGGAACTGCTGACCAGGAAAAGCTCACTCAAAGGAGGGCAAACAATAGTGATGAATAAGGAGTGCAGTGCTCTCATTCAATCAGAGATGGCTACAAAAAGGAAGGACCTAGGGAGTTTTTACATCCCCTGTGCCATAGGAGAAACAATGTTTGATAAGGGATTCTGTGATCTGGGAGCAAGCATCAACTTAATGCCTTTATCCCTTAAGAAGAAGCTGCAGATCAATGAGCTAATGCCCACAGATGTAGTCATCAGGCTGGCTGACAAAACTCAAAAACAAGTAGTAGGAGTGGTGGAAAACGTGTTAGTGAAGGTTGAGAACTACTTCCTTCCCACAGACTTTGTCATAGTAGAAATGGAAGAGAGTCACCTTCACCCAATCATATTGGGAAGACCATTTCTAGCTACAGCTAGAGCGCTCATAGATGTGGAGCGAGGAGAGCTAATATTGAGGATACATGACGAACAACTCGCATTCAATGTCTTCAAACTCTCACAAGAAGTAGATCAGAAAAGCAAGGAACCAAGGGGAGAGCACGACAAAGCACTGGTGGAAGAAACAAGCATTGAAGCATAAGCCGTACACCTGGGAACCCCTTTGGTTGATGAACAGGATAATCGGCAGTTGTCACAGCCCAAGGAAGATCAGGAGGAACCTAAACCACCAGAGTCATATGAGACCAGCAACAAAATTTCCTTGAAAGAAGAGGTCACAAAGAGCAGGGCAACATCAAAAGAAACAAAGAAGAAGGCACCAAGGAGGTGGAGAAACAAGAAGATCCCTACAGAGGATTTCTCTCCAGGGGATAAAGTGATCTTAGCTTACTTCCTAGATATCCCACCTCATCTTCCCACCATCCCATCTCAGCTACCTAAGGTTTTCACCATCAACAAAGTTCTCTCCCTAGAGCATGTAGAGATCCTTGATGAAGCCAATGGATATAGGTTTACTGCAAGAGGGGAAGATCTGAAGCATTACCAACCACCCTGACAAAGGGCAAAACGTCAAGCTAGTGACGCTAAAGAAGCGCTTCATAGGAGGCAACCCATGTTTTATATGCTTTTAAAGTAATTAATAATGCAAGGTTCATGAATTCCAAATCAGCTTTGACATATCCTTGAATGAATCCTTTTATGCAACATATAGTGGAGAACAAGTTTGGTGTTCAAGGCGCACTAAGAGAACATGAATGCAACTCATAGCATGTCACTTTTAGCACCTTGAACAATTCTTTTTACACCACATGACCACAAACTAAGTTTGGTGTCACCAATGTTGCATATATGGGCAATTAATTAGTCAGTTGGTTTGCATTCATGAATAGCACTTAGTTAGTTAAAAACAAAAACAAAAATTTTTTTTTGTTTTTCTTCTTTTTGAAAAGTAGTTATCCCACTTTTCCAATATTTGCCGCCAACTTTCAATCTTATTAATTTTGTTCCTTTATCCTATAGGAGAAATGAGAGGAGGATTGGAAAGAATTGATTGGACAATTGAAGAAGGAGGATTCGGCCACCATAAAAGGAGAGTACTATACACGTGTTTTCAAGGGGGATGCATTGGGACATGTTGCCATGCAACATTGGAAGAGTGGCACGCTTGGAAATCGAACCAACCCCCCTTCATAAAGTTGATGATCCTTGTGCTCATCCTATGCTGAACCCTATCCGTTCATCACACAACCACTCCATCAATTCACACCTTTCATTCGCTCACCATCTCCCTATATAAAGTGGTTCCTATTCCATACCCCTTCCACATCCAAAATTCTCATTCTTTGTACTTCTAAATTTCAGAACCCAATACCTCTTACCCCATCAAAAATACTCTCACTCGTTCCCTTAACTATATCGTATCATAACCCGGCCAAATTCCACCATCTATCCACACCCTTCAACACATTCACAACTTAAAAAGTCACTCATGGCATCATCGAGCTCCAAGAGGCAAAAGAGGAAGGAACCGGTGGAGAGCATCCCTTTCGATGAAGGGAGATTCAAAACTGCATTCCATGAACTCGAATTTGAATGGATAAAGCTCAAAAAGATATTGCCTGAGTTAACATTCCAGTTCAATGAGGATGAGTGCCCACAGATTCGAGAGAAGATTGAACAAAGGGGTTGGCTAAGGCTCACGAACCCAGAAGCAAAGACAAACGCCTTCAAGAACTCAACCAATGTCAGCTAGCTCAGACGAAGGCATTCAATGAGTTCAGCGTACTTAATGAATAATGGCAACTACATAGGGAGGAGTTCAACAAAAACACTCAAGCCAAGTTGAACTATATGTCTAGTCATATGCATAATCTGCACTCTGCAATCCCTAGGTATGATGTAGTCCAAAAAGATCTAACAGAACAAGAGGAAAGGAAGGTGAAACAGCAGAAGGAAACATTGAAAAAGAAGATGGAAGATGCTGGCTTCTAGAAAAAGTTGATTGGAAAAGGAAAGGGAAGTGGGAGTTCAAGCACTCAAGAAAAACACAAAGAGGACAAACAAGAGGGAGAGCATGAGCACTCCCATGAGTAAAAGGTGGTGGAGTTCCCTCTTTGTTCCATCTTTTTCAAAGCTTTAAATAAGGAAAATCATGTGCAAGGGTGCAATCAAGTGAGTATTCCAAGGGATGATAAAGGTCTGAAAGCCAGTAGAGGAATGAACCTAAGTTGCTATGCATGAAACCCCATAAAACCAAGGACATGACTTTCACAATAATGATTCATTCCTCTTGTCACTTCATTCATCATTCTCATGTTTCAGTACTTGCTTAGGAACAAGCAAGCTTTAAGTTTGGTGTTGTGATGCCAGGGCATTTCGGCCAGTTTCACTGACCTTTTCTTTACTGTTTTAGGGTAGTTTCATGCATTTTCTTAGGAAATAAGCAAGTTTTGGGTAGAATTCCACTTACATCTTAATTCAAGCAAACATTGTGAATTTTATACGATTTCATGAGAATTATGCATGAATTTAATGACAAATTGGATGATGCATAACTCATAACTTGGGTTAGAACTTTGATGCACTTTATTTGCTTGATTTCAGGACAAGGGAAGCAAGGAAAAGCCATGTTAGTAGCCACGTTAGTCTAACTAACGTGACCACTAACGTGGAATGGGAGCTAGCTAGCAACGTTAACAAGAAAAGTGATCGCCAATAACGTCTTCGAAGCCATCATAGCCCACGTTAATTACCACGTTAACTACCATTAACGTGGTAGTTAACGTGGAGGAAAAGGAAGCTCCAAGCGTTAGTGGTAAAAGTGAGTGCCACTAACGCTCCAAAAGGGCAATTGGCCACGTTAAGAGTCACGTTAACTCAGTTAACCTGAACTCTAACGTGGAAGAGGAAAGATAATGCCAACGTTAGTGACACTCACCTTTGTCACTAACATTGGACTAAGCCCATATTAGCTACGTTAAGAGCCACGCTAACTTGGTTAACGTGAACTCTAACGTGGAAGGAGCATGGAATCGCCTTGGAGATGGCAATCAACACCACGTTAGTGGTCACGTTAATGTAATTAACGTGAGGCACTAACGTGGGAAAGGGGCATTTTGGAGCGTTAGTGAAAAAGGTAGGTGTCACTAACGTTCTCGAAGGTTTGGCAAGCCTACGTTAAAGGTCACGTTAACTATACTAACGTGAACTCTAACATAGGAAGAAAGGGGTACTCTCAACGTTATTGGGAAAGGTAAACCCCAATAACGTTTGTGAAGGGCCAAGAGGCAACGTTAGTGGTCACGTTAGTGCCACTAACGTTGAAGTTAACGTGGACCATTTTGGGATAGGAACGTTAGTGAAATAGGTGATTGTCACTAACGTTCTTGACCCCATATTTTTACTTAACGTTAACACCACTAACGCCCTAAGCTAAAGTCCATGCCTACTGCACACTTTCTCTGCAAGTGAAGCTGAGCCCACTAAAGATGATAACTGCTTCAACTCAAGATCCAAAGGCCCATATCCAAGACTTGAAGAGCCAACTAGAAGATCAGAAGAGTAGTATAAATAGGAGTAGTTTTGAACTTGAGAGAATCTTTTGGATTGAGAAAACTACTCTCTGTATAATATTACTTTCTCTGCAACTTCTGGTTTTACTTTCAGAATGCATTCTCCATCTTTGTTTTCCATTCCCAGAGCCATGAACAACTAAACCCCTTTCATTGGGTTAGGGAGCTCTGTTGTAATTTGATGGATCAATAATAGTTTTCATTATTCTTCTTCTTTCTTTTCTCTTGATTTTTACTAGAAAGCTTTCAATCTTCATCCAATTGGGTAGTTGTCTTGGAAAAGAAGCTATTCATACTTGGATCTCTTCAGAACCTTGGAAGAGGAATGAAGAGATCATGCTAGAAATGCTTTCTCATGTTGGACCAAATTGGGGTTTGGATGGATATAGTGACATATAATCCTACCAACACTTTGATTTGAAAATACATGTGGTATAATCAGTGACCATACTTCATCTCTTCTCATGAGCAATTGGACCAAGGAATTGGCTATTGATCAAGATTTGGGAGATTGAATTACCAAGGAATTGGATTTCAATCACTTAAGATTGCCAAGGAGATCAATGAATGCATTGATTGAGGAAGAGATGAAAATGAACTTGATTCGGAGAATGCAACATCTCCTAAGCCCAATGAATCCCCCATTTCTGATCTTACCCATTCTCTTTAATTTCTGCAATTTACTTTCATGCTAAATTCCTCATTCCTCATTTAAGATTCTGCAATTTACTTTCCGTCATTTATATTCAGCTCATTATTCCCAGCATTTACATTTTCTACTATTTACTTTCCGCCATTTAATTTCCTGCAACTCTCACATCAAATTCTGCTTAGCTCAGCTAGAACATTCCTCTAATTAAAGTTGATTGACCAATCAATCTCTGTGGGATTCGACCTCACTCTATTGTGAGTTTTTACTTGACGACAATTCGGTATACTTGCCGAGGAAAATTGTTGAGAGACAAGTTTCCGTGCATCACTGGACGTATCAAAAATCGCTAGGGGCAATTTCTGGGCTGTTTTTGACCAATTTTTGGCCCAGAAAACACAGATTAGAGGCTATAAAGTGGGAGAATGCATCCATTCATTCACAACTTCTCATTATTCACAATTTTAGGTTTTAGATGTAGTTTTCAAGAGAGAGAGGCTCTCTCCTCTCTCTTAGGTTTTAGGATTAGGATTTCTCTTAGTTTATGGTTATTTCTTCATTCCAGGTTCAATGTTCCTTTACTTTAATTTCTCTTCTACTTTTATTTATTCTATTATTTTAGTTTGTTAATATTGGTTTATGAACTCCATGTTAGGATTGATTTTCTTATTTAATACATATTGAGGTATTTCAGATTTTAGATTGCTTTCTTCAAATTCATGTTATTAATGCTTCCAATTTAATTTAGATTTTTCCCCCTTTGCTTTGGTTGAGTAATTGGTGACACTTGAGTTATCAAACTCAGCTGTTGATTGAAAATTAGAATTTACTGATTGATTTGGATCCCCTTAAAGCTAGTCTTTCCATAGGAGTTGACTAGGACTTGAGGAATCAAATTGATTTTGACTTTCCTTTATTTAGTAAGGGTTAACTAAGTGGGAGCAATAAACAATCCTCATCACACCTGATAAGGATAACTAGGATGGGATTTCCAGTTCTTATACCTTGCAAGGGTGTTCATGATAATTAATTTACTTTATTGATAATTTATTTCCTTGTTCCCTATTTCGAAAACCCAAAAATATACCTTTTTCCATAACCAATAATAAATCATACTTCCATACAATTCCTTGAGAGACGACTCGAGGTTTAAATACTTCGGTTATAAATTTTATTGGGTTTGCTTAAGTGACAACCAAAATTTTTGTATGAAAGGATTCTTTGTTGGTTTAGAAACTATACTAGCAACGAGAATTTATTTGTGAATTTCTCTACCGACAGAAAATCCGTTTCGTCAATTTGCATCTTAGATCTAGGCATGATTTCTTGATTTCATCTTGTTTCCTGTACAATTTCTTGTTTCTATTACTCTATTCTTCTTAGTTTTCTTGTCAATTTTACTTTTATGTCTCTTTTATGTTTATGAATGCTTATGTTGGATTTTGTTTACATTGAATGAAATTTAATGTTTGATGTTCTTTTAATTGTTGATTTGAGTTGTGAATTTACTTTTCTTGCAATTGGTAGTTGGTAGATTTAGTATTCTTGCATTTTTACCATGCTTTCCATTTGCACCCACCAAGTGTTTGACAAAATGCTTGGTTGGGCTTTAGAGTAGATTTTGAGCATTCTTGGTTTGGGAAGAGTAATTGGGCAATCTTGAGTCATTAATACCCAATTTAGATTGGTGATCTAGATTTGTTAGTTAATATCATTTTCAATAACTCTAATCTCTTGCTAATTCAATTAGTGAGTTAATTAGGATTTTTGAGTTGAGATTAACTAGTCTTGTTTGACTTTCTCTAACGGAAGATAACTTACACCTTCTTCCAACATTGGGGATGACGAAATAAGATAAATTATTGTTAAGTATTGTTATGATTAATGACTAGGATAGAAAGCCTATGATCTCAAATCTTGCTATGAATGTCTCTCTTTATTGATTGCTTTCTTTAATTACTTGCTTGATTTACTTTTCTTGCTCCTCTTATAAATCAAAACCCCTTGCCCCTTCATAGCCAATAATTGACCACTTCATTGCAATTCCTTGTGGGACGACCTGAGGTTTAAATACTTCTGTTAATTTTTATTGGGGTTTGTACTTGTGGGAAAACCAAAAGTTTAATTTGATTCGAGAGTTGTTTATTGGTTTGGAGCTATGCTCACAACGAAGTTCTTATTTCTACTAGAGAAATTTTAGACCGACAACAATCCTTGTATCAAATTAATGGCGCCGTTGCCGGGGATTTGCAATGGTGCTATGTTATTGGCTATTGTATATATTGTGAATAGCTTGATTTTTGGGTTTGTTTGTTAGTTTTTGCTAGTTTTAGGATTTGGTTTTCTTTGTTTCTTGTTAGAATTTGTTTTTATTTTCTCTTGTCACCATGAATTCTCATCACCTTGGATACGAGTTTGGTTTGACTTATGTTGTAGGAAATGGAAGCTCTAATGAGGATATGCATCAAGGAATTGGAGATCAAAGCTTGACAAGAGTGCTTGGGGACATGACTACAATCCTCACGGAGATATATGAGGACCAAAGGGCATTTTATGCCACCCGAGCCATCCAAGCGCCACCCCAACGTGATCACTCTCCAAATTCTTATGGGTATAATCCTAATCCTAATGCGTACCAATCTAATGGATGTGGTGACCCTTATTGTGATTGTCAACAATCACCACCATATGCCTATGAACCACGTCCTCAACATAATTTTGAACAACCATACTCACAAGCCCCATACCACCATCTACCTCCATATAACCCCAAACCATACCCACCATACCAACCACCATATGAACCTTATCTAGAACCACCACCATTTCAACACCAATACCCCCAAGAACCACAACTTTCATGTACACCACCCCCAAACTTTCACCAACATGAACCACCTTCCAACAACAATACCTTTCCCTCAATCAATGAACCCTCTCTTTTACCACCACCTCCCGATGAAGCTCTCACGCAAGGACTAAGAGATCTTAGATCTCACATCATAAGGCAGCAAGAGGAGACTGGAAAGGAGTTTAAAGAAATGGAAACCAAGATGACTATCATGGTAGAAGTCGTTGGTCGCCTAGCCTCCCACCTAAGCTCATGCACCTCAATTACTCCTATTGTTGAATGTGGAGAAGCAATCAAGGAGTTTGGTGATGGAGTGAATTTGAGCTCCGAGGTGAAGAAGAGGAGTTAAGGCAAGAAGTACCACAAGAGAAAGAGGTAGAGCTTATTGAATGAAAGAAAGTAGTGGTTGGGTACTTAGGATATGTTGAGTACATAGAGGAATCGCAAGTTGAAAAGCCTCCTTCCACGGAGTTAGGAAGGGATGTTAAGGAATTGAATAGAGAGTTTAGGGTCATTGACCAAGAAGTGGATTCCATCATTAGTGATTTTTTGTCCACATTGACCAATCCCCTTGATGATCTTGTTGAACCTTCCTCCATCGGATTAGAAAGCAATGTTGAGGAGGATGTGCAACCTCCAAGGCATGTTGTAAGTGGAGAATTGGAAGAAGCATTCCACGTAATAGGCCTCTTATTTATGATGATTCCATATCAACACATAATCCCTTTGACCTTGATGAATCCTTCCCCAATATGCTTGAATTTGATGATGAGGTAGACTACACTAGACCTCCTATCTATAATGAGAGTGATGGGGAAGAGATAGAAGAAGTTGGTGAGCAAGGAATCGAAGTTGAAGAAGCTTGCAAAGAGGTGGAATTTGCAAGGGAAGACCACAAGGGAACGGATCCTGCATTGGCTAAGTGCGGGGAGGTCACACTCCCTAAACCGTCATCACCTAACACAACATTCAAGTAGGTAAAATTCCTCTCTATAAGCTTTATAGTCTCACTTGAGTATGGGTTGCTTGAAAATGATGGTCAACTTAGAGCCCTTTGTGGAGTTAAGAGAAGGGGAGAGTTGTGTAGTGGTTGGAGTCATCCTCATAGGTTCATTATGGTTGATTGTTCAACGTTTAATCGCAAGGTTGGATGTAGTGTTAAATTGAATGGGTCTAGGAGGACTGTTTGGTGCTCACATGGGAATTCGGATCACTTACCACCCAAATGGAATTGTTTTGATCAAATAGAAGATGGGTGTGAAAATAAGATATGGGACCCCGGATCACAACATGAAGGCCAATTTCGGGAGCTTATAACTTGGAAAGAACCTCACCCAAGCTTGGTGAAGATGGTTGGAAATTCTGACAACCGACTGAAGGACAAGCACACTTGGAGGTTCAAGGATGAATACAAACATAAGCCACCTTGACAAGGAACCTCCCAAAATATCCAACTTAAGGACTTAAACTAAAAGTTCTTGGTGGGAGACACCCCACCATGGTAAACTCTTTCCATTCTCTTGTAGATATAATGAATGAATGAATTAGGTTCCATTGTAAGTAACTTCTTTACTCCTTAGTATATTTTGTTTTGCTCGCTAGGATGTTTATACATTCTATGCCTTAAATAAGGATGATTCTTTGGATTTGAGTTTTTGCTTGGATTGCAAGTTTCCTCAAGTTATTTGAAAAATCCTCAAAAATTCAAAAATATGGTTGGTTTTGCATTTTAGCTAGTTTTTGAGTCCTAGAGAAGGCTAAGAGGATTCTGAGCTTTTCTTGGTGTTTTTGAAAAAAAAAAAAGAGAGAGCAAAGCCACGCGCAAGCGCACAGTGTGCGCGCGCGTCAGCTATGCATTTCGCACTCTCCAGGCCAAGGACCAGAGAGTTGTGCCACTTTTGGGCCAACTCTGTGCCTTGGCCCACGCGGATGCGTACATGACATGTCCGCGTCCCTTTGCATTTTCCTACCTACGCATAGGCGCACCTGGCGCTTTCGCGCCCCATCATCGCTCCGCTCACCCACGCGCAAGCGCACAATGTGCACGCGCGTCAATGCATTTTTGCATCGTCCAGGCCAAATACCCGAGAGTTATGCCAACTCTGGGCCACTTTTGTGCCTTTGGCCCAACTCACCCACGCGGACGCGCACTGTGTGCGTCCACGCCGATGCCCACAACACCCATATACGCGCAAGCGCATTCGACGCTTTTGCACCAATCACTCATCTTCCCATCCGCGCGGACGCACAGGTGCGCACACGCGTAGATTCAGAAATTTCACTTACCGAGGGACGCGAGAACCCTAGTGCAGTCGCGCACTTTCAACCCTTCCCCTAACGTCTTTCCCTCTTCTCCTTCCTCAGCCATAATCACCTCCTCTCTTCCTCCATAACCGCCCTTCAAGCCCCTCAACCACCATAAGCCGGCGACTACATTCTGCCACCAACCACCACAGCCCTCTCTTCCCTTTGTTTTTCTTTCCTTCTTCCTCCATCATCTTCCTCTCGCACTGTTTCTCTCTGCTCTCCACCGCCATCACCGCCGTGACCCACCGTTGTCGCCGGTGAACCTTCACCACCACCACTTCCATTTACTCACCCCCTTCCACTCTACACTCTCACTACTACTGCATCAAGAAGAGATGCTCTCTACTCTTCTTCCCGCTCTATTCCTCGTTCTCCGCTCTACGCTACTTCCCAGCGCTATCGCAAGCATCAAGCCACCACCACTGCTGGGCGGCGCTGCTCCCATCACTCCCTTCCATCCCCGTCCAATCCCATTTTCTTCTGCACTGCTTCCAGGTTCCCTACTGCCCTGTTTCTACTCTATTTTGTTAGTTTTGTTTAATGATTATAGTAGATTAGTTAATTGGTTAGAATTGCATACTGTTAGGTAGTTAGGATGTGGTTAGAAGATTCTAGGCCTGATAAGTGCGCCATTTGTGTCTACTTGTTCAAATGTTACATGCTGAATAATGAGTGGCATGCTCTGTTTTGTATGTTCTGTTTCGCTGCTATGTTGAGTTTGACTGCTGCTTGCTGAATTTCATTGTCTGATTGTGTTTGGTACTGTCCTACTATACGTAATCCATGCTCATGTCATACTTGTGCATTTTTGGATTGATATACCTGTTTTTGCTACTTTATGCTATCCGGGAACGTCCAATTTACTGCCGGGATGCTGCCTAAATTTTTATAATCTGCTCGTTCTCAACTTGTTGCCTAGAATTGAACTTGCAATTTCCCCAATTAAGGTTATTTAACCTCACCAAGTTCAACCCCTAGGCCACCTTGGCTAGCATCTCCGTGTTTATGTTGTCTTCTGTGATATGCATTAACTCTTCATGCACTTTCTTTCTCAAGTTACTCAAATGCCTTATGCTCAAGCCAATGATTAAGCTGACCATTTGAGTTTAACTTGCAATTTGTTGAAAATGGTGCATTCATTTGCAATAAGTGATGTATTTCAACTTGTGTAACCCTTTTTCACTTAAATTTGTTTCTAACTTGCCTTCGTTACACAAAATGTACTTTCATTTTACCAACACCAATTATTGCAAACCTAGTGACCATGACATTGCTTGATGACTTGTTTTCATATTAGTTACTTTTTGGTAATATCATATTTCATCATCAATGACTATATGCATTTCATGATTATGAGTATGCTTGCATCCATATTTTGTGAACTTCTTTGTGATTAAGCTAATAACCATCATACTACTACTTTTCGAACCGGGTTTTCTAACTTCTAAATATACTTAACCAATTGACTTCTCCTTTGACCGGTTCTCTAACTTTTAACTTCATTAACCAGCTCACTTTCCTTTTCACTTTCAAATTAACACCCTTAACCATTCTTTTGGGTATGACGCTTATTAGGCTTAACAAACAAGCATTATGCATATATAGCTTGAATTCTTGGTTTGTGACCTTACTTAACTCTTGCATCATGTTACTTGCATTCCAAGAATTCTTGTCCCTTAACTCACTTCATGAATATGTCTTGCCTTGCATGTTATACATCTACTTGGCTAGTTGCTTATATCATATCATATCTGTTTTTCAGGATGTCGGATAGAGGAAAAGCCATAGCTACCAGTTCAAAGAAAAGGAAGCGCGTTAAAGCCTCTACCCTCTTCCCTTATGCCAACTATGCCAAGAATCCGCTCAATGACGTACATAAAGAGAATCAGCTGCTACTGGCCACTGACACAACCAAGTTTCCCAATCTCTACTGTAAGCTTCGCTTCCCTAAATACCGGAAGATGAATTTGAACATTGAGAAGAAATTGGTCCTTCCCAACGACGTGAGACGCGCCATCAATACCCGTATCCTGGAGTTGGTCTTGGACTTTATTGATAGGGATTTGGACTTTAATTATGAGGCACTGAAGTGCGTTATTGCCACACCGGACGCCCCTTGGGTGATGAATTCTGGCAATAAGAAGCCCAAGGGGATGCTATTCACCTATCTGTCTAGAGAGGCTAGGACTTGGTAGCAGATATTCGCCCACTATGTCCTGCCCACCACTCATTTTTCTGAGATTTCGATGGATATGCTTGTTCTGATTGGCTGTGTCATGGAGGGAAAGGAGGTAAACTTCCCCCGGTTGATCAGGCAGAGCATGTGGCAAACTGATACGCGGGAATTTGCCTCTCAACAAATTTCTCTCTGGCAAGTGCACCGGATTGTCGTCAAGTAAAAACTCACAAAAGAGTGAGGTCGAATCCCACAGGGATTGGTAGATCGAGCAATTATAATTGGAGAATTGTTCTAGTTGAGCAAAATCAGATTTCAATTGGAATTGTAGAAAGTAAAATTGGCAGGAAACTTAAATTGCAAGAAATTAAATGCAGAAATTAAATTGCATTAAACTAAATGACAGAATCTTAAATTGCTGGAAATTAAATGGGAATTAGGAATTAGCATGAAATTAAAGATGCAGGAAGTAAATAGAATGAGTATATCAGAGATGGGGATTCATTGGGTTTTGGGAGATATTGGATTCTCTGGATCAAATCATTTTCAACTCATCCTCAATCAATGCATTCATTGACATTGCTTGGCAATCTTAGATGATTGGATCCCAATGTCTTAGCACACCAATCTCTCTAAGCATGAACAATTGCCCAATGTCTTGATTTAATTGCTCATGGGAAGAGTTTAAGTTCGGTCACTGACTATACCACACAGATTCATGGATCAAAGTGTTGGTAGGATTACATGTCACGATATCCATCCAAACCCCAATCTAATCCACTGTGAGAAAGCAATTCTAGCATGAATTCTTCATTCCTCTCTCAAGGCTCCAAAGAATTCCAATTATGGATAGCTTCTCTCTCAAGACAACTATCCATTTGAATTAAGACCGAAAGGTTTCTAACAATAATCAAGAGAAAAGAAAGAAGAAGAAGAAGAAGAAGAAAATTACTATCGATCCATTGATCCATTGAATTACAATAGAGCTCCTAAACCCAATGAAAGGGGTTTAGTTGTTAATAGCTCAATTCAATTTACAAAGAAAAGAAAAGTGCAGAAAGTAATGAAAATTTCACCATGAAAAGTGAAAGTCCTTCTAACTTAAATTCTAAGCTATTTATACACTCTCTTCTATTGATCTTCAAGCCTTGAATTGGGCTTTTGGCCTTAAGGAGATTGGGTTGAAGATAGCTCCATTTGGTTGCCTTGATGTTGAGAAGAGATCTGTTTGAAATTAGGCACTCTGATGCTTCACGTTTGAGTCAATGTTTGAGGGCCAACGTTAACTCAAACGCCACTTTGAATCAGATCAGCAAAAACTGTAACAACCCTGATTTTCGAGTATGCGAGATCTTTTCCGAAGGCACGGATTTCGCCAAAAGATCAGTAAAGGGAACACCTCTTCTATATCAAAAAGTATCTCAATCCTCATTGTCATTATGTAATCCTTAAGCTAGAACCTTTTCCGAGGCAAGCTCGATAACGCGGTCACGAAGAACCTAGTTTTTGAACCGTATCGGTTGGCAGTTTTGATTCTGATTTTCGTAAACAGTCTCTGCTTGACGAACTGGACTCGATTCATAAGAGAAGAGAGATAATAGTATAATATTATCATTATATTAGTATTAGAAGTTTCTTGAAAGATATTATAAACTTACTTGGACTGTTTTAGTTAAAAACAGGAAATCGGTTTAACCGGGTTCATGGTTTACTGGTGCAGCTTAGCACCAGCACTCTCTGATAACTTTAGCAAGGCTAAGGCCTCATCATACATGTTTTATTCTCATAATAAATTTTTTACTAGTGTCATTTATGCTAGTAGCTCAGAACATAATTTTCAGAGATGTTTTTACAAGTGTTCCGATACATCTAGTTTTAGTAGTTATACACCTGAGATATTTTAATATTATTTTAACCCACCTCCAAGCCACCCTATCAAAACTCACCCTATACCCCCAAAACCCCCAAGGCTGGTTCATTTTAACCTTGTGGCCAAAATTCTCGAGAGAAAAAGAGAGAAAAGTTCTTAGTTCCAAATCTTCAAAGCTTGATTTCTGCTGAACTAAAACTCAAGTCAAAATTCCAATCCAACTCTCTTCTTTCTCTACATAATCATATGACTTATCAAGGCTGGAATCAAGGTGAGTTGGCTGCACCATCTCTCTTTTGATTCGGTTTCAAGGAAACATGCTTAAACATGTGTTTTCTTGATGTTCTTCCTTAGGAATCATGCTTAACTTGACTTGAGGGCCAAGAAACGTGACTTTCCAGCAAGTCTAAGGTTAGAAATCACCTCCTAACGTGCTGAGGGAGATATGATTAGTTGAGGGTTTTTGGATTTAAAGTTGTTCTTGATGTGATTTAGGAGGAAAAAGTGCTTAAGGACCACCTGAAAGTCTAACCGAATTAGGAGCAGCAAAACCAGGTAGGGTTTGACGAATTTAATCTTGATTGATTGTGTTTGAGTTGTGTGATTATGATATGGTTTGGCTGTGCTTGGAATTGATTGTTTGTATGAGTAATTCTTGTTGACATTTTGGTGAAAATTTGATGAAATTTGATGAAATTCAAGCTATGAATGTGTGTTCTTGTGGCTGCTGGAAAACGAAACCCTAGAGCTTAAATTGAAGTTCAATTTGTGTTGAAATTATGTGGAAAGATGGGGTTTTAGTGGCTGGGAATTTATTTTGAATTTTTGTAAAAATCAGTTGCTGAAAATACTGAAAAATGGGTAAAAACAGAGAAAAAATCTGAAGAATATACGAAGAACACGAAGAACACTATGAGTGTGGTGAAGAACATTGAAGAACACCTTTTAGATCTTAGAAAGGGCAAGGAAGTAAATATTTTAGCATTTGAGGGGTTATTTTGTAATTTCTGAAAGTTAGGGTGGTTAAAGTAGAAATATTAAAAGTTACGGGTGGTAAAAAGTGAATTTACAAAGTAAAAGGTTAAAGGAAGGTAATTTTTCGAAAATATATTAATAAAATAATAAGTAATAATAAAATATTAAATAATAATATTTAATTAAAAATAATTTTTTAATAAAAATAATAAAATAATGCAGAAAAGGCAGTTTTCTGTAAAAGCTTTAGAAAGACAACTTTAAGTGTAGAATCTCATAATTACCTTCATAAAACACTTAGGGAGTGGTAATAACATTTTAGTGAGGCAAAGATAAAGGAAAGATAAGAAGTTAAAGAAAAGATAAAAACTAAAGAAAAGTCTGTAAAGTTTTAATAACAGAAAAACGGACAGAAATTAGTGAATAAACTAGGGCAACATAGTTAGTCCTTGAGTTGCAATTAGGGTTAGGTATTATATGAAAAGTTAAACTGTTTCAGTATAGACTTAATGAACCTATACTTGGGACAGGCTAACTATTCATATCTAAATTTACATAAGCTTTAAATACATACGTTAAGCAGAGAAAAGAGTAACCAGAGCAGAGTAAAGAGATACAGAGAACAGAGTAACCAGAGTAGAGAAAAGAGATCAAGAGAAAAAAGTAATTTGATAAAGAGAAATGGTTTGAGTTAAGATGTTGTAAAAGTAAAAGCTGTAGAGTTTGTATAGTATGATTGAACAGCGAAAGAAAGAGGTACTGCATAAGAATGTGAAAGTGATAATGAATAATGAGAATGTTAATGAATGATGATAATGAGAATGATTATGTAAGAATCTGCTGCAGAGAGGCAGTCAGATAGATGGTGGTAAGACCACTGAGAACGCTTTCTTGGGATACCTTGCTATAATGCTTTGCTGTAAGACAGAGGTTGCTTACAGAGGTATCGAGATGAGTGACTCCTGTAAGACAGAGGTTGCTTACAGTGAGTGTGTTGTTGCTCCTGTAAGACAGAGGTTGCTTACAGTGAGTATGTTGTTGCTCCTGTAAGACAGAGGTTGCTTACAGTGAGTCTGTTGGGCGTATATCGGCTAATAAGTGCTGCCCTACAAGACAAAGGTTGCTTGCAGTGGATATTGCCAACAGGAAAGCCTTATCCAGAAAGAGGTTACTGGGTAACGTCGGGAGCGGGTATGTAATCGACAGATGAGCTCATTACCTGCACTAGGGCTAGACATGCATCATATTTGGTTGCGCATTTCCTCTGTTATGATTGTTGTTTGAATGTATGCCTTCTTTGTTTTCATTCTATTCTCTGTGTCTGTGTTTTGTTTATTTGTATTCCTTTGTTTGTGTTTTGCTTTTTGTTTTCTCTATTTTCTCTATTTATCTGTTTCTTCTGTCTACTGCTTCTCGGTATTCTGCTATTTATCTGCTAAACAACACAGAATTAATAAACATAACTAATAACCCCGGCCCTACTAAGAACTCCCCAGTTCTTACCCCTTCTCTCTCCCTTCCCCCTTCAGATGGAAGCATGAGTACCCTTCCGTAATTCACTGACGACCGTTTGCAAAGAGCATTCCGCTCTAGGTAGTCTTCTGAGTCTAGAGTGAACTCCGTTACCTGTTGATATGTATATACTATGAGGCCAACCAACGTCTGCACCCTGCTTATCTACAAACTTTAACCTAAGTCCTCCGTATGATGTTGCTGTTATGTGGCCACTCGATGAAGTACTTGAGAGACGCTCTTTTATGACATATGATCGTGCAGAGGATTAGTAGACGACCTTCCACCTTTTGATGACGATCCACCTGACTTGAGTTTTGAAGACCTAGAACGTACTTTCCCTCGCTTTAGTAGTTTAGAGAGACTAGGTGAGCATAGAGTCTAGGCTAGCCTGGGCGCCAGCTTAGGGACTTCTTGAACAGGTCAGGACCTAGGATGTTGTATGTATATATGTATATAGTTATTATCTAGCTATGTTTAGGGGTGTTCTAACTAAAAGTCTATATTCTAATAAAGGTTGGATCACCGAATATTGTCAACTGCTTGTGATGTATTTATGTGTGGTTGTTTATAATTGTTTTATATATTATTAGTTGTGAATGATTATGAATGATACTGTTTGTTAATCCAAACGTTTTTTTAAAAAAAAAGTACCTCGTAAAATAACTACGCTTTTAACAACGAATCATGCTCATATAATAAATAATAGATAATGATTAGGTAGACAAGTTGGTAGCGCTCAGTTTCTTGTATGATCATGACGTACCAGAAATTGGGTCGTTACAATTTGGTATCAGAGCAGTTCATTTCCAGTAGAGCCTGGGGAGTGGACTGACTATGCTTTACTGCATACTCTGCTTGTGTGTCCCATGCTGTTAGGGTATCTTCAAGATACATTTGGCATGAATGTCTATGAGTGCTCATTTTGGGAATGTTCGTACTTAACTTGAGATATTAAGACTGATCACCTTAATGTTGATTGTTTGGTGTGGATAAGACCTCAATGACTGTGAATAGGCATGGTTTAATCGAGCTCCGAACGATGAATCGACGTGAGTCACAGCTATCTTCATAGCTATTATGATCTTCATGGCTATGGCTGTGTGAGATTTGGATGTTGTAAGGAATGGACCTATCTCTTCGTTAGGATGGCTTGAAGGAAATACATCGCTTGAAGAAGGATTCTTGCACGCGGCTGAAATTTTGAGGGCAAAATTTTCTTTTAGGAGGGTAGAATGTAACAACCCTGATTTTCGAGTATGCGAGATCTTTTCCGAAGGCACGGATTTTGCCAAAAGATAAGTAAAGGAAACACCTCTTCTATATCAACACGTATCTCAATCCTCATTGTCATTATGTAATCCTTAAGCTAGAACCTTTTCCGAGGCAAGCTCGATAACGCGGTCACGAAGAACCTAGTTTTTGAACCGTATCGGTTGGCAGTTTTGATTCTGATTTTCATAAATAGTCTCTGCTTGACGAACCGGACACGATTCATGAGAGAAGAGAGATAATAGTATAATATTATCATTATATTAGTATTAGAAGTTGCTTGAAAGATATTATAAGGTTACTTGGTCTGTTTTAGTTAAAAACAGGAAATCGGTTTAACCAGGTTCACGGTTTACTGGTGCAGCTTAGCACCAGCACTCTCTGATGACTTTAGCAAGGCTAAGGCCTCATCATACATGTTTTATTCTCATAATAAATTTGTTACTAGTGTCATTTATTCTAGTAGCTCAGAACATAATTTTTAGAGATGTTTTTACAAGTGTTATGATACGTCTAGTTTTAGTAGTAATACACCTGAGATATTTTAATATTATTTTAACCCACCTCCAAGCCAACCGATCACAACTCACCCTACACCCCCAAAACCCCCAAGGCTGGTTCATTTTCACCTTGTGGCCAAAATTCTCAAGAGAGAAAAAGAGAGAAAAGTTCTTAGTTCCAAATCTTCAAAGCTTGATTTCTGCTGAACTGAAACTCAAATCAAAATTCCAATCCAACCAAAATGATCCTCTCTTCTTTCTCTACATAATCATATGACTTATCAAGGCTGGAATCAAGGTGAGTTGGCTGCACCATCTCTCTTTTGATTCGGTTTCAAGGAAACATGCTTAAACATGTGTTTTCTTGATGTTCTTCCTTAGGAATCATGCTTAACTTGACTTGAGGGCCAAGAAACGTGACTTTCCAGCAAGTCTAAGGTTAGAAATCACCTCCTAACGTGCTGAGGGAGATATGGTTAATTGAGGGTTTTTGGATTTAAAGTTGTTCTTGATGTGATTTAGGAGGAAAAAGTGCTTAAGGACCACCTGAAAGTCTAACCGAATTAGGAGCAGCAAAACCAGGTAGGGTTTGACGAATTTAATCTTGATTGATTGTGTTTGAGTTGTGTGATTATGATATGGTTTGGCTGTGCTTGGAATTGATTGTTTGTATGAGTAATTCTTGTTGACATTTTGGTGAAAATTTGATGAAATTTGATGAAATTCAAGCTATGAATGTGTGTTCTTGTGGCTGCTGGAAAATGAAACCCTAGAGCTTAAATTTAGGTTCAATTTGTGTTGAAATCACGTTGAAAATATGGGGTTTTAGTGGCTGGGAATTTATTTTGAATTTTGGTAAAAATCGGTTGCTGAAAATACTGAAAAATGGATAAAAACAGAGAAAGAATCTGAAGAATATACGAAGAATACGAAGAACACTTTGAGTGTGGTGAAGAACATTGAAGAATACCTTTTAGATCTTAGAAAGGGCAAGGAAGTAAATATTTTGGTGTTTGAGGGGTTATTTTGTAATTTCTGAAAGTTAGGGTGGTTAAAGTAGAAATATTAAAAGTTACGGGTGGTAAAAGTGAATTTACAAAGTAAAAGGTTAAAGGAAGGTAATTTTTGAAAATATATTAATAAAATAATAAGTAATAATAAAATATTAAATAATAATATTTAATTAAAAATAATTTTTTAATAAAAATAATAAAATAACACAGAAAAGGCAGTTTTCTGTAAAAGCCTTAGAAAGACAACTTTAAGTGTAGAATCTCATAATTACCTTCATAAAACACTTAGGGAGTGGTAATAGCATGTTAGTGAGGCAAAGATAAAGGAAAGATAAGAAGTTAAAGAAAAGATAAAAACTAAAGAAAAGTCTGTAAAGTTTTAATAATAGAAAAACGGATAGAAATTAGTGAATGAACTAGGGCAACATAGTTAGTCCTTGAGTTGCGACTAGGGTTAGGTATTATATGAAAAGTTAAACTGTTTCAGTATAGACTTAATGAACCTATACTTTGGACAGGCTAACTATTCATATCGAAATTTACATAAGCTTTAAATACATACGTTAAGCAGAGAAAAGAGTAACCAGAGCAGAGTAAAGAGATACAGAGAACAGAGTAACCAGAGTTGAGAAAAGAGATCAAGAGAAAAGAGTAATTTGATAAAGAGAAATGGTTTGAGTTAAGATGTTGTAAAAGTAAAAGCTGTAGAGTTTGTATAGTATGATTGAACAGCGAAAGAAAGAGATACTGCATAAGAATGTGAAAGTGATGATGAATAATGAGAATGTTAATGAATGATGATAATGAGAATGATTATGTAAGAATCTGCTGCAGAGAGGCAGTCAGATAGATGGTGGTACGACCACTGAGAACGCTTTCCTGGGATACCTTGCTATAATGCTTTGCTGTAAGACAGAGGTTGCTTACAGAGGTATCGAGATGAGTAACTCCTGTAAGACGAGGTTGTTTACAGTGATTATGTTGTTGCTCCTGTAAGACAGAGGTTACTTACAGTGAGTCTGTTGGGCGTATATCGGCTAATAAGTGCCGCCCTGCAAGACAAAGGTTGCTTGCAATGGATATTGCCAATAGGAAAGTCTTATCCAGACAGAGGATGCTGGGTATCGTCGGTAGCGGGTATGTAACCGACAGATGAGCTCATTACCTGCACTAGGGCTAGATATGCATCATATTTGGTTGCGCATTTCCTCTGTTATGATTGTTGTTTGAATGTATGCCTTCTTTGTTTTCATTCTATTCTCTGTGTCTGTGTTTTGTTTTCTTGTATTCCTTTGTTTGTGTTTTGCTTTTTGTTTTCTATATTTTCTCTATTTATCTGTTTCTTCTGTCTACTGCTTCTCAGTATTCTGCTATTTATTTGCTAAACAACACAGAATTAATAAACATAACTAATAACCCCGGCCCTACTAAGAACTCCCCAGTTCTTACCCCTTCTCTCTCCCTTCCCCCTTCAGATGGAAGCATGAGTACCCTTCTGTAATTCACTGACGACCGTTTGCAAAGAGGATTCCGCTCTAGGTAGTCTTCTGAGTTTAGAGTGAACTCCGTTACCTATTTATATGTATATACTGTGAGGCCAGCCAACGTCTGCACCCTGCTTATCTACAAACATTAACCTGAGTCCTCTGTACGATGTTGTTGTTATGTGCGCACTCGATGAAGTACTTGAGAGACGCTCTTTGATGACATATGATCGTGCAGAGGATTAGTAGACGACCTTCCACCTTTTGATGACGATCCACCTGACTTGAGTTTTGAAGACCTAGAACGTACTTTCCCTCGCTTTAGTAGTTTAGAGGGACTAGGTGAGTATAGAGTCTAGGCTAGCCTGGGCGCCAGCTTCGGGACTTCTTGAACAGGTCAGGACCTAGGATGTTGTATGTATATATATGTATATAGTTATTATCTAGCTATGTTTAGGCGTGTTCTAACTAAAAGTCTATACTCTAATAAAGGTTGGATCACCGAATATTGTCAACTGCTTGTGATGTATTTATGTGTGGTTGTTTATAATTATTTTATATATTATTAGTTGTGAAATGATTATGAATGATACTGTTTGTTAATCCAAACGTTTTTTAAAAAAAAAAGTACCTCATAAAATAACTACGCTTTTAACAACGAATCAGGCTCATATAATAAATAATAGATAATAATTAGGTAGACAAGTTGGTAGCGCTCAGTTTCTAGTATGATCATGTCGTACCAGAAATTGGGTCGTTACAAAAACCAGAAAGCTTGCTGTCATTGGCGTTTGACTCAACGTTGGAGGGCCAACGTCAGCGAATCCACGCGTACGCATGCCTTGCGCGTTCGCGCATACTGGTCAAAAATGCTTATCCACGCGTGCCCGTGGATGCAAAATTTTCATTTTATAGCTTTAGGGGACGTTGGCCTCTGCGTTGGACCTCAAACGTTCCCTCCAACGTTGGCGTTTTCACGCGTACGCGTACTCCACGCTTACGCGTGCCTTGGCCTTTTTCTCTATCCACTCGTACGCATGCTCCACGCTTACGCGTGCTTTGGCTTTTTTCTATCCATGTGTACGCGTCACTGACGCATACACGTCGATTCAAAGATTTTCAACTTCAATTTCTGGATTTGGCATCACGCACGTTGGGGGTTGGCGTTGGAGGCAACGTTTGACTCCAACTTTTGTTTTTTGACGCGTACACGTGACCCACGCGTCCGCGTGGATGGTCAAATTTTGCCATTCCGCGCGTGCGCGTAACGCACGCTTGCGCGTCATATTGAATTTTTGCCTTTTTACGCGTACGCATCATGGACGCGCACGCGTCACTCAAAAAACTTTTAGCTCCAGAATTGAAATTTTTATTACCACGTTGGGGGTAACGTTGGATGTCCAACGTTACCTCAAACGTGAGCATCAGTGTTGATTACAGAGAAGTGCTCTGTTCCTCTTCATCCTTTACATGCTCATTCTTCAACCTCCTTCTATGCTTTCCTTCACCTATCATCAACCAATGAATGCATCAAAGCTCTGCTAAAATCATGAGACTTCTTATCATTCTTAGCATACAAGTAATCATAGCAAAAATCAACATGAAATTACATTAAATTTCTCATGGTTGAATGATTATAGGAATACCTGGATTTCTACCCTAATGACTTACTTATGACTCAAGAAAGTGCATAAAACCTATCAAAAACAAAGAAAAAGGCTAGTGAAACTAGGCTAAGATGCCCTGGCATCACAACACCAAACTTAAATCTTGCTTGTCCCTAAGCAAGTACTGAGTTATTAGGAAGAAAGAATGAAACAGATGGGAATATTCATATCAGCAAAGCATTATTTCCTAGTTGATGGGGTTTTATGCAGACAATACAACAACTCATTTCTTATTGATCTTTAAGCATAAAATGTCTCCTTCAAGCGTCAATTAACACACTGCTATGACCTTCTATTATTTACTTATCCTTGGTAATTACGTTTCTTCATTTTCTTTCCCTGTAGCTTTTAGCTCAGTGTCATGTGTTTAGCAGATTCTCAACTTATTTGTGCTCAACACATTATTCACTACAGACACTTGGCTCCAGGCACGGACCCATGCTTATGAATGGGGGGCACTTTCCCCCAGTGTCATTTGATATTTTTAAACTAATATATATATATATATATATATATATATATATATATATATATTAGTTAACTACAAATAAATTAAATGTCCAAGCACATTTTATCTTTTTATGATTTTGACTATTAGTTAACCTAATTAAATTTAGTCTTCTTCTGTTTTAAATTTCAGCCGTCACTCATTTATTCTCTTAAACCCTTTTCTTAGTTTCATATTTTCAACCTTCTTTTTCTATTCCTTGTCTAGTGGTCAACTTCTCTTCATCAAAAGGTAAATTTTAAATTCTCTATTTTGTTTTATATAGCTATCTATGACTCTATGTATCTTTCAATTTCATTGTTTCTCTTTTTTATATTTTCATTTGCAAATTTTAATTCAAACAATTATAGTTTAGGTATTAATCTATTTTTTTATTCTCTTCATGAATTTATATATTTTATTTTATTCTCAATTTAATGTAATTTGTTTATCTTTCGTTCTATTCTATTATATGTAATTATATTGCATATAAATTTTTAAAGTGAATTGATCAATTTACTAATTTAGAATATATATTTTTATTTTTAGAAATAGTAATGGAAAAATATTTCAAAAGAAAGCTACCACTAGAATCTGAAGTCACTCCATTAGTCTCTTCTAATAATGTACACTTTTATATTTTTAAATTTAAATTAATATATATTTTGATAGTAATGTGTATTATTTTTGCCCCCTTAACATAAATTTTCTGGGTCCGACACTGCTTGTCTCACATTTCTTCTTAGAACATTGATGCCCAGCACCTCTTTGCGTTACTAAATGTCTTGCAGTTAGGTTGCTCTTGATAATAGACTTTCGGTTGATAATCCAGGGTTAGTTAACCCAAGTTACCAAGTGTTGAAGCACTCCATAGAACCTAATCATCCAAGCATATCCTAGTACAAAGACACCACAGGCATATGTCCTAAGGTCCAAGCTATAGGTTTCTAGCCTTATTCTTTTCTTTCTTGTGTTTTTGTTGCCACTCTTGGCTTTTCTTTTCTTTCTTTCTCTTTATTTTTTTCTTTTCTCCAAGGACTTTTATTTACGAAGATTCATAGACAGCATGCCAACTTTCACTTAGACAGAGAGCAATCTATCCTTTATTCATTATAAGTGAGTTACTACACAATCAAACATATATACCACCACAGACTGTTATTCTGCTGCTTGCTAACAAGGAACACCTCTACTTTATGTTCAAACATTTCTTTTATTAAAATTGAAAAGACTCAGGGGACAAGACAAGCATTTAACAGGTGAAAGTGAAAGCACATATACTTAGACTAGCATACTTATTGCAAAATTAAACACACAGGATGCAAAACAACTTAAGCTAAAAGCTACCATCAACATGGTCACATCTAGACTTCCAATTTAAACATCCCAAAGAAGATGGAATTAAGTAACAATACAACCTCTTGGTGGTGCCTTCCAGCTCTTGCATTGTCATCATCATCCATAGCTCTTGCATCCTTTTTTGTCCCCTTGGATGATGGTGCATAGTTTTCCAAGAGATTGCTTGACTTCCTACAAAGTTATTGGAAGTTGCTTGTTCTCCAAGCACTTGAAAGATGGTTAGCATGCATGTATGCTTGTGAATTTCTGAACTTAAGTTGGTGTCTCAACACCAAACTTAATTCCTTGCCTAATGCAACAAATTGAATACATGCAGAGAACCTCATGTGCTTTTATTAAGAAAACAACTATGAACTAGCAAAACAAAATATGAACTAGAAATTAAACTATTGTTAAGCAATTTCCCTGATTGGTTAGAGCTAGTGACTACTAATACTGAGGGTTGAAGTGTGCTTTTAATGAAATCTTTGGTGAAACACTAAACTTAGAATTACACATTCACCCTTGGATTATTTTGATGTGGAACACCAAACTTAGCTCCTTGCAATGCAGAGAAATCTCTTTAGTCTTTTATTGACAAGCTTATGAAAAGAGAATTACCTTTGGTTGGGTTACCTCCCAACAAGCGCTCTTTTAACGTCACTAGCTTGACGATCAACCCCTTCAGTCGAGTCTGTATTTGGTCTTAGGCCTTTCCTTCATGTCACCCAAATAGTGCTTGAGTCTTTGTCCATTAACAATGAAGGTTTCCTATGACTTTTCTTCCATAATTTCTATATGTCCATCAGAAGAAACCTTGGTGACAAAAAAAGGGCCTGACCACCTTGATCTCAATTTCCCAGGGAAAAGTTTCAGGCGGGAGTTGTAGAGTAACTCTTCCGAGGGTTACCTGAAACTGTAGGTCGATCTCGGATGAGATCTTCAGTACTGGTCGGAGATGATGTGTCCGGTTGGCTGATGGCAGCCAGAGCTGTTGTGTCTGACCTGTTGGACTGGCTACACTTCTGATCCTTGGTCACCGGAGGGTGGGGAGTACCTGCAAGAGACTTCGATGCTTAAGTTAGCACGAGTATTAAGCAGGTTTTATGTAGAATCAGAGTATGAGTTATACCTGGGTGCTCCAGTGTATTTATAGTAGATGGGGCTGACCTTTCTGATAAGATAAGTTAGTTATCTTATCTTATCTTTATCTTATTTTGGGTGAAGTCAACTTATCTCCAAGGGAACCGCCTTTATCTCTATAGGCTTGGATTGCCTTTGGATTCGGGTCGTGTTCCTCTATTTGGGCCCTCTATTGGGCTCTCCTGTCGGTTTGGCCGATCTCTTTGAGAAGAGGTCGGCTAGTCAGACCTGAAGAGGTTGGTTGCCATGTCGCTAAACATCCCGGGTCGGACAGCTTGACCCAGGGTAAGAATAGTGCCCCTTCTTGAGCTCGATCTTCTTTTTTGAGGTCGAGTCCTTGACTTCGGTCCTTCTATAGTGGAGCCGAACTCAAGCATTTCGTTGATTTTTCCCTTTTTGTAGAATCTTTTGAATGTAGAACGTTTTTCTCTAAAAGCGCGCGCTTTCACATCAGTGCTTTGGAAACGTGTGAGGGTTTAATACTTTCATTAATTAGCATTAATTGCCCCGTTTTTCCTTTGAAGCTTTTGATTTTTGAAAACCCAAAAACGGTTTTTCTTCTTCGCTCCTTTGTAACTTCTTCACATTTTCTTCCTTTGTTCTCTCGCTCTCTGTTTTTTGCCCTCATTTCTGCTTTTTCTCGCGTTGCGGCGTCGCTCGGCGAATTTTCTGGGCAACTTCCATTTTTACGCCTCTTTCTTTCCTCCGAAGCTTTTTCCTTCTCCAGGTGAGTTCCATTCGTATTTTCTTTCTCTTTCGTTGCTTTGGCTTTGTGATCAAGTTTTGATTTTTCTTTAGAGAAAGTTTGGATCTTTCTGTTTTTGTCGCACCTAATTGTTGTGTGTTCTAGGGGTTTCTTCATCTTCTGCAAGATCCTTTTTGCTTTTCTTGTTGGTTAGATCTTTTCTAGGGCTTTTGCATGTTGTCGCCATTTCTGCTTGCGCCTTTGATGGTGGTTTTTGCTTGATTCTGAAAAAGGTTGGGCCTTTGATGATTTTTGCTTGGCATTTTTGATGTTTGACCATGCTTTTTGCTGATAGACTGTAGAAAGGTAGTGATTTTTGTGTTTTTACTTCCTTTGCTTCCTTTGAAACCTTTTTCTTATTTGATGAGTGCCGGGACGTAATCTGTAGGAATTTCCTTTTAATCTTGGTTTGTTACTGCCTCCAAAGGATGCCCCGGGACTTTGGTTTGAGTCTTGGGGTTTTCCTTTTCTGTTTATTCGTCTGTATCATATTAGTCGAGTTATTTTTGTCCCTCGTCCGAGATGTTTTTTCTTTTAGTAATCCTATTCTTCTTTTCTTATTGTAGGATTAGTTGGCCTCATGTCTTCTCGCCATAACGTTGTAGAGATGTCTTCCCAAGTTCCTAAAGGCATGGCCGATTGGGTGGACTCAATGGTTCTTATGTGTGTCTCTTTGGCTGATTCCGAGTTTTGTGCGCAGCTTAGGCAGTTTCATAGGGTCTGTAGTAATGCTGGCGATGAGAAGAATTATGAACTTGTCCCTCCCTCTTCTGAAGAGAGAGTTTGTTTCTCTACTCGGGTTGTTAGAGATCGCCCTTTTTTCTATGCTTATGACTTCTTTTTTAGTCAGCTGGGTATCACCCTTCCCTTTACTGAATTTGAGGCCAACCTGTTATGGTCTTGTAATGTTGCTCCCTCTCAACTTCACCCTAATTCCTGGGGCTTCATAAAAATTTTTCAATTGTTGTGCAATGGTTTTCGTGTTCCCGCCTCGCAATCTCTCTTCTTCTATTTATTTGTTTTGACGAAGCCTGGAGTAGTAAAAAAGAAGGCGGCTTGGGTCTCCTTTCGATCTTCCCAGGGGAAGAAGGTCTTTTCCATGTTTGACGAATCGTTCCGTGATTTTAAAAATTACTTTTTCAAGGTCCGAGCTGTTGAAGGAGCTCGGCCCTTTTTTCTGGATGAGAATGATGAGCCCGCCTTTCCCTTGGAATGGCAAAAAGATGTAAAAGTGTCCCAATACACGTGGGAGATGTTGGATGAAACTGAGCGAGCTTTTGTGACCGTCTTGGAAGAACACTAGGGTCAACCTCCCCATCTCGATACAAAGAAATTTTTAACCAATCCCTCTCTTCTTCAAACCGAGCTGGGTATTTTGCGTTCCTGATTTTCCCTTTATTATCTGTTTATTTTGCTTGTAAATGTCTTTCCGATTTGCAGCTTTATTTCTTGCTGTTGTGTTTTGCAGAGGCAATGAAGAATAATGAATCCATGAAGGCTTTTAAAAGAGCACAGAAGGCGACTGCTGCTAAAAACATCTCGGCTATGGCCGCCGAGGAGGGATCTTCCCAAGTGCGCGTGAAGCCGTCCATGCCGAGTTCTCCGAGGAAGGTGATCCCCACTCCCCGAGTTCGTCTGGCTGACCCTCCCCTGACTTCTGTCGCTCCTTCTGGCGTTCCTCCCAATAAGAAACAAAAAACAGCTGAGCCTTTTAACCTTGATACTCCGGACTTTAATGCAATTGAATTTGTGGATCAGCAAATTGGTCCCTATGGTTTCCTTCCCATGGACGATGTGTCCATCCTTCGCCATCTGGAATTTATGACCCAAAATAGCATTAAGATGGCATATATGGGAGCTGCTCTGTACCGAACTGCCCAGAATCTTCCTCTCCATGCCACCAAAGAATTTATGGAGGAGGCCAAGCAAGAGTTCGATTGGATGAAGGGCCTTAAGGAGGAGCTTGAGGTAAAGGTTGCCAAGTTGGAGAAGGATTTGGAGACTGAGAAGGCGAGTTTCCTTTCCCTGGCGGCTTCTGTGAGGCTGGCCGAGGATACGGCTATGATGCATAAGAAAAGTTACGTTACATCTTATCGGGAGGTGATGCGCCTGAGGGGGGAGCTGGAGAGTGCCCGGGAAGATTATTCTGAGCTACAAGGTCATCTCGTTGGCAGCGTGACTGCTGCTTACGTGAACCTGAAGGAGCAAGTTCAGGTCATTGCTCCCGAGGCTGACCTTGCCCTCTTCAGCCTAGATAATGTTGTCAGGGATGGCAAGATTGTCCCTGATAATGAGGGTGATGATGATGTTGATCCCCCCCGTGTCCTCTGCCAAGGTGTCGACCTCCTCTGCTCCTCCGGTTGTGTCTGATCCGGATTGCCAGATTCTGAACTGGGAGGATGGAACTGTAGATGCTGTGCCTATTCAAACTCACCCTCCTACTCCTTGTCCTGATGCTGCCAAGAAGGCTCCTGATGTTTGCTGATCTCTCTCTGGATATTTATGCAGCTGGCTCGGCTTGTGGGCTCTTTGGTACGCGGAATCGTGATTACACTTTAATTTGTAAAGTTCATTTCTCTTTCTTTCCCTGGTAATGGCGCCAAAAACATGATGCCAAAACCACAGTTCACAACCCCGTGTAACTGACCAGCAAGTGCACTGGGTTGTCCAAGTAATACGTTACGTGAGTAAGGGTCGAATCCCACGGAGATTGTTGGTATAAAGCAAGCTATGGTCACATTGCAAATCTCAGTTAGGCAGATATAAATTGATAATGGTGTTTTCGAATAATAATTAATAGAATAGTGATAGAAATACTTATGTAATTCATTGGTGAGAATTTCAGATAAGCGAATGGAGATGCTTTCGTTCCTCTGAACCTCTGCTTTCCTGCTATCTTCATCCAATCAGTCTTACTCCTTTCCATGGCTGGCTTTATGTGATACATCACTATTGTCAACGGCTACTTTCGGTCATTTCTCGGGAAAATGATCCAATGCCCTGTCACGGCATGGCTAATCGTCTGGAGGCATCACCCTTGTCAATAGCTTCATCTTATCCTCTCAGTGAAAATGATCAACGCACCCTATCACGGCACGGCTATTCATCTGTCGGTTCTTGATCATGCTGGAATAGGATTTACTATCCTTTTGCGTCTGTCACTAACGCCCTGCAATCGCGAGTTAGGAGCTCGTCACAGTCATTCATTCATTGAATCTTACTCGGAATACCACAGACAAGGTTTAGACTTTCCGGATTCTCCTGAATGCCGCCATCATTCTAGCTTACACCACGAAGATTCTGGTTAGGAGATCTAAGAGATACTCATTCAGTCGAAGGTAGAACGGAAGTGGTTGTCAGGCACGCGTTCATAGGGAATGATGATGATTGTCACGTTCATCACATTCAGATTGAAGTACGAATGAATATCTTGGAAGCGAAACAAGATGAATTGAATAGAAAACAGTAGTACTTTGCATTAATCTTTGAGGAACAGCAGAGCTCCACACCTTAATCTATGGAGTGTAGAAACTCTACCGTTAAAAATACATAAGTGAGAGGTCCAGGCATGGCCGAGATGGCCAGCCCCCAAAACGTGATCAAAGGATCATAAGATAATCCAAATATTGTCAAAAAGACTAGTAAACTGTCCTATTTATAATAAACTAGCTACTAGGGTTTACATGAGTAAGTAATTGATGCATAAATCCACTTCCGGGACCCACTTGGTGTGTGCTTGGGCTGAGCTTGAGTGTTGCACGTGTAGAGGTCCTTCTCGGAGTTGAACGCCAGTTTTTGTGCCAGTTTGGGCGTTCAACTCTGGTTTTGGCTCCTTTTCTGGCGCTGGACGCCAGATTTGGGCAGAAAGCTGGCGTTGAATGCCAGCTTACGTCATCTATTCTTGGCCAAAGTATGAACTATTATATATTTCTGGAAAGCCCTGGATGTCTACTTTCCAACGCAATTAAAAGCGCACCATTTCGAGTTCTGTAGCTCCAGAAAATCCACTTTGAGTGCAGGGAGGTCAGAATCCAACAGCATCAGCAGTCCTTCTTCAACCTCTGAATCTGATTTCTGCTCAAGTCCCTCAATTTCAGCCAGAAAATACCTGAAATCATAGAAAAACACACAAACTCATAGTAAAGTCCATAAATGTGAATTTAACATAAAAACTAATGAAAACATCCCTAAAAGTAACTAGATACTACTAAAAACATACTAAAAACAATGTCAAAAAGCGTATAAATTATCCGCTCATCACAACACCAAACTTAAATTGTTGCTTGTCCCCAAGCAACTGAAAATCAAATAGGATAAAAAGAAGAGAATATACTATAAATTCCAAACTATCAATGAAACATAGCTCCAATCAAATGAGCGGGACTTATAGCTTTTTGCCTCTTGAATAGTTTTGGCATCTCACTTTATCCATTGAAGTTTAGAATGATTGGTATCTATAGGAACTTCAGATTTCGAATAGTGTTATTGACTCTCCTAGTTCAGTATGATGAATCTTGAACACAACTTCTTTATGAGTCTTGGCCGTGGCCCTAAGCACTTTGTTTTCCAGTATTACCACCGGATACATAAATGCCACAGACACATAATTGGGTGAACCTTTTCAGATTGTGACTCAGCTTTGCTAAAGTCCCCAATTAGAGGTGTCCAGGGTTCTTAAGCACACTCTTTTTTGCTTTGGACCTTGACTTTAACCGCTCAGTCTCAAGTTTTCACTTGACACCTACACGCCACAAGCACATGGGTAGGGACAGCTTGGTTTAGCCGCTTAGACCAGGATTTTATTCCTTTAGGCCCTCCTATCCACTGATGCTCAAAGCCTTGGGATCCTTTTTATTTACCCTTGCCTTTTGGTTTTAAGGGTTATTGGCTTTTTGCTCTTGCCTCTTGGTTTTAAGAGCTTTGGCTTTTTCTGCTTGCTTTTTCTTTTTCTTTCTATTTTTTTTTCGCTATTTTTTTTTTCTGCAAGCTTGGTTCTTTGCTGCTTTTTCTTGCTTCAAGAATCATTTTTATGATTTTTCAGATTATCAAATAACATGTCTTCTAGTCATCATTCTTTCAAGAGCCAACATATTTAACATTCTTAAACAACAACTTCAAAAGACATATGCACTGTTCAAGCATACATTCAGAAAACAAGAAGCATTGTCACCACATCAATATAATTAAGCTAAGTTCAAGGATAAATTCGAAACTCATGTACTTCTTGTTCTTTTGAATTAAAACATTTTTCATTTAAGAGAGGTGATGGATTCATAGGACATTCATAACTTTAAGATAAGTTACTAACCACTAATGATCATGTAATGAAGACACAAACATAGATAAGCACATAACATAGAAACGAAAAACAGAAGAAACAAGAACAAGGAATGAATCCACCTTAGTGATGGTGGCGTTTCCTTCTTGAGGAACCAATGATGTCCTTGAGCTCTTCTATGTCTCTTCCTTGTCTTTGTTGCTCCTCCCTCATTGCTTTTTGATCTTCTCTTATTTCATGAAGCATGATGGAGTGCTCTTGATGTTCCACCCTTAGTTGTCCCATATTGGAACTCAATTCTCCTAGGGAGGTGTTTATTTGCTCCCAATAGTTTTGTGGAGGAAAGTGCATTTGAGGCATTTTCGGGATCTCATGGTGATGAGCTTCATACGCCTCTTGAGCTCCATGAATGGGCTCTCTTGCTTGCTCCATCTTTTTCTTAGTGATGGGCTTGTCCTCTTTGATGAGGATATCTCCCTCTATGTCAATCCCAGCCGAATTGCATAGGTGGCAGATGAGGTGAGGAAAGGCTAACCTTGCCATAGTGGAGGACTTGTCAGCCACCTTGTAGAGTTCTTGAGGTATAATCTCATGAACTTCCACCTCTTCTCCAATCATGATGCTATGGATCATGATGGCCCGGTCTATAGTAACTTCAGACCGGTTGCTAGTGGGAATGATTGAGCATTGAATGAACTCCAACCATCCTCTAGCTACAGGCTTGAGGTCCAATCTTCTTAGTTGAACCGGCTTGCCTTTGGAGTCAATCTTCCATTGAGCTCCTTCTACACATATGTCCATAAGGACTTGGTCCAACCTTTGATTAAAGTTGACCCTTCTAGTGTAGGGGCGTTCATCTCCTTGCATCATGGGCAAGTTAAACGCCAACCTCACATTCTCCGGACTAAAATCTAAGTATTTCCCCCGAACCATTGTAACATAGTTCTTTGGATCCGGGTTCTTACTTTGATCATGGTTCTTGGTGATCCATGCATTAGCATAGAACTCTTGAACCATTAGGATGCCGACTTGTTGGATGGGATTTGTTAGAACTTCCCAACCTCTTCTTTGAATTTCATGTCGGATCTCCGGATACTCATTTCTTTTGAGTTTAAAAGGGACCTCAGTGATCACCTTCTTCTTGGCCACAACATCATAGAAGTGGTCTTGATGGGCTTTGGAGATGAACCTTTCCATCTCCCATGACTCGGATGTGGAAGCTTTTGTCTTCCCTTTCCCCTTTCTAGAGGATTCTCCGGTCTTAGGTGCCATCAATGGTAATGGAAAAACAAAAATCTTATGCTTTTACCACACCAAACTTAGAATTTTGCTCGCCCTCGAGCAATAAAAGAAAGAATAGATGAAGAAGAAGAAGAAATGGAGGAGAGGGAGAGTGGGGAGTGTTTCGGCCAAGAAGGGTGTAGAGGGGTGTGTTGTGTGAATTTGATGAAGAATGGAGGGATTTATATAGGGAAGGGAGGGGGGGAAAGGTTTCGGCCATATGGGTGGGTTTGGGTGGGAAATTGGTTTTGAATTTTTGAAGGTAGGTGGAGTTTATGAGGTAGGTTTATGGGGAAGAGTGGATGGATGTGAGTGGTGAAGAGGTGATGGGGAAGAGAGTTTGAGGTGATTGGTGAAGGGTTTTTAGGGAGGAGTGTTTATGGGGTTGTGTGAAAGAAAGTGGTGAGAAGAAGTGAGTGGAGGTAGGTGGGGATCCTGTGGGGTCCACAGATCCTGAGGTGTTCAAGGATTTACATCCCTGCACCCATTAGGCATGTAAAAATGCCTTTGCACACAACTCTGGGCGTTTAGCGCCAGGTTGGTGGCCATTTTGGGCGTTCAACGCCCATTTGTGTGCCATTTCTGGCGTTGAACGCCAGAACCATGCCTATTCTGGCGTTCAGCGCCCAGAAGCTGCCCATTTTGGGCGCTCAGCGCCGGAACCATGCTCTGTTCTGGCGCTGAACGCCAGACAGATGCTCCTCCAGGGTGTGATTTTTCTTCTGCTGTTTTTGATTCCGTTTTCAATTTTTATATTTATTTTGTGACTCCACATGATCATGAACCTACAAAGACATATAACTAAGAAAAATATAGTTAGATAAATAAACATTGGGTTGCCTCCCAACAAGCGCTTCTTTAATGTCAATAGCTTGACAGTGGGCTCTCATGGAGCCTCACAGATGTTCAGAGCATTGTTGAGACTCTCCAACACCAAACTTAGAGTTTGGATATGGGAGTTCAACACCAAACTTAGAGTTTGGTTGTGGCCTCCCAACACCAAACTTAGAGTTTGACTGTGGGGGCTCTGGTTGACTCTGCTTTGAGAGAAGCTTTTTCTGCTTCCTCTCCATGGTTGCAGAAGGAGATCCTTGAGTTTTAAACACAAGGGAGTCCTCATTCCATTGAAGGACTATTTCACCTCTGTCAACATCAATCACAGCTCTTGCTGTGGCTAGGAAAGGTCTTCCTAGGATGATGGATTCATCCTCTTCCCTTCCAGTATCCAGGACTATGAAATCAGCAGGGATGTAAAGGCCTTCAACCTTTACTAACACGTCCTCTACTTGTCCATAAGCCTATTTTCTTGAACTGTCTGCCATCTCTAATGAGATTTTAGCAGCTTGCACCCCATAGATTCCCAGTTTCTCTATTACAGAGAGGGGCATGAGGTTTATTCCTGAACCAAGGTCACACAGAGCCTTAAAGATCATGGTGCCTATGGTACAGGGTATTATGAACTTTCCAGGATCTTGTCTCTTCTGAGGCAATGTCAGTTGATCCAGATCACTTAGTTCATTGATGAACAAGGGAGGTTCAACTTCCCAAGTATCAATGCCAAATATTTTGGCATTCAGCTTCATGATTGCACCAAGAAACTTGGTAGTTTTCTCTTCAGTAACATCCTCATTCTCTTCAGAAGAGGAATACTCATCAGAGCTCATGAAGGGCATAAGGAGGTTCAATGGAATCTCTATGGTCTCTAGATGAGCCTCAGAGTCCTTTGGTTCCTCAGAGGGAAGCTCCTTATTGATCACTGGACGTCCCAGGAGGTCTTCCTTCTTAGGATTTGCGTCTTCCTCTCCCTCTTTGGGTTCGGCCATGGTGCTTATGTCAATGGCCTTGCACTCTCCTTTTGGATTCTCTTCTGTATTGCTTGGGAGAGTACTTGGAGGGATTTCAGTGATCCTTTTACTCAGCTGGCCCACTTGTGCTTCCAAATTTCTAATGGAAGACCTTGTTTCATTCATGAAACTCACAGTGGCCTTGGACAGATCAGAGACTAAGTTTGCTAAATTAGAAGTATTTTGTTCAGAGTTCTCTGTCTGTTGCTGAGTGGATGATGGAAAAGGTTTATTATTGTTAAACCTGTTTCTTCCACCATTATTAAAGCCTTGTTGAGGCTTTTGATCCTTCCATGAGAAATTTGGATGATTTCTCCATGATGAGTTATAGGTGTTTCCATAAGGTTCACCTAAATATTTTACCTCTGCTATTGCAGGGTTTTCAGGATCATAAGCTTCTTCTTCAGAAGATGCCTCTTGAGTACTGTTGGATGCAGCTTGCATTCCATGCAGACTTTGAGAGATCATATTGACTTGCTGAGTCAATATTTTATTCTGAGCCAATATGGCATTCAGAGTATCAACTTCAAGAACTCCCTTCTTCATAGGCGTCCCATTGCTCACAGGATTCCTTTCAGAAGTGTACATGAACTGGTTATTAGCAACCATGTCAATGAGTTCTTGAGCTTCTGCAGGCGTTTTCTTTAGGTGAATGGATCCACCTGCAGAAGTGTCCAGTGACATCTTTGATAGCTCAGATAAACCATCATAGAATATATCCAGGATGGTCCATTCTGAAAGCATGTCAGAAGGACACTTTTTGGTCAACTGTTTGTATCTTTCCCAAGCTTCATAGAGGGATTCACCTTCTTTTTGTCTGAAGGTTTGAGCATCCACTCTAAGCTTGCTCAGCTTTTGAGGAGGAAAGAACTTGGCTAAGAAAGCCTTGAACAGCTTATCCCAAGAGTTCAGGCTATCTTTAGGTTGAGAGTCCAACCATATTCTAGCTCTGTCTCTTACAGCAAAAGGGAAAAGCATGAGCCTGTAGACTTCAAGATCTACTCCATTAGTCTTAACAGTATCACATATCTGCAAGAATTCAGTTAAGAACTGAAAAGGATCTTCAGATGGAAGTCCATGAAACTTGCAGTTCTGCTGCATCAGAGAAACTAATTGAGGTTTCAGCTCAAAGTTGTTTGCTCCAATGGCAAGAATGGAGATGCTTCTTCCATGTAAATTGGAATTAGGTGCAGTAAAGTCACCAAGCATCCTCCTTGCATTATTATTATTTTCGGCTGCCATCTCCTCTTCCTGTTCGAAAATTTCTGAAAGGTTATCTCTGGATTGTTGTAATTTAGCTTCTCTTAATTTTCTCTTCAGAGTTCTTTCAGGTTCTGGATCTGCTTCAACAAGAATATTCTTGTCCTTGCTCCTGCTCATATGACAAAGAAGAGGGCACAGAAAATAATAATAATAATAATAATAGAGATCCTTTATACCACAGTATAGGGATCCCTTTGTGAGTGGAAGAAAAGAGGGAGACAAAGAATGTAATATAATGGAAGAAACACAACTGTGAGGAGGGTTGAGATGTGAGATGAGATGTTAGTAGATGAATAAATAAATAGAATAAGATGAGAGAGAAGGAATTTTCAAAAATAATTTTTGAAAAAGAGTTAGTAATTTTCGAAAATGGTTTTTGAAAAATGTTAGTATTTTTCAAAAATTTTTTTTTTTAAAATCAAAAATAAAAATAAGAATAATTAGTTAATTAAAAAGAAATTTTTGAAAAAGGGGGAAGATATTTTCGAAAATTAGAGAGAGAGAGTTAGTTAGGTGATTTTGAAAAAGTTAAGAAACAAACAAAAAGTTAGTTAGTTAGTTGAAACAAATTTTGAAAAGATAAGAAGTTAAGAGGTTAGAAAAGATATTTTGAAACCAACTTTTTGAAAAAGGTAAGATAAGAAGATATTTTAGAAATTAGTTTTGAAAAATATTTGATTTTTAAAATCTCAATTAATGACTTGATTCATAAGAAATCACAAGATATGATTCTAGAACTTAAAGTTTGAATCTTTCTTAACAAGTAAGTAACAAACTTCAAATTTTTGAATCAAAACATTAATTGATTATGTTATTTTCGAAAATTTGATATAAAAGTAAGAAAAAGATTTTTGAAAAATATTTTTGGAATTTTTGAAAATAACTAAGAATTTTGAAAAAGATTTTGAAAAATATAAGATTTTCAAATTGAAAATTTGATTTGACTCATAAGAAACAACTTGATTTTAAAAATTTTTGAAAAAGTCAACTCAAATTTTTGAATTTGATGAGAGAAAAAGGGAAAGATATTTTTTTTTATTTTTTGAATTATTATGATGAGAGTGGAAAACAGGAAAAATGATGCAATGCATGAAAGTTATGGATCAAAACAATGAATGCATGCAAGAATGCTATGAATGTCAAGATGAACACCAAGAACACTTTGAATGTCAAGATGAACATCATAGACACAATTTTGAAAAATTTTTAATGCAAAGAAAACATGCAAGACACCAAACTTAGAATTCTTTAATGCTTACGCACTAAGAATTCAAGAATGCATATGAAAAACACCATACAACACAAAACAAAAAATCATCAAGATCAAACAAGAAGACTTACCAAGAACAACTTGAAGATCATGAAGAACACTATGAATGCATGAAATTTTCGAAAAATGCAAGATGCACATGCAAATGACACCAAACTTATGACATGACTCATGACTCAAACAAGAAATAGAAAAATATTTTTGATTTTTATGATTTTCTAATTTTTTTGGTATTTTTCGAAAATTAATTGAAAAAGGAAAATAAGGATTCCAAAATTTTTAATATGAATTCCAGGAATCTTGCATTCTTAATTTAAAGCTTCAGTCCAGGAATTAGACATGGCTCACTAGCCAGCCAAGCTTTCAATGAAAGCTCCGGTCCAAAACACTAGACATGGCCAATGGCCAGCCAAGCTTCAGCATGTAATTCAGACATGACATGCCTGACATACCCTACAGTTGTATAACAGCTGATGGTTGGAAGCCTCAGTCCAAAAGAATTTAGACATGGCTTTACAGCCAGCCAGGCTTCACATGCTTCATGAAACACTAGAATTCATTCTTTAAAAATTTTGAATAAAATTTTTGAAAACATTTTTATATTTTTTTTTTGAAAACAAAGGAGAAAATTTTGAAATATTTTTGAAAAATTTTTGAAAACAAAATAAAAAGAAAATTACCTAATCTGAGCAACAAGATGAACCATCAGTTGTCCATACTCGAACAATTCCTGGCAACGGCGCCAAAAACTTGGTACGCGGAATCGTGATTACACTTTAATTATGTAAAGTTCATTGCTCTTTCTTTCCCTGGTAATGGCGCCAAAAACATGATGCCAAAACCACGGTTCACAACCCCGTGTAACTGACCAGCAAGTGCACTGGGTCGTCCAAGTAATACCTTACGTGAGTAAGGGTCGAATCCCACGGAGATTGTTGGTATGAAGCAAGCTATGGTCACCTTGCAAATCTCAGTTAGGCAGATATAAATTGATAATGGTGTTTTCGAATAATAATTAATAGAATAGGGATAGAAATACTTATGTAATTCATTGGTGAGAATTTCAGATAAGCGAATGGAGATGCTTTCGTTCCTCTGAACCTCTGCTTTCCTACTATCTTCATCCAATCAGTCTTACTCCTTTCCATGGCTGGCTTTATGTGATACATCACCATTGTCAACGGCTACTTTCGGTCATCTCTTGGGAAAATGATCCAATGCCCTGTCACAGCACGGCTAATCGTCTGGAGGCATCACCATTGTCAATAGCTTCATCTTATCCTCTCAGTGAAAATGATCAACGCACCCTTTCACGGCACGGCTATTCATCTGTCGGTTCTCGATCATGCTGGAATAGGATTTACTATCCTTTTGCGTCTGTTACTAACGCCCTGCAATCGCGAGTTAGGAGCTCTTCACAGTCATTCATTCATTGAATCCTACTCGGAATACCACAGACAAGGTTTAGACTTTCCGGATTCTCTTGAATGCCGCCATCATTCTAGCTTACACCACGAAGATTCTGGTTAGGAGATCTAAGAGATACTCATTCAGTCGAAGGTAGAACGGAAGTGGTTGTCAGGAACGCATTCATAGGGAATGATGATGATTGTCACGTTCATCACATTCAGATTGAAGTACAAATGAATATCTTGGAAGCGAAACAAGATGAATTGAATAAAAAATAGTAGTACTTTGCATTAATCTTTGAGGAACAGCAGAGCTCCACACCTTAATCTATGGAGTGTAGAAACTCTACCGTTAAAAATACATAAGTGAGAGGTCCAGGAGATGGCCAGCCCCCAAAACATGATCAAAGGATCATAAGATAATCCAAAGATTGTCAAAAAGACTAGTAAACGAATTTATAATAAACTAGCTACTAGGGTTTACATGAGTAAGTAATTGATGCATAAATCCACTTCTGGGGCCCACTTGGTGTGTGCTTGGGCTGAGCTTGAGTGTTGCACGTGTAGACGTCCTTCTTGGAGTTGAACGCCAGTTTTTGTGCCAGTTTGGGCGTTCAACTCTGGTTTTGGCTCCTTTTCTGGCGCTGGACGCCAGATTTGGGCAGAAAGCTGGCGTTGAACGCCAGTTTACGTCATCTATTCTTAGCCAAAGTATGAACTATTATATATTGCTGGAAAGCCCTGGATGTCTACGTTCCAACGCAATTGGAAGCGCGCCATTTCGAGTTCTGTAGCTCCAGAACGTCCACTTTGAGTGCAGGGAGGTCAGAATCCAACAGCATCAGCAGTCCTTCTTTAACCTCTGAATCTGATTTCTGCTCAAGTCCCTCAATTTCAGCCAGAAAATACCTGAAATCACAGAAAAATACACAAACTCATAGTAAAGTCCAAAAATGTGAATTTAACATAAAAACTAATGAAAACATCCCTAAAAGTAACTAGATACTACTAAAAACATACTAAAAACAATGTCAAAAAGCGTATAAATTATTCGCTCATCACTCTTAAACTTTGTTTTGTTAATTGCTGACATTTTCTAGTTGCTTGCCTAGCAACTTTTACTTTGAAAAATAAAAGTAGCTTGCTAGCCTTTTTAGGTAAATTTTGGTGGCCTCTGAAGCTTTATAACTTTGTAGATTATATCATGCTTTTTTGCGCTTGACTTGGTATCTCTTCTGTTTTCTGAGAGTGTTGGAATCTTGCGGCTTGACCTCTTTGGATTGCTTTGTATTTTATTTTTTGTAGCTTGGATACTTTGAGATTGTGGGTCCAACTTGCTTTTTCGGTTTTCTCGCTCTTGCTTGTATTTTTAGCACTTCATAACCGATTTCTTTGCGTTAGTCCTCTTTCCAGTTATTTTTGTAATCCTCTTTCTTGGACCTTTGTCTGGTCTCTTTCAGGGATTACTTTTATAACTTGGTTTTTGTAGGAGGCCGACTTCGTTAGGTCGATCTTTTCTAAGTTATTTTTTGTAATCCTCTTTCTTGGACCTTTGTCAGGTCTTTTTCAGGGATTACTTTTATAACTTCTTTGTAGGAGGTCGACTTCTTTGGGTCGTCCTCTTTCTAAGTTATTTTTGTAGTCCTCTTTTTTGGACCTTTGCCAGGTCTCTTTCAGGGATTACTTCTATAACTTTTTGCTGTAGGAGACCGACTTTGTTATATCGATCTCTTCTAAGTTATTTTTGTAATCCTCTTTCTTGGATCTTTGTTAGATCTCTTTCAGGGATTACTTTTATAACTTGTTTGTAGGAGGTCGACTTCTTTGCGTCGTCCTCTTTCTAAGTTATTTTTGTAGTCCTCTTTTTTGGACCTTTGTCAGGTCTCTTTCAGGGATTACTTCTATAACTTTTTGCTGTAGGAGACCGACTTCGTTATATCGATCTCTTTTAAGTTATTTTTGTAATTCTCTTTCTTGGATCTTTGTTAGATCTCTTTCAGGGATTACTTTTATAACTTGTTTGTAGGAGGTCGACTTCTTTGCGTCGTCCTCTTTCTAAGTTATTTTTGTAGTCCTCTTTTTTGGACCTTTGTCAGGTCTCTTTCAGGGACTACTTTTATAACTTTTCATTTTGGGCTTACTTTGTCATGTCGAGCCCTTCTAAGTTAAAGTAATCCTCTTTAACAGGGTTGGCCAGACCTCTTTCCAGGGTTTACTTATAACTTGGGTTGACTTGGTCTGACCTCTTAACGTCGGCCAGTCTTTAAGTTATTATTTAGCAATCCATAAGACCTCGTCAGGTTCTTTTTCGGATCACTTTTGATAACTTCTTACATTATTCTGTGTTCATCTTTGCCAATTTGTAGAAGGTGGTTGCTATCTTTAGATCGTCTTTTGGGTGAATCGCGTTTTCACCTTTATTGGACGATTGTCTTTATCGTGATCGTGCAGTGAAATTGTTATTCACTTTCTGCCAATTTGTGCTTTATAATCGGACGACGAATGCTTCAGATTAATGCGTCTTGAAAACTTGTAGAATATCTAAAATATATATTTTATTCAAAGGAAAGTGCAAATATATACATGTGGGAATTTTTCATCCCTTTATGTCGAATAGTGTTTGAGTCTCAACTTAGTGCCTCATTAAAAAACCTTTTCAGGAAAAAGAGCGCATCCAATAGTGAGATCTTTTACTTTTTCTAGCTGTAGTACCTTCTTAGGTTGCAGGCGTGCCATGATCTGGGAAGCTCTCGTCCATCAAGTTCGGACAGTCTGTAGTAGCCCTTCCCGAGTACTTTTACAACTCGGTAGGGTCCTTTCCAGTTTGCTACCAACTTTCCTTCTCCTGGTCGAGTTGTTCCAATATCATTTCGGATTAGGATGAGATCGTTCTCTGCGAAACTTCTCGGCACTACCCTTTGATTATATCTGGAAGCCATTCGACGTTTTAGTTCTTCTTCCCTGATCCGAGCTCTTTCCTAGATTTCAGGTAGTAGGTCGAGTTCTTCCCTCTGAAGTTGAGAGTTGGCCTCTTCATTGTAGTGGACTACTCTGGATGACCCTTCCTCGATCTCTACTGGGATCATTGCCTCCACTCCATATGCTAGTCAGAAGGGTGATTCATTTGTCGTGGAGTGTGGCGTTGTTCGATATGCCCATAGGACTTGTGGAAGTTCTTCAGCCCAAGCTCCCTTTGCATCTTGTAGTCTCCGTTTCAACCCAGCCAATATGACTTTGTTGGCAGCTTCGGCCTGTCCATTGGCTTGAGGGTGTTTGACGGAGGTGAACTGGTGCTTTATATTCAAGTCGGCTACCAGTCTCCTGAAGCCTGCGTCTGTGAATTGAGTGCCATTGTCTGTGGTGATGGAGTATGGAACCCCGAACCTCGTGACAATGTTCCTGTATAGGAATTTCTGGCTTCTTTGAGCGGTGGCGTTGGCTAGGGGCTCTACCTCAATCCATTTTGTAAAATAGTCTACTCTGACTATAAGGAATTTTACCTGTCCTAATCCCTGGGGAAAGGGTCCGAGAAGATCAAGTCTCCATTTTGCAAATGGCCAGGGTGAGGTTACACTGATGAGCTCTTCTGGTGGGGCGATGTGGAAGTTGGCATGTTTCTGACATGGTGGACATGTCTTTACAAATTCTATAGCTTCTTTCTGTAGGATTGGCCAATAAAATCCCGCTCGGAGTACTTTTTTGGCAAGAGCTCGTGCTCCGAGATGGTTGCCGCACATGTCGTCATGTACTTCTTCTAGCACTTCCTTTGTGTTGTTGGTCGGCACACATTTTAGTAGTGGTATTGAGATCCCTCTTTTGTACAGGATGTTGTTTATAATAGTGTAGTACTGTGCCTCCCTTTTTAATCTCTTTGCCTCCTTTTCTTCTGTGGGGAGTGTTTCTGCTTTGAGGTAGTTAATTATGGGGGTCATCCATCCTTGGTCCTGACTTGTTATGGCTATGACTTTTTCCTCTTCCGACATTGATGGGTTCTGTAGCATTTCTTGGATGAGGCTTCTATTGTTGCCCCCTGGTTTGGTGCTGGCTAGTTTTGAGAGTACGTCATCTCGAGCGTTTTGTTCGTGGGGTATGTGGCAGATCTTAAATTCCCCGAGGAGTCCGAGCTGTTCTTTGGTTTTATCCAAATACTTTTTCATGGTGGGATCTTTGGCTTGGTAGCTCCCCGTTATCTGTGAGGTGACTACTTGTGAATCACTGTAGATGTTGAGTTTTTGAGCTCTAACCTCTTTACCCAGCTTCAAACCAGCTAATAACACTTCATATTCCGCCTGGTTGTTTGAAGCCGGGAACCCAAACTTGAGGGAGAGCTCAACTTGGGTTCTGTTCCGAGGGTTACCTGAAACTGGAGGTCGATCTCGGATGAGATCTTTGGTACTGGTCGGAGATGACGTGTCCGGCTGGCTGGTGGCGGCCGGAGCTGTTGTGTCCGACTTGTTGGATTTGCTGCACTGCTGATCCATGGCCACCGGAGGGTGGGGGGTACCTGCAAAAAAATCCGATGCTTAATTTAGCATGGGTATTAGGCAGGTTTTTTATGTAGAATCAGAGTATGAGTTATACCTGGGTGCTCCAGTGTATTTATAATGGTGAGATGTGACCTTTGGATAAGATAAGTTAGTTATCTTATCTTATCTTTATCTTTTGGGTTGAGGTCAGCGCATCTTCAACGGAACCGCCCTTCTCTGTAGGCCTGAACGACCTTTGGATTTGGGTCGTATTCCTTGAATTGGGCCCTTTTTGGGCTTTCCTGTCGATTTGGCCGAGTTCTTCGTAAAGAAGTCGGTCCGCTTGACCTAAGGAGGTCGGTCGCTTTATTACTGAACATCCCGGTTCGGACAGCTCGACCCAGGGTATGAACAGTGCCCCTGCTTGAGCTCGGTCTTCTTTTTGAGGTCGAGTTCTTGACTTCGGTCTTTCTTTAGTGAAGCCGATCTCAAGCATTTTGTCGATTTCTTTGTAGAAGCTTTTGAATGTAGAACGTTTTCCTCTAAAAGCGCGCGCTTTTATATCGGCGCTTTGGGAACGTGCGAGGGTTTAATGCCTTTTAATTTTAGCATTAATTGCCCCGTTTCTTTTTGGCTCTTTATTTTGATTTTGATGACCCAGAAACGGTTTCTCTTCTTTTTCCCTTTTCGTAACTTCTTCGCATTTTTCCCTTCATTCTCTCGCTTTCAACTTTTCTTTGTGTTGCGGTGTTTGTTTGATTTTTCTGAAGCCTCTGCCTGGAGTTCGTAGTTTCGCGTTTCAGCCCAACGACATTTTCTTTTGCTCGTGTCTTTTCTTTTGCTTTGAGGTAGTGATTCCAGATTTCGCCGTCCCTCTTTACCTTCCCTGAAGTCTGCTGCCTTTTCAGGTTGGTACTAACTTTCTTGCTTCTTTCACGGCTTCATCTTTAGTTTTTTGTTGAAGCTTTTGCTTTTGCATGTTTTGAAAGTTTGAACCTTTTTGTGATTATGCATTTGTTTGTCGCTGTAAATGCGTTTTTCTTGGCTTTCTTTTGTGTGTTCCTCTGGCATTTCCGTCGAGGCTTTATACGGTTTTTGTTTGTTGCTTTTGATTTTTTACTATCTGATAGAAACTCTGCATCCGTTCCTTGCTTTGCTTGATTGCTTTTTGTCTGATTTCTCAAAAGTTCGTACCTTTGATGATTTCCATTTGGCGTGTTTTGATGTTTTTGGGAATGCTTTTTGCTTGGTTGACTGTGATGACTTATGCTTCTGGAAATGGTTGCTTGTTTGAAGTCTTTTTCTTGTTTGAAAGATGCTGGGGTGAGAGCTGTAGATTTTCCTGGAAACCTTGCTTTGTTACTGCCTCCAAAGGATGCCCCAAGATTTTGGTTTGAGTCTTAGGGTTTTCCTTTTCTGTGTGTTCACCTGCATCGTATTGAGTTGTTTTCTCCCTTGTCCGAGATGTTTTTAGTAATCCCATCTTCTTTTCTTACTTGTAGGATTAGTTGGCCTCATGTCTTCTCGCAATAACATTGTAGAGATGTCTTCCAGAGTTCCCGAGGGGATGTCCGATTGGCTGGACTCCCTTGTTTTGTTGTGTGTTTCTATTGTGGATGCTGAATTTTGCACAGAGCTGAGGAAGCGCCATAGGATTTATGATAACAGTGCCCGCGAGAGTGATTATGAGCTTGTTGCTCCTGATTCCGATGAGAGAGTTTGTTTTCCGACTTCCGTCGAGGGGGAGCGTCCCTCTTTCTATGCTTATGAATACTTCTTCAGCCAATTAAACGTTACTTTCCCTTTTACTGCTTTTGAAACTGACTTGTTGTGGTCCTGCAATATTGCTCCATCCCAGCTTCATCCGAACTCCTGGGGTTTTATCAAAATATTTCAACTTCTGTGTCAGGAGTTGGACATAACACCTTCTGAAACTCTTTTCCTTTATCTTTTTGTCTTGGCCAAACCCGGAGGTTCCTCCAGAAAGAAAACTTCCTGGGTTTCTTTCAGGTCGGCCCAGGGGCATAAAGTTTTTGCCATGTATGGTGAGTCGTTTAAAGATTTTAAGAACTATTTCTTTCGAGTCCGTGCCATTGAGGGGGTTCGCCCCTTTTTTCTTGATGAAAATGATGAGCCTGCTTTTCCTCTGGAGTGGCAAAAGAATGTAAGAGTGCCACGTTACACATGGGAAATGCTTAGTGAGGTTGAGCGGGCCTTTATAGTTGTTCTCGAAGATTTGTAGGGGAAGCCTCCCCATCTGGACACGAAGAGATTTTTGAGTGATCCATCTTTGGTTCGGGCTGCTTTGGGTACTGTCTGATTTGTTTTCATTCTTACTCCCGAGCTTTGTTTCTCCTGTGTTGTAACTTGTTTTTGATTTTTGTGTTTTTCAGAGATGTCGAAGAATAATGATTCTATGAGGGCCTATAAGAAGGCGAAAAAGACGACCGCTGCTTTAAACATCTCGGCCAAGGCGGCCGGAGAGGGATCTTCTCAGCCTCCAGTTAAACCTCCTATATCGAGTTCTCCCGGGCCGAGGAAAGCGATTCCTACTCCTTGGGTTCGTCTGGTTGACCCTCCACAATCTTCTATTGCAGCTTCTGGTGCCCCTCCTAGTAACAGGCAAAAAACAACTGAGCCTTTTAACCTTGATGCTCCTGATTTTGATGCGGTTGAGTTTGTAGACCAACAAATCGGCCCTTATGGTGTTCTCTCTATGGACGACGTATCACTTCTTCATCACGTTGATTATATCACCCAGAGTGGTATCAAGTTGGCACATATGGGGGCGGCCCTATATCGAACTACTCAAAGTCTTCCTCTCCATGCCACTAAAGCTTTTATGGAGGATGCCAAACAGGAGTTTGATCGGATTAAGGGCTTGAAGGAGGAACTTGAAGTAAGGGTGGCCAAGTTGGAGAAAGACTTGGAGAATGAAAAGGCTAGTTCTACTTCTCTGGCTGGTTCTCTGAGACTGGCCGAGGACATGGCTATGCGACATAAGGACAGTTATTTGACGTCTTACCGGGAGATGTTGCGTCTGAGAGAAGAGTTGGAGAATGCCTGGGCTAATTATTCCGAGCTCCAAGGTCATCTTGTTGGCAGTGTAACTGCTGCCTATGAGAACCTGAAGGAACAAGTTCGGGTTATTGCTCCCGAGGCCGACCTGACCCTCTTTAGCTTGGACAATGTTGTCAGGGATGGCAAGGTTGTCCCTGATGACGAGGATGAGGATGATGTCGATCCTCCCCCTGTAGCCTCTACCAAGGTGTCGACTTCTGCTGTTCCTGCCGAGGTTGGTCCTCCCGCTTCTGATTCCGACTGCCAGATCTTGAACTGGGATGACGGTACTGTAGAAGCCGTTCCTCTCCAGACTCGGCCTCCGTCTCCTCGGCCTGATGCTGCTAAAAAATCTTCTGACCCTTAGCTTTAACTTTATTCTGGATATGTAGTTGGCCCGGCTTGTGGGCTTTTTTAAACTCTTTATGTTTTGTTAATTGCTGACACTTTCCCGTTGCTTGCCTAGCAACTTTTGTTTTTTACGAAAAACAAATGGTAGCATGCTTTAGCTTTTTTGAGATAGGTTTTGGTGGCCTCCGAGGCTTTTATAACCTTACGCTTTTTGTGCTTGACTTGGTATCTCTTTTTCTGTGAATATTGGAACCTTGCGGCTTAACCTTTTTTGGATTGCTTTGTACTTTGTATCTTGAATCCTTTGTGGTTGTGACTAGGTAGGTCTAACTTGATTTTTGGTTCGTTCTCGCTCTGGCTTGTATTTCTGACGATTTGTAACCGATTTCTTCAAGTTAGTCCTCCGAGTTGTTTTCGCAGTCCTTTTCTAAGTTATTTTTGTAATCCCTTTCCTGGATCTTTGTCGGATATCTTCCCGGGATTACTTTCATAACTTTTTTAGTAGTAGGAGTCCGACTTCATTATATCGGTCTCTTTTAAGTTATTTTTGTAATCCTCTTTCTTGGATCTTTGTCAGATCTCTTTCAGGGATTACTTTTATAACTTTTTAGTAGTAGGAGTCCGACTTCATTATATCGGTCTCCTTTAAGTTATTTTTGTAATCCTCTTTCTTGGATCTTTTCAGATCTCTTTCAGGGATTACTTTTATAACTTTTTAGTTGTAGGAGTCTGACTTCATTATATCGGTCTCCTTTAAGTTATTTTTCTAATCCTCTTTCTTGGATCTTTGTCAGATCTCTTTTAGGGATTACTTTTATAACTTTTTAGCAGTAGGAGTCTGACTTCATTATATCGGTCTTCTTTAAGTTATTTTTGTAATCCTCTTTCTTGGAACTTTGTCAGATCTCTTTCAGGGATTACTTTTATAACTTTTTAGTTGTAGGAGTCCGACTTCATTATATCGGTCTCCTTTAAGTTATTTTTGTAATCCTCTTTCTTGGATCTTTGTTAGATCTCTTTCAGGGATTACTTTTATAACTTTTTAGCAGTAGGAGTCCGACTTCATTATATCGGTCTCCTTTAAGTTATTTTTGTAATCCTCTTTCTTGGATCTTTGTTAGATCTCTTTCAGGGATTACTTTTATAACTTTTTAGCAGTAGGAGTCCGACTTCATTATATCGGTCTCCTTTAAGTTATTTTTGTAATCCTCTTTCTTGGATCTTTGTCAGATCTCTTTCAGGGATTACTTTTATAACTTTTTAGTTGTAGGAGTCCAACTTGGTTATATCGGTCTCCTTTAAGTTATTTGTAGTCCTCTTTCTTGGATCCTTGTCAGATCTCTTTCAGGGACTACTTTGATAACTTATCATTTTGGGCTGACTTTGTCATGTCGAGCCCTTCTAAGTTAAAGTAATCCTCTTTAATAGGATTGGCCAGACCTCTTTCCAGGGTTTACTTATAACTTGGGTTGACTTGGTCCGACTTCTCAACGTCGGCCAGTCTTTAAGTTATTATTTTAGCAATCTGTAAGACCTTGTCAGGTTCCTTTTTAGATCACTTTCGATAACTTCTTACATTATTCTGTGTTCATCTTTGCCGATTTGTAGAAAGTGGTTGTCATCTCTAGATCGTCCTTTGGGTGAATCGCATTTTCACCTTTATCGGACGGTTGTCTTTATCGTGATCGTGCAGTGAAATTGTTTTTCACTTTCTGCCGATATGTTGCTTTATAATCGGACGATGAATGCTTCAGATTAATGCGTCTTGAAATCTTTGTAGAGTATCTAAAATATATTTTATTTAATGGAAAAGTGCAAATATATACATATGGGATTGCCTGAGTCTCAACTTGGTGCCTCGTTAAAAAACCTTTTCAGGAAAAAGAGTCCATCCAATGATGAGATCTTTTATCTTTTCTAACTATAGTACCTTCTGAGGTTGCAGGCGTGCCATGACCTGGGAAGCTCTCGTCCATCGAGTTCAGACAGTCTGTAGTAGCCCTTTCCAAGTACTTCTACAACTCGGTAGGGTCCTTTCCAGTTTGCTGCCAGCTTTCCCTCAACTGGTCGAGTTGTTCCGATATCATTTCGGATTAGGATGAGATCATTTTCTATGAAACTTCTTGGCTCTACCTTTTGATTATATCTGGAAGCCATTCGATGTTTTAGAGCTTCTTCCCTGATCCGATCTCTTTCTTGGATTTCGGGTAACAAGTCGAGCTCTTCTCTCTGAAGTTGGAAGTTTGCTTCCTCATTGTAGTGAACTATTCTGGGTGACCCTTCCTCAATCTCTATTGGAATCATCGCCTCTGTTCCGTATGCTAATCGGAAGGGGGATTCCTTCGTGGTGGAATGTGGCGTTGTTCGATATGCCCACAGGACCTGTGGGAGCTCTTCTGCCCAGGCTCCCTTTGCATCTAGTAATCTCCATTTTAATCCGGCCAATATGACTTTGTTAGCAGCTTCGGCCTGCCCATTGGCTTGTGGATGTTCGACGGAGGTATACTGGTGCTTTATATTCAAGTCGGCTACTAGTTTTCTAAAGCCTGCATCTGTGAATTGGGTGCCATTGTCTGTGGTTATTGAATATGGAACCCCGAACCTTGTGACAATGTTTCGATATAAGAATTTCTGGCTTCTTTAAGCGGTGGCATTGGCTAGGGGCTCTGCCTCGATCCACTTTTTAAAGTAATCTACTCCCACTATGAGACATTTAACTTGTCCTGATCCCTGTGGGAAGGGGCTGAGAAGATCGAGTCCCCATTTTGCAAACGGCCAAGGCGAAGTCACGCTGATGAGCTCTTCTGGCGGGGCGATGTGAAAGTTGGCATGTTTTTAACATGGTGGACATGTCTTTACAAATTCTGTGACTTCTTTCTGTAGAGTTGGCCAATAAAATCCTGCCCGGAGTACTTTTTGGGCGAGAGCTCGTGCTTCGAGATGATTGCCACAAATGCTGCCGTGTATTTCTTCTAGCACTTCCCGTGTGTTGGAGGTCGGCACGCATTTTAGTAAAGGTATTGAGATTCCTCTTTTGTACAGGATGTTGTTTATGATGGTGTAGTACTGTGCCTCCCTTTTTAACTTCTTTGCCTCCTTTTCTTTTGCGGGGAGTGTTCCTTCTTTGAGGTAGTTGATTATGGGGGTCATCTATCCTTGGTCCTGACTTGTTATAGCCAGGACTTTTTCTTCTTCCGAGATTGAAGGGTTTTGCAACATTTCCTGGATGAGGCTTCTATTATTGCTCCCTGGTTTGGTGCTGGCTAATTTTGAGAGTGTATCAGCTCGGGCATTTTGTTCGCGGGGTATGTGGCAGATCTTATATTCCCCGATTTGTCCGAGTGGTTCCTTGGTTTTATCCAAATATTTTTTCATGGTGGGGTCTTTGGCTTGGTAGCTCCCTGTTATTTGTGATGTGACCACTTGTGAATCGCTGTAAATGTTGAGTTTTTAAGCTCCAACCTCTTTAGCCAGCTTTAAACCAGCTAATAATGCTTCATATTCCGCTTGGTTATTGGAGGCCGGGAACCCGAACTTGAGGGAGAGCTCAACTTGGGTTCCTTGGTTGCTTTCTATTATCACGCCTACGCCGCTTCCAGTTTTATTTGAAGAACCGTCCACGTAGAGATTCCATTCTGTGAGAGTTTCCAGAGTATCTGTGAATTCTACGATGAAGTCGGCCAGATACTGTGATTTGATGGCCGTCCGAGCTTCATATTGGAGGTCGAATTCTGACAACTCGACTGCCCATTGTAGAATTCTGCCTGCTAAATCTATTTTCTGCAATATTCCTTTTATGGGCTGGTTAGTTTTAACCTTAATGGTGTGAGCCTGGAAGTACGGGCGGAGTTGTCGAGATGTTAGGATGAGAGTATAGGCAAATTTTTCTATTTTCTGGTAGTTCAGCTCGGATCCCTGTAGTGCTTTGCTAATGAAGTAGACGGGTTGTTGCCCATTTTCGTCTTCTCTGACTAGTGCTGAGGCTATCGCCCGGCTTCCTACTGCGAGATATAATATGAGTGGTTCTCCTTCTCGTGGTCGAGATAGGATAGGTGGTCGTCCTAAGAACTCCTTGAAATCTCGGAAAGCTTGCTCACATTCTGTCGTCCATTCGAACTGTTTTCCCTTTCTTAAAGTAGCATAGAAGGGGAGAGATCTTATCACAGCTCTTGCTAAGAATCGGGATAGGGCGGCCAATCTCCCGTTGAGTTGTTGTACTTCTTTGACACAGGTTGGGCTCTTCATGTTGAGTATAGCTTGACATTTGTCTGGATTTGCTTCAATTCCCCTTTGTGTGAGCATGAAACCCAAGAATTTGCCTGCTTCAACTGTGAAGGTGCATTTTGCGGGGTTGAGTCGCATGTTATGCTTCCTTATAGTGTCAAACACTTGAGCCAGGTCGGACAATAATGTATCTTCGCTTTGTGTTTTTATCAACATCTCGTCCACATAGACTTCCATGATTTTTCCGATGTGATCTGAGAAGACTTTATTCATTAGCCTTTGATAAGTAGCTCCCGCGTTCTTGAGACCGAAAGGCATCACGATGTAGCAGTAGTTCGCCTTTGGTATTAAGAACGAGGTCCTTTCTTGATCTGGTGGATACATGGGGATTTGGTTGTATCCCGAATAGGCGTCCATAAACGAGAGGTATCTATATCCGGAGGAAGCATCTACCAGAGCGTCAATACTTGGGAGTGGGTATAGATCTTTTGGGCAGGCTTTGTTGAGATCGGTGTAATCGGTACACATGCGCCACTTCCCGTTTGATTTTTTCACCAAGACGACGTTGGCTAGCCATAGTGGGTACTTGACTTCTCTTATGAATCCTGCCTCCAGTAACGTTTGTACTTGTTCTTCCACAGCTTGGGATCGTTTTGGTCCGAGTTTTCTTTGCTTCTGCTGCACCGGCCGAGATCCTGGATAGACCGCCAACTTGTGGCACATTAGCTTAGGGTCTATGCCTAGCATGTCTGCGGCTTTCCATGCGAAGAGGTCGACATTATCTCGTAAGAATTGTATCAGTAATTCTTTTGAGTCTCCTCTTAGGATCGTGCCGATATTAGTCGTTTTGTCCGAGGTGTCTCCAATCTGAACCTTCTCTACCTCACCTTCTGGGTGCGGACGGAGTTCTTCTCGACGCTGAGCTCCGCCAAGCTCAATTATATGAAACTCTTCTCCTCTGCCTTTGAGGTTTAAGCTCTTGTTATAACAGCGACGTGCCATCTTTTGATCTGCTTTTATCGTGGCTATCCCCTCTGTAGTTGGGAATTTCATGCATAGATGCGGAGTTGAGACTATTGCGCCGAGTTGATTGAGTGTTGTCCGACCTATGAGGGCATTGTAGGCTGAACTTACGTCGACCACAATGTAGTCTATTTTGAGGGTCCTAGATTGGTTCCATTTTCCAAAAGTAGTGTGTAGCGATACGTATCCCAGCGGTTGTATCGGAGTGTCTCCTAGTCCAAACAGATTGTTCGGGTATGCTCTAAGTTCCTTTTCGTCTAAACCGAGCTTGTCAAAGGTTGTTTTGAATAAGATGTCGGCAGAACTCCCTTGGTCTACTAGTGTGCGGTGTAGATTGGTGTTTGCCAGTATAATAGTGATGACCATGGGATCGTCGTGTCCCGAGATGATGCCAGATGCGTCCTCTTTAGTAAATGTTATCGCCGGGATGTCGGGTGCTTCCTCCTTTCCCTCAACATGATATACTTCTTTGAGATATCTGATGACAAGTCATCTTAGCCTAGTTTCACTAGCCTTTTTCTTTTATTTTCAATTGATTTATGCACTTTCTTGAGCCATAAGCAAGCCAATTGGGTAGATTTTCATGCTTCCTTTGATTTAATCAACCATAGATGAATTAATGCAATTTCATGAGGTTTTATGCTATAATTGTCACATATTATGAAAGAATGAATATCTCATGATTTTGAGCATAGCTTTGATGTGTTTGGTTTATTAATGATAGGTGAAGAAAGCTTGGAGAAAGGTTGAAGCAAGAAGGAATGGCTAGGAGGAAGAGAGGACAAAAAGTTTGAGCAAAAGTTTGCCTCAAACTTTAGCTCAAACTTTTGGAATAAGTGAAAATGAACCAGGGAGCAAAAAGCTTGACCAAAAGTTTGCCTCAAACTTTTGTGCAAACTTTTGGGCAAAAAGCTTGAGAAAAAGTTTGCCTCAAACTTTTTGGCAAACTTTTGGCATCACAAATCAACACCCTGGAGAGCAAAAGTTTGCGCCAACATTTGCCTCAAACTTTTTGGCAAACGTTGGCGCCATGAACAACACACCCTGGAGAGCAAAAGCTTGCGCCAACGTTTGCCTCAAACTTTTTGGCAAACGTTGGCGCCATGAGTGTGCAAGGGGGAGCCAACGTTTGAGCAAAAGTTTGATCCCAAACTTTGGCTCAAATGTTGGTAGCAGCAAAGATGGGGTGGCTGATATGAAAAGTTTGAGTAAAAGTTTGCCTCAAACTTTTACTCAAACTTTTACTCAAGCTTACATGATTCCAAACCCGGTTCACTTCGGTTCTTCTCCAAACTCCAAGAGCAATCAACCAAGGCCTCTATCAACCCAATTCCATCAAGAGCAAAGGCCCAATTGAAGGCTTGAAGACCATTTGAAGAAAGTGTATAAATAGCATAAGAATTAAGTTTTTAGAGAGCTTTTCCTTTTGGTTTTCATAGAGAGTTTTTCGGAGAGCTTTTGGTGTGGAGTGAATTTTAATTTCTAAGTCTCGGGGAAGGAGAATTGAATTCCCTTCCTCTTAGTTTTCTTGCTTTCAATTTCAATTACAATTGTCTTGGATCTTGGGTTGGAGAATTGAAGGAATTCTGTTTCAATCTCATCCTGAGACCTCTCTGTTTCTTTACTGCACAATTGAACTTAAATTTCTGTTAATTGCTTCTTCATCTACTTTCTCTGCAATTTACATTTCCTTTGCAATTGCCCTTGTTGGATCTAGGAAGGCATTGAGATCTAGACTTGGTTATCTAGTCTCTTGGGTCCTGAGATCTGAATTATCATTTTACATTCTCTGTTTACTGCTTTCAATCTCATTTACATTTCTGTTTCAAGATCCGATTCAATCCAATTCATCTTCCACTCTTATGTTTGTTGAATTTTACTTTGCCTTGTTTAATTTCTGCAAATCCAATTCCCAATTCCCTTTACAATTCAAGCCATTTACATTTCTTGCACTTTAAGATTTTGCAATTTACATTTCTTGCGTTCTAAGTTTCTGCCATTTAATTTCTTGTTCTTTAAGATTCAGCACTTTAAATTTCAGTTCTCTTTAATTTCATGCAATTTACCCATTCCCTTTACTTTCTATGCGATTTAAATTTTGCAAATCACAAATCTCTCAACCAAATCTTGATTCGCTTGACTAAATCAACCATTAAACTAAAATTGCTCAATCCTTCAATCCCTGTGGGATCGACCTCACTCCCGTGAGTTATTATTACTTGATGCGACCCGGTGCACTTGCCGGTGAGTTTTGTGTCGGATCGTTTTCCGCACATCAAGTTTTTGGCGCCGTTGCCGGGGATTGATTAGATTGACAATGATTAAGTGAAGTGGAGATCTAGATCAAGCACTTTTTCTTTTCTGTCCTTTAATTTTCAATTAACCCACTAACTGTTTGAATTTTTGCTTAAGCTAACTAAAACTTCATTCTAGCAGTAGATTGAAGTGTCACTGGTTTGTGTGTTTCTTATGTTCTGCTTGTATGTCAGGTACAAGAAGAACCACACCCACCTTTCATGAACAAGATGAAAGAACTCTCAGGAGGTTAAGAAGAGCTGAAAGAGGGAAAAATATTTTTGGAGAAGAGGAATCAGAAGAAGAATTCCAAGATATGGAGGAACATTCAACCAATCCACCTGGTGGAGCAGACAACAACAATAACAACCCACCCCAGAGGAGAGTTTTGGCCTCCTATACCTTTGCAAATGCTAGACATTGTGGAAGCAGCATTCTCACCCCTAATATCAATGCAAATAACTTTGAATTGAAGCCACAACTCATTACATTGGTCCAAAACAACTGCTCGTTTGGGGGAGGACCATTGGAGGATCCAAATCAACATCTATCTACCTTCTTAAGGATTTGTGACACTGTCAAGTCCAATGGCGTGAATCCTGAGACTTACAAGCTTCTGCTGTTCCCGTTCTCTTTAAGGGACAAGGCCGCACAATGGCTTGAAACTTTTCCTCAAGGAAGCATCACTAGCTGGGATGATTTGGTGACTAAATTTCTAGCCAAATTCTATCCACCTCAAAGAGTCATCAGGCTGAAAACTGAGGTGCAAACATTCACACAATTGGATGCTGAAAATCTGTATGAAGCATGGGAGAGATACAAGGCTCTGCTGAGGAAATGTCCACCAGAAATGTTCACTGAGTGGGACAAGCTACAGAACTTCTATGAAGGACTCACTCTAAAGGCTCAAGAATCACTTGACCACTCAGCTGGAGGATCATTGCAACTGATGAAAACGGTAGAAGAAGCTCAAAATCTTATTGACATGGTGGCCAACAATCAATATTTCTTTGCTCACCAAAGAAACCGCCAACCATCACAAAGGAGAGGAGTAATGGAGCTAGAAGGAGTGGACTCAATCTTGGCTCAAAACAAGATGATGCAGTAGCAAATTCAACAACAATTTGAGCAAATGGCCAAGAGGATTGATAGCCTCCAAGTTGCAGCAGTTAACACAAGCCAACCATCATCCACATGGGGGCAAAATGAAGAAACTCAAGAAGAACAACAACAAGAGCAAGTACAGTATATGCACAACCAAGGACCAAATGAAGTGTATGGTGATACATACAATCCATCCTGGAAGAACCACCCAAACCTCAGATGGGGAGATAATCACACCCAAAACCAACAACCATGGCAGAGGAACTCAAACCAAAACAACCCAAGAAGCAACCAAAACCACAACCAGCAGCAAACTAACCAGAACCCCTACAGAAAACCTCAAAACAACTACCCCAACCCCAACCAGTACCAATCCAATAACCAACCCACCAACCAAAATGCCTACCATCCACCACCCACATCTCACAACCCACCTCAACTATCACCTGAATCTCAAAGACTCACTAACTTGGAGACCTTAATAGAAAAAATGTTGAAACACCAGGAAATGACAACCAAGAACCATGAAGCCTCCATAAAGAGCCTAGAGAGGCAAATTAGGCAAATCTCCAAACAGATTTCTGTTGAGAGACCTTCAAGCTCACTGCCGAGTGACACAATCCCAAATCCTAAGGAAGAATGCAAGGCAATACAATTAAGGAGTGGGAGAACATTGATGAGCAACAATGACACTACAAAGAAGCAAGCAGAGAGCAGCAAGAGACCACTAGAAGAGGAACAGTCAACACACACAAAAGAAGCCGATGATGATGCAATGGCAAGCAAGCAAGCTTCAAAGCAAATTCAAGAAAAGGAGGAACAATCAAAAATTCCAAAAAAGGGGAATGAAGCAATTGAAGAGCCAACAAAGGATCAAAAGCAACAAGCAGAAAAGGCATTTGTACCTCCACTACCATATCCCCAGAGATTCAACAAGGAGGCAAAGGACCAATAATTTCACAAGTTCTTTGAGACTTTCAAGAAGTTGGAGATAAATATCCCCTTGGCTGAGGCACTGGAGCAGATGCCCCTATATGCCAAGTTCATGAAGGAGCTAATCAACAAGAAAAGAAGTTGGGATGAGAAAGAAACCATACTGCTTACTGAGGAATGCAGGGCCTTGATTCAAAAAGGGCTTCCTCCGAAGCTTGAGGACCCAGGGAGCTTCTTGCTGCCTTGCACCATTGGGGAATTAACCATCACTAAAGCAATGTGCGATCTAGGAGCAAGTATTAACTTAATACCATCCTCCTTGGTGAAAAAGCTGCGTATAAAGGAAGTTAAACCGGTACAGATATCTCTAGAGCTAGTAGATAAGTCAACTGTATACCCCAGGAGTATGATTGAAAACCTTCTGGTTAAGGTGGACAATTTTATATACCCTACAGATTTTGTGGTTCTAGATTCAGATGGGGATGATGGCGACTCTATTATACTGGGAAGGCCATTCTTGGCCACTGCTAGAGCTATTATAGACATAGAGCAAGGAGAACTAACTCTCTGGATGCATGATAAGAGTGTCACTCTGAAGGTATTACCAGAAGCCCAGTTTAGTAATGAGAGGAGGGACTACATGGAAATTGACAAGGTAATTCACAACAACATACCAAGGCAGAAGATTGTGCAGAAGGATGAAAAAGTCCAAGGGTATATTGGAGTATTAGCCACTGAAGAGAGAGATCCCCAAGGTAAGCCTATAGCCAGAAAAGAAAGATCAACAGAAAAAGGGATGAAACGCAGAAACAAAACAAAAAGGGGTTGGAAGAACAGGAAGATTCCAACAGAGGGGCTTTCCAAAGGTGACAAAGTGCAATTGATATATCAACAACTGGGAGCAAGCCAACAGACTGATGACTATTACACTGTCAGCAACATACTCTCGTTGGAACATGCTGAAATTGAACACCAGAGAACAAAGAGGAAGATCACAGTCAGGGGAAACAAGTTGAGGCACTACAATCCTCAACCACCATAAAAGAAAGCTCCAATGTCAAGCTAGTGACAATAAAAGAGCGCTCCATGGGAGGCAACCCATGATTTAAGATTTTTGTCATTTTAAATTCAATAAGCTATGATCATCTGAGCATGAATTTTTTTTTCATGGACGTACTTAATGAATGCATGCAATTCTTTTTTTACATATGCTAAGACTTCTAAAGTTTGGTGTACCTTCAAGCACACCAAACCAGTGTTACAAATATTTTCATACTATATGCCTAGCATATGACCAAACACTAAGTTTGGTGTTTCTCTTCTCATGAAAATTAAAAATCATGCATCAATGATCATACATTATCTCTTACTAAGACTTTTAAATTAAAAAGAAATCATATTCTGTGATGAAGGCATCAATTGTGGTTAACTACTAGCATCTCACATTTACCTCTTAAGCAAAAAAAAAAAACCTTGATGCACTGATTCAGGGACACAATTGATCCTTCATGAAAAAAAAAGAGAAAAAGGAAAATTATGATGAAAACATTTCTTATAAACATTTAATCAAGAGTGACATTGGGATTTCACTAGTTGGAGGAAGAGACACATTTTGTAACTATATGACCAAACATTAAGTTTGGTGTCCTCCAAGAAAAGTCACGGTTCAAATGGATATAAGGAATGATGATTCATATAGTGTTAAAGAAGGACGCATTCTTGCCACGGTTTGATTATGCTAATATGTGTTGTTGTGATGACTAGGTGGTCTAAAGAACACTCAATGAAAAAGACAAGACAAAGGAAAGCATAGCATGAGGACAAAATCTCATCACATGCCTCAAAAGGAGAATCTGCCACTCCTTGAGATGATCACGGCAAAGACAATTGAAGAAGCAAGCTTTGTCTTCATTCATCCTTACATGCACACCTTTGATTCACATAGTATCTAATTGCATCCTAGCCCTTCATTGTTCATTTAAATAACACACCACCTTCAAGCCATGCATATGACCGAATCCTTACACTCCAACCATTTAAACTCCATTCCCTTCATCACTTCTCATCATAATAAGCTCAGCCTCAAACTTCTTCTTGCTCCAAACATACATCAAAATCTCCAACATTCTTCACACCCCCTTTAACCCCAAAGAGATCAAACGACCAAGTGATCATGGCCTCTTCCTCAAGAACCAAACGAAGAAAAGGGAAAGATCCCATGGTGGAGGAGAGCACCCCTGAATATGACCGGTGGAGATTCAAATCTTGGCACCATCAATTACAAATTGAATGGATGAATGAGAAGAAGATATATCCAGAAATTCCACTCTTGCTACCGGATGATGGATGCCAAGAAATGAAGGACAAGATTAGAAAAAGGAGGTGGGAAGAACTCATATCACCAATCACCCGGATCAATGCTAACATAATAAGAGAGTTCTATGCCAATGTCTCAAGGCTTGACATGAGTGAGGCTCCAACATACAAGAGCTATGTGCGGGGAGTGGAAGTAGACTTTAGCTCGGAGACCATCAAGAAAGTCTTGGGACTAAAATCAGTCCGCTTTAGTGAACCGGGATACCACCAAAGGATAAATGGAGATCCGGATTATGAGAGAATTTCTAGAGATATTTGTATGGAGAACTCAGAATGGGAAGGAGATGCCAAGAACAAATACAAGTATCTTAAGAGAGGTAACCTTACCCCGGAAGCAAAGGGATGGTATGAGATTTTGAAAAGATCAATCCTGGGCACAGTAAACACCTCAGAAGTCAACAGGAAGAGAGCTGTTATGTTGCATTGCATCATTGTGGGAGGAGAGGTAAAAGTGCATGAAATCCTTGCAAAAGACATTCAAAAACTTGCAGAGAAGAACTCGGCCGGGTCTTGGTTATACTACCCAAGTACCATTTGGAGGTTGTGTGCAAAAGCTAAAGTACCAATGGAGGAGGAGAACCCAACGTGGTTGAGCCAGGGCATGCCTATAACCATTGAAAGAATGATGATGGTTCCTGAAGCACATCAAGGCCGAAGACCACACGGAGGAAGGCAAAGAGAAGAACCAATGGAGGAAGAAGAATTACAAGAGGAATAAGAGCCACAAGAGGAGGAGGAACAGCAGCACATTCCCCTACACAACAATCTGGACATGACTCAAATGCAGGAAGCAATTGGAAGATTATCACAACAGTACATGAGAATTCAAGAAAGGCAAGAGGAATACCATTCACTATACATGAAAAACCAACAAGAGCAAGAAGAACGGGAGCTAAGAATGATGAACAAACAAAGTGAATTTGAGTCAAAATTTCTTGTGATGCAAGAAGAGCATGCTTTTCAATCTCATGAATCATTTGGAAAGTTGGAACAAATGCAAGCTGAAAATTTGAGGGCTCTCAAAGAGTTCACAACACTCCAAGATGCAAGATATAAAGTCCAAGCCGACTACAACATAAATAGTCAAATCAAGCTGAACTATATTGGAGAGCATCTGCACAACATGGATCCAGCTTTTCTAACTTTTGATGAATTCTTCAAAAGGAGAAGTGAGATAGAAGTAAGCAATGCTATGAAGCTTGAAGATAGAGTAGAGGAACCGATGAATAGAGCTGGTTTCTGGCGGGATCAACAGACAACAGACATGGACACAGGGAACACCAACAACCAAGTGTATGAAAGAAGAAAGAAAAAGCATAACAAATGAAAGGTGGACTTGCTCCTTGTTCATCACTACAAAGAAAAAGCATGCATTGTATCTGTTTTAAGTTGTCTTTGCATCTTTAAGTAGTTATTTTAATTAATAGTCTTTGCATTATGTTTGTTTCTCTTAAAATAAGTAAGCTAGCCTATGTGTGTGCTTGTGTGTTTACTTTCATTGAACAAAAAGCATATTTTGTCCCCTGCATTTTCAATTCAATAAAAGAAATGTTTGAATGTGAAGTGAGATAGTTCTCTGTTAGACAGAAGTACAATAAAAGTAAGTGGTGGTATGTATGTGTGATTGTATGATAGCTCACTTTTAGTGAATAAGAGAACTAGGATGTCTCCCTCTAAGTAGAAAGTGGCCTACTGTCTATGAATCTTAATCAAATAAAAATCCTTGGTTAGAAAGAAAAACAAAAAGAAAGAAAAAAAAAAGGGGAGAAAAAGAAATAGCCAAAGAGTGGCAGAACAAAAGAAAACAAAATGAAACAAAGCTGGACACCAATAGCTTGAACCTTAGAATATATGCCTGTGGTGTCTTTGTATTAGGATCTGCTTGGACTACTAAGTTCTTTGGAGTGCATCAACACTCGGTGACTTGGGTTAACTAACCCGGGATCATCAGCTGAAAGTCCACTATCAAGAGCAACCTAACTACAAGGTATTTAGTAGCCCAAAGAGGTGCTGGGCATCAATGTTTTAAGAAGGAATGTGAGCCAAGTGTCTATAGTGAATAATGTGTCAAGTATAAAGAAAAGAAAATGAACTTGCTACACATGACACTCAAATAAAGCTTATGAACAAAATAATAGCCAAGGATAAAAGAATAATGAGAGGTCATAGCAGTATGTTACTTGAAGCTTGAAGGAGACTTTCTAGGCTTAAGAGTCAATAAAAAGTGAGTGTTCACATATCCACATAAAACCCCATGAACTACCAATAACACTCTACTAGCATGAACATCCTCTTCCATTTCATTCTTTCTTCTCAATAAATCTTTTCTTGCTTGGGGACAAGCAAGCTTTAAGTTTGGTGTTGTGATGACAAGTCATCTTAGCCTAGTTTCACTAGCCTTTTTCTTTTATTTTCAATTGATTTATGCACTTTCTTGAGCCATAAGCAAGCCAATTGGGTAGATTTTCATGCTTCCTTTGATTTAATCAACCATAGATGAATTAATGCAATTTCATGAGGTTTTATGCTATAATTGTCACATATTATGAAAGAATGAATATCTCATGATTTTGAGCATAGCTTTGATGTGTTTGGTTTATTAATGATAGGTGAAGAAAGCTTGGAGAAAGGTTGAAGCAAGAAGGAATGGCTAGGAGGAAGAGAGGACAAAAAGTTTGAGCAAAAGTTTGCCTCAAACTTTAGCTCAAACTTTTGAAATAAGTGAAAACGAACCAGGGAGCAAAAAGCTTGACCAAAAGTTTGCCTCAAACTTTTGTGCAAACTTTTGGGCAAAAAGCTTGAGCAAAAGTTTGCCTCAAACTTTTTGGCAAACTTTTGGGCAAAAAGCCTGAGCAAAAGTTTGCCTCAAACTTTTTGGCAAACTTTTGGCATCACAAATCAACACCCTGGAGAGCAAAAGTTTGCGCCAACGTTTGCCTCAAACTTTTTGTCAAACGTTGGCGCCATGAACAACACACCCTGGAGAGCAAAAGCTTGCGCCAACGTTTGCCTCAAACTTTTTGGCAAACGTTGGCGCCATGAGTGTGCAAGGGGGAGCCAACGTTTGAGCAAATGTTTGACCAAAAACTTTGGCTCAAACGTTGGTAGCAGCAAAGATGGGGTGGCTGATATGAAAAGTTTGAGTAAAAGTTTGCTCCAGTGTAGAATCAGAGTATGAGTTATACATGGGTGCTCCAGTGTATTTATAGTAGATGGGGCTGACCTTTCTGATAAGATAAGTTAGTTATCTTATCTTATCTTTATCTTATTTTGGGTGAAGTCAGCTTATCTCCAAGGGAACTGCCTTTATCTCTATAGGCTTGGATTGCCTTTGGATTCGGGTCGTGTTCCTCTATTTGGGCCCTCTATTGGGCTCTCCTGTCGGTTTGGCTGATCTCTTTGAGAAGAGGTCGGCTAGTCGGACCTGAAGAGGTCAGTCGCCATGTCGCTAAACATCCCGGGTCAGACAGCTTGACCCAGGGTATGAACAGTAACACTTTCTATCCTTCTTCAAAGCTTCTTGGTGCAATCTTGAGGTCATGTTTTTCCTTTGCTTTTTCTTTGTATACTTTGGCATTTTCATATGCTTGGAATCTAAATTCTTATAATTCTTGCAGTTGCAAGAGCCTCCTTTCACCAGCAGCTTTGCTATCAAGATTCAGCAACTTGAGAGCCTAAAAATCCTTGTGTTCAAGCTCTAATGGCAGGTGACAAGCCTTACCATACACCAATTGATATGGAGACATGCCAATTGGTGTTTTAAAGGCTGTCCTGTATGCTCAAAGAGCATCATCAAGCTTCTTTGACCAATCTTTTCTTGAAGCTCTCACTATCTTTTCCAGAATCCTTTTCAGCTCTCTGTTTGATACCTCTGTCTGGCCACTTGTTTGGGGATGATAGGGTGTGGCAGTCTTGTGCTTCACTCTATATCTCAGGAAGAGGGTTTCTAGTGGTCTATTGCAGAAATGGCTTCCTCCATCACTGATGAGTGCTCTGGGAACTCCAAACCTACTGAAGATATTCTTTCTAAAAATGTTCAGAACCACCTTATTGTCATTTATAGGGATTGCAATGGCCTCTACCCATTTTGATACATAATCCACTACCACCAAAATGTAACTGTTTGAGTATGAGGTTGGGAATGGCCCCATGAAATCAATCCCTCATATATCAAACAGCTCAAGTTCCAAAATGAATTGTTGTGGCATCTCATTTTTCTTGGATAAATTTCCAGCACGTTGACATTCATTGCAGTTCTTCACTAGCTCTTGTGCATCTTTGAAGATGGTGGGCAAAAGAACCCACACTGCAAGACCTTTGCTGCGGTTCTTTCTCTTCCAAAGTGGCCACCATAACAGGAACCATGACAATTCCATAAGATTTCCCTTCCTTCCTCCTCTGAAAAACACCTTCTGAGCAATTTATCCGAGCATTTCTTAAATAAAAATGGCTCATCCCAAATGAAGTACTTTGCATCATTGATAAGTTTCCTTTTTTGATGCTTGTTGATCATTGAAGGAAACTCCTTAGTTGCCTTAAAGTTAGCAATGTCAGCGAACCAGGGTGCCTTATGAACTAGCATTAATTGCTCATCAGGGAAGAACTCATTTACACTTGATTTGTGGGTGCGACCATCTTCACAAGGGATTCGGGACAAATGATCTGCCACTTTGTTCTCCACTCCCTTTTTGTCCTTAATCTCAATGTTGAATTCCTGCAATAGCAAAATCCACCTTATCAATCTTGGTTTTGACTCTTGTTTAGCAAGTAAATACTTTAGTGTAGCATGATCAGTGAAAATAATAACTTTAGATCCAATGAGATACGATCTAAACTTTTCAAATACAAACACTATGGCCAGTAATTCTTTATCAGTAGTGGTATAATTCCTTTGAGTTTCATTCAAAACCTTGCTGGCATAATATATGACATGCACTAAATTGTCCTTCCTCTGTCCAAGCACTACCCCCACAGCAAAGTCTAATGCATCTCTGAGCAATCAGGTGGGGCAATGATAGGTGCTGAGGAAAGCTCTCTCTTTAGTGTTTCAAATGCTAGTATGCATTTTTGATCAAATACAAAAGGTGTATCAGAGACTAATAGGTTGCTCAAAGATTTTGCAATTTTGGAAAAATCTCTGATAAACCTTCTGTAGAAACCAGCATGCCCCAAAAAACTTCTAATTGCCTTGACATTGCTAGGTAAAGGTAATTTCTCAATTAATTCCACCTTAGCTTTGTCCACTTCTATACCCTTTTATGAAATTTTATGACCAAGGACAATTCCTTCTGTTACCATAAAATGACATTTCTCCCAGTTCAAAACCAAATTGGTTTCTTGGCATCTTTTCAATACAAGGGCAAGGTGATTTAGGCAATTAGGGAAGGAATTCCCAAATACTGAGAAGTCATCCATAAAGACTTTAATAAATTTTTCAATTATGTCCGAGAAGATAGATAACATGCAACGTTGAAAAGTTACAGGTGCATTGCACAGCCCAAATGGCATGCCCCTGTAAGCAAAGACTCTATAGGGACAGGTGAATGATATCTTTTCTTGATCTCTTGGGTCAACCACGATCTGATTATAACCCAAATATCCATCAAGAAAATAATAATATGCATGTCCTGCCAATCTTTCCAACATCTGGTCCATAAAAGGGAGTGGAAAATGATATTTTCTGGTTGCCTCATTAAGCTTTCTATAATCAATACACATCCTCCATCATGTGACAGTCCTCGTAGGAATGAGTTCATTTTTCTTATTGGGTACAACAGTGATGCCTCCTTTCTTTGGAACCACATGGACAGGGCTTACCCATGGGTATCTAAAATAGGATAGATCACTCCTGCCTGCCATAGCTTCATCACCTCTTTTTGGACCACTTCTTTCATGACAGGGTTCAATCTTCTTTGGGCTTGAATGGAGGGTTTGGCATCATCTTCCAGCAAAATCTTATGCATGCATATGGATGAGCTTATCCCTTTCAAGTCAGCAAGGGTCCATCCAATAGCATCTTGGTGCTTTTGCAACACCTTGATCAATTCTTCTTCTTGTTCTTGACTAAGGGCAGAATTGATGATTACTAGGCAGCTTCCATCACTTCCTAAATATTCATACTTGAGAGTAGGGGGTAGTGCTTTTACCTCCAGTTTTGGTGCTTCTTTTTCTTTTTCCTTTCCTCCAACGTGTTCAGAGTAGGCAATTCTATTAAGTTGACATCAGCAACCTCAACATTTAACAAAGAATCACTGATCGTGCCTCAAGGGTGTATTGGTAAAGATTTTCCTCAATAAAATTGCGTTGCAAGTATAGCTCTACCAACAACAATCCTCGGGTGTCAAATTTAGAAGAGGAATTTGGTTGTCACAAGTTCAACCCCAATAGAAATAACCGAAGTATTCAAACCTTGGGTCGTCTCACAAAGAATGGGCAAACATGTGCTTCAACATTGGTTAGAAACCCGGGGTTGTGAGTTATGAGCATAAAAATAAATGGGAATCTTAACAAGCAAGTAATCTTAGATTGCAAGAAACTAATTCAAATAACTAAGCAAGATATGAGTAATTTCAAACTAATGAAGTAACATCCAATATGATTCTATTCTAATCTAAACAAGTAACTATAACTAAAGCAAGTGATTGGGAATTCGGGTTTTCAAATATGAATAATAAAAGCAACTCTTGGCTAGGTATGGGAATTGAGGTCACCATCCTTGTCTAATAACCATATCTTGACAATTATGAGGAACCAAACTCATTAAGTCTACTTCTATACTTGAAGTACGTCAAATGGTTTGGTCAACATCAACCCATAAGTTCTAACCTCACTACTAATTAACTTAGTAGAAGGTTAGCGTCAATGGTTATCAAATTAACCACTAAGGGCTCTCAAATCATCAATTCCATTAGACCCAATGACTCAAGTTTACCTAATTCCCTTGGCCTAGGCCAAGAGTAAAGAGAACTACTCCATGATCAAAGTAAGCATTTCATCAAACACATGGTAAGCATTAACAAAAGACATGTTCAAAATAGCAATTAAATTGAAATCAACAAGTACCCACTAACAATTATCATCATACATTCATCCAAACAACACAATTAAACATAGAAATGATCAATATATCATCAACAAGTCAAGATCCACAACATTCATGAAATGGGTATAAAATGACAATTGACAAGAATTCATGAAACTATCACAAGATATAAGCAAAATTATACTAGGAATTCAAATTTAACAATTAAAACTAGTGATTAACAAGATCCAATTCACGATTCAACAAGGGAAGATCAAATTAAAACTAGATCTAGAGAGGAACAAGGGTTTCTCTCTCTAGAAAAACAAAGAACCAAAAAACTAGCTAAAAATTATGTCTTAGTGTAAAATGGTTGATCCCCCCTTTCCCCCTAGCATCCTTGGGTCTTTTCCATGCAGAAACAGCTTGAAATTGGACCTGATGAGTCTTAGAAATCGCCAGGCACGATTTCCTTTAATGAGGTAACGTGCAGCATCCCACGCGTGCGCGCCATGCGTGCATGCGCGCCGATTGCTTTTGCGATCCGCGCGTGCACGCCAAGTGCGCGTGCACGTCGATAGGAATCTTTTGATCCGCGCGGATGCGTCCATCCTTGCATGCCACTTCCAGCCAATCTCATCCACGCGTGCGCATGGAGTGCGCGGGCGCGCCAATGCTGCTTTTCCCAAAATTTCAAGTTTTCATGTTCCTCCCTTTTATACATGCTTTCTTTCTCTCTTCTAGGCCATTCCTAACCTATAATTCCTGAAATCACTCAACAAATACATCGCGGCATCGAATGGCAATATAAGAGGATTAAAATATGGCAATTTTAAGGCAAAATAAGCATATTTTTCCATCATGGAGCAATATTAGGAAGTGAACACAAAATCATGCATTTCTCGTGAATAAGTGTGAGAAATATTGACAAAATCCCCCAAATTCTACATAATATAAACCACAAAATTGGGGTTTATCAATCACTCTCGGTCAGCTCTTCCAGTTCTTCTTCAAATGTCTCTTGCACCACAGTTTCCACTGTATCTAGCCTCATACACTCTCTCATTGCCTCTAGTGGATAGCTCATAGCTTTGAATACATTGAATACCATTTTCTCATCATGTAGTCTAAGGGTAAGTTCACCCTTTTGGACGTCAATGATTGCCCCAGCAATAGCTAAAAATGGCCTCCCCAAGATGATTGAGGCTTTAGCTTCTTCCTCCATATCCAACACCACAAAGTCAGCAGGGAAGATGAATTCTCCTACTTTCACGACCAGGTCTTCTACTATGCCATGAGGGAATTTAAATGACCGATCTGCCAGTTGGAGGGCCATTCTTGTTGGTTTGGCTTCCTCAATCTTCATCCTTTTCATCATAGTCAGGGACATCAAGTTTATACTAGCTCCCAAGTCACACAAGGCTTTTGCAACTGTTATTTCCCCTATGATGCAGGGAATTTGGAAGCTTCCTGGGTCCTTCAATTTTCGAGGTAGCTTATGTTGGATGATAGCACTACATTCCTCAGTTAGTATCACAGTTTCATCATTCCTCCAGCTTCTCTTCTTGGTCATCAATTCCTTCAGAAACTTAGCATAGAGTGGCATTTTCTCTAATACTTCAGCAAAGGGAATGTTGATTTGAAGCTTCTTGAAGATTTCCAAGAATTTGGAGAATTGGCTGTCCTTTGCATGCTTCATTAGGCGTTGACGGTAAGGAGCCTTTGGGACATATGGCTTTAGAACTTCCTTTTCTGCTGATGAACTGGGAGTAGGTGTTTGTGCTTCTTCCTTGTCAGTTGAACTATCCTCTGCTTCCTTCTCCTTTGTATTCCTTGACTTCTCTTCCAATTCCTTTCCACTTCTGAGGGTAATAGCCTTGCATTCCTCTCCTGAAGCTGTCTTGGTGGCACCATTAGAACTATAACTAGGGGATTGTTTGGATAAATATCCCACTTGTGCTTCAAGCTTCTGAGCTGTAGCACCTTGATTTTGCCGATTGGATATTACTTCCTCCTTGAATTTTTTATGCCTTCCACTTCTTTACAAAGGTTCGTAAGCATTGCTTCCATCCTAGCCATTCTTTCATTTTCCTGTGGTGAATGTTGGTTGAAATTGGGACGTGAAGAGTTGTTGTTGTGGCTTTGGTAATGTGGCTGTGAGTAGGCATCTTGTGTAGTATGGTAGGGTCTTTGGTTGGAGTTTTGGTGGGTGGAGTTATTGTGTTGGGTTGGATTGTGTGGTTTGTGGTCTTGGCTTTGGCTTTGTTGGTTCTCCCACCCAAAGTTTGGGTGGTTTCTCCAACCAGAGTTATAGGTTTTGGAGTAAAGATCATTGGTTTGCCTGGATGGGTTTCCAAGGTAATTAGCTTCCTCCCAGTTAACTCCTTCTTCAGTTTCCAATTCTTCTTGAGGTGAGGGTTGAGTGTGGATGGCTGCAGCCTGATTCTTCTCTATTTGCTTGGTCAATTCAGTAAGTTGCTTGGTGATCATCTTGTTCTGGGCCAAGATTGCATCCATTTGGTTCAATTCCAATACTTTCCTGTTGTTACTCCTATCTGAGGCATAAAAATACTCATTGTTAGCCACTGTCTCTATCACATCAATGGCTTCCTCAATGGTCTTTTTCTTGTTGAGTGAGCCTCCAAATGAGTGGTCTATAGCCTTCTTGGATTCACAATTCAGCCCTTCATAGAAGATATGAAGTTGCACCCACTCATTAAACATGTCAGGGGGCATTTCCTCATCAGATCTTTGAATCTCTCCCAGGCTTCATAAATGGTCTCACCACCCAATTGTCTAAACGTCTGCACTTTAGTTCTCAGCCTGTTGACCTTTTGTGGAGGATAGAACCTAGTCAAGAATTTGTTCATTACATCTTCCCATGTTGTCAAGCTTTCCTTTGGAAATGATTCCAACCATTTTGATGCTTTGTCTCTCAAAGAAAATGGAAATAGTAATAGTCTATAGGTGTCAGGGTGAACACCATTAGACATAACCGTGTCACATATCCTTTGGAATTTAGTGAGATGCTCATTTGGATCTTCTTGTGCACTTCCTCCGTAAGAGCAGTTATTTTGCACAAGAGTTATGAGCTGGGGCTTTAATTCAAAGTTATTGGCATTGATGGTTGGCTTTTGAATGATGCTACCACAGTTTCCTGGGTTTGGGTTGATGTATGATCCCAAAACTCTCCTCTCTTGTCCAGTAGGGTAAGCTCCACCTCTTCTGACATTGTTGTTTACCTCTTCTTCATGATAGTTTTCCATATTATCCTCTATGGTTATATCAAAGTATTCCTCGTCTTCTTCTGCACCAACAACCCTTTTTCCCCTTGCTTCCCTCCTTAATCTCAGGAAGGTTCTTTCCGGTTCACTGTCAAAGGAAGTTGAAGTTTCCTTTCTCCTACCTATCATACAATGAACAAATACAAGAAACAGCAAGTGTAGAGTCTAAAAGAATAGAGTATAGTTAGCTTGGTTAGAGCAATTTATCAAATTGTTATTAGGTTAGCTTGCTGGAAAGTAAAGCAGTAAGATAAAATTCAAGAAAAACAACTAAAATGCAGAAACTAAATGAACAACAGGAATTAAAATTCAATTAATCACAACAAAAAGTAGAGTGCTCAATCTAGTTATCCTTCAATTTGGTAATTGTCAATACAAAACCAATCCCCGGCAACGGCGCCATAAACTTGATACGCGGGAATTTGCCTCTCAACAAATTTCTCTCCGGCAAGTGCACCGGATTGTCGTCAAGTAAAAACTCACAAAAGAGTGAGGTCGAATCCCACAGGGATTGGTAGATCGAGCAATTATAATTGGAGAATTGTTCTAGTTAAGTGAAATCAGATTTCAATTGGAATTGTAAAAAGTAAAATTGGTGGGAAACTTAAATTGCAAGAAATTAAATGCAGAAATTAAATTGCATTAAACTAAATGACAGAATCTTAAATTGCTGGAAATTAAATGGGAATTGGGAATTAGCATGAAATTAAAGATGCAGGAAGTAAATAGAATGAGTAGATCAGAGATGGGGATTCATTGGGTTTTGGGAGATATTGCATTCTCTGGATAAAATCATTTTCAACTCTTCCTCAATCAATGCATTCATTGACATTGCTTGGCAATCTTAGATGATTGGATCCCAATGTCTTGGCTCACCAATCTCTCTAAGCATGAACAATTGCCCAATGTCTTGATTTAATTGCTCATAAGAAGAGTTTAAGTTCGGTCACTGACTATACCACACAGATTCATATATCAAAGTGTTGGTATGATTACATGTCATGATATCCATCCAAACCCCAATCTAATCCACTGTGAGAAAGCAATTCTAGCATGAATTCTTCATTCCTCTCTCAAGGCTCCGAAGAATTCCAATTATGGATAGCTTCTCTCTCAAGACAACTATCCAATTGAATTAAGACCGAAAGCTTTCTAACAATAATCAAGAGAAAAGAAAGAAGAAGAAGATGATAATTACTATCGATCCGTTGAATTACAATAGAGCTCCCTAACCCAATGAAAGGGGTTTAGTTGTTCATAGCTCAATTCAATTTACAAAGAAAAGAAAAATGCAGAAAGTAATGAAAATTTCACCATGAAAAGTGAAAGTCCTTCTAACTTAAATTCTAAGCTATTTATACACTCTCTAAGATGCCCTGGCATCACGAGCACACATCCGTGGCCTACTACCATTTCCCACATTGGTCACCAGCATGATTGAGCTAGCCGATGTCCCATGGAGAGACGATGACGTGACACCACCACCCCTAGATGATGACGACAAGGAGGTTACTATTCCATGGGGTACGTGGGTACACGAGAGGCCCCTACCCAGACGCTGTTCTCGAGCTAGAGCAGTGGTGGAGGCAGCTCAGCCTTCATCTTCTACAACAGCAGCAAGACCCTCTTCTGCTTCAGCAGCCGCAGCACCTTTGCCACCACCACCAGCACCTGAGCTGACATACCTGCTAGTACAGTGCCTGTTTCGCTTCATGGAGCGCAGCGAGTGTCGTATCATGCGACATCTCGATCGCATAGACCAGGTGTTTGTATCACAGGGCATTGAGCTACCTCCTCTCCCAGACTCTCCTGCTTCCGATGAGCAGGATCACGAGGAGGAGCATGTTGAGGAGCCGACTCAGCAGGAGGCACTCCCTGAGGAGTCACAGCCAGTACCACAGCCACAGCCTGAGCCACAGCCCGACGCGACTGTTGACCCCCAGCCCAAGCTTCAGTAGTAACATCGAGGACGATGCTTCATCCTAAAGTGTGGGGAGGTCACCGTTCGTGACCGGTGGATAGTATATGTGTGATGAACTTTCGGACATTTATCTTTTAGTCTCTGCTACTTTATTTTATTTTGCACTTTATCTTTGAGACTACTTTGAGATTATTGTATATATTTGTTATCTTGGGATTACCTTATCTTAGCCATCGCATTTTGCACCTTAGATTGTATACATTCCATATTTTGGTTGGATTTTTATTATATAGTTATTTTAGCATTTTTGGTTGTGAATTAGAAAAAACATTGTGGATTGTTGAAACCTAGTTGATCCCCTTTGCGTGTGAAATTTGCTTTGATTGGAAAAGGGGTAAACTAAGGATTTTTTTTTTTACTTTTCTAAATCACAACGCTGTATTAGAATAAGCTTAGTCAATATGATGAAAATTTCAAAGAAACCCATTTCTAGGGCACCACCCCAATTGGTTGAAAATTATTTTTAGAACTTGCTTGAATTATACTCTTTGTAGATCATGTTTTGAGCAAAGAATACAACCATGCGAGTTTTGAGCCTTAATTGTGTGGTTGCATCATATAACCACTTATTTTCATTCTTGTGTGCATTATTCTCTTCTTATGAGTGTAATCTTTGATTTGTTTGATTCTTTATGTCCATTATGTTGTGTATACATGCATTTATATGATTGAAGCCATTGTTCAAATAGCTCACTTACCCAAATAGCCTACCTTTTATCTCCCATTGTTAGCCAATTTGAGCCTATGCTTAACCCATTTGTTCTTAATTGTAACACATTATAAGCCTAAGTAAAAAATAATAAATGTCCCTTGTTTGGATCTTTGATTAGCTTAAGCTAGTGAGAGTGTTCATTACTAGATTTTGGGAAAGTTGGGTACATTGGGTAGAGATAAAAGCATGTTTTGTAGTTGTGTTGAGAATCTTGGGAATTGAGTATATACCCATGTATTAATCATGTGTAAACCATCTGAATTGATGTTCTTGTATATATTTTAGTTTGAAAAAAAAAAGAAAAAAAAAGAAAAGTAATAAAAAGGCGACAAAAATACCCCAAAGTGAAGTTCAATAAGAGTCAATGCATATGTGTGGTGATCAAAAAGAGAATACATGAGTGTGTTTGTGAAAAGTGAAGAATGGGTAGTTAGGTTTGTTTAGAATTGTATAGGTTGTCATAGGCTAGGTGGGAAGTTTAAGTTAATCAAAGATTCGAATTTCAAGCTCACTTGACCATATACATCCTACCTTGACCCTAGCCCCATTACAACCTATAGAAAAGTCCTCATGATATTTGTATGCATGCATAAGGTAATTGTTGATTATTAGATGAAAAACAAATCTTGGAAAGCATGATTGGGGGAGAATTGAGTGAATCAATCTCATACACTTGAGTGCCTAGAGCGGATACACATTCGGTGAGGGTTCGATCGCTCAATTACATGTTTCCACCCATGATCATCTTTTCTTGCAAGTTTGTAAAATCTTTCAATGATTCAATTCAATTGTGGGTTGATTTGATTGTTATTTCCCTAGCCCTTATGCTTGCATATGTATTCTTGGAAATTGACTTGTTTTGACCAAGTGGATGCATTCATGTAGATAGATTGCATATAGATAGGTTGCATTTAGTTAGTTTGCGTTGAATAAATGTTGATACCCCTTTGCTTCTTTCTTGATTTTAGCATGAGGACATGCCTAGTTTAAGTGTGGAGAAATTTGATAAACCCCAATTTTGTGGTTCGTCTTGTGCTTATTTTAGGAGATTTTATCACATTTTCCCACATTTATTCAATGAAATAGCATGGTTTCGTAATTCTCCCTTGAATTATGCTTAAGTGTAAAAACATGCTTTTTAGGCCCTTAAATTGGTGATTTTAACTCACTTTAATTCCATTCGATGCCTTGATGTGTTTGTTGAGTGATTTCAGGTCCATAAGGCAAGTATCGGATGGAAGAAATGAGGAGAAAAGCATACAAAGTGGAGAATGCATGAAGAAACAAAGATTGGGAATACCTCAATGGGCGCGCAAGCATACAAGGAGCGCGCGCACAGAAATGGCATCGTATAGCGACGCGTACGCGTACATGGCGCGTACGCGCGGATGAGGAAATAGCCAATCCTTATCACTAGAAAGCTATGTCTCTTCAAATGCAATGTAAATATAAATTATAGGGAGAATTTTTCTTTGATTCATTGTTACATGTCACATATGTTCCTATTGGTTCTGTTCTAGTATCTTTTAGCCAAGCCAATTAGATGAAGTTTGAGGCTTTCAAAGTGGCACTATAATCTTCTTATTTTGGTAGGGGAAGGAAAATAAGCACAATAATGTAATTTCCATTATTCATTTTTTGTTCACTTGTAAGCGTTGATTTCTCCATCGGTTATTTATCGATAGTTTCTCAGTAGCTTGTTGCGCTTTTCATTTATTTTCTTTTTTCATTTAGCACTCAGTTACATCTTGATTTTCATCTTGAACCATAGCAAATTTCATTTTATTTTTGTACCTCAATTGATAAAGAGAAATTTATTTTTGCGTTTTGCTTGGGAAATAATTAGAGTATGCATATATATGATGTGTAGCTTTAGAAAATGATATGCTGCTCATTTACTCTTTCTCACATTTTGTTCTCCCTCTATTTACTCATTAAATGAAAAATTGCAGGATGTTAAAAATGTTGCTTCTCAATCATTGGAAGTGAAGAAGCTCATGTACTTGTACCTCCTTCATTATGCAGAAAAGTATGTACATGTAATCATCCTATAACTCCGATGTTTATAGCATATTCGGATGGTCACTTACCTTTTTGTCATTCTATTTCTTCTCAGGGTTTATTTAGTGAGGGCTGTATTTTTTGTTTTATGACTTATGAATCGTTTAAATGTAATTATTAGTCTTCTGAACATTTGATCATTATACTAGAAAAATGTCCTATTGACCCTCAAGTAGTTAAACCCCAGTTTCATGAGCTGTAGTATTATAGAATGTTAAATTTTGTTAGATAATGAATTGTTGTTATGAGGCCATCATTCTCTTGCTTTTTTTGTTTCATTCTTTAGGCGTCCAAATGAAGAATATCTATCAATTAATTGTTTCCAGAAGGACCTGGGGGACACAAATCCATTAGTCCGGGCATGGGCACTTTGTGCCATGGCAGGAATTTGCCTTCATCTAATTGCACCTCTTGTTCTTGTTGCGGTGGGAAAATGTGTTTAATCAGGTCAGGTTCTGAAAGTGGACTGAGGATTTTGCAATGTGAGAGGCATGTTATTTTACTCATAATGTGTTGTTTCATAACAGGATATAACTAATCAAGTCGTTGCTTATATGAGGGACTGCAGTAGAATGATCAAACAGATGCGGTTGAGAAAATCTGCTGTTAGTGTATTTGGATATGTAAGTTAGTCGCTTAATCTTAGTTGTTATAGAAGCGTTCTGTGGATTTCAGAGTATGCTAAGCTTTACTTTTAACCATCATGTCTACTCACTGGCATATATCTCCACTATCCAGGTTCACGAGGTTAAGGATAACTTGAAAAAGAAGGTAAGAATTATACATTACTGGTTAATTTTAGTATTCATTTGTCAGCAATTGTTTGCCTAGTAAGTGATGATTAGCAAGTATTATTCTCTCTTATCATTATAGTTTTAAACATGACATTGTTTTATAATTCACTCTACTCAGGAAGCACAAACTGATGGTGATCCTGGATGATTCTGAATTTTATCAGCAATTACTGAAAAAAAATTTTGAGATAGTTGATCCTAATTCATCTAGTAAAACACTTTGTGGCTAAAAATCTTCACATATAGCTCTTTTTTCAACCAGTATTTTTAATTTCCTAGCTGAATATTATGCCCTTAAACTCTGTTCTTTAATAGTGTACGTCAAATACTTCATTTTTTGTTATTTCTCTTTTATAGAGACATCATTTTATGCGTTGAAGAGAATGTGAAAAAAGAAACAAAAAATTGTTGATCGCTGTGCTTCAAAAAGCCGCAAGAAAAGGTATCAAGACACTGCCAATACTTTTGAGTTTCTTTCCCTGGGTGTTTCTTTCATCATATTAACTGAACAAGCTTTTGAATGATTTGATGTTGAAGGTATAATGCTCATGAAAAGATAGTAAACTTTATGGCCCACTTGGTGAGTGTTTGGGCTGAGCTTTCAAGCTTCCACGTGCATATGCCTCAAATTGGAATTAAACGCCACCCTGGGTGCCAAAATGGGCGTTTAACGCCAAGAAGTGTGCCAGTTCTGGCGTTTTACGCCAGAAAAGGGTCTCTAGCTGGGGTTTAACGCCAGTTTGGTCCATCAAATCTCGGGCAAAATATGGAGTATTATATATTTCTGGAAAGCCCAAGATGTCTAATTTCTAACGCAATTGAGAGCGTGCCAATTGGGCTTCTGTAGCTCCTGAAAATCTACTTCGAGTGCAAGAGGGTCAGAATCCAACAGCATCTGTAGTCCTTTCTCAGCCTCTGAATCAGATTTTTGCTCAGGTCCCTCAATTTCAGTCAGAAAATACCTGAAATTACAGAAAAATACACAAACTCATAGTAAAGTCCAGAAATGTGATTTTTGCATAAAAACTAATAAAAATATAATAAAAAAGTAACTAAAATATACTAAAAACTACTTAAAAACAATGCCAAAAAGCGTATAAATTATCTGCTCATCACAACACCAAACTTAAATTATTGCTCACCCCTAAGCAACCAAAAACAAAATAGGATAAAAAGAAGAGAATATACAATAAATTTCAAAATATCAATGAAGCTTAGTTCCAATTAGATGAGCGGGACTAGTAGCTTTTTGCTTCTGAACAGTTTTAGCATCTCACTTTATCCTTTGAAGTTCAGAATGATTGGCATCCATAGGGACTCAGAATTCAGATAGTGTTATTGATTCTCCTAGTTCAGTATGTTGATTCTTGAACACAACTACTTTATGAGTTTTGGCCGTGACCTTAAGCATTTTGTTTTCCAGTATTACCACCGGATACAAAAATGCCACAGACACATAACTGGGCGTGAACCTTTTCAGATTGTGACTCAGCTTTGCTAGAGTCCCCAGTTAGAGGTGCCCAAAGTTCTTAAGCACACTCTTTTTGTTTTGGACCACGACTTTAACCGCTCAGTCTCAAGCTTTTCACTTGGACCTTCACGCCACAAGCACATGGTTAGGGACAACTTAATTTAGCCGCTTAGGCCAAGATTTTAATCCTTTGGGCCCTCCTATTCACTGATGCTCAAAGCCTTGGATCCTCTTTACTCTTGACTTTTAGTTTAAAGGGTTATTGGCTTTTTGTTCTTGCCTTTTGGTTTAAAGAGCTATTGGCTTTTTCTGCTTGCTTTTTCTTTTTCTTTCTTTTTTCTTTATTTTTTGCCAAATTTTTTTTCGCAAGCTTTGTGTTTGTCACTGCTTTTTCTTGCTTCAGGAATCAATTTTATGATTTATCAGATTATCAATAACATTTTTCTTTTTTATTATTCTTTCAAGAGCCAACAATTTTAACATTCATAAACTTCACTATAAAAAATATGCAATGTTCAAGCATTCATTCAGAAAACAAAAAGTATTGCCACCACATCAAAATAATTGAACTATTTTCAAGATAGAATTCGAAATTCATGTACTTCGTTTTCTTTTTCAGAAAATATTTTTCATTTAAGAAAGGTGAAAGATTCATGGAACATTCATAGCTTTAAGACATAGACACTAAACACTAATGATCATGTAATAAAGACACAAACATAGTCAAAACATAAAGCATAAAATTTGAAAACAGAAAAGAAAATAAACAAGGAGATTAAAGAACGGGTCCACCTTAGTGATGGTGGCTTCTTCTTCCTCTTGAAGAACCAATGGAGTTCTTGAGCTCCTTTATGTCTCTTCCTTGCCTTTGTTGCTCCTCTTCCTAGAGGTTTCTCCGGCCTTAGGTGCCATTAATGGTTATGGAAAGCAAAAAGCTAAGCTTTACCACACCAAACTTAAAAGCTTTGCTCGTCCTCAAGCAAAATAAAATAGAAGGGAGTAGAAGAAGAATGATGCAATTAATTTTGAAAACTTATTACTGTATGCAAGAAAAATTAAAAGGAGTTGAAAAGAATTTTGAAAAGGAATTGAAAAGAATTGAAAAAGAATTAAAAAGAATTGGAAATGTTGTTAATTTTTTAAAATAGAAATTGAAAGATGAACGATTAAAATATGTTTGATGCAAAAAATTTTGAATTAAAACATGAAAAATTGAAAAAAATTGAATTGGAAACAAAATTACCTCCTTTGTGTTATCCTGGTGTTAAACGCCGAGAATGCTATCCGTTCTGGCGTTTAACGCCCACTTGATTGCCTCTTTGGACGTTTAACGCCCAACCAGATACCCTGGCTGGCGTTAAACGCCAGCAATCCTTCTTTACTGGGTGTTTTTCTGAACGCCCAGAATGCTACCATTTCTGGTGTTAAACGCCTAGAATGTTGCCCATTCTGGTGTTTAACGTCCAGAATGGTGCCTACATGGGCGTTAAATGCCCATTCTGCTATCCTTACTGGCGTTTAAACGCCAGTAAGCCTGTCCTCCAAGGTGTGCTATTTTTGCTGCTGTTTTTGATTCCGCTTTAATTCTACAGCTATTTTTGTGACTCCACATGATCGTCAACCTAAAGAAAACATACACTAACAATGGAAAATGAAATGAAAAAGTAATTAACATAGATAAATAAGATTGGGTTGCTTCCCAATAAGTGCTTCTTTACTGTCTTTAGTTGGACTTTTACTGAGCTTTTTAATTTAGTCTCAGTTTTGAGCACTCTTACTCAACATTGCCTTCAAGATAATGTTTGACTCTCTGTCCATTAACAATGAATTTTTTGTCAGAGTCAATATCCTGAAGCTCTACATAACCAAATGGTGACACACTTGTAATCATATATGGTCCCTTCCACCGGGATTTCAGTTTCCCAGGGAACAATCTGAGCCTAGAGTTAAACAGCAAATCCTTCTGTCCTGACTCAAAGACTCTAGATGACAGCTTTCTATCATGCCATCTTTTTTCTTTCTCCTTGTAAATTTTATCATTTTCGAAAGCAATGAGTTTGAACTCTTCCAGCTCATTCAACTGGAGTAATCTTTTCTCTCCAGCTACCTGAGCATCAAGGTTTAAGAACCTGGTTGCCCAGTAGGGTTTGTGTTCCAGTTCCACTAGCAGATGACAGGCTTTTCCATACACCACCTGGTATGGAGAGGTCCCTATAGGAGTCTTGAATGTAGTTCTATATGCCCACAGAGCATCATCCAGACTTCTTGCCCAATCCCTTCTATGGGTATTTACAGTCCGTTCCAGGATTCGTTTTAGTTCTCTATTTGAGACTTCAGCCTGCCCATTTGTCTATGGATGATATGGAGTTGCCACTTTGTGGTTAATTCCACGGATCAGAGCAGAGTCAAGCTATTTATTGCAGAAATGAGTGCCTCCATCACTGATCAGTACCCTAGGGACACCGAACCTGCTGAAGAAATGCTTCTGGAGGAACTTCATCACTATCTTAGTATCATTAGTGGGTGGTGCAATTGCCTCTACCCATTTAGATACATAGTCTATTGCTACCAGAATATAAGTGTTTGAATATGATGGTGGAAAAGGGCCCATGAAGTCAATACCCTATACATCAAACAACTCAATCTCTAACATCCTTTGCTGAGGCATGGCATAACCATGAGGTAGATTACCAGCTCTTTGGCAACTGTCACAGTTACGTACAAACTCTTGGGAGTCTCTATAAAGAGTAGGCCAGTAGAAGCCACATTGGAGAACCTTTGTGGCTGTTCGCTCACCTCCGAAATGTCCTCCATATTGTGATCCATGGTAATGCCATAGGATCTTCTGTGCCTCTTCTCTAGGCACACATCTACAGATTATTCCGTCTGCACATCTCTTAAAGAGATATGGTTCATCCCACAGGTAATACTTTGCATCATAAATCAATTTTTTTGTTTGCTGCTTACTGTACTCTTTGGGTATGAATCTCACAGCTTTATAGTTTGCGATGTCTGAAAACCACGGTACTTTTTGAATGGCAAAGAGTTGCTCATCTGGAAATGTTTCAGAGATCTCAGTAGGAGGGAGGGACGCTCCTGCTACTTGTTCTATCTGGGACAAGTGATCAGCTACTTGATTCTCTATCCCTTTTCTGTCTCTTATTTCTATATCAAACTCTTGCAGAAGCAATACCCATCTTATGAGTCTGGGTTTTGAATCCTGCTTTGTGAGGAGATATTTTAGAGTAGCATGGTCAGTGTATACAATCACTTTTGATCCTACTAAATACGATCTGAACTTGTCAATGGCATAAACCACTACAAGCAACTCCTTTTCTGTGTTTGTGTAATTCTTCTGTGTGTCATTTAAAATATGGCTAGCATAATAAATGACATGCAGAAGCTTGTCATGTCTCTGTCCCAATACTGCACCAATGGCATGGTCACTGGCATCACACATTAGTTTAAATGGTAATGTCCAGTCTGGTGCAGAAATTACTGGTGCTGTAACCAGTTTAGCTTTCAGAGTCTCAAACGCCTGCAGACACTCTGTGTCAAAGACAAATGGTGTATTAGTATCTAGCAGATTGCTCAGAGGTTTTGCAATTTTTGAAAAATCCTTTATAAACCTCCTATAGAATCCTGCATGCCCCAGAAAGCTTCTGATTACCTTAACATTGGCAGGTGGTGGTAATTTTTCAATTACCTCTACCTTAGCTTGATCCACCTCTATTTCCTTGTTCAAAATTTTGTGCCCAAGGACAATTCCTTTAGTCACCATAAAGTGACATTTCTCCTAGTTTAAAACCAGGTTAGTCTCTTGGCACCTTTTTAGAACAAGTGCTAGATGGTCAAGACAGGAGCTGAATGAGTCTCCAAATATTGAGAAGTCATCCATGAAGACATCCAGAAATTTCTCTACCATATCAGAGAAGATAGAGAGCATGCACCTCTGAAAGGTTGCAGGTGCATTGCACAGACCAAATGGCATCCTTCGGTAGGCAAATACTCCAGAAGGACATGTGAATGCTGTTTTCTCTTGGTCCTGAGGATCTACTGCAATTTGGTTGTAACCTGAATAACCATCCAAAAAGCAGTAGTATTCATGACCTGCTAGTCTCTCTAGCATCTGGTCTATGAATGGTAAAGGAAAATAATCCTTTCTGGTGGCTGTATTGAGTCTTCTGTAGTCAATACACATACGCCACCCTGTAACTGTTCTTGCAGGAACCAATTCATTCTTTTCATTATGAACCACTGTCATGCCTCCTTTCTTGGGGACAACCTGGACAGGGCTCACTCAGGGGCTATCAGAAATAGGATAAATAATCCCAGCCTCCAGTAACTTAGTGACCTCTTTCTGCACAACCTCCTTCATGGCTGGATTCAGCCGCGTCTGTGGTTGAACCACTGGCTTAGCATCATCCTCCAATAGGATCTTGTGCATGCATCTGGTTGGGCTAATGCCCTTGAAATCACTTATGGACCACCCAAGAGCTGTCTTGTGTGTCCTTAGCACCTGAATTAGTGCTTTCTCTTCTTATGACTTTAAAGCAGAGCTTATGATTATCGGATAAGTGCCATCTTCTCCCAGAAAATGCATATTTCAGGGATGGAGGTAGTGGTTTGAGCTCGGGTTTAGGAGGCTTCTCCTCTTCCTGAGGAGTTTTCAGAGGTTCTTCTGTTTTCTCTGGTTCCTCCAGATCAGGCTGAACATCTTTAAAAATGTCCTCTAGCTCTGATTCGAGACTCTCAATCATATTGACCTCTTCCACCTGGGAGTCAATAATATCAGTGCTCATGCAGTCTTTTGATGTGTCTGGATGCTACATAGCTTTGACAGCATTCAACTTAAACTCATCCTCATTGACTCTCAGGGTTATCTCTCCTTTTTTGGACGTCATTGAGGGTTTGTCCAGTTGCTAGGAATGGTCTTTCTAGAATGAGAGTTGTACTCTTGTGCTCCTCCATTTACAGTACTACAAAGTCAGTGGGAAAGGCGAATGGCCCAACCTTGACAATCATGTCCTCAATTATGCCTGATGGAATTTTAATGGAGCCATCAGCAAGTTGGAGGCATATCTGGGTTGGATTAACTTCATCAGTCAAACCAAGCTTTTTGATAGTGGATGCAGGTATTAGATTGATACTTGCCCCAAGATCACCTAGAGCTATCTTGGTACAAGCATCCTTTAATGTGCACGGTATCATAAAGCTTCCAGGATCTTTAAGCTTCTCTAGTAAGCTTTTCAGAATGACTGCACTGCATTCTTCAGTGAGGAAAACTTTTCAGTTTCTCTCCAATCTTTCTTATGACTTTAGATCTCTTTCATGAACTTAGCATAAGAGGGTATTTGCTCAAGTGCCTTTGCAAACAGAATTTTTATTTCAAGAGTCCTGAGATAGTCTGCAAAGCGGGCAAATTGTTTATCCTGTTTCGCTTGGCAGAGTTTTTGAAGATAAGGCATCTTGGCTTTATATTCTTCAACCTTCGTTGCTGCAGGTTTACTTCCTACAGAATTGGTTGGAGAAGCCTACCTAAGGGGGTTGTTATAAGCACTTGCAGGTGTCTGATCCCCATTGGCGTTTGAACGCCAAAATTGGGTGCTGTATGGGCGTTTAACGCCAGATTGCCACCCTTTTCTGGCATTTGGACGCCAGAATTGGCCATCCACTGGGTGTTTAACGCCAATTTTTCACCCTTTTCTGGCGTTTGAACGCTAGAATCATTCCTCTCTGGGCTCTTACTGTCTTCAGAGGGATTTTGGGCAGTGGCTTGGTCATCCTCTGTCAGTTGTTCCTTCTTGGCTTTCTACTACCTTGAGTTGAGATATTCAATGTCTTCCTACTCCTTAAATGAACAGCTTGGCACTCTTTTGTTATCTGTTTAGATAGCTACTGTCTTGTCTGATCCAATTGTGCTTCCATATTCTTGATAGAATTTTTAGTGTCTTGTAGCATCTCTTTAAATTCTGTTAACTGTCTTGTTATAAGAAGCAATTGCTGATTGAGTTCAACAAATTGTTCTTGAGGACTAAGTTTAGTGGATAGTGATTTAGCCTCTTCTTTCATGGAAGACTCACTACATAAGTACAGATGCTGATTACTAGCAACTGTATCAATAAGCTCTTGAGCCTCTTTAATTTCTTCCTCATGTGTATAGATCCACCAGCTGAGTGGTCTAGAGACATCTGGGCCTTTTCTGTAAGTCCGTAGTAGAAGATGTCTAACTGCACCCATTCTGAAAATATTTCAGAGGGGCATTTCCTTAGCATCTCTCTGTACCTCTCCCATGCATTATAAAGAGATTTATTATCCTCTTGTTTAAAGCCTTAGATGTCCAGCCTTAGCTATGCGATAAACCCCAATTTTGTGGTTTATCTTGTGCTTATTTTGAGGGATTTTATCACCTTTTCTCACATTTATTCAATGAAATAGCATGGTTTTACAATTCTCCCGTGATTTGTGCTTAAATGTGAAAACATGCTTTTTAGGCCCTAAAATTGGTGATTTTAGTTCACTTCAATTCCATTCGATGCCTTGATATGTTTGTTGAGTAATTTCAGGTTCATAAGGCAAGTATTGGATGGAAGAAGTGAGGAGAAAAGCATGCAAAGTGGGAGAACTCATGAAGAAATGAAGGAACTATAAAGCTGTTAAGCCTGACCTCTTCACACTCAAACGACCATAACTTGAGTTACAGAGGTCCAATTCAGGCGGTTTTAGTTGTGTTGGAAAGCTAACATCTAGGGCTTCAAAATGATATAAAATTTGCCAAATGTTTCCTGACGCATAGGGGCGCGCACGCGCCATGTAAGTGCGTGCACTGATGGAGCACGTGGGTCCACTAAAGAGAAATCGCCCCCAGCAATTTTGCAGCTCATTTTGGGCCCAATCCAACCCATTTCTGATGCTATTGAACCCAAGGATTGAGGGGGGAATGAACCAAGTAGTCATAGTTTAGTTTTCATCATGTTTTAGGGTAGAATTCTAGAGAAATAGGCTCTCTCCTCTCTCTAGATTTTAGGGTAGTTTAGGTTTAATTTTCTTAAATCTAACTTTTAATTCTTGTTTTAATTTAGTTTCTCCTTTTAATTTGTTGTTGCTACTACTCTATTCTTCTTAGTTCTCTTGTCAATTTTACTTTTATGTGTCTTTTTATGTTCATGAGCCCTTTGATGGATTTGGATCTTTTCTTTAATGAAATTTAATGTTTGATGTTCTTTTATTGATGATTTGAGTTGTTGATTTACTTTTCTTGCAATTGGTAGTTGATAGATTTTACTATTTCTTGTCATTTACCATGCTTTCCTTTTATACCCACCAAGTGTTTGACAAAATGCTTGGTTGGCCTTTAGAGTAGATTTTGAGCATTCTTGGCTTGGAAAGAGTAATTAGGCAATCTTGAGTCATGAAAATCTAACTTATGTTGGTGATCTGGAGTTGTTAGCTAATATTGTTTCCATTGACGCTAATCTTTTGCTAATTTAATTAGTAAGTTGATTAGGACTTTTGGATTGAGATTAGCTAGTCTTGTTAGACTTTCTCTCATGGAAGATAATATGATACCTTTTTCCAATGTTGGAGATGACGTAATAAGATAAATTCTTGTTATTATTGTGGTATGATTGATTAGTCTTGTTTGACTTTCTCCCTATTTGTTGGAGTTGACTAAATAAGATGAATTAATTATTGCATGACTAAGATAGAAAGCCTATGATCTCAACACTTGCCATGAATGTCTCTTTTTATTACTTGCTTTCTTTAGTTACTTGTTTGAATTACTTTTTTTGCCATTTATTTTCTTGCCCAATTATCAACCAAACCCCCTTTACCCCTTCATAGTCAATAATCATTCACTTCATTGCAATTCCTTGTGAGATGACCCGGAGTCTAAATACTCCGGTTAATTCTTATTTGGGGCTTGTACATGTGACAAAACCATATTTTAATTTGATGCAAGAGTTGTTTGTTGGTTTGGAGCTATGCTTACAACAAAATTCTTATTTCTACAAGAGAAAATCTAGACTGACAACAAATTTTGCCATCAAATTAATGGCGCCGTTACCGGGGAGTTGCAATGGTGTTATATTATTGGCTATTGTGAATATTGTGAACATGTTTGCCTTTTGCTTATTTGTTAGTTAGTTGTTGCATGATAGGGTGCATATTAGTTAGAATTTGTATATATTCTATCACTTCTTTTTATGTTAGGACTACTTGGTTAGGGTGATGATTTCTTTTCCAAGAAAAATTATTTTTAGGGCACCCTACCAATTTGAAAAAAAAAAATTTTTTTTGTTGTACTTGCTTGAAGAATTTATTTTGGAACATGGTTTTTGAGCTAAGAACACAAGCATGTGAGTTTTGAGCCCAATTGTGTGGTTACATCTTATAACCACTTATTTCCATTCTTGTGTGCACTGTTCTCTTTCTATGATTGTAATCTTTGATTTGTTTGATTCTATATGTCCATTGTTCCATGTATACATGCATTTATATGATTGAGGCCATCATTTCATTTAGCTCACTTACCCAAATAGCCTACCTTTCATCAACCATTGGTAGCCAAATTTGAGCCTATTGAATCCCTTTTGTTCTTAATTATAACACATCACTACCCCTAAGTGAAAAACAATAAATGTCCTTAATTTGGATCTTTGATTAGCTTAGGCTAGTGAGGGTGTGTATCATTTGGGTATGGGAAACTTGAGACATTGGTTGAGGTAAAAGTGTAATTTTCATTTTTGTTAAAAATATTTGGAATTGGGTACATATTCATGCACCATATGTAAAACCATATGCATTGATGTGTTTGTATATATTTTTCAAAAAAAAAATTTGTAGAAAAAAAAAAAAATATATATATATATATATATATATAAAATATAAATATATAGAAAAAGAAAAATAAAAATATATAGAAAAAGAAAGCAATAAAAAGGGGACAAAAATGCCCCAAAGTAAACTTCAATAAAAATCAATGCATATGGAATGTGAATTAAAAAGAATGCATGAGTATGTGAAAAAAGTGAGAATCATGGGTAGCTAGGTGGTGTATTAGAGTTGTATAGGTTGTTATATGTGTTTGGTGAGATCTTAGATTAATCAAAGATTCAAATTTCAAGCTCACTTGACCATATTCATCCTACCTTTACCCTAGCCCCATTACAACCTATGAATAAGTCCTCATGATGAATGTATGCATGCATTGAATAATTGTTGATTGTTAGAAGAAAAACAAATCTTGGAAAGCATGAGTAGAAGAGAATTGAGTGATTGACCCTATACACTTGAGCGACTAGAGCGGATACACATCCGGTGAGGGTTCGATGCTCAATTCCTTGTTCCCGGCTTTCATGAGCATTCTTCTTGCAAGTCTATTTGTACTTTATTTTGATATTCAAATTGGTAGGATTCATGAATCATCATACTACTTAGCCCTACATGTGCACATGTGTTCTTGGAGACTGACTTACTTTTAACCAAGTAGGTAGAACTATTTTTGCATTTAGTTGCATTCATATAGATAGGTGCATGTAGTTTATTTGCATTGAATAAATGTTCATACCCCGTTCCTTGTCCTTCTTTATTCTTAGCACGAGGACATGCTTGGTTTAAGTGTGGAGAGATTTGATAAACCCCAAATTTGTGGTTTATCTTGTGCTTATTTTGGGGGATTTTATCACCTTTTCTCACATTTATTCAATAAAATAGCATGGTTTTGCAATTCTCCCGTGATTTGTGCTTAAATGTGAAAACATGCTTTTTAGGCCCTAAAATTGGTGATTTTAGTTCACTTTATTTCCATTTGATGCCTTGATATGTTTGTTGAGTAATTTCAGGTTCATAAGGCAAGTATTGGATGGAAGAAGTGAGGAGAAAAGCATGCAAAGTGGGAGAACTCATGAAGAAATGAAGGAACCGAAAAGCTGTCAAGTCTGACCTCTTCGCACTCAAATGAGCATAACTTGAGTTACACAGGTCCAATTGAGGCGGTTTTAGTTGCGTTAGAAAGCTAACATCCGGGGCTTTAAAATGATATAAAATTTTCATATGTTGCCTGACACATAGGGGCGCGCACGCGTCATGTACGCGCGTGCACCGATGGAGCACGTGGGTCCACTAAAGAGAAATCGCCCCCAGCAATTTTGCAGCATATTTTGGGCCCAATCCAACCCATTTCTGATGCTATTGAACCCAAGGATTGAGGGGGGAATGAACCAAGTAGTCATAGTTTAGTTTTCATCATGTTTTAGGGTAGAATTCTAGAGAGAGAGGCTCTCTCCTCTCTCTAGATTTTAGGGTAGTTTAGGTTTAATTTTCTTAAATCCAACTTTTAATTCTTGTTTTAATTTAGTTTCTCCTTTTAATTTGTTGTTGCTACTACTCTATTCTTCTTAGTTCTCTTGTCAATTTTAATTTTATGTCTCTTTTTATGTTCATGAGCCCTTTGATGGATTTGGATCTTTTCTTTAATGAAATTTAATGTTTGATGTTCTTTTATTGATGATTTGAGTTGTTGATTTACTTTTCTTGCAATTGGTAGTTGATAGATTTTACTATTTCTTGTCATTTACCATGCTTTCCTTTTATACCCACCAAGTGTTTGACAAAATGCTTGGTTGGCCTTTAGAGTAGATTTTGAGCATTCTTGGCTTGGAAAGAGTAATTAGGCAATCTTGAGTCATGAAAATCTAACTTATGTTGGTGATATGGAGTTGTTAGCTAATATTGTTTCCATTGACGCTAATCTTTTGCTAATTTAATTAGTAAGTTGATTAGGACTTTTGGATTGAGATTAGCTAGTCTTGTTAGACTTTCTCTCATGGAAGATAATATGATACCTTTTTCCAATGTTGGAGATGACGTAATAAGATAAATTCTTGTTATTATTGTGGTATGATTGATTAGTCTTGTTTGACTTTCTCCCTATTTGTTGGAGTTGACTAAATAAGATGAATTAATTATTGCATGACTAAGATAGAAAGCCTATGATCTCAACACTTGCCATGAATGTCTCTCTTTATTACTTGCTTTCTTTAGTTACTTGTTTGAATTACTTTTCTTGCCATTTATTTTCTTGCCCAATTATCAACCAAACCCCCTTTACCCCTTCATAGTCAATAATCATTCACTTCATTGCAATTCCTTGTGAGATGACCCGGAGTCTAAATACTCCGGTTAATTCTTATTTGGGGCTTGTACATGTGACAAAACCATATTTTAATTTGATGCAAGAGTTGTTTGTTGGTTTGGAGCTATGCTTACAACAAAATTCTTATTTCTACAAGAGAAAATCTAGACTGACAACAAATTTTGCCATCAAATTAATGGCGCCGTTACCGGGGAGTTGCAATGGTGTTATATTATTGGCTATTGTGAACATGTTTGCCTTTTGCTTATTTGTTAGTTTTTGTTAGCTTTAGGACTTTGTTGCTTATTTTTGTTAGCTTTTGTTTATTTGCTATTATGAATTCTCACCACTTTGGATATGAGTTTGGCTCAAATTATGTTGTAGGAAATGGGAGCTAGAATGAAGATGTGCATCAAGGATGGAACAATCAAAGATGGGAGGAGCCTTAAGGGATTGATCAACCTTATTGGCAACAACCCCCTCTGGATTCTTATGGGTATAATCCTAATCCTAATGCATATCAATCTAATGGATGTGGTGACCCTTATTGTGATTGTCAACAACCACCACCACATGCCTATGAACCACCCCCTCAACATGGTTTTGAACCACCTTACTCACAAGCCTCTTTCCACCAAACACCTCCATATGACCCTAACCTATATCCACCATACCAACCACCTTATGAACCATATGAACCACACATGGAACTACCACCATTCCAACACAATTATTCTCAAGAACCACCTCAAAATACACCATCTCCACACCCTTACCAAGGTGAACCAACTTCCAATCATGAAACCTTCCTCCCAAACAATGAACCTTCTCTTCCACCATCACCTTCTGATGAAGCCCCCACGCATGAATTGAGAGATCTTGAATCTCATATCCTAAGACGATAAGAGGAGGATGAAAATAAGTTTAAAGAGCTAAGAGCCAAGATGGCTATCTAGTGGAAGCCGTTAGCAATATGGCCTCCTCCCGACTAAGCCTAAGCGACCAAGGCACTCCCATTGACGAATGTGGAGAAGAAACCAAGGAGCATAGTGAGGGAGTGAGTTTAGAGCTTCAAGATGAAGAAGAAGAGTTGAAGAAAGAATTGCCACTAGGGGAGGAAGATGAGACAATTGAACCGGAAGGAGTGGTTGAAGACCTAGGAGATGTTGGAAGTCCATGGGAATGTATCATTATAGAGCCCTCTTTCAAGAAGCTTGATATTAATGTTGAGAAGGGTGTACAACCTCCAAGGCATATCATGGTGGAAAACTTTGAAGAGGTTGATCAAGAGATGGATTCAATCATTGAGGAGTTCTTATCTACAATTGAATCCTCTTCCATTGGGCTTGAAATTGAGATCAAAGAAGAAGTTGCACAACCTCCCATGCCCTGGGTAAGCAATGAAGAAGAGATTGAATTGGAAGAGAGCTACCAAGAGGAAGAGGTTGAATTTGAAGAAGCTTGTGAGGAGGTGGAGGTAGTCAAAGAAGAGCACAAGGGAATGGAACTTGCAAGATCATTAGGACCACCCCTTCCTAAGTCACCATCCAATACAACATTCAAGTGGGTGAAATTCTTACCCCTAAGCTTTAATTTCTTACTTGAATATGGTTTGATTAAAAATGATGGTCAACTTAGAGCTCTTTGTGGAGTTAAGAGTAGGAGAGAGTTGTGTAGTGGTTGGACACATCACTCTAAGTTCATGATGGTTGCATGCTCAAAGTTGAAAAGCAATGGTTGGTGTAGAACCAAATTGCATGGGTCTAGGAGAATGTTTGGGTTCCTAATTGAGAATTCTAAGGTCATGCCACCCAATTGGAATCATGATGATCAATTTGAAGATAGGTGTCAAAACAAAGTGTGGGATCTCGGATTGCACAAGGAAAATCAACTTTGGGAGCTCATGGTTTGTGAAGAACTCCATCAAAGCTTGAAGATATTAACATTGAAGAATGGAGCTTATTGGAGATTCAAGCATTGGTGGATGTTCCAGGATGGTTACAAGCATAAGCCACCTTGATGAGGAGCTCCCCATAAGTCCAACTTAAGGACAATAAACAAAAGTGCTAGGTGGGAAACACCCCACCATGGAAATATCTTTTCATTTTTCCTTTTGTATATATTGGTAATTAGTTTAATTTCATATCTTGTTGAGTTGGTAGTTTAGTATTTTAAATAACGTTTGAAGGTGTTTGGGTAGCTGTTTGGAGGTTTGGAACGCTTGGATTGGTGCAAGAACACGGAAAAATTTGAAAAAACAGAGCACCAACCCGCGCGTGCGCGCACCTGGCGCGTACGTGCACCTCAAGCATTTTCGATCATCCACGTGGGCGCACCATGTACACGGATGCGTGGATGCAAAAATCTCATCCCTCCATACATTGACCCGAAAGTTGCGCCTACACTGCGCCAGCATCATGCCTGAGGCACAAAACCACCCGCGCGTGCGCGCACCTGGCGCGTACGCGCCCTTCAAGCTAATCGCGCAATGCGCATGCACGCACGTTGTGCGCGTGCGCGCCGATAGCGCCACTTGCCCTCCTGGTACATGTTCCAGAGAGTTATGCCCAGTTTTTGCCTATTATGTGCCAGCAACCCACGCGTGCACGCACCTGGCGCGTACGCGTCCTTTAGCCAAACTGAGCATCGGCGCGGAAGCGTGCATGACGCGTCCGCGCCGGGCAAAAAAAATTTTTTTTTCTCTTCCATCCTCTTTTATTGCATTTACTTATTTTCAGTTATTGCATTTTAATTTTGTTTTCATACCTTGTTCTTATTTTCTTTTCTAAGTTTCTTGTTTTAACATTGGTGTTAATTACTCTTACTCAATTGTTGAGACTTTCTTGGTCAGTATTGGTGCTCTGTGACTTATTGCATTAATTGTATATTTGCTCTACACCAAGATTAGTGCTTTAGTCCTTCCTAACTCATGATCCCTTGTTTTTATACATTGTTGTTATTGTGTTAGGATAAGGCCAAATACTCTCATGATTATCCCTAATCTTGTTTGTGTTAATTATTGATTAAGCTTGATGCAACATGCTCTTTATGTTATTCACTTATGCTTTGACTTTACTCTTGCATCAAGTATTAATTGATATACCATTTTCCTATATTGTCTTCTCACTTACATGCGTAGCTAACATGTAGTGAGAACCTTACTCTTATTTGGCATTAGCCCCCGCCTATGTTCTATTTGCTTTGATATCTTTGTTGTAGGCATAATTTTCTTTCTTTTTCTTTCCTTTTAGGTTGCCCACCAAGAAGGAAAGGAATGGAAATACTTCTAAATGGGGTAACAAACAAGTTCACCCGTACAACCTTTTGAAGGAGCTCATCAATTGTAGCAACCCGTTCACCTTGCTCTCCTTTGCATGCACCGAGGACGGTGCAAATTTCTAAGTGTGGGGAGGTCGTCCGACCGATCTCCATGGGTAACAATTTCCTTTTTCAACTCCAATTTTTCAATTTTTGTCTTTGTTAGTTAGTTGTTGCATGATAGGGTGCATATTAGTTAGAATTTGTATATATTCTATGACTTCTTTTTATGTTAGGACTACTTGGTTAGGGTGATGATTTCTTTTCCAAGAAAAATTATTTTTAGGGCACCCTACCAATTTGAAAAAAAAAAATTTTTGTTGTACTTGCTTGAAGAATTTATTTTGGAACATGGTTTTTGAGCTAAGAACACAAGCATGTGAGTTTTGAGCCCAATTGTGTGGTTACATCTTATAACTACTTATTTCCATTCTTGTGTGCACTGTTCTCTTTCTATGATTGTAATCTTTGATTTGTTTGATTCTATATGTCCATTGTTCCATGTATACATGCATTTATATGATTGAGGCCATCATTTCATTTAGCTCACTTACCCAAATAGCCTACCTTTCATCAACCATTGGTAGCCAAATTTGAGCCTATTGAATCCCTTTTGTTCTTAATTATAACACATCACTACCCCTAATTGAAAAATAATAAATGTCCTTAATTTGGATCTTTGATTAGCTTAGGCTAGTGAGGGTGTGTATCATTTGGGTATGGGAAACTTGAGACATTGGTTGAGGTAAAAGTGTAATTTTCATTTTTGTTAAAAATATTTGGAATTGGGTACATATTCATGCACCATATGTAAAACCATATGCATTGATGTGTTTGTATATATTTTTCAAAAAAAAAAATTTGTAGAAAAAATATATATATATATATATATATAAAATATAAATATATAGAAAAAGAAAAAGAAAAATATATAGAAAAAGAAAGCAATAAAAAGGGGACAAAAATGCCCCAAAGTAAATTTCAATAAAAATCAATGCATATGGAATGTGAATTAGAAAGAATGCATGAGTATGTGAAAAAAGTGAGAATCATGGGTAGCTAGGTGGTGTATTAGAGTTGTATAGGTTGTTATATGTGTTTGGTGAGAGCTTAGATTAATCAAAGATTTAAATTTCAAGCTCACTTGACCATATTCATCCTACCTTTACCCTAGCCCCATTACAACCTATGAATAAGTCCTCATGATGAATGTATGCATGCATTGAATAATTGTTGATTGTTAGAAGAAAAACAAATCTTGGAAAGCATGAGTAGAAGAGAATTGAGTGATTGACCCTATACACTTGAGCGACTAGAGCGGATACACATCCGGTGAGGGTTCGATGCTCAATTCCTTGTTCCCGGCTTTCATGAGCATTCTTCTTGCAAGTCTATTTGTACTTTATTTTGATATTCAAATTGGTAGGATTCATGAATCATCATACTACTTAGCCCTACATGTGCACATGTGTTCTTGGAGACTGACTTACTTTTAACCAAGTAGGTAGAACTATTTTTGCATTTAGTTGCATTCATATAGATAGGTGCATGTAGTTTATTTGCATTGAATAAATGTTCATACCCCATTCCTTGTCCTTCTTTATTCTTAGCACGAGGACATGCTTGGTTTAAGTGTGGAGAGATTTGATAAACCCCAAATTTGTGGTTTATCTTGTGCTTATTTTGGGGGATTTTATCACCTTTTCTCACATTTATTCAATAAAATAGCATGGTTTTGCAATTCTCCCGTGATTTGTGCTTAAATTTGAAAACATGCTTTTTAGGCCCTAAAATTGGTGATTTTAGTTCACTTTATTTCCATTCGATGCCTTGATATGTTTGTTGAGTAATTTCAAGTTCATAAGGCAAGTATTGGATGGAAGAAGTGAGGAGAAAAGCATGCAAAGTGGGAGAATTCATGAAGAAATGAAGGAACCGAAAAGCTGTCAAGTCTGACCTCTTCGCACTCAAATGACCATAACTTGAGTTACAGAGGTCCAATTGAGGCGGTTTTAGTTGCGTTGGAAAGCTAACATCCGGGGCTCTAAAATGATATAAAATTTCCATATGTTGTCTGAAACATAGGAGCGCGCACGCGCCATGTACGCGCATGCACTGATGGAGCACGTGGGTCCACTAAAGAGAAATCGCCCCCAGCGATTTTGCAGCTCATTTTGGGCCCAATCCAACCCATTTCTGATGCTATTGAACCCAAGGATTGAGGGGGGAATGAACCAAGTAGTCATAGTTTAGTTTTCATCATGTTTTAGGGTAGAATTCTAGAGAGAGAGGCTCTCTCCTCTCTCTAGATTTTAGGGTAGTTTAGGTTTAAATTTCTTAAATCCAACTTTTAATTCTTGTTTTAATTTAGTTTCTCCTTTTAATTTCTTGTTGCTACTACTCTATTCTTCTTATTTCTCTTGTCAATTTTACTTTTATGTCTCTTTTTATGTTCATGAGCCCTTTGTTGGATTTGGATCTTTTCTTTAATGAAATTTAATGTTTGATGTTCTTTTATTGATGATTTGAGTTGTTGATTTACTTTTCTGGCAGTTGGTAGTTGATAGATTTTACTATTTCTTGTCATTTACCATGCTTTCTTTTTATACCCACCAAGTGTTTGACAAAATGCTTGGTTGGCCTTTAGAGTAGATTTTGAGCATTCTTGGCTTGGAAAGAGTAATTAGGCAATCTTGAGTCATGAAAATCCAACTTATGTTGGTGATCTGGAGTTGTTAGCTAATATTGTTTCCATTGACGCTAATCTTTTGCTAATTTAATTAGTAAGTTGATTAGGACTTTTGGATTGAGATTAGCTAGTCTTGTTAGACTTTCTCTCATGGAAGATAATATGATACCTTTTTCCAATATTGGAGATGACGTAATAAGATAAATTCTTGTTATTATTGTGGTATGATTGATTAGTCTTGTTTGACTTTCTCCCTATTTGTTGGAGTTGACTAAATAAGATGAATTAATCATTGCATGACTAGGATAGAAAGCCTATGATCTCAACACTTACCATGAATGTCTCTCTTTATTACTTGCTTTCTTTAGTTACTTGTTTGAATTACTTTTCTTGCCATTTATTTTCTTGCCCAATTATCAACCAAACCCCCATTTACCCCTTCATAGTCAATAATCATTCACTTCATTGCAATTCCTTGTGAGACGACCCGGAGTCTAAATACTCCAGTTAATTCTTATTTGGGATTTGTACATGTGACAAAACCATATTTTAATTTGATGCGAGAGTTGTTTGTTCGTTTGGAGCTATGCTTACAATGAAATTCTTATTTCTATAAGAGAAAATCTAGACTGACAACAATTTTTGCCTATCACTATGTCATCCTTTTTGGAGGAAAATATTGATTCAGGAATTTATCTGATAAATGTTTCCATGTTCTTATGCTTGCTGTGGGTTGGTTATTTAACCGCTTCTTAGCTTGATCTTTTATAGCAAATGGAAACAGTAATAATCTGTAGACATCCTGATCTACTTCCTTATCACGTACTGTGTCAGCAATTTGTAAGAACTGTGCCAGAAACTCAGTAGGTTCTTCCTGTGGAAGACCGGAATACTGGCAATTTTGCTGCACCATGATAATGAGCTGAGGATTTAGCTCAAAATTGCTGGCTCTGATGGGGGGTATACAGATACTACTCCCATATGAAGCAGTAGTGGGGTTAGCATATGACCCCAGAGTCCTTCTGGACTGTTCATCTCCACTTAGGTCCATGATGGAGAAAGGGAGATGATGTGGATTGTAAAAAATTTTACTCCCCCCTTTTTTTGAAAGATAAATAAAAGAAAAATAAAAAAATATTTTTGTTTTTATTTTATTTCATTAAGGATAAACCGAATTTAAAAGAAAATAAAATAAAATAGTTGGAAAATAGAATATAAGTTTCAAAAACTAAAAGAAAAAGATAATATAATTCGAATACTAAAATGATTAATTAATTAAAAAGATTTGAAAAATTTTGGATATGATTTTCGAAAAATAGAGAGAAAGTGGTTAGGAATTTTTGAAAAAGATATGTCTTAAAAATTGAAGATACTTGCAAGAAAATAAATAAAATAAAAGATTTAAAAAAGATATGATTTTGAAATTTTAAAGATTGAAACTTTCTTAGCAAGGAAACACCAGACTTAAAATTTTTCAATCAAAATAACAAAATAGGACAAGTAATTCAAAAATTAAGAATAAAAAAGAAAAAGATTTTGAAAAATTTTATAAAAGATTTTCGAAAAATATATAAAAAAAAATTAAAAAAGAATATGTTTTGAAAAAGATTCAAAAAAATAATTTTTTAAAATTGAAATTTCAACTTGACTAACAAGAAACTACCAAATTTTTTAAATTTTGACTAAGTCAACTTAAGGAATTCGAAAATGATGAGTAAATAAAGGAAAAGATATTTTTTTGAATTAAATGAGGAAAGAGAAAAACAATAAAATGACACCAACCTTAGAATTTTTAGATCAAAACAAAGAAAACAAACAAGAAAACATTGAATGTCAAGATGAACACCAAGAACACTTTGAAGATCAAGATGAACACTGGTGCACGAAATTGTGATCATCAATGGCGCCATCAACATGATACGCTCAATTGTAATCTCAACTTCTTATCACAACTTCGCACAACTAACCAGCAAGTGCACTGGGTCGTCCAAGCAATAAACCTTACGCGAGTAAGGGTCGATCCCACGGAGATTGTTGGTATGAAGCAAGCTATGGTCACCTTGTAAATCTCAGTCAGGCGGATATCAAAAGGTTATGGAGTTTTCGAAATTAAATAAGAAGTAAACATAAAATAAGGATAGAAATACTTATGTAATTCATTGGTTAAAATTTCAGATAAGCGTATAGAGATGCATTCGTTCCTCTGAACCTCTGCTTTCTTGCTGTCTTCATCCAATCAATCTTACTCCTTTCTATGGCTGGCTTTATGTAAGGACATCACCGTTGTCAATGGCTACTTTTAATCCTCTCTGGAAAATGGTCCGATGCACTGTCACTGCATGGCTAATCGTCTGGAGGCATCACCCTTGTCAATGGCTGCATCCCATTCTCTTGTGAAAATGGTCCAAATGCTCTGTCACAGCACGGCTAATCATCTGAGGTTCTCGATCATACTGGAATAGGATTCACCCTCCTTTTGCGTCTGTCACTACGCCCAACACTCGCGAGTTTGAAGTACGTCACAGTTATTCAATCCCAGAGTCCTACTCGGAATAACACAAACAAGGTTTAGACATTCCGGACTCTCATGAATGCCGCCATCAATCTAGCTTATACCACGAAGATTCTGATTAAGAGATCCAAGAGATACTCATTCAATCTAAGGTAGAACGGAAGTGGTTGTCAGGCACGCGTTCATAGGGAATGATGATGATTGTCACGTTCATCACATTCAGGTTGAAGTGCGAATGAATATCTTAGAAGCGGAATAAGTTGAATTGAATAGAAAAATAGTAGTACTTTGCATTAATCTTTGAGGAACAGCAGAGCTCTACACCTTAATCTATGGAGTGCAGAAACTCTACCGTTGAAAATATATAAGTGAAAGGTCCAGGCATGGCCGAATGGCCAGCCCCCAAACGTGATCAATAGGATCAAAAATACAATCCAGGATGTCTAATACAATAGTAAAAAGTCCTATTTATACTAAACTAGTTACTAGGGTTTACAGAAGTAAGTAATTGATGCATAAATCCACTTCCGGGGCCCACTTGGTGTGTGCTTGGGCTGAGCTTGAATGTTACACGTGCAGAGTCTCTTTCTGGAGTTGAACGCCAGGTTGTAACATATTTCTGGCATTCAACTCTGGTTTGTGACTTGTTTCTGGCGTTTAACTCCAGACAGCAGCATAGAACTGGCGTTCAACGCCCTTTTACATCATCTAAACTCGGCCAAAGTATAGACTATTATACATTGCTGGAAAGCCCGGGATGTCTACTTTCCAAGGCAATTGGAAGCGTGCCATTTTGAGTTCTGTAGCTCCAGAAAATCCACTTTGAGTGCAGTGAGGTCAGAATCCAACAACATCAGCAGTCCTTCTTCAACCTCTGAATCTGATTTTTGCTCAAGTCCCTCAATTTCAGCCAGAAAATACCTGAAATCACATAAAAACACACAAACTCGTAGTAAAGTCCAGAAATGTGAATTTAACATAAAAACTAATGAAAACATCCCTAAAAGTAACTAGATTCTACTAAAAATATACTAAAAACAATGCCAAAAAGCGTATAAATTATCCGCTCATCACAACACCAAACTTAAATTGTTGCTTGTCCCCAAGCAACTAAAAATCAAATAGGATAAAAAAAAGAGAATATACTATAAATTCCAAACTATCAATGAAACATAGCTCCAATCAGATGAGCGGGACTTGTAGCTTTTTGCCTCTTGAATAGTTTTGGCATCTCACTTTATCCATTGAGGTTCAGAATGATTGGCATCTATAGGAACTCAGAGTTCAGATAGTGTCATTGATTCTCCTAGTTCAGTATGTTGATTCTTGAACACAGCTATTTTATGAGTCTTGGCCGTGGCCCTAAGCACTTTGTTTTCCAGTATTACCACCGGATACATAAATGCAACAGACACATAATTGGGTGAACCTTTTCAGATTGTGACTCAGCTTTGCTAAAGTCCCCAATTAGAGGTGTCCAGGGTTCTTAAGCACACTCTTTTTTTTTTGCTTTGGACCTTGACTTTAACCGCTCAGTCTCAAGTTTTCACTTGACACCTTCACGCCACAAGCACATGGTTAGGGACAGCTTGGTTTAGCCGCTTAGACCAGGATTTTATTCCTTTAGGCCCTCCTATCCACTGATGCTCAAAGCCTTGGGATCCTTTTTATTTACCCTTGCCTTTTGGTTTTAAGGGTTATTGGCTTTTTGCTCTTGCCTCTTGGTTTTAACAGCTTTTGGCTTTTTCTGCTTGCTTTTTCTTTTTTTTTTTTCGCCTATATTTTTTTTCTCTTTTTTTTCTGCAAGCTTTGTTCTTTGCTGCTTTTTCTTGCTTCAAGAATCATTTTTATGATTTTTCAGATTATCAAATAACATGTCTCCTTATCATCATTCTTTCAAGAGCCAACATATTTAACATTCTAAAACAACAACTTCAAAAGACATATGCACTGTTCAAGCATTCATTCAGAAAACAAAAAGTATTGTCACCACATCAATATAATTAAACTAAGTTCAAGGATAAATTCGAAACTCATGTACTTCTTGTTCTTTTGAATTAAAACATTTCTTCATTTAAGAGAGGTGATGGATTCATAGGACATTCATAACTTTAAGACATAGTTACTAAATACTAATGATCATGTAATAAGACACAAACATGGATAAGCACTTAACATAAAGAAAACGAAAAACAGAGAATGTAAGAATAAGGAATGAGTCCACCTTAGTGATGGTGGCGTTTCCTTCTTGAGGAACCAATGATGTCCTTGAGCTCTTCTATGTCTCTTCCTTGTCTTTGTTGCTCCTCCCTCATTGCTTTTTGATCTTCTCTAATTTCATGAAGGATGATGGAGTGCTCTTGATGTTCCACCCTTAGTTGTCCCATGTTGGAACTTAATTCTCCTAGGGAGGTGTTGATTTGCTCCCAATAGTTTTGTGGAGGGAAATGCATTTGAGGCATCTCCGGGATCTCATGGTGATGAGCTTCATGCGCCTCTTGAGCTCCATGAATGGGCTCTCTTGCTTGCTCCATCCTTTTCTTAGTGATGGGCTTCTCTTCCTCAATGGGAATGTCTCCTTCTATGAAAGCTCCAGCTGAGTAACAGAGATGGCAAATAAGGTGAGGAAAAGCTAGCCTTGCCATGGGGGAGGACTTTTCAGCTATTTTGTAGAGTTCAAGGGAGATGACTTCATGAACTTCTACTTTCTCTCCAATCATGATGCTATGAATCATGATGGCCCGATCCACAGTAACTTCGGATCGGTTGCTAGTGGGGATGATGGAGCGTTGTATGAACTCTAACCATCCTCTAGCTACAGGCTTGAGGTCTAGTCTTCTTAGTTGAACTGGCTTGCCTTTGGAGTCAATCTTCCATTGAGCTCCTTCCACACATATGTCCATGAGGACTTGGTCCAACCTTTGATTGAAGTTGACCCTTCTAGTGTAGGGGCGTGCATCTCCTTGCATCATAGGCAAGTTAAACGCCAACCTCACATTTTCCGGACTAAAATTTAAGTATTTTCCCCGAACCATGGTGAGATAATTCTTTGGGTCCGGGTTCTTACTTTGATCATGGTTCTTAGTGATCCATGCATTGGCATAGAACTCTTGAACCATTAGGATGCCGACTTGTTGGATGGGGTTTGTTAGAACTTCCCAACCTCTTCGGATTTCATGTCAGATCTCCAGATACTCATTTCTCTTGAGCTTGAAAGGGACCTCGGGGATCATCTTCTTCTTGGCCACAACATCATAGAAGTGGTCTTGATGGGCTTTGGAGATGAACCTTTCCATCTCCCATGACTCGGAGGTGGAAGCTTTTGTCTTCCCTTTTCCTTTTCTAGAGGATTCTCCGGTCTTAGGTGCCATCAATGGTAATGGAAAAACAAAAAAACTTATGCTTTTACCACACCAAACTTAGAATATTGCTCATCCTCGAGCAAGAGAAGAAAGAATAGATGAAGAAGAAGAAGAAAATATGGAGGAGAGGGAGAAGGGGTTGTGTTTCAGCCAAGAAGAAAAGAGAGGGTTGTGTTGTGTGAAAATGAAGAAGAATGGAGGGCTTTATATAGGGAAGGGAGGGGGGGTAAGGTTCGGCCATAAGGGTGGGTTTTGGGTGGAAAATTGATTTTGAATTTTGAAGGTAGGTGGAGTTTATGAGGTAGGTTTATGGGGAAGAGTGGATGGATGTGAGTGATGAAGTGGTGATAGGGAAGAGAGATTGAGGTGATTGGTGAAGAGTTTTGGGGAAGAGTGTTTATAGGATTGTGTGAAAGAGGGGTGAGAAGAAGTGAGTGGAGGTAGGTGGGGATCCTGTGGGGTCCACAGATCCTGAGGTGATCCTGTGGGGTCCACAGATCCTGAGGTGTTCAAGGATTTACAACCTTGCACCAAATTAGGCATGCAAAATGCCCTTGCACACAACTCTGGGTGTTCAGCGCCAGATTGGTGCTTGTTTTGGGCGTTGAACGCCCATTTGTTGCCCATTTCTGGCGTTGAACGCCAGAACCATGCTTGTTCTGGGCATTCAGCGCCAGCTCTTCTCCAGGGTGCAATTCTGGCGTTCAAACGCCCAGATGCTGCCCATTTTGGGCGTTCAGCACCAGAACCATGCTCTCTTCTGGCGTTGAACGCCAACCAGATGCATCTTACTGGCGTTTAAACGCCAGTAAAGTCTTCCTCCAGGGTGTGATTTTTTTTTTGCTGTTTTTGATTCTGTTTTCAATTTTTATATTTATTTTGTGACTCCACATGATCATGAACCTAATAAAACATGAAAAACAATAAAAATAGAAATTAGATAAAAATTGGGTTGCCTCCCAACAAGCGCTTCTTTAATGTCAATAGCTTGACAGTGGGCTCTCATGGAGCCTCACAGATGTTTAGAGCATTGTTGAGACTCTCCAACACCAAACTTAGAGTTTGACTGTGGGGGCGCTGGTTGACTCTGCAATGAGAGAAGCTTACTATGCTTCCTCTCCATGGGTACAGAGAGAGATCCTTGAGTTTTAAACACAAGGTTGTCCTTATTTAATTGAAGGATCAATTCTCCTCTGTCCACATCAATCACGGCTCTTGTTGTGGCTAGGAAGGGTCTTCCAAGGATGATAGATTCTTCCTCATCCTTCCCAGTATCTAGGACTATGAAATCAGCAGGGATGTAAAGGCCTTCAACCTTTACTAACACGTCCTCTACTTGTCCATAAGCCTGTTTTCTTGAATTGTCTGCCATCTCTAATGAGATTTTAGTGGCTTGCACCCGATAGATTCCCAGTTTCTCTATTACAGAGAGGGGCATGAGGTTTATCCCTGAACCAAGGTCACACAGAGCCTTTTCAAAGATCATGTTGCCTATGGTACAAGGTATTACGAACTTTCCAGGATCCTATTTCTTCCGAGGCAATGTCAGTTGATCCAGATCACTTAGTTCATTGGTGAACAAGGGAGGTTCATCTTCCCAAGTCTCAATACCAAATAATTTGGCATTCAGCTTCATGATTGCACCAAGAAACTTGGCAGCTTGCTCTTCAGTAACATCCTCATTCTCTTCAGAAGAGGAATACTCATTAGAGCTCATGAATGGCATAAGGAGGTTCAATGGAATCTCTATGGTCTCTAGATGAGTCTCAGATCCCTTTGGTTCCTCAAAGGGAAGCTCCTTATTGATCACTGGACGTCCCAGGAGGTCTTCCTCCTTGGAATTCACATTCTCTCCTTCCTTCACAGGTTCGGCCATGGTGATTAATTCAATGGCCTTGCACTCTCCTTTTGGATTTTCTTCTGTATTGCTTGGGAGAGTACTAGGAGGGATTTCAGTGATCCTTTTACTCAGCTGGCCCACTTGTGCCTCCAAATTTCTAATGGATGACCTTGTTTCATTCATGAAACTAACAATGGCCTTAGATAGATCAGAGACTAAGTTTGCTAAATTAGAGATATTTTGTTCAGAGTTCTCTGTCTGTTGCTGAGTGGATGATGGAAAAGGTTTACTATTGTTAAACCTATTTCTTCCACCATTATTAAAGCCTTGTTGAGGCTTTTGATCCTTCCATGAGAAATTTGGATGATTTCTCCATGATGGGTTATAGGTGTTTCCATAAGGTTCACCCATATAATTTACCTCTGCTATTGCAGGGTTTTTAGGATCATAAGCTTCTTCTTCAGAAGATGCCTCTTGAGTACTGTTGGATGCAGCTTGCATTCCATTCAGACTCTGAGAAATCATATTGACTTGCTGAGTCAATATTTTTATTCTGAGCCAATATGGCATTTAGAGTATCAATTTCAAGAACTCCTTTTTTCATAGGCGTTCCATTACTCACAGGATTCCTTTCAGAAGTGTACATGAACTGGTTATTAGCAACCATGTCAATGAGTTCTTGAGCTTCTGCAGGCATTTTCTTTAGGTGAATGGATCCACCTACAGAAGTATCCAATGACATCTTAGCTAATTCAGACAGACCATCATAGAATATATCCAGGATGGTCCATTCTGAAAGCATGTCAGAAGGACACTTTTTGGCCAGTCCTTTGTATCTCTCCCAAGCTTCATAGCGGGATTCACCTTCTTTCTGTCTGAAGGTCTGAACATCCACTCTAAGCTTGCTCAGCTTTTGAGGAGGAAAGAACTTGGCTAAGAAAGCCGTGACCAGCTTGTCCCAAGAGTTCAGGCTATCTCTGGGTTGAGAGTCCAACCACACTCTAGCTTTGTCTCTTACAGCAAAAGGGAAAAGCATGAGCCTGTAGACTTCAAGATCTACTCCATTAGTCTTAACAGTATCACATATCTGCAAGAATTCAGTTAAGAACTAAAAAGGATCTTCAGATGGAAGTCCATGAAACTTGCAGTTCTGCTGCATCAGAGAAACTAATAGAGGTTTCAGCTCAAAATTGTTTGCTCCAATGGCAGGAATGGAGATGCTTCTTCCATGTAAATTGGAATTAGGTGCAGTAAAGTCACCAAGCATCCTCCTTGTATTATTATTATTTTTGGCTGCCATCTCCTCTTCTTGTCTGAAAATTCCTGACAGGTGCTCGCTGGATTGTTGTAATTTAGCTTCTCTTAGTTTTCTCTTCAGAGTCCTTTCAGGTTCTGGATCTGCTTCAACAAGAATGTTCTTGTCCTTGCTCCTGCTCATATAAAAAAGAGGGACAGAAAAATAATAATAATAGGGGTCCTTTTTACCACAGTATAGAGGTCCCTGTGTGAGTAGAAGAAAAGAAGAAAAAATTCGAACACAGATGGAAGAGGGGTTTCAAATTTGGGTGAGTTGAAGTGTTAGTAGATGAATAAATAAATAGAAGGAGATGAGAGAGAAGGAGAATTTTCGAAAATTATTTTTGAAAAAGAGTTAGTGATTTTCGAAAATAGTTTTTGAAATAGGTTAGTAATTTTTCGAAAATTAAAATCAAAAATTAAAATAATTAGTCAATAAAAAAAGAAATTTTGAAAAAGAGGGAAGGTATTTTCGAAAATTAGAGAGAGAGAGAGTTAGTTAGGTAGTTTTGAAAAAGATAAGAAACAAACAAAAAGTTAGTTAGTTAGTTGAAACAAATTTTGAAAAGATAAGGAGTTAGGAAGTTAGAAAAGATATTTTGAAATCAAGTTTTTGAAAAAGATATGATAAGAAGATATTTTTGAAAAGATATGATTGAAATTAGTTTTTGAAAAAGATTTGATTTTTAAAATCAGAATTAATGACTTGATTCACAAGAAATAACAAAATATGATTCTATAACTTAAAGTTTGAAACTTTCTTAACAAGTAAGTAACAAACTTGAAATTTTTGAATCAAAACATTAATTGATGATGTTATTTTCGAAAATTATGTGATAAAGATAAGAAAAAGATTTTTGAAAAATATTTTAAAATTTTCGAAAATAACTAAGAAAAATGAAAAAGATTTGATTTTTGAAAAAGATTTTGAAAAAGATAGGATTTCTAAATTGAAAATTTGATTTGACTCATAAGAAACAACTAGATTTTAAAAATTTTTGAAAAAGTCAACCCAAATTTTCGAATTTTATGAGAGAAAAGAGGGAAAGATATTTTTTGATTTTTGAATTTTTAATGATGAGAGAGAAAAACATGAAAATGATGCAATGCATGAAAATTTTGGATCAAAACAATGAATGCATGCAAGAATGCTATGAATGTCAAGATGAACACCAAGAACACTTTGAATGTCAAGATGAACATCAAGAACTTATTTTTGAAAATTTTTATATACAAAGAAAACATGCAAGACACCAAACTTAGAAATATTTCATGTTTAGACTCTATGGATGCAAAAATGCACATGAAAAACAAGAAAAGACACAAAACATGAAAACATCAAGATCAAACAAGAAGACTTACCAAGAACAACTTGAAGATCATGAAGAACACTATGAATGCATGAATTTTCAAAAAATGCAAGATGAATATGTAATTGACACCATACCTTAAATCTGACTCAAGACTCAAACAAGAAACATGAACTATTTTTGATTTTTATGATTTTTTTTGGATTTTTCGAAAATTATTTGAAAAATAAAAATAAGGATTCCAAAATTTTTAATATGAATTCCAGGAATCTTACAATCTTAGTCTAAAGCTCCAATCTGAGGGTTAGACATGGCTTAATAGCCAGTCAAGCTTTAGCATGAATATGGGAGTAATTCATTCAATTTTAAGCCAAAAACTCTGTCCAAAAGAATTTAGACATGGTTTTATAGCTAGCATGCTTCAACATGCTTCATGAAACTCTAGATTTCATTCTTAAAAATTCTGAAGAAAAATATATTTTTGAAAACATTTTTATTTTAAAAATTTTTTTCGAAAACAAAGGAGAAATTTTTGAAAGATTTTTTGAAAATAAAACAAAAAGAAAATTACCTAATCTGAGCAACAAGATGAACCGTCAGTTGTCCAAACTCGAACAATCCCCGGCAACGGCGCCAAAAACTTGGTGCACGAAATTGTGATCATCAATGGCGCCATCAACATGGTACGCTCAATTGTAATATCAACTTTTTATCACAACTTCGCATAACTAACCAGCAAGTGCACTGGGTCGTCCAAGTAATAAACCTTACGCGAGTAAGGGTCGATCCCACGGAGATTGTTGGTATGAAGCAAGCTATGGTCACCTTGTAAATCTCAGTCAGGCGGATATCAAAAGGTTATGGAGTTTTCGAAATTAAATAAGAAGTAAACATAAAATAAGGATAGAAATACTTATGTAATTCATTGGTTAGAATTTCAGATAAGCGTATAGAGATGCATTCGTTCCTCTGAACCTCTGCTTTCTTGCTGTCTTCATCCAATCAGTCTTACTCCTTTCTATGGCTGGCTTTATGTAAGGACATCACCGTTGTCAATGGCTGCTTTTAATCCTCTCTGGAAAATGGTCCGATGCACTGTCACTGCATGGCTAATCGTCTGGAGGCATCACCTTTGTCAATGGCTGCATCCCATTCTCTTGTGAAAATGGTCCAAATGCTCTGTCACAGCACGGCTAATCATCCGAGGTTCTCGATCATACTGGAATAGGATTCACCCTCCTGTTGCGTCTGTCACTTGCCCAGCACTCGCGAGTTTGAAGTACGTCACAGTCATTCAATCCCAGAGTCCTACTCGGAATACCACAGACAAGGTTTAGACTTTCCAGACTCTCATGAATGCCGCCATCAATCTAGCTTATACCACGAAGATTCTGATTAAGAGATCCAAGAGATACTTATTCAATCTAAGGTAGAACGGAAGTGGTTGTCAGGCACGCGTTCATAGGGAATGATGATGATTGTCACGTTTATCACATTCAGGTTGAAGTGTGAATGAATATCTTAGAAGCGGAATAAGTTGAATTGAATAGAAAAATAGTAGTACTTTGCATTAATCTTTGAGGAACAGCAGAGCTCCACACCTTAATCTATGGAGTGCAGAAACTCTACCGTTGAAAATACATAAGTGAAAGTTCCAGGCATGGCCGAATGGCCAGCCCCCAAACGTGATCAATAGGATCAAAAATACAATCCAGGATGTCTAATACAATAGTAAAAAGTCCTATTTATACTAAACTAGTTACTAGGGTTTACAGAAGTAAGTAATTGATGCATAAATCCACTTCCGGGGCCCACTTGGTGTGTGCTTGGGCTGAGCTTGAATGTTACACGTGCAGAGGCTCTTTCTGGAGTTGAACGCCAGGTTGTAACGTATTTCTGGCGTTCAACTCTGGTTTGTGACTTGTTTCTAGCGTTTAACTCCAGACAGCAGCGTAGAACTGGCGTTCAACGCCCTTTTACGTCGTCTAAACGCGGCCAAAGTATAGACTATTATACATTGCTGGAAAGCCCCGGATGTCTACTTTCCAACGCAATTAGAAGCGCGCCATTTTGAGTTCTGTAGCTCCAGAAAATTCACTTCGAGTGCAGGGAGGTCAGAATCCAACAGCATCAGCAGTCCTTCTTCAACCTCTGAATCTGATTTTTGCTCAAGTCCCTCAATTTCAGCCAGAAAATACCTGAAATCACAGAAAAATACATAAACTCATAGTAAAGTCCAGAAATGTGAATTTAACATAAAAACTAATGAAAACATCCCTAAAAGTAACTAGATTCTACTAAAAACATACTAAAAACAATGCCAAAAAGCGTATAAATTATCCGCTCATCAAACACCAAGAACAAAGTTTGGAAATCTTTAGGAAAATAAAAACATAAAGGACACAAAACAAGAAAAACTAAAGATCAAACAAAGAGAATAAACAAGAACAACTTGAAGATCAAGAAAGAACTAAGAGCATGTAATTCGAAAAATTGAAAGAAGAATAAAAGCATGCAATTGACACCAAACTTAAAGCATGAAACTAAACTCAAACAGAAGACTCAATTATTAGTTTATTGGTTTTTTTATCTATTTATTAAAAGTTTTCTAAAAAAAATCTAAAAAAAAGAAAATAAGAAATTTAAAATTTTAACAAAAACAATAATAAAAGACTCAAAATTAGTAACTCTAAACTAAAAAGATAATTTTTTCCTAATCTAATCAACAAAATGAACCGTCAGTTGTCCAAACTCGAACAATCCCCAGCAACGGCACCAAAAACTTGGTGCACAAAATTGTGATCACACTTTTCACAACTCCGCACAACTAACCATCAAGTGCACTGGGTCGTCCAAGTAATACCTTACGTGAGTAAGGGTCGATCCCACGGAGATTGTCGGCTTGAAGCAAGCTATGGTTATCTTGTAAATCTTAGTCAGGAGATTAATGATAAAAATGATTTTATTTATGAAAGGTAAATAACCTGAAATAAATGATACTTGTGATTCAGTGATGAGGAACAGGTTGAGGTTCCGGAGATGCTCTGTCGTCTGAATCTCTGCTTTCCTACTGTCTTCTTATCCAAACATGCATGGCTTCCTTCAACGGCAAGTTGTATGATTGATAAACCATTATTTTATGTTTTATATTGTGTTTAATTATGTGGTTTTATCAAATCTTTACCCACTTATTCATTAAAGAAGCATGCATTTATAATTCCTTCCTAAAAATGCTTTATGGTTGAAAACTTGCTTCCTAGAAACTTTTAATTTTGTATTTTAATTCTCCTTTATTCCATTCAATGTCGTGATCTGTGTGTTAAGTTTTTCAGGCTTTATAGGGCATGAATGACTTGGAGATTAGAAAGGAAGCTTGCAAAAATGGAAGGAACACAAGAAATTAAGGAGATGACCAGCGAGAAGTGACGCGGGCGCATGGCTCACGCGACCGCGCGACATAGAGGAAATTGCAGTGACGCGAACGCATGGCTCACGCGACCGCGCGGATTGGAAACTGCACCAATGACGCGAAATCGTGGATGACACGCACGCGTGGCAAGGCAAAACGCTGGATGACACGAACGCCTGGATGACGCGATCGCGTGACGTGCACGATCTGCAGAATCTGCAGAATTTGCTGGGGGCGATTTTGGGCCCTATTTTGACCCAGGTTTCGGCCCAGAAAAGCAGATTAGAGCCAGGGAACATGCAGAGACAAAAGAGACAACATTCATTCCGCATAATTTTAAGTTTTAGATCTGATTTTTACTCCTTCTCTAGGTTTTCTCTCTACACATTGATAGTTCTTAGGATTTCGTTTTTATTGCTTTTTGGATTGGGATATTGAGAAGAGTCATTACCTCCGCCAAGACTTCATTATTCTAGTTTGTTTTCCTTACTTCTCTCTTACTCTTCCATGTCTTTAATTTCTTCAGAATTACTATTGGATTATTTCTAGAATTTATTTATACGAGAACTATTTTTATTTTTAATTGATCTTTTTTATTATTAGTTATTATGTATTTCAGTATTTCTCTTCCTTATTTTGTGAAATTTACATTCATGATGATCGAGTAGTCCCATAACTTGATTGGGATATGATTGAAAGGACCACAGTACAACCAACAACAAGTTCCGCAGACCACTCAATCTAATTCCTCTCCGAGTGACGATGCTCTTCAATACATTGCACAAGGACAAAGGATTATGGAAAGTTCACTTAATGGCCTAGCATCTGCTATACAAGCTCTCATCTCTCAGTTGGCACCACCCAATACTTCAAACACTCAACAGGCAAGCTCCAGTGGAATTCCTTCTCAACCCTTACCCAATCCAAAGGGTGGCATCAATGCCATTACCCTAAGGTCCGGAACCACATTCCAAGAGAGGAATCAGGAAGAGCCAAGCCCACCAGAACACACCTCAGCTGAAGAGGTAGTGGAAATAGAATATGTTGAGGAGGAAGAGGACATACAGGACATGGCTGATGAAGAAGAAGCTCAATCACAGGAAGAAGCACCAAGGGGCGCAGACACTGTAGAAAATGCCATTCCTATTCCATTTCCATAACTTGCAAGGAAGCCCAGGAAGCAGTTGGAACTTGATCCCAAAATGGTAGAAATATTAAAAAAGGTTGAGGTAACTATTCCCCTTTTTGACGTTATTCAGCAGGTACCTAAATATGCAAAGTTTCTAAAAGATTTATGTATACATAAAGACAAAATTAATGAATTAGAAAATATTCCTTTAGGTAGTTCTATATCTGCTTTAATGGGAGGTATACCTGAAAAGTGTAGTGATCCAGGTCCATGTATGGTTAATTGTACTATTGATTGTGTGGTATTTTCTGACTGCATGTGTGATTTAGGAGCATGTATGAGTATAATGCCTTTGTCTATATATGATATTTTGAGGCTCCCTCCCTTAAAAAGGTCGGCAGCTCGTTTTGTGTTAGCAGATAAAAGCATTATTACAGTGGCTGGAGTTGCTGAAGATGTATTAGTGGGCATTAAGGGGCTCACATTTCCCATTGACTTTTATATCCTGGAGATGCCCCAAAATGACTCAGAGAAGCCATCATCAATCCTACTTGGAAGACCATTCCTGAAGACCTCGAAGTTCAAATTGGATGCTTTTTCAAGAACATACTCTTTTGAAATAGACGGCCGAGTAGTAAGCTTCAATCTGAATGGAGTTATGAAACACCCTCCGGAAGATCATTCTATCCTCCAGTGTGACATCATAGATGAAACCGTGGCTGAAATTCACCAGGAGGAGTTCGAAGAGAAGTACATAGGACAAGGTCCGAGTGTGGGGACACTTTCTGAGGACAATGAAAGTACTTTACCATTGCCACCATCTCCAGACAATCCAGAGCCTGACCATGAGAAGAAGTTAGAATTGAAACCCCTCCCTCCACACCTCAAATATGCTTACCTTGAGGACGATCAGAAGTTTCCAGTTATCATTGCATGGGAACTCACTTCTCAACAAGAAGAGCAGTTACTTAGTGTGCTGAGGAGGCACAAGAAGGCAATTGGGTAGAGTTTGGTAGACATAGTAGGCATCAACCCTCAAGTTTGTGAGCACAGAATATTTTTAGAAGAGGGAGCATGACCTGTTCGTCAACCCCAAAGAAGACTGAATTCCACTATCTTGGAGGTTGTCAAAAAGGAAGTGACCAGACTACTAGAGGTAGATATCATCTACCCCATCTCAGACAGTGAATGGGTAAGCCCAGTACAAGGGGTGCCCAAGAAGTCTGGAGTCACTACAGTGACGAATGAGCATGGAGAGCTCATAGCAACTAGAGTACAGAATGCCTGGAGGGTCTGCATTGATTACAGGCGCCTAAACCAGGTCACTCGTAAGGATCACTATCCTCTTCCATTCATTGATCAAATGCTTGATCGCCTGTAAGGTAAATCACATTATTGCTTTTTAGATGGTTACACAGGTTATTTCCAGATTCATATAGCTCCTGAAGATCAGGAAAAGACTACTTTTACATGTCCTTTTGTGACTTATGCTTATAAGAGAATGCCCTTTGGCTTGTGCAATGCACCAACTACTTTCCAAAGGTGCATGATGAGTCTTTTCTCTGATCTTATTGAGGATTATATGGAGGTTTTTATGGATGATTTTAGCGTTTATGGCGATTCTTTTAGCCTTTGATTAGATAGCTTATCTAGAGTATTAGATAGATGTGTCAGTACAAACCTTGTATTGAATTTTGAAAAATGTCCCTTTATGGTAAAACGAGGGATTGTACTAGGACATGTTGTGTCTAATACCGGCATTTCTGTAGATCCAGCAAAGGTAGATATTATTTCTAGTTTACCTTACCCCTCCTCTGTGAGGGAAGTCCGTTCATTCCTTGGCCATGTAGGTTTTTACCGGAGATTTATTAAGGACTTTAGTAAGGTAGCACTTCCCTTATCCAGATTACTGCAGAAAGATATTGGGTTCGAGTTCAGTGAGGATTGCAAACAAGCGTTTGATAAGCTGAAGACCGCCCTGACTCAAGCTCCAATTGTGAGAGGACCAGACTGGAGCCAGCCATTTGAAATCATGTGCGATGCTTCCAACCATGCAGTAGGAGCAGCGCTGGCTCAGCGTGAAGGTAAGGATCCTTTTGTCATTGCTTATGCGTCTGAGACTTTAGACGCCACTCAGTCTAATTACACTACTACTGAGAAAGAGCTTCTTGCTATTATTTTCACTCTGGATAAATTCTGAGCCTATTTACTTGGTACTAAAGTAGTAGTGTACTCAGACCACGCAGCTCTAAAGTATTTATTAGCTAAAAAGGAATCCAAACCAAGGCTTATACGTTGGATACTGCTACTACAAGAATTTGATTTAGAAATAAAGGATAGGAGTGGTAACCAGAATTTAGTGGTAGACCACTTGAGTCCCCTTGAGCACATTAAAGATGACTTCACTCCTATAGCTGATAATTTCCCATTTGATAACCTGCAAGCAGTATCTGAGGTAGTCCCTTGGTATGCACCTGTAGCTAATTATCTAATCAGCCGCACCTTTCCTCCAAACTTTACTAAGCATCAAAGAGACAAGCTGAAAAGCGAGTCTAAATATTATATATGGGATGACCCCTATCTATGGAGATGTGGCACTGACCAGGTAATTAGACGGTGTGTGTCTCAATCAGAATTCTAGTCCATCTTAGAGGCCTGTCACTCATCTGAGAGTGGAGGATATTTTGGCCTTCAAAGAACAGCTAGAAAAATCTTAGACTCTGGATTCTGGTGGCCTACTCTTTCTAAAGACACTGCTGAATTTTGTAAATCTTGATTCCCATGCAAAAAATTTGGTAATATATCCAAGAAGGATGAGATGCCTCAACAGATTATGCTTTTCTGTGAAATTTTTGATGTTTGGGGCATTGACTTCATGGGTCCATTTCCAAATTCTAATGGTTATTTTTATATATTGTTAGCTATAGATTACGTTTCTAAATGGGTGGAAGCAATTCCTACCCGCACTGATGATGCTAACACTGTTGTTTCCTTTGTTAGAACCCATATTATTTGTCACTTTGGATCACCACGAGCAATCGTGAGCGATCAAGGCACCCATTTTTGTAACAGGAGACTAACAGGATTACTAAAGAACCATGGGATAATTTATAAAGTAGCAACAGCCTACCATCCTCAGACTAATGGGCAAGCCGAGGTGTCTAACAGAGAGATAAAGCGCATATTGCAGAAGATAGTCAAACCTCATAGAAGAGACTGGAGCACCAGGCTACAAGATCCACTTTGGGCATCGAGAACAGCATACAAGACACCCATTGGGATAAGTCCCTTCCGCTTAGTTTATGGAAAAGCCTGTCATCTCCCAGTTGAAGTAGAGCACAAAGCCTTTTGGGCAGTAAAGGAGTGCAACATGGGATTTGAGAAAGCCGGAGCTGAAAGGAAGTTGCAACTGCAAGAATTGGAAAGCCTTCGCCTGGAAGCTTATGAGAACTCAAGGCTGTACAAGGAAAAGATGAAGGTTGTACATGATCAGCACATCAAGAGGAAAGAGTTCCAACCAGGGGACTTAGTCCTCCTTTACAAATCTAGACTGAGGCTCATGCCAGGCAAGTTGAGATCAAGATGGAAAGGTCCATATAGAGTAGAGAAGGTTGAGCCGTACAGAGTTTTTCACCTAAGTCATCCCTCAAGCTCTGAACTCATCAAAGTTAATGGACATCGTTTAAAGCTATATCACGGTGAGAAGATGAAGAAAAATAAGGAGCTAGAGATCTTCTTCTTTGAGGATCCACCCAAAGCAGAAGACTGAGCTAGTAGAGCGTCCAACTTAAGGACGTTAAAGCAAAGTGCTAGGTGGGAGACAACCTACCATGGTATGATCGTTCCTTTCTTTATTCTTAGTTTTCTTTTTCACTAAATCTTATCCTTATTATCACATTTAGTTTGAATCTGTATTTGGATATTTTTCTTTAAAAAAAGAAAAGAAAAGAGGGAAAGCACGCGACGCGATAGCGTCGCCGACGCGTCTGCGTCGTATGTACATCAGGAAGAAAAAGCAATCGAACAGAGATTCATGCGAGAGCGTGGCTGGAGGTGTGCATTTGGCACAAATCACCCCACGCGTCCGCGTCACTCACGTGGACGCGTGACCCGAAAATCGACGTAAGAAAGGGTGCACGACCGAAAGTTGTGCTAGAGTCGTACTGGACTGGTGCTGAACGCACAAGCCTTACCACGCGGACGCATGGCTGACGCGTCCGCGTCATCTCCCTATAATGACCGCTCACGCGATCGCGTCAACCACGCGACCGCGTCACCCTGGAATTTGGCAATAATGAGTTTTTGAACAGAAAGTTGTGCGAGTGCGAGGCTTCCCTCGCGCTAGTAGCACAAAACGAGTCACGCATCCGCGTGACCGACGCGACCGCGTCGATTAATTTAAGCGCAAGTCGCGCGAACGCGTCCCCCACGCGTCCGCGTCGCTTGCATCGCACAGCTTATCCTAATTTGCCAAATATCTTATCTTTCTCTTCCCCAAATCCTACTTTTTCTTTTCCCTCCTTATTTCTTTCTTTCCCTTTCTTCTTCTTTCTCTCTCACTTTCTACTTTCTCTCCCTCACTACCATTAACAAGGTTTTTCTTTTCTTCTTTCCTCTTTACTTTTCTATTCTTCTTCTCAATTTATGTTTTCTTCTCATTTTCTTTTTCTTTTTACTTGCATTATCCATGTTTTCCTTTTCCTTCTTTTTTCTTTTAATTGGTGTTGGATGTTTCTTAGGGTCATTATTATTCCTTATGGTTTGCTTGAGGATTATTCAGGAATTGTTTGACAATTATATTTTACTTTTTAAAACGGTTGCTTGCATGTTCAATTTAATACTTTCAACAGCTTCTTTACCATGCATGCTATGTATTTGTAAAAACGCCCGTATGGCATTGTGCACTATTTTTGAATTCTTTTATTCTCCTACTCTAAATGCTTGCTTTTCACAAAATCCTTTTTCATATCATATTAATTTAATATAATTGTCATTACAAACAGATTGTTAGTATGAAAGACTTGGTAATCTAACTTAGACATTGAATGCTTGTTCTATGCTACTCATGCCTTTGCCTGCATGCCAATAAACACCTTGCATTTACTTGTCATCCTATGCACTTACTATATTCCCCATGATAATTTCTCACATGCAGTCATGACCTAGTGTTAACTTCATTCATCTTTAATGTGCATTGATTACCACCCATACCATCATCTTCCTTGCTCTACCCCTTGACATTTTGACATACTTTCTCTTTTCTCCCTTTTAGAATGGCCACCAAGAAAGGCAAGGAGAAAGCTGCTCCCAAATCAACAGCAAGGAGAGGAACAAAATGAGCATTAGTGGCAGAGCCTTCTTCAACTATAGTAAAGCCCTCAACAAAGAGAATTAAGAGGATTATAAAGGTTGATGATAAAGAGAAAGCCTTCCCAGCAAAGGACACTACGCAATTTACCAATCGCTACTGTGAGCAGATGTTCCCCATCCTAGCAGAAATGAGTTACAACAACGAATACCTTCTTCTCCTCCCAAACCATATTGCTGAATTTGTTGAACCGCAAATTGCACGAAGATAATGGGGTTTTCTACAGAGACAGCAAAAGCAGGTTAATCTTTCCTGGGTTGTCGAGTTCTACTCCAATTTCCATCTGCCAACCCTGCAGTCTGTCTATGTCTGTCAGAAGCAAGTCCCCATTATAGAAGAGGCCATTCAACGAGCTTTAGATCTTCCCCCTACTCCTGAAGGACTGGACGCATTTCAAGAGGCCGCACTCAAGCGCCAGATGTACCAATTTGACTGGGACGCTGTTCTCAGAATTATCGCACTACCTGGCAGCAGATGGATCTACGGATACCTGATAAACCACTATTTTATGGTTTATCTTATGCTCAATTGAGTGGTTTTTATCAACTCTTTACCCACTTATTCATACTATTTGCATGGTTTTACATTTGCCTTCTTAATTATGTGCTTTGATTGAAAACATGCTTCTTTGGCCTTAAGTTCCCTAAGTTTAATCCTCTCTTATTACCATTAGATGCCTTGATATGTGTGTTAAGTGATTTCAGAGGTTACAGGACAGGAATGGCTCAGAGGATGGAAAGGAAGCATGCAAAAGTGGAAGGAATACAAGAAGTTGGAGAAATTGCTAAGCTATCCAGCCTGACCTCTTTGCACTCAAACGGCTATAACTTTAGCTACAGAGGTCCAAACGACGCGGTTCTAGTTGCGTTGGAAACTAATGTCCGGGGCTTCGATTTGATATATAATGTGCTATAGTTGCCCTGACGCTAGGCGACGCGAACACGTGGTCCACACGGACGCGTCGCAGTGCCGAAAATCAGCGTGGCAAATTTCTTCTCCAGCGATTTCTGGGCTGTTTTCGACCCAGTTTTCGGCCCAAAAAACACAGATTAGAGGCCATAAAGTGGGGGAATCCATTCATTCATGATAATAAGTTCATAATTCATAATTTTAGGATTAGATGTAGTTTTTAGAGAGAGAGGTTCTCTCCTCTCTCTTAGGATTTAGTTTTAGGATTTAGGATTATTTCTTCTTCATCACAGGTTCAATGTTCCTTTTATTTATCTTTCCAATTTGGTTCATAAATTCTCATGTTTAACTTGACTTTTTTTATTTAATGCAATTTGAAGTATTTCATATTTATCACTTCTTCTATTGTTTGTTATTAATTGATGTTCTAAGTTAGATCCTAACTTGATTTTGGAGTTGATTGATATTTGGAGACCCTTGAGTTGAATTACTCAAGAGTTAAATTATAATTGGGTTTATTGTTGGCTGGCTCTCTAGTCACTAACGCTAATCCTTCCCAAGGGAGAGGATTAGAACTTGTGATTAGAAGTAGACTTCCAACTTACTTGACTTTCTTTTACTTTACTTGGTAAAGGATAACTAAGTAGAAACAACCTTCAATTATCAATTGATCTTGAGAAAAATCCAACAAGGATAGAACTTCCAATTAATCTTCTCCGGGTCAAGGCTTTTCATTTAATTACATAAAATTTCTTATTTATTTTTATTGCTTTAATTTATAATTATATCTGTGCCCATTGCCCAAACTCCAAATCCCCCCAAAAAACCCATAACCAATAATAACACACCTCCCTGCAATTCCTTGAGAAGACGACCCGAGGTTTAAATACTTCGGTTATCAATTTCAAAGGGGTTTGTTACTTGTGACAACCAAAAACTTTTGTAAGAATGGTTGATTGCTTGGTTAGTAACTATACTTGCAACGAGAATATACTATAACTTCTAAACCATCAATCTTCAGTTCTTCAAAATGGCGCCGTTGCCGGGGAATTACAAACGTGTGCCTTATTATTGGTTATTGTAAATATTTACTTTTTTGTTTATTTGTTTTTATTTTTGTTTTTATTTTTGCTTTTTCATAAATTAATAGGTTATTGGTTTTTATTTAGTTATTAAAAATTTTCAAAAATTTGTTCTTGGTGTTCATCTTGATCTTCAAGTTGTTCTTAGATGTTTTCTTCGTTTTGAACTAAACATTTTAAGTTTGGTGTCATTTTATTGTTTTTCTCTTTCTTATTTAATTCAAAAATATCTTTTCTCTTTATTTTTAATTAAATTTTCGAAATTTGCAAAAAAAAAATTCAGACTTTTATTTTAAAATTTTTATCTTATCTTATCTTATTTCAAATTTCAAATTTCAAATTTCAAAAATTTAAAATTCAAATTTCAAAATTCAAATTTCAAATTTCAAAATTTAATTTTCAAATTCAAAATTTAAATAAACTTTTAGTTTAAATTGTTTTTATTTTTGTTTTTAATTTTTATTTGCTACTATGAACTCTCACCCTTTTGGCTATGAGTCTGTTTACAATTATGTTGCAGGAAGAAAAAATTACAATGAGAACAGGCATCAAGGTTGGAACAATCAAAGATGGGAGGAGCCACAAGGATTTGATCAACCCTCATGGCAACACCTCCAATGGACTATCAACAACCACCACCATATGCCTATGAACCCTTTCTTCAACATGACTTTGGACCACCATACTCACAAGCCCCTTTCCACCATTCACCTCCATATGACGCTAACCCTCATCCACCATACCAACCACCTTATGAACCATATATAGAACTACCCCAATTCCAACCCAATTACTCCCAAGAACCACCACCTCCATATGCACCATATCCATATCCATCAATCCAAGAGCCTTATGGTCCTACTTATGATACCCAAGCGAAACAAGAATCAACGGACCGTCTCAAGAAAACAGTGGATCAATTTCATGCAACTCTATATCAACTAAATCAAGCAATAAATCAATTAGCTTCCCGACGTTCGGACACTCAAGGAACCCCCATGGCTTCATGTGGACAATCTAATGAAGAACGTAGCATGAAGGAGACATTAGAAACTCCAGCGGACAGTAAGGAGCATGAATTTGTACTGGAACAAGTGGAGGAAGCAAGAATTATTGAAGAAGAAGAAATGGTTGAAGACTTAGGAGATGCTAAACCTCCATGGGAACCTGAAGTCATAGAACCTCCCTCCAAGAAGCTTGAAATTGATGTTGAGCAGGGTGTACAACCTCTAAGGCATATCATAGTTGAAGACTTAGAAGAGGTTGGTCAAGAGATGGAGATTAAAGGCATATCATAATTGAAGACTTGGAAGAGGTTGGTCAAGAGATGGAGATTAAAGGAGAAGAAGCACAACCTCCCATGCCCTTGGTGAGCAATGAAGAAGAGATTGAATTGGAAGAAAGCTACCAAGAGGAAGAGGTTGATATTGAAGAAACTTACAAAGAGGTGGAAGTTGTCAGAGAAGAGCACAAGGGAGTGGAGCTTGCAAATTCGTTAACAATACCTCCCCCTAAGTTGCCATCATCCTTCACAACATTCAAGTGGGTAAAATTCATATCCCTTAGCTTTCTAATTCCACTTGAATATGGGCCACTGGAGACAGATGGTCAACTTAGAGCTCTTTGTGGCATTAAGAGTAAGAGGAAGATTGTTAGTGGTTGGAGTTGTCAAGCAAGGTTCAACATGGTTGTGTGCTCAAAGTTTAAATGCAAAGGTTGGTGTAGAGCTCAACTGAATGGGTCTAGGAAGTTGTTTAGCCGCTTTAGTGAGAATTCAGATTGCTTGCTACCCGGATGGAATAATAATGATCAACAAGAAGACGGGTGCAAAAGCAAGACTTGGGACCCCGGAATTTATTCTACCAATCAACACTCTTGGGGCCTTGTCTCTTGCTTCAACTTACTTGAAGGCTTTCTGTACCTAGTTTGGGATCCCAGAGGCTTCTGGAATTCCAAACATTGGTGGAGATTTCTGGATGAATTCAAGCACAAGCCACCATAACAGGAAGCCCATCAAATGTCCAACTTAAGGACTTTAACTAAAAGTGCTAGGTGGGAGACAACCCACCATGGTATGATCGTCCCTTTTTCAGTTTTAATTCTAGTTTGTTTTGTTTGTCTTTGAGTTTTATTTTATTTTATTTTATTGAACCTGGAATTACTCATAACATCCATATCATTTTGCATTCTGCATACTGCATATAAAAAAAACACTCACGCGACGTGGCAGCGTCGCTGACGCGTCCGCGTCACCAATGCGTTTTGAAGAAAAGAGAATTGAACAGAGAGTCACACGAGAGCGTGGCTGGAGGCGTGCCTTCGGCACAAATTGATCCACGCGACCGTGTCAACCACGCGGCCGCGTTATTTGGAAAATAGCCTCCCACGCGTCCGCATCGCCCACGCGAACGCATGCTCCAACAGATCGACGTAAAAGGGGTGCATGGCTGAAAGTTGTGCTAGAGTAGGGCTGGACTCGTGCTAGAAGCCCAAGTCCTCCCACGCGAACGCGTCACCCATGCGTCCGCGTCATATTGGAAATAAGGCCATCCATGCGATCGCGTCCACCACGCGAACGCGTCAACCTGAAAATTGGCAAAAAGAGTTTCAAACAGAGAGTTGTGCGAGCGCAAGGCTGCCCTCGCGCCAGTAGCACAAAACACGTCACGCGTCCACATGACCGACGCGACCGCGTCGATTACTTTAAGCGCAAGTCACACGAACGCGTCCCCCACGTGTCCGCGTCGCTTGCGCTGCACAACTTATCCTCATTTGCCAAATATCTTATCTTTCTCTTCCCCAAATCCTACTTTTTCTTTTCCCTCCTCATTATTTTCTTCCCCTTTCTTCCTTCCTCCTTCTTTCTCACTTTCTACTTTCTCTCTCTCTCACCACCATTATCAAGGTTTTTATTTTCTTCTTCCCTCCTTACTTTTCTATTCTTCTTCTTTATTTTTACGTTTTCTTCTTCCTTTTTTTTTTTTTTTACTTTCATTGTACATGTTTTCTTTTTCTTTCTTTTTCTTTTAATTGGTGTTGAAAATTTATTTGGGTCATTGTGGATTGTTGCAAAATTGTTTGGCAATTATATATTAATTTAAAGGGTTGCTTGCATGTTCAATCTATTATTTTCATTAAATTATTTACCATGCATGCTATGTATTTGTGAAAACGCCCGTATGGTATTATGCACTGTTTTTCAATATCTTTTATCCTACTACTCTGAATACTTGCTTTTCACAAAACCCTTTTTGATATCATATTCATTCAATATAATTGTCATTACAAACATGTTGTTAGTTTGAAAGACTTGGTAATCTAACTTGGACATTGAATGCTTGATCTATGCTACTCATGCCTTTGCCAGCATGCCAATAAACATCTTGCATTCAACTGTTATTACATGCACTTGCTATATTTCCATTGATGAACTATTCACATGTAGTCATGACCATGTGTTAACGTCATTCTTCTTTATTGTACATTGATTACCACCTTTTCCGCTCTCTTCCTTGCTCTAACCCTTAGCTTTAAAAGTTACTTTCTTTTTCCCTTTTCAGGATGGCCACCAAGAAGGGTAAAGAGAAAGCTACTCCCAAACTACCGACAAGGAAAGGAACAAAAAGAGCCTCAGCTGAGGAACCACAACCCTCATCCACTTGCACATCTTAGCATGCACCGAGGACGGTGCAATCTTTAAGTGTGGGGAGGTCGACACTGATCTCCATGGGTTAGTACTTTCTTGTCTCAACACCAATGTTTAAATTTTCTTTGTAGTTAGTTGTTGCATTTGCATGATTGATTGCATAATTATTTGATTTTGTGCATATTTTACCACTTGGTTGAAGTAATATTTTCTTTTTCAAGAAACCTTTTAGAGCATTTCACTAATTTGAATGAAATTTAATGTTAAACTTGTTTGAAGAAATATTATACTGGAACATGGTTTAGAGCTTGAACATACAAAACCTGTGAGATTTTGAGCCTATTTGATTGGTTGCATTTTATCAACCAAAATTTTATTTTTGGTGTGTGTTTTTCTCTCTAAAATTGTGATCTTTGTCTTGCTTGATTCTATATTTCTATGGTTTGATGTATGCATGCACTTACATGATTGAGGCCTTTGTTTCACTGAGCTTACATACCCATATGGCCTTACCCTTTCATTATTTTTTGCAAACCAATGTTGAGCCTATTATACCCCTTTGTTCTTTACCTTAGCACATCATTAACTCTAAGCGGAAAACAATAATGCCCTTAATTTGAATCCTTGATTAGCTTAGACTAGTGAGAGTGCTCATGAATTAAGTATGGGAAAAGTTGAATTTGGAAACATTTGGTTTGAGAATTGAGTATGTTAGAATTTTCTGAAAATGTGAAAAAAATGTTTAGGACATGATTCATGCATCCAATAATTTAATCATATGTATTGATAAAAATAAAAGAAAAGAAAAAATATATATATATAAAGAGGTGAGAAAAAGAAAAGAAAAAAAAAGAGAAATTAAGCAAAAAGGGGACAAAATGCCCCAAAGTAAACGATTAAAGCAATGCATATGTACTGTACTTGAAATTAGAATGCATGAATATGTGTAAAACATGGTTAATGGATAGTTAGATGTGGTATTATGATTACATGGATTGTGTTAAGTTAGGTGGAAAGTTTAAGTTAATTAAGGATTCAGATTTTAGTCCACTTGACAAAATACAATCCTACCTTGACCCTAACCCCATTACAACCCCTAAAAGACCTCTTGATATGTGTATCTGTGCATTAAATTTATGTTGATTGTTAGATGAAGAGCAAGCCTTAGAAAGCAAGGTTAGTAAAGAATTGAGAGAATCGAACCTAAAACACTTGAGTGATTAGAGTGCATACACTTCCAGTGAGGGTTCGATGCTCGATTCTTTGTTCCCGGGTTTCATGAGCTATTTTCTTCTACAAGTCTATTTGTACTTCATTTTTATGATTTGAATTAGTGAAATCCAGTTCATATTTCTTCTTGAAAGATTTGTTTACTTTTAACTAAGTAGGTAGAAACATTTTGCATGTAGTTGCATTCATACAGATATGTTGCATTTCATACATTCTACCATTCCTCTTCACCTCTTTTATAGTTTCTCTTGAGCTTAGCATGAGGACATGCTAATGTTTAAGTGTGAGGAGGTTGATAAACCACTATTTTATAGTTTATCTTATGCTCAATTGAGTGGTTTTTATCAACTCTTTACCCATTTATTCATACTATTTGCATGGTTTTACATTTGCCTTCCTAATTATGTGCTTTGATTGAAAACATGCTTCTTTGGCCTTAAGTTCCCTATGTTTAATCCTCTCTTATTACCATTAGATGCATTGATATGTGTGTTAAGTGATTTCAGAGGTTACAGGGCAGGAATGGCTCAGAGGATGGAAAGGAAGCATGCAAAAGTGGAAGGAATACAAGAAGTTGGAGAAATTGCTAAGCTGTCCAGCCTGACCTCTTCGCACTCAAACGGCTATAACTTTAGCTACAGAGGTCCAAACGACGCGGTTCCAGTTGCGTTGGAAACTAACGTCCGGGGCTTCGATTTGATATATAATATGCTATAGTTGCCCTGACGCTAGGCCACGCGAACGCGTGGTCCACGCGGACGCGTCGCAGTGCCGAAAATCAGCGTGGCAGATTTCTTCTCCAGCGATTTCTGGGCTGTTTTCGACCCAGTTTTCGGCCCAGAAAACACAGATTAGAGGCTATAAAGTGGGGGAATCCATTCATTCATGATAATAAGTTCATAATTCATAATTTTAGGATTAGATGTAGTTTTTAGAGAGAGAGGTTCTCTCCTCTCTCTTAGAATTTAGTTTTAGGATTTAGGATTATTTCTTCTTCATCACAGGTTCAATGTTCCTTTTATTTATCTTTCCAATTTGGTTCATGAATTCTCATGTTTAACTTGACATCTTTTATTTAATGCAATTTGAGGTATTTTAGATTTATCACTTCTTCTATTGTTTGTTATTAATTGATGTTCTAAGTTAGATCCTAACTTGATTTTGGAGTTGATTGATATTTGGAGACCCTTGAGTTGAATTACTCAATAGTTAAATTGTAATTGGGTTTATTGTTGGCTGGCTTTCTAGTCACTAACGCTAATCCTTCAAGGATTAGAACTTGTGATTAGAAGTAGACTTCCAACTTACTTGACTTTTTTTTACTTTACTTGGTAAAGGATAACTAAGTAGAAACAACCTTCAATTATCAATTGATCTTGAGAAAAATCCAACAAGGATAGAACTTCCAATTAATCTTCTCCGGGTCAAGGCTTTTAATTTAATTACATAAAATTTCTTATTTATTTTTATTGCTTTAATTTATAATTATATCTGTGCCCATTGCCCAAACTCCAAATCCCCCAGAAAACCCATACCCAATAATAACACACCTCCCTGCAATTCCTTGAGAAGACGACCCGAGGTTTAAATACTTCGGTTATCAATTTCAAAGGGGTTTGTTACTTGTGACAACCAAAAACTTTTGTAAGAAAGGTTGATTGCTTAGTTTAGTAACTATACTTGCAACGAGAATATACTATAACTTCTAAACCATCAATCTTCAGTTCTTCAATACCATCGTTCCCATCCTAAGGGAATATCGGCTTCCGCACTCACCTTGGAGGCTCGCGTATGGGCACAGATTATGTCCCATTACGTTTTTCCAAGCACTCACGAGTCCTCCTTCACTGCAGACATGGCCGTTCTACTATGGTGCATCCTTCCAGATCAACCTCTGAACCTACCAAGACACATCCGGAATGCTATGGGACACATACAAATCGCGGGCAACTTACCTTTTCCCGCCTTGCTCTCAGATCTTGTCTCAGCAGCCGGAGTCTCCTACAGAGCTGGGGACACCAAAGTCATGCTTCCACGGGATGATCAATACGTCTCTAACGGGAAATATATCAGACCTCCAGTAGCCACTACAAGCCAGCCTACTAAACCGGCTGAAGACATTCCTCCTTCAACACCACAAGCACCTACAACCAATCAACTGCTCCATCGGATACTCGCGAGGTTGGATCGGCAGGAACACAAAGCAAAACTAAGAGAGCGCCGTAACAAGCGCCGATTCACATACCTCAAGGAGCTACTTAAGGGAAAATATAGAGACTTAGACACCCTGGACTCCACTTCCTTTACCAGCACAGGGATCCATGACGGTCCCGACTATGAAGATACTGCTACCAGCCCATCTTTGTTCCTAATAGATGGCACCGAGGACGGTGCAAAGCCTTAAGTGTGGGGAGGTCGGTCAATACCTGACTTCCGGAGGTAATTTCTCTTCCCTAACACCAATAAAATAAGATATTTAGTTAGTTTTTTTTCTTTTGTAGAATAGGATAAATTGCACAGTAATAGATTAGTTGCATGCATGTTCTACTTGATTGAAAAGACAATAAGTTTCTTCTAAGACCCTATTTTTAGAACAAAATTTCACTAATTTTAATTAAAACTTTTATGTTAAATTTGCTTGAAGTTGTATTTGAAACATGTTTTTTTTAGCTAAAGAACACACAACCTGTGAGATTTGAGCCTTTATACATGGTTACATTATTTAACCATAATTATTTTATTCTTGTGTGTTTACTTCTCTATGATTGTAATCTATACTTTGTTTCATCCTATATGTCCAATGTTTAATATATTTATATGCTTGTATATGATTGAGGCCATTATTTGTTTAGCTCACTTATCCCAAATAAGCCGACCCTTTCAATTACCTTTGTTAGCCACTTTGAGCCTTTAAATCCCATTTGTTCTTTATTTTACCACATTACTAGCCTTAAGCGGAAAAACAATTATATATCCCAATTGAATCTTTGGTTAGCTTAAGATAGAATTGTGTGTTAATTAAGTATGGGGAAAATTGTGGGAACAAAAGATAATAAGGGAATGTGTCATGATGATATAATGGGAATTTGGGTACCTACTCATGTGAAACTATAAGAATTAAAAATATATGTGCATTGATAAGCTATGTTTATTTTTATATTTATGTTAAAAAAAAATAAAAAATAAAAAAAATAAAAAATAAAAAATAAAAAAATAAAAAATAAATAAAAAATAAAATCCAAAAATATTCAATAATTAAATAAGGGGACAAAATTACCCCAATGTTAAGTTAAGAATTCAAAGATTAATGCATGTATGATAAAATTAAAATAAAAGTTGATACATGAGTAAGGAATGTGAAAGGAAAATTTTGGGTAGCTAGGTATGAAATTTAAGTTATATAGAATGTACATATGTGTGGGTTAAAGCTTAGGTTAATTAAAAATTCAATTTATAAGCTTACTTAACCATATATGTATCCTTACCCTTACCTTGGCCCCATTACAACCTTGAAAAGACCTCATGATGTTTGCATTGGTATATTAAATGTTGTTGATTGGTTAGGTGAAGAACAAAAATTAGAAAGCATGATTAGAGAAGGATAGAGTGATTACCCTATACACTAGAGAGATTAGAGCATACATACATCATCAGTGAGGGTTCAATGCTTAAATTCTATGTTCTCTGCTTTCATGAGCTACCTTCTTGCATTTTTATCTGTTGTTACTGTATAAGAATTGAATTTGTGGAATTTGATTTGTGATTGTCTTGAAAAGCTTATTTACTTTTGACCAAGTGGACAAAAATCATATAGTTGCATTCACATATATAGGTTGCATTGTGATGAGCAGATATTTTATACGCTTTTTGGGGTTAATTTCATATAGTTTTTAGTATGTTCTAGTTAGTTTTTAGTCTATTTTCAGTAGTTTTTAGGAAAAATTCATATTTATGGACTTTACTATGAGTTGTGTGTTTTTCTGTAATTTCAGGTACTTTTCTGACTGAAATTGAAGGAGCTGAGCAAAAATCTGATTCAGGCTGAAAAAGGACTGCTGATGCTATTGGATTCTAACCTCCCTGCACTCAAAGTGAATTTTCTGGAGCTACAGAACTCGAAATGGCATGCTTCCAATTGCGTTGGAAAGTAGACATCCAGGGCTTTCCAGAAATATATAATAGTCCATACTTTGCACAAGGATAGATGACGTAAACTGGCGTTCAACGCTAGTTCTCTGCCCAATTCTGGCTTCCAGCGCCAGAAAAGGATCAAAAGCTGGAGTTGAACGCCCAAACTGGCATAAAAACTGGCATTCAACTCCACAAATGGCCTCTGCATGTGAATTACTTAAGTCTCAGCCCAGCACACACCAAGTGGGCCCCAGAAGTGGATCTCTGCATCATCCATCATAGTTTACTCATTTTTTGTAAACCTAGGCTACTAGTTTAGTATTTAAACAACTTTTAGAGACTTATTTTGTATCTCATAACATTTTAGATCTGAACTTTGTATTCTCTGACGGCATGAGTCTCTAAACCCCATCGTTGGGGGTGAGGAGCTCTGCTGTGTCTCGATGAATTGATGCAAGTATTTCTGTTTTCCATTCAAACACGCTTGTTCCTATCTAAGATGTTCATTCGCGCTTAACTGTGATGAAGGTGATGATCCGTGACATTCATCACCTTCCTCAAATCATGAACGTGTGCCTGACAACCACCTCCGTTCTATATACGATTGAATGAGTATCTCCTAGATTCCTTAATCAGAATCTCCGTGGTATAAGCTAGAACTAATGGCGGCATTCATGAGAATCTGGAAAGTCTAAACCTTGTCTGTGGTATTCTGAGTAGGATTCAAGGATTGAATGACTGTGACGAGCTTCAAACTCCTGAAGGCTGGGCGTTAGTGACAGACGCAAAAGGATAGTGAATCCTATTCCAACCGGATCGAGAACCAACCGGTGATTAGCCGTGCTGTGACAAAGCGCGTGAGCGTGGTTTTCACTGGAAGGATGGAAGGTAGCCATTGACAACGGTGATCCACCAACACACAGCTTGCCATAGGAGGACGTGCGTGCGTGAATCAGAAGACAGAGGAAAGCAGAGATTCAGAAGACAAAGCATCTCCAAAACTCCAACATATTCTCCATTACTACATAACAAGTAACCTTTAATTTATGCTCTCTTGTTTATTTGCAAATCAACTGATAAACATAATTGACTTCCTGACTAAGATTTACAAGATAACTATAGATTACTTCAAACCAACAATCTCCGTGGGATTCGACCCTTACTCACGTAAGGTATTACTTGGACGACCCAGTGCACTTGCTGGTTAGTGGTACGAGTTGTGAAAAGCGTGATTCATAATTCGTGCACCAAGTTTTTGGCGCCGTTGCCAGGGATTGTTCGTGTTTGAACAACTGACGGATTATTTTGTTGCTTAGATTAGGAAAATTTTTCTTTTTGGTTTAGAGTCTCTTATTATTGTTCTTGGTTAAAAATATCCTTCTTTAAAACAAGTGTTACATTTACTGCCCAGTTGGCTAGAGCATTAGTCTAAGCCTGTGGCAGTTGGGTGCACTCTTTTTAAAATCTTTCTCATAAATAATATTTTCTATATTAAATTTTGTGCCAAACTTTAAGTTTGGTGTTTTCTTGTTGATTTTTCAAAAAAAAAAAATTTTGAAAATTTATTTTGGTTTTCTAAAAAAATTTTAAGTTTGGTGTTCTTCCTTCATGTTCTTGTGTTCTTGTGAGTCTTCAAAGTGTTCTTGAGTTTTCCTTGTGTCTTGATCTTAAAATTTTTAAGTTTGGTGTTCCTTAGTGTTTTTCCCTTAAAAATTTTCGAAAACAAGGAGCATCAGATCTAAAAATTTTAAATCTTGTGCTATCTTATTGTTTTTTTTTTCTCTCCTCTTTAAATTCAAAAATATTTTTTCTCTCCATTTTTAAGCAATTTTTCGAAAATTTCCTTTAAAATTCAGATTTTTTTTAAATTTTAAAACCTTTTTCAAAAATCATCATATCCTTTTCAAAACTTCCTAACCACTTTCTCTCTCCTCATTTTTTTCGAAAATCTTCACCCATTTTTATTTATTCTATTTTAATTTATTTTGTTTTCGAAATAAATAAATAAATTAAATAAATAAAAATATTTTCTCTATTTTACATCATCTCCCTTTCTCCATCATGGATCTAAGCGGAAATGAACAGTCCAGGAGGACTCTGGGGTCATATTCTAACCCCTCTACTGCTTCATATGGGAGTAGCATCTGCATACCCTCCATTGGAGTCAGTAGCTTTGAGTTGAATCCTCAGCTCATTATCATGGTGCAGCAAAGTTGCCAGTATTCCGGTCTTCCACAGGAAGAACCTACAGAGTTTCTGGCACAGTTTCTACAGATTGCTGACACAGTACATGATAAAGAAATAGATTAGGATGTCTACAGACTATTACTGTTTCCATTTGCTGTAAAAGATCAAGCTAAGAGGTGGTTGAATAACCAACCTAAGGCCAGCATAAAGACATGGAAACAGCTGACAGAAAAATTCCTGAATCAGTACTTTCCCCCAAAACGGATGACACAGCTAAGGCTGGACATCCAAGACTTTAAACAAGGAGATAATGAATCTCTTTATGATGCCTGGGAAAGATAAAGAGATATGCTACGAAAATGCCCCTCTGAAATGTTTTCAGAGTGGGTTCAGTTAGACATCTTCTATTATGGGCTTGCAGAAGGAGCTCAGATGTCTCTTGATTACTCAGCTGGTGGATCTATCCACATGAGAAAGACAATTGAAGAGGCTCAAGAGCTCATTGATACAGTTGCCAGGAATCAGCATCTGTACCTAAGCAGCAACCCTTCCATGAATGAAGAGGTTAAAATAGTAACTGCTGAACTCAGTCCTGTGAAACAAGCTGCTGAATTCAATCAGCAATTGGACTTTCTGACAAAGCAGCTAGCCGAATTTAAAGACAGGTTACAAGAGACAAGGATGGCTAATATACATATGGACGAACAGTTTAAGCAAACAAAGCAGCAGCTGTCAAGGCAAATAGCAGAAGAATGCCAAGCAGTTCAACTAAGAAGTGGGAAAACACTAAATACCCTACCTCAAGGCAGCAAAAAGCTAAGAAATGAGCAACCCACCAAAGATTCACCTGAGGACAGTAAGAGCCCAGGGAAAAATAATTCTGGCGCTAAAACGCCAGAAAATTGGTGAAAGGCTGGCGCTTAATGCCCAGACCATGCTCAGAACTGGCGTTCAACGCCAGAAACAAGGCAAGACTGGCGTTCAACGCCAGAAATGGATAAGAATCTGGCGTTGAACGCCCAAAATGGGCAAGATCTGGCGCTGAACGCCCAAAATGGGCACAGTTCTGGCATTCAGATGCCAGGAGCAGACAAGGAGCTGGCGTCCAGTTTCACTCCAGCTTCTAACTCTGGCACTCAAGTGCCAGTGAGGGATCAGACACACACAAATGCTGATAACAACCCCTCTAAAAAGGCTTCTTCAACCATTTCTGTAGGCAATAAACCTGCAGCAACTAAGGTTGAAGAATATAAAGCCAAGATACCTTATCCTCAAAAACTCCGGAAAGAGGAGCAGGATAAGCAATTTGCTCGCTTTGCAGATTATCTCAGGACTCTTGAAATAAAGATTCCATTTGCAGAAGCACTTGAGTAAATACCTTCTTATGCCAAGTTCATGAAAGAGATCTTGAGTCATAAAAAGGATTGGAGAGAAACAGAAAGAGTTCTCCTCACTGAAGAATGCAGTGCAGTCATTCTGAAAAGCTTTCCTGAAAAGCTTAAAGACCCTGGGAGTTTTCTGATACCATGCATATTAGAAGGTAACTGCACCAAGACAGCTTTATGCGATCTTGGGGCAAGCATCAACCTAATACCTGCATCCACTATCAGAAAGCTTGGCTTAACTGAAGAAGTTAAACCAACTCGGATATGTCTCCAACTCGCTGATGGTTCTACTAAATACCCATCAGGCGTGATTGAAGACATGATTGTTGTGCTGGAAATGGAGGAGCACAAGAGTGCTACTCTCATTCTAGGAAGACCCTTCCTAGCAACTGGACGATCCCTCATTGACGTCCAACAGGGGGAAATAACCCTGAGAGTCAATGATGATGAGTTTAAGTTGAACGCTGTCAAAGCCATGCAGCATCCAGACACATCAACAGACTACATGAAAGTTGATCTTATTGACTCTTTGGTAGAAGAGATCAACATGGCTGAGAGTCTCGAATCAGAGTTGGAAGACATCTTTAAAGATGTTCAGCCTGATTTGGAGGATTCAGAGGACATGAAAGAGCCTCTGAACTTTCTTCTGAAAGAGGAAAAACCTCCTAAACATGAGCTCAAGCCATTACCACCATCCTTGAAATATGCATTTCTGGGAGAAGGTGACACTTTTCCAGTGATCATAAGCTCTGCTTTAAATTCACAGGAAGAGGAGGCACTTATTCAAGTGCTAAGGACACACAAGACAGCTCTTGGGTGGTCCATAGGTGACCTTAAAGGCATAAGCCCAGCTAGATGCATGCACAAAATCTTATTGGAGGATAATGCCAAACCAGTGGTGCAACCACAGAGGCGGCTAAATCCAGCCATGAAAGAAGTGGTGCAGAAAGAGGTCACCAAATTACTGGAGGCTGGGATTATTTATCCTATTTCTGATAGCCCCTGGGTGAGTCCTGTTCAAGTCGTCCCAAAAAAGGGAGGCATGACAGTGATTCATAATGAAAAAAATGAACTAGTTCCTACAAGAACAGTTACAGGGTGGCGCATGTGTATTGACTACAGAAGGCTCAATACAGCCACCAGAAAGGATCATTTTCCTTTACCATTCATAGACCAGATGCTAGAAAGACTAGCAGGTCATGATTATTACTGCTTTTTGGATGGCTACTCAGGCTATAATCAGATTGCAGTAGATCCCCAGGATCAAGAGAAAACAGCATTCACATGTCCATCCGGAGTGTTTGCTTATAGAAGGATGCCATTTGGGCTATGTAATGCGCCTGCAACCTTCCAGAGATGCATGCTCTCTATTTTCTCTGATATGGTGAAAAAATTTCTGGAAGTCTTCATGGATGAATTCTCAGTATATGGAGACTCATTCAGCTCCTGTCTTGATCACCTGAAACTTGTTCTGAAAAGATGCCAAGAGACCAACCTAGTTTTAAACTGGGAAAAGTGTCACTTCATGGTGACTGAAGGAATTGTTCTTGGGCATAAAATCTCAAACAAGGGAATAGAGGTGGATCAAGCAAAAGTAGAGGTAATTGAAAAATTACCACCACCTGCCAATGTTAAAGCAATCAGAAGCTTTCTGGGGCATGCAGGATTCTATAGGAGGTTTATAAAGGATTTTTCAAAAATCGCAAAACCTCTAAGCAATCTGCTAGATGCTGACACGCCATTTGTGTTTGACACAGAGTGCCTGCAGGCGTTTGAAACGCTGAAAGCTAAGCTGGTCACAGCACCAGTCATTTCCGCACCAGGCTGGACATTACCATTTGAGCTAATGTGTGATGCCAGTGATCATGCCATTGGTGTAGTATTGGGACAGAGGCACGACAAGCTTCTGCATGTCATTTATTATGCCAGTCACGTTCTAAATGATGCCCAGAAAAATTACACAACCACAGAAAAAGAACTACTTGCAGTGGTTTACGCCATTGACAAGTTCAGATCATACTTAGTAGGATCAAAAGTGATTGTGTATACTGACCATGCTGCTCTTAAATATCTACTCACAAAGCAGGATTCAAAACCCAGGCTCATCAGATGGATATTGCTTCTGCAAGAGTTTGATATAGAAATAAGAGACAGAAAAGGGACAGAGAACCAAGTGGCTGATCATCTGTCCCGGATAGAGCCAATGGAAGGGACGTCCCTCCCCTTTCTTGAGATCTCTGAGACGTTTCCTGATGAGCATTTATTTGCCATTCAGGAAGCACCATGGTTTGCCGATATTGCAAACTATAAAGCTGCAAGGTTCATACCCAAGGAGTACAACAGGATACAAAAGAAGAAATTAATTACTAATGCAAAGTACTACTTGTGGGATGAACCTTATCTCTTTAAGAGATGTGCAGACAGAATTATCCGTAGGTGTGTGCCTAGAGAAGAAGCACAGAGGATCCTGTGGCATTGCCACGGATCTCAATATGGAGGCCATTTCGGAGGTGAGCGAACAGCCACCAAGGTCCTCCAATGTAGCTTCTATTGGCCCACACTCTATAAAGATTCCCGAGAGTTTGTACGTAATTGTGACAGTTGCCAAAGAGCTGGTAATCTGCCTCATGGTTACGCCATGCCTCAACAAGGAATCTTAGAAATTGAGTTGTTTGACGTATGGGGAATTGACTTCATGGGACCTTTCCCACCATCATACTCAAACACTTATATTCTGGTGGTAGTTGACTATGTATCAAAATGGGTTGAGGCTATTGCCACACCCACCAATGATACTAAAATAGTGCTGAAGTTCCTCCAGAAACATATCTTTAGCAGGTTTGGTGTCCCTAGAGTACTAATCAGTGATGGGGGCACTCACTTCTGCAATAAACAGCTTTACTCTGCCATGGTTCGGTATGGAATTCGCCACAAGGTGGCCACTCCATATCATCCACAAACCAATGGGCAAGCTGAAGTCTCTAACAGAGAATTAAAGAGAATCCTGGAACGGACAGTAAATACCCGTAGAAAGGATTGGGCACGGAGCTTGGATGATGCTTTGTGGGCTTACTGGACAGCATTTATAGGAACATCTCCCTACCAACTCTTGTATGGTAAGGCATGTCACCTGCCCGTGGAACTGGAATATAAGGCCTACTGGGCAACCAGATTCCTAAACTTTGATGCCAAATTAGCAGGAGAAAAACGATTGCTCCAGCTAAATGAGCTAGAGGAATTCAGATTCACAGCTTTCGAAAATGCCAAGCTTTATAAAGAAAAATAAAAAAAATGGCATGACAGAAAGCTGTCATCTAGAATCTTTGAACTAGGACAGAAGGTTCTGTTGTTTAACTCTAGACTCAGGCTATTCCCCGGGAAACTGAAATCCCGGTGGAGGGGACCATACGTGATTACAAGTGTATCACCATATGGTTATGTGGAGCTTCAAGATATTGATTCTGATAAGAAGTTCATTGTCAATGGACAGAGAATCAAGCATTATCTTGAAGGCAACATTGAGCAAGAATGCTCAAAGCTGAGGCTAGATTAAAAGCTCAGCAAGGTCCAGCTAAAGACAATAAAGAAGCGCTTGCTGGGAGGCAACCCAGCCATGGGGCATCAATCCTCTAAGCATTTTGCCCTATTTCTATTTTTAATTTTATTTGTTTATATAGAGTTCATTGATAACAAGGTAAATAATCATTTACAGAAGACCTCGGCACACAAAACAGAGAAAAGGAGCTCACTGGCAAGAAAACGCCAGTAAAAGTATATTTTGGGCGTTCAAACGCCCAAAATGGGCATCCACTGGGCGCTGAATGCCAGTGATGGTAGCAGCTGGGCGTTCAACACCAGAAAGGGGCACCCACTGGGCGTTGAACGCCAGTAATGGCAGCAGCTGGGCGTTGAACTCCCAGGAGAGCAGCAATTGGGCGCTGAACGCCCAAAACAGGCAGTGTTTGGGCGTTCAAACGCCAGGACAGCAGGGAGGAGCCAAATTCATTTTTCCACACGTATTTCCATTTTAATTTCAAATTTTATGTTTCAATGCATGATTTTTACATGAACATGTTAGGAACCCTAATTTCTAAAATCCTTAATTTCTAAAAATCCCTCTTTCCAAATTCAACCCAAACTCTTTTCAAAACTTTTCTGAAAACAAATCTATCTTTTTCACTCAAAAATCTTTTCAACTAATCCATATCTTTTTCAAATCTCCATATTATCTTTTTCAAAATTCAGATTTATCTTTTTCAAAAATCTATCATATCTGTTCAAAATTAAACTATATCTTCTATCTTATCTTTTTCAACTCAATCTTTTTATCTAATCTTTTCCAATTTTTCGAAAACCCACCCCCCTCCCTTTAAATTTGGGTTCGGCCTCCCTCCTCCTCCATCAACAATTGCACCTAGCTCTCCTTCTATCCCTCTCCTTTCTTTTCTTTTGCTTGAGGACAAGCAAACCTCTAAGTTTGGTGTGTTTATCCGAGATCACTAAGATCATGGCTCCTAAAGGAAAACAACCCACTCCAAGAGGCAAGAAAGAGAGCGTTCCAAAACCACTTTGGAATCAAGGGAAGTTCTTATCTAAAGAACATTCAGACCATTATCTTAAAGTAATGGGTCTGAGATCAGTGATCCCGGAAGTTAGATTCAATTTGAAAGAAGATGAATATCCGGAGATCCAGGAGAAAATTCGAATCAGGAACTGGGAAGTCCTAGCTAATCCTGAAACAAAAGTGGGAAGGAACATGGTCCAGGAGTTCTATGCTAATATGTGGCAGACTGACAAGCAAAAACTATCTGGAACTACCTTCTATGAATTTCGGACCATGGTCAGAGGGAAGATTGTTCATACCACCCCTGACAAGATCAGAGAGATCTTAAAGCTACCTCAGCTAAAGGATGATCCAGACTCCTTCAACAGGAGGATGATGAGAGCAGACATTGACCTGGATAAGATTCTAGAGGACATATGTATCCCTGGAGCCAGGTGGACCACCAACACAAAGGGTGTCCCAAATCAACTCAAGAGAGAGGATCTCAAACCAGTCGCCAGAGGATGGCTGGACTTCATTGGACGTTCTCTGTTGCCTACTAGCAACCGTTCTGAAGTCACAGTTAAAAGAGCAGTGATGATCCATTGCATCATGATGGGAAAGGAAGTGGAGGTTCATCAGCTGATTTCAACTGAACTCTACAAGATTGCTAACAAAAATTCAAAAGTGGCCAGGTTGGCCTATCCAAACGTGATTTCTCTGCTCTGCAAGGACGCTGGAGTAAGGATGGGAATAACTGAGTATATCCAAATTGAAAAGCCAATCACCAAAGCATCAATGGAAAAACAACAAGCACAAGAGGATCCCCTCAAGAAGAGAGCACAGGAATTCCTCCCAGAGATCCCTCAAGCTGAATACTGGAGTATCTTGAGACGTCCGTTACCAAGATACGGGAAGCTATGGAGCAAATAATAAAAGAACAGAAGGAACACAGTCAAATGCTGACCTATATGTTTAAAGAACAAGAGGAACAAGGGCGTGACTTAAGGGAATTGAAGTGCCAAAAGTCTTCTCTTGTAGGACCAAGCACCCCAAGGATCAGAGGAACCCCCGTTCCCCCAGAATAATGGTTGTTAATTTCCAATTTTTGCCTTAACTCTCTGACAGTGTCCTTATAGAAGTTTACCTTAGGAGTCATATAGTAGTAATTAGTATCTATTTTTATTTTATCTCCAATAAAGCTATAGTTTATTTTTCTCATCATCAGCAAACATGAATAAAGTAGTAGATCTTTTGAATAAGAGGCAATAAAATTTCGAGTTTTAATAAGAGAAATTCTAATTAGTTAAATGTGGTGGCAATGCTTTCTGTCTTCTGAATGAATGCTTGAACAGTGCATATGTCTTTTGAATTTGTTGTTTAAGACTGTTAAATATGTTGGTTCTTGAAAGAATGATGAACATGAGACATGTTATTGATAATCTAAAAAATTATAAAAATGATTCTTGAAGCAAGAAAAAGCAGCAAAGAACAAAGCTTGAAAAAAAAAAGAGAGAGAAAAAGCAAGCAGAAAAAGCCAATAACCCTTAAAACCAAAAGGCAAGGGCAAATGAAAAGGATCCCAAGGCTTTGAGTATCAGTGGATAGGAGGGCCTAAAGGACTAAAATCCTGGTCTAAGCGGCTAAACCAAGCTGTCCCTAACCATGTGCTTGTGGCGTGAAGGTGTCAAGTGAAAAACTTGAGACTGAGCGGTTAAAGTCAAGGTCCAAAGCAAAAAGAAGAGTGTGCTTAAGAACTCTGGACACCTCTAATTAGGGACTTTAGCAAAGCTGAGTCACAATCTGAAAAGGTTCACCCAGTTATGTGTCTTTGGCATTTATGTATCCGGTGGTAATACTGGAAAACAAAGTGCTTAGGGCCACGGCCAAGACTCATAAAGAAGCTGTGTTCAAGAATCATCACACTGAACTAAGAGAATCAATAACACTATCTGAATTCTAAGTTCCTATAGATACCAATCACTCTGAGCTTCAATGGATAAAGTGAGATGCCAAAATTGTTAAGAAGCAAAAAGCTACTAGTCCCGCTCATCTAATTAGGATCTGAGCTTCAATAAAAAAACTCTGAGATATTATTGCTTCTCAACCTATTCGTCTTTTATTTTATTTGTCTGGTTACTTGAGGACAAGCAACAGTTTAAGTTTGGTGTTGTGATGAGCGGATATTTTATACGCTTTTTGGGGTTAATTTCATATAGTTTTTAGTATGTTCTAGTTAGTTTTTAGTCTATTTTCATTATTTTTTAGGAAAAATTCATATTTCTGGACTTTACTATGAGTTGTGTGTTTTTCTGTAATTTCAGGCACTTTTCTTACTGAAATTGAAGGAGCTGAGCAAAAATCTGATTCAGGCTGAAAAAGGACTGCTGATGCTGTTGGATTCTAACCTCCCTGCACTCAAAGTGAATTTTCTGGAGCTACAGAACTCGAAATGGCATGCTTCCAATTGCGTTGGAAAGTAGACATCCAGGGCTTTCCAGAAATATATAATAGTCCATACTTTGCACAAGGATAGTTGACGTAAACTGGCGTTCAACGCCAGTTCTTTGCCCAATTCTGGCGTCCAGCGCCAGAAAAGGATCAAAAGCTGGAGTTGAACGCCCAAACTGGCATAAAAACTGGCGTTCAACTCCACAAATGGCCTCTGCATGTGAATTACTTAAGTCTCAGCCCAGCACACACCAAGTGGGCCCCAGAAGTGGATCTTTGCATCATCCATCATAGTTTACTCATTTTTTGAACTTTGTATTCTCTGACGGCATGAGTCTCTAAACCCCATCGTTGGGGGTGAGGAGCTCTGCTGTGTCTCGATGAATTGATGCAAGTATTTCTGTTTTCCATTCAAACACGCTTGTTCCTATCTAAGATGTTCATTCGCGCTTAACTGTGATGAAGGTGATGAAACGTGACATTCATTACCTTCCTCAAATCATGAACGTGTGCCTGACAACTACCTCCGTTCTATATACGATTGAATGAGTATCTCCTAAATTCCTTAATCAGAATCTCCGTGGTATAAGCTAGAACTAATGGCGGCATTCATGAGAATCTGGAAAGTCTAAACCTTGTCTGTGGTATTCCGAGTAGGATTCAAGGATTGAATGACTGTGACGAGCTTCAAACTCCTGAAGGCTGGGCGTTAGTGACAGACGCAAAAGGATAGTGAATCCTATTCCAACCGGATCGAGAACCAACCGGTGATTAGCCGTGCTGTGACAGAGCGCGTGAGCGTAGTTTTCACTGGAAGGATGGAAGGTAGCCATTGACAACGGTGATCCACCAACACACAGCTTGCCATAGGAGGACGTGCGTGCGTGAATCAGAAGACAGAGGAAAGCAGAGATTCAGAAGACAAAGCATCTCCAAAACTCCAACATATTCTCCATTACTACATAACAAGTAACCTTTAATTTATGCTCTCTTGTTTATTTACAAATCAACTGATAAACATAATTGACTTCCTGACTAAGATTTACAAGATAACCATAGATTGCTTCAAACCAACAATCTCCGTGGGATTCGACCATTACTCACGTAAGGTATTACTTGGACGACCCAGTGCACTTGCTGGTTAGTGGTACGAGTTGTGAAAAGCGTGATTCATAATTCGTGCACCACATTGCATTGCATGAGCTTTACATGTTACTCATTTATTTTATCTCCTTCAACTAAGCATGAGGACATGCTAATATCTAAGTGTAGGGAGGTTGATAAACCATTATTTTATGGTTTATGTTGTGTTTAATTGTGTGGTTTTATCAAATCTTTACCCACTTATTCATTAAAGAAGCATGCATTTATAATTCCTTCCTAAAAATGCTTTATGGTTGCAAACTTGCTTCCTAGAAACTTTTAATTTTGTATTTTAATTCTCCTTTATTCCATTCGATGCCGTGATATGTGTGTTAAGTATTTCAGGCTTTATAGGGCATGAATGACTTGGAGATTAGAAAGGAAGATTGCAAAAATAGAAGGAACACAAGAAATTAAGGAGATGACCAGCGAGAAGTGACCCAGGTGCATGGCTCACGCGACCGCGCGACATAGAGGAAATTGCAGTGACGCGGGCACATGGCTCACGCGACCGCGTGGATTGGAAACTGCACCAGTGACTCGAAGGCGTGGACAACGCGCACGCGTGGCAAGGCAATTTTCCAAGCCCAATTTTCCAAACGCTCAATCGGACGAAGACAAATTTTGGGCTATTTTTTCTCTTTTCCATTCCTGCAGAAATTTTGATAATGATCAACTCAATTTCACTCCTTTCTTGAGTCGAAACTGCGGCCCTACCTGGCTTGATCGTTTCCTCTTTCCAAACACTAATGAGAAAAGTGAACTTGTGAATCGAACTTGGGCACACCTACTGGCTGTTCAAGTGATACCAATAGGATTGCCACAATACAAGAAGGAAAGGTTTAAAATAACCTTGTATGCTCCTCATTTGATTGCAAGACAATTGGGATTCTCTCAGGCTATCCCAACTCCTCAACCTCGACACAGTGGACCATTCTACTAAATCACTCTGACCTCACAGGAAGATTTTAATACTTGTCTCTCAAAAAATAAAAAACGAAGAGACCGCTTCAATTTCTTGATTTATGAACGTAATTCATTTATCACTAAGTCCTGTCTCGAATGGTGGGCTGCTTATTATTCAAGGTACACCCGTACCTTAGAAGACATTCAGCAAATTGCCATTCGAGTAGCTGTTACTGAAAGCTCCCCAAAAAGAACTCACAAGAGGAAAGCTGAAGCTGCTTGGCCACCAACACAGAAGATCAGAAGGACTCCTACTAGAGCTTCTCGCAGAGTAATTCTTTTATTCATAACTCCATTCTCAAATTTGAAATGTTCTTCGAATATTACTATTATACATTTTAAAAACTTATTTGACCCTGAACTTTCAACAGCTAATCTTGCAATCATCAAGAGAAAGCGATGATAAAAATGAACCAACCAAAGATTCTCTTGCTGCTTCCTCTCAATCGGAGGATGCAGCCAATTCTGATCCTGGCTCTCAACTAATATTAAGGTCTAGAATTCCTCAAGTAACACACTCATCACTATATACCTCTCAGTTAGTTTAAAAATAGATCTTAAACTTATAATTGTGTACCTTTTATATTAGCCCATTAATATTGCCTAGGTGATGAGTGAAAATTAAATTTCCACACAAACTTACCGGCAAGTTTATCGGGTCGCATCAAGTAGTAATAACTCACAAGAGTGAGGTCGATCCCACAGGGATTGATGGATCAAGCAACTTTAGTGAGGTGATTAGTTTAGTCAAGCTAACAATGGTGAATTGAGTGAAAATTAACTTACAGAAAGGAAATGGCAAGGAATTTAAAGTGCAGAAGATAAATTGACTGAATCTTAAAGAGCAAGAAACATAAATTGCATCAAATGTAAAGGGAATGAGTTGTTGGGAAATTAAAGAAAATAATAGATCAAGCTATCGAAAGTAACTTAAGAACAAGTGACTAGAAAATTTAAATTGTAGGAAAAGGAAAATTCAGATCACAGCAAGAATTGTAAAATGCAGAACAATTGCGGAAGAATTAAATTTCATGAAAGTAAATTGAAAGCAAATGGAACAGAAGATTAAAATTCAAGCTCAATGTAAACTGAAGTGTATAATTACAGAAAGAAAATTGTAGCAGAGAAATGGAAATTGCATAAAGCTAAATTGAACTCTGAAAATGTAGAGTGCAAAAAAAAAATAAAAGTGTATTAAAGAGAGACTTCTATTCTAATCCTACTTTTACTCTTGTTGCTCTCTAGCAGAGCCAGCCTTCCTAATGAAAATGAAACTAATGCCTTTATATAGGCTTTACAAAATGAAAATGAAATTTAAATTGAAAACAAATTACAAATGAAATTCCTAATCTAGCTTCTCTGTGTGCCTTTGAGTCATGTTAATAGGGTTTGCTTGCTTTGGACCTGAATGAGAGTGGGTTAGGGGTGTTGGGTGAAGCTTGGGTCATGGGCACTTGTTCCCTCCAGTAGAGCGTTCGGTTAGGAAAGTGAACGTTGCGTTCACTCTTCCTTTGGTGCTTCCTCACGTGCCTCCTTGGTGGGCATTTGGTTCCTAGCATTACATTAGTGAACGCTACGTTCACTCACCCAACGCTCTCTCTTGGTTTCTTTGGTGCGCGCCTTGCTTTCCTTGGCAAAAGTCACGAAAACGTTCACTTTAGTGAACGTCACGTTCACTTTTTTGAACGTGCTCCCTTGATGCTTGCTGCCCCATTTGCTGAGCCTTGGCTTCATGGGCCAAATGTCACGAAAACGTGTGCAAAAGAGAACGCTACGCTATAATCTTTGAGCGCTACCCTTCCTTGGTGCATCTCCTTCATGGGCGTTCACTTTCTTGAACGCAGCATTCCTTTCTTCAAACGTGCTCCCTTGGTTGAGCGCCCAGCTTCCCTTAGCCAAAAGCCACGAAAAAGTTCACAAAAGTGAACGCTACGTTTGGAATTTTGAGCGCTATCCTTGTTGCTTTGCTATTGAGTATGGTTTTTGGGCCTTAAAGATGCCTATCACTTGTGCTTCAATTTTGTGCCAACTATAGATTGTTATATATCATTGGAAAGCTCTGAATGTCAGCTTTCCAACGCAACTGGAAGCGCATTGGACATCTGTAGTTCAAGTTATAGTCCTTTGAAGAAGGCATGGTCGCGTTGTTTTGGAGGCCGAAAACGTTCACTAAAGTGAACGTGGCGTTCACTTGTTTGAACGCTGGCTGTTTGGAGGCCAAAGTTTAGCGCCAGCTTCTGAGGCTCAAACTTGATGTTCACCCCATACTATTATATATCGTTGGAAAGCTCTGGATATCTACTTTCCAATTCATTTGAGAGCGCATCATTCCAAGCTCTACAGCTCAAGTTATTCTCCTTGGAAGGTGAAGAGGTCAGATGGCCTTACTGCAGGTTGATACTATGTTCATCTTTGCACTTTCGGGGTAAGTTTTCTCCTTCAGATTTAGTGTCCACCATGCAGTGCCATATATGCTTGGAAAGCTCTAGATTCCTACTTTCCAATGCCACTAAAATAACCTCATTTGGAGTTTTGTAGCTCAAGTTATTCTTGTTGGAGTGTGAAGAGGTCAGGATTGCAAATCCTCTTTGCTCCTTTTGAGCTTAATTGATCTTAATTTGTGCCTCTTGGCTTCTTTTTCTACTTATTTCCTACAAAGTTTATCAAATCAAAAGATCAAAGAAATATACCATTTAATCACAAAAGAATGCAATATTTAAGCACTAATAATCAATTTCTTGTATGAAAAAACATAGAAAAACATGACATGATGACATGTCATCACAAGGCGGCTTCTTTCACTAGAGCTTTCGATCAACTAATTCCTCAACAACAAATTGACCCAGAGCACTCCACATCTAATGACTCAATCCAATTCACTGGGTCCCTACAAATGATTCCTGCTACTCGTCCACCTCTTCTTCACACAACACAAGTGATCGATCTGACAGAAAATCCTCTACATCAATCTCCAGAAGGAACCCATCAACTTGAATCAACCACACTCAACAATCAGGCTGCACTAATTGAAGAGAACTAAACGGTCCCAGACTCCGATTCTACTTCCAAAGCAGCTGACACCACCAATTTTGATTCCTCTTGTACCAAAATTTTTCGAGACCCTTCCAGAGTTACAACCTGATCCTTCACTTCACACCCCTCCAGGACCAAGACCAGGGACATCGAGTATTCTTTCCACCCCAGGTAGTGCCACCTTGGATGATCTGATTTCTGTTTTGAACAAAATTATCCAATAAAAGAAAGTACCAATCCCTATTCCAGAAATCTCAAGGTCTACCACACCAAGACCACCAATCGAATTAGAGCCTGACACTCGGGAACAACTTCGATTACTCATCAAACTTTTGGATTATCCACCTACTTCATGGGTTAATGATCCAATCCTCAAGAAACTCCTGGAGGATTACTTGAATTCTTCTTTTGAATTTCCAAACACACCATATTCTGCTTCGATCCAGGAATTCAAACAACTTCTTAATGATAGCGTTGCATCTCAGTTTCAACTTCAGGAAACTGAAAATGAAGAGGCTATAGCCAAATCTAAAATAGAAAGCTGTCTTGCAACTGCTCAACCATTCCAATCCTCTCGTGAGGAGTTTGATGCGAGAATCTCTCATGCTATCTCCGTCCAGGCTTTTTATGATCAAGAAGAAGCAAGAATCGAAGCAGAATTGGCTCAACTTCAATAATAGCTTGCCACCATACGCCAAGATAGAGCCACCTTAGCCAAACCTCTGATTGCAGCCGAACAAGAGCAACACATCCTTATCCAGAAACTTGTCTCAATCGACACTGAGCGGGAAGAGTATGAAAAACAACTCGAGAAGATTCAAACTGACAAGTTCAAGCAAATTGAAATGCTTATGATTCAGGAAAATAAAAGGACAAAGCTGCGCTCTGATTTGGCGAAGCTATCGGCATCTTGAACTTCTTTTGACTTTTGTAATGACTATTTTCTTTCTGAACTTATGCCTGTTGAATTTCTATATTTGCCAGCAATAGAAATATTTCAGATATTTTCCATTAATCGAATTAACTATTTTCCCTGATTCGATGTCTTTAATCTAATAGGCATTTCCAAAAAATACCCCTATCACTTGAAAGGGAGCTTCCAAATTATGGGACCATTTACCAAGAAATTTCAATTTCTTTTCCATTGGTAAAATAACTTTCAAAACTAATTCACCTATTTTGAAAGATTTCTCCTTAATTCGACGATTATAACTTTGAGCAATGCTTTCTTTTTGTCGAATTATATTATCAAGTGCTAGAATTCGCTCTGAATCTAACTCATTCAATTCATCAAACATGGCATTCCAATAGTCATCGACTGGCAACTCATTCTGTTTCGATACTCTTAGAGTATTCAAATTAATTTCTAATGGCAATATTGCATCATGGCCATATACTAATTTATAAGGCGAAGTTCCTATCGAACCTCTTGGTGAGTTTCGATAAGCCCATAACACTTGACTTAAAGTCTCATGCCATGTTCGAAGCTTATTCCGGATATGCTTTTTAATCAAACCAATCAATATCTTGTTTGCTGCCTCCACTTGCCCATTAGCTTATGCATAATAAATAGTTGAAGTAACCTTACTAATGTTTCTCTAAGCCGCAAAATTTTTAATTCGCTGGCCAGTGAATATAGTTCCTTGGTCAGTACTTAACGTCTGAGGAATTCCAAATTGATGAATAATATTTTCCTCAACAAAATTAATTATCTCCGTTTGATCAACTTCTACCAAAGGAACTGCTTCAACCCATTTCGTGAAATAATCAATAACCACTAAAATAAATTTGTGCTGCTTCGATGAAGGGGGATGAATCAATCCAATTAGATCTAAAGCCCAACCTCTAAATGGCCATGGCTTTATTATCGAATGCAATTTAGCCGCAGGAATCTGTTGTATCGAACCATGTTTTTGACATTCTTGACATGCCTTTGCATAATCAATACAATCTTTTATGATAGACGGCCAAAATACATGATTGCGATATAACACCCATCTCATTTTCTTTCCTGCCTGATGAGCACTACATATTCCATTATGAACTTCACCCAAAGCAATGCTTTGATCTTCTCGACTCAAACATCTCAACAAACTTCCATCGATCCCTTTTTTCTATAACTCATCAGCCAATAAAACGAAGTTCGTTGCTCGTAACTTTAGTTTTCTATCGACTACAGTATCAGGATCTTTCAAATATTGAGAAATAGGTTTTCTCTAATCAAAATCCTCCAATTCATCCACACACAACACTTCTCTCTCATTTGCTGGTACTAAAATTTGATGGATACTTGATAATTTCTTAATAGTTTCCGGGCCAATTCGATACTTTGAAGCAATTTATGCTAACTCATTAGCAATCTCATTATGAATTCGAGGGATATGAACCAAAGAGACTTTTCGAAAAGACGTTAATAACTCCCAAGCAGTTACTAAATATTTTTGTAATGTCTCATTATTACATTTAAACTCATTTGATAACTGCTTTAAAACTAACTGTGAATCCCCCAAAATTTAAACTTCTAAAGCTCCTTTGTCAATTAAAATTTCTAGACCCAAAATCAAAGCCTCATATTCGGCTACATTATTGGAACAAGGATACTTTAATTCAAACAAGAATTCTGACGGAATACCCTCTGGTGAGATAATGAGGATTCCAACCCCCGCACCATCTTTGTGCTTAGATCCATCGAAATACAATTTCCAATAGTTGACTTCTACATTGACTATATTTGCCCCTTGGTCATTCAGATCTTTCGAATTGTCTACAAGAAAATCTACAATGACCTGTCCTTTAACAACTTTTGCTGGGACATACTGTAAATCGAATTCCGTTAATGCTAACATCCATTTCCCCAAACATCCCCTTAACATAGGGAAACTTAACATGTATTTAACAAGATCAGTCTGTGCTATAACTTTCACCGATTTACCCACCATATAACACTTTAACTTCATACAAGCATGATATAATGACAAACATAATTTTTCAATCGGAGAATACCTTGTTTTGATATCGGTTAAAACTCGACTAAAGTAATAAACTGCCCGTTCATGCCCATTTTCATCATCCTGGGCCAACATACATCCTATAGTATTGTCGGATGCTGCAATATACAATTTCAAAGATTCATTCGGGCGAACATTCGCCATAATCGAGGCCTTAGCCAAATATGCTTTAATCGTATCAAATGCTAATTGATGCTCAGTGGTCCATTCGAATTTTGAACCATTTTTTAATTTCACAAAAGGCGCGAACACCCTGGTTCGATCCGATAGATTCGAGATGAATCTTCGAAGATAATTTATTTTAGGTTTAATTACTCTGTTGGTCCCTATAGTTTCACGAAATTTTCAATTAGGTCCTTATACTTTTTTTCTTTTCAATTGAGTCCCTATATGTTAATTTTTTTTCAATTAAATCCCTACCGTGACAAAAACGTCTAAAATAACAGAATATTCTCTTAAAAAAATGAATATTCTCTTTTTAAAGATAACAGGACACTCTTATATTTTAAAAATTCCAAAAAAACCCTTCTCACTTGACCCCCACACTCCCATATCCTTAGCCCTAACCTCTCATCGAGCTCTCTCCGGATCTGCCGTACGGTGCCTCTCACCGCGCCTCCTCCTCTCGACGTCCCTATCATGCCTCGTCCCTTGTATTTCGCCGCGCCTCTGTCCCTCTCTCCCTCGCCGTGTCTCGCCTCCGTGCCTCCGTGCTTCCATGCTTCCCTCGCCTCGCCGCGCCGTGCCTCCGTCCCTCCCTCACCGCACCGCCCCTCCATCCCTTGCGCTTGGTTTCGTTGCCTCGCGCCTACTCTCGTGGCTTCCATTTCAGACAGAGCCCAAGACTAGGTTGGATGCAGGGACTTGGGGGGTTGGCCTTAGGTATTGCATTTTGGCTGCAGTGGCTTGTCCCGATCGACTTCTTGTTGTAGTTAAAGGGAATTCTGGATTCTGATTTAATACCATTGAAGTTGAGGTATATACTGTTAAACTCATGCTTATGTGGATTGATCCTTTTTTTTAGTTATATTTTCATCATCATATAATAAAATGGTTCTTATTTTAGTATATACTGATTCACTATATACATGCGATTGTTTCTCTTATCATGCTGCAGCTGTAGAATTGCTTGGGCTAAATGTTTACAGCATTGTCCTCAGTGGACTGTACTTGACATGTGGTTCTTATTTTGTAAGTATATTGTATTTTTGTTTGGCAATATTGTATTTCCGTTTGGTAATTGTTCATGACACTGAGGTCTGCCTTTTGTCTAGTTGATGACTTATGTCATGTTATTGTTTCCATATTGCAATGATCTCAACGAAGGAAAGCATATAAGCTTGGAAACCTTCAGTATATATATTCAAACATTGCATTATTTGCATTTATATTCAGAATGCACAAACATATTTTTTCATTGAAACTTGGTAAGAACTTTTTAAAATATGAATTTATCTAATATAAGCTATTCATATGAATTAGCATTGAAATATCTGAGTTTTACTGTAATGATGGCAACTAATATTTTTGGTAGCTTGAGTTTCTGATGCATGCTCTTGTGTGTTTTCAGTCGTATCTAAGGGTATCACAACAACTTCATACAATGAACCAGGTGGTTGTTGGGGCTACAATTGGTTCCATTATATCTCTTATGTGGTATTGGTTATGGAATGCTTTTATTCAGGACGCATATCAATCCTCTTTGTTTGTTAGGATCATTGGTTTATCGGGTTCTATAGGAATTTGCATTTGTTTTCTTGTATTTGTGTTGGCTTCTTGTGTTTTATTAAAAATCTTAATGTGTTTTTTTATGTTAAAATTTATCATATTTTCTAGTAGATCTTCACATCATCACTCTGCCTCTCTTTTCATTTATGTTTTTTGCATTCCATCAAGTATAGGAGAAATGGCCAGCATGTTCTTTTGCATTGTTTATCTAACATCAGTGAGTTGATTTCCTTGGGCCTTTGGTCATTTCTAGCTCTGTGCTATAATTTTTGTTTGGTATTTAATACTTATTTATTTATTTCGGAGGAAATGTTTAGATACAAAGTTGGTTTTAGACTAGACTTCAAGACTTGCTAGAAGTGCCTGAAGACCTTGAATGTAAAGAAGGTGAGATTTCTTTCATGGCTTAAACAAAATCTGGCACACTCACAAACATAGGGCTGACAAGTTAAGGAGATATTTAAGGGAGAAAGAACACATGACCAAGTGGAAATATTGGCCGGTAGCTGGTGGAGCTCCTTTTTCACATAATAAAAGATTTGTTCTATTATGTTTTAATTGAGAGTGATATGTTGGTTGCAGGTGTTGTCTTTGCTGGAGACTTAGGAAGAGAATGTCCTTTTGGAACATAAGTATGGAATCTAAGTCGAGCTTCTATCTTTATGAGGACCTAAAAGTTTGATTCAGCTTTGTACAATGCATGAAGCACCTTGCTATGGTGAAGACATTGTGGATCATAAATTTAATGTATTTAGGAATTTTCAATATGTTAAATTTTATATTTCGATGTAGACATTGTAAATGTTGTGGTATTTATTTGAAAAATTAATCTATGCTCAATTCCTTTTATATTTTGTGGAAATATAATTATTTATGAAAATTTAGTTTTAATAGTGGTTAATCTAAAATGAGTAAAAATCTATAATTATAAAATTAGGAACAATGATAGAGTTAGTGACCGATTTAGATTTTTAGTTCAGAAATTAGTGGCTAAAGGGTTCAGCGACCGATTTTCAAGAGAAATCAATCACTAAATCGGTCGCTATTTCGGTAATTTCTTGTAGTGTGAATAGGGATTATAGGAATATCTTTCATTGAATATTTATAGTTTTACTAAATTTTCAATTAGGTCCCTATACTTTTTTTCTTTTCAATGAGGTCCCTAAGGGTATACAAGTAATTTCACAAGTCACTAACATTTTTTTGACGTTTAAAGTTAATAGGGACTAAATTGAAAAAAAAATTAACGTATAGGGACCCAATTAAAAGGAAAAAAAGTATAGGGACCTAATTGAAAATTTTGCAAAACTATAGGGACCAACAGAGTAATTAAACCTTTATTTTACCCAAAAACGATTGCACTTCCTTCTTTGATTTGGGAGCAGACAAGGCTAATATTGCATCTTCTTTGTTTTTATCAATGGCTATCCCCTTTTTATGAACAACAAAGCCTAGGAAATTTCCAGCCGATACCCCAAAAGCACATTTCAAAAGATTCATTTTTAATCCTTTCTTTCGCATAGTCAAAAATGCCTTTCTTAAATGACCTATATGTTGACTTACAGAAATCGATTTTACCATTACATCATCGATATAAACTTCCATAAATCTTCCAATAAACTCATGGAAAATGGCATTCATTACTCGTTGATACATTGCTCCAGCATTCTTCAAACCAAAAGGCATAACTACCCACTCATATGTGCCTAACGCTCCAGGACAACGGAAAGCAGTTTTAGCCACATCATCTTCTACAATGAAAATTTGGTTATATCCATAATAACCATCCATGAAGCTAAGAATTTCATTTCCCGCTGCAGAATCGATTAACATATCCACAATTGGCATGAAATATTCATCCTTTGGAGTAGCATTATTTAAATCGCAAAAATCGATACATACCCTCAATTTTTCATTTTTCGTCATCATTGGAACAATATTCGACACCCACTCCACATAACGAGCAGTTCGAATAAATTTTTCTTTGATCAAGCATTCTATTTCTTCTTTAATTTTCACATTGATTTCAGGAGCAAAACGTCTTGGGGTTTGTTTCACAGGTCGAGCATTGAGTTTCAATGCTAATCGATGTTCTACTAATGAACGATCGAGACCTGGTATTTCATGATAGTCCCATGTGAAACAATCCTTAAACTCATGCAACAAATCGAAAAGCTCAGTTCGAAAAGAATCAACCAGATCTTTACAAATATATGTAATTTAAACATCATCATGAGTCCCCAAATTAACTTCTTTTAAAGGATCCTAAGACTCGAATCCCTTATAATGATCATCTTCAATTGAGTACTTTTCAAATCCCAAACGCTCCAAATCATAAATACAATCGAAAGTAAAATCAATGGAATTATTAGGGATCAAAGAAACTTGATCTTTGATAATTCACCACTACATTTATTTTCCACACAATGAGCCTCTGCTGTTAAATCGGCAGTCCGACTCACATCATAATCTTCATTACAAGTAATAGAAAAATCATAACTACATTCGACTAGAGGTGTCGAATCAAACATATTACAACTAATAGATTTACTAATCCTATCTAATTTAACTTTATCAGAAGAATCATCTTTATTTTCTAAAACTTGGAAATTATTTAAATAATTATGCAAAGTTACCAAGTAGTTAGAAACTTCCTCAACCTAGTCCATAGTTCAGCCTTCGAGGTCTTCAAGAAAGACAATCCCAACCTGTCGGCTCACCGACCAAATCTGGATAGCGCAACTTCACCGAAAGCCCCTCCGAAGTCAAATAACACCCTTCATAATTGTAAGGATTCAGAGATCGATCAACATTAAAAGGCTTCAATTTACAATTATATATCCTAAAATCGACATGCATTTGTTCGACGTATTGACTCGAATCTGCTTTGACAATTTCAGGTTTGCCTTCTTCAGTCCACAGAAGCACGCTCTGATGCATTGTAGATGGTACAGCACCTACTCCATGGTTCCAATCTCTCCCAAGTAAGGCATTATAACTAGCCTTCGATGGCACTACCACAAACACATAGTGTCTCTCCGAAGACCCCACCTTTATGGTCAAGGTAACCAGCCCTCTCGCTGGCGTGGAATTCCCACTAAAATCAGTCACAGCAATGTTCGTAGGGACCAACTCGTTAACATGCTTCCGTACTTTTCCCAACATCCTCTTAGGTAGGAGGCTAATCGCTACCCCACCATCAATCAGCACCTTGTTTATTTTGAACCCATTCACAACAGCAACAATATGAAGGGGACGAAGATGAGACATTTGTCTCTCAGTAGGTCGAGGAAAGAAACTCGGCTCATCTTCTATGCGAATGGAAGAGAAAACCTCTTCATCTTCCTGATCATAATCTTCATCCGGATTACTTTTGCATTCTCCAAGGTACTTAGTGGGAATTATTGAAATCGTCCCTACCATGTCATCATCTCCTTCATCAAAGTATTCCTCATCGACATCGACGTCTTTATGTTTATCGATCCCAGAGGATTGAGCAACTGCTTTCCCTTTCTCCATCTTTGCTGGTGATGGAATTTCCTTGGGATAAGTCTCTCCGTCAGAAGGGAAAATAATCCGGGAATACACAGAGGGAGTTGCCCCCTTTCTTACTTCCTTTCCTGTCTCAATTTGAAGTTTCTTATTTTGATTAAAACTTCTTCTTCCACCTCTTCCTCGTGGATATCCTCTGGCTCGCCCTCGATAGGAGGCATATTGACTCCGTCGAGCTCTACAAAATCCACCGAATAATTTTGTTTGTAAGCCACATTTTCTCATCCAACTACTCAGCCCTTAATTTTGAAAGTTATTGAGTTTAGTGTTGAGAAATTGTGTAATTTTGGTGTTTAGGACCGAATTAGCTTCATGGATTTTCTGGGTGATATCCCAATTTCCTGTTGGTAAGGCGAAAAATCTTTAAAACCTTGTGAAATTGTGTATGTAGCAAACCTGATATTGATTTAGTGGTGTTTATATGATATTAGATTAACTTATATGTGTTGGTGACAAATTTGTGGAGTTGGAAGCTTGAGTTTTGGACTTGGTAGTTGAATTTTTAGTTTGGAGAGGTTTGAAGCCTTGGGTTTTAGGGAACGTTGGTCAATTGTAATGTTTCGAGCTAGGGAGAAATTGGCCAAGGTATGATTTTAGTTTCTTGTATATAATATATAATATGTCGTGAAAACTTAGGCTAGACGACCTAAGATAAGTTGAATTGTATGTTTGATGCATGATTGGTGGTTATAGCTAATGCGATGTGTGTTGAGTTGGATGTGGATAAATAGATGTGTTGCTTAATGATATGAAAGTGGTAAATAGTTGATAAGGTGTTGTATTGAATGAATAATGATGCTATTTAATGAACAAATATAAGATTTATGTTGATTGCAAATTATTGAGGTTGGATTTGATATATGTGAATAATAATGGGTAATAGAATGAGTGAGGAGGGTTGAGATTGGATTTAGTTTATTTCGGGTGGGTTTGGAAACTTGGAGTGTTGGTTTGAGTTGGAAAATATGGAAAAATAGAGGTTGGTATTTTAAATGAAAAATTGGATTTTAACAAATTTTGGTGGTCCATAACTGGAGCCTCAAATTTTGGATTGGAATGAAATTGGATTCAAATTAAAGATAGTTTCACGAGCTTTAAAACGGTACAAATTTTGTGAAAAATAGAATTTGTAGAGGAGGTTATGGACGTCAGAAGTTGGAAATGTGAAATTTGAAATATGCACTTTAACATCTTTTAAGAAAAATGGAGGTGGCGCGTACGCGGACTTATGGCTGCATACGCGGTCATTCGCTTCTGCTTGGTGCCCTCGTGTACGCGGACAGGTGCCGCGTACTCGGCATGGGCTAAAAGGGACACTCGCATACGCAGGAATACTGCTGTGTACGCGGAGTCCTATTTTTCAGCAAACTCAATTTTTGTGTTCAAACCTGATTTTAAACTTCTAAACCTCTATTTTTACTCCTTTTGCCCCTAAACCTTAGTGGTATGCCTAGTGAAAAGGTGAAGATAGAAGGAAAGATAACTTGGGAGTGAAGTAAGCTTGGAAATGACGAATTAAGAATGAAAAGTGCGATGATGTGACTGAATTGAGGGATGAATGTTGAAACTGGCAATGACTAGGTATGGCCAGAATAGTTGAGATGGCAAGGTTTGGGTGCGAACCCGCTTGTGTGTTAACTTGAAAATGTGTTCAGATGGCAAGTTGAGGATGGAGGATTCTATCTCTTGTTGTGATGGGGATGTGGGTAAGGTGGAAAGGCACTCTCCTTTGTATTGTCTCCGCCACATTCCACTCTGGTTGCAAGGTGGAAAGGCATACTCCATCGATGTGGAAAGGTACCCTCCTTCGTGAAACCTCCAGAAAAAAGGTGGAAAGACACTCTTTTTCGTTAAAGTTCCTCCTAGGAATGCGCAACCTAGAGATAAATGTCTGGGTTAGATACCAGATATGTCGGGTTCTGGCAAAGTAAGTGACATGTGAGCTCACGGCCAGTAAGATAGACATTCATCATATGCATATGTATGCTTTGTTTGCTTGTGCATTAATTGGGCTTGCCTATGTGATTATTATGCTTACTTGCTATAATTGCTACCAGTTGTATCTATAAGGCACTTGTGTCTGCTTTGTTTTCTTTGTTGGTCTGTATGGTTCTACTGGTGTCTTGGAGGATGGTGGAGGAAGGGGATAGTTGAGGATTTTAGTGTGAATTTGGTTAAGTTTAGGAACCTTAGAAATGCACCCCTATTTATGGTTTCTATTCTAATTCTTTAAGTCTTATAATCTAAGTGTCGGAGTTCTAGGATTGCCTCTGGCTTTCCTAGGAACTTATATCTTATGTATGCAGCACTGTTACCATTTTGAGAACCTCCGATTCTCATTCCATACGGATATTTGTGTGTTTCAGATGTAGGTCACGAGACACCTCATTTGGCATCTGGAGCTCTTGCAGTGAAGTGGGTCTTTTGGGATGTTATCTTTTATTTCTGTTTAGATATATGCTCCTATATATAACTCTCCTTTAGACTTGTTTTACTTTTGCACCTCAGAGATGTTTATAGAGAACTGGGGTTACTTTTATGTATTTTGGGTTATGTGTTTATATATATATATATATATATATATATATATATATATATATATATATATATATATATATATATTCAAGCTCCAGGCTCAATGATAAACCACTATTTCATGGTTTATCTTGTGCTCAATTGAGTGGTTTTTATCAACTCTTTACCCACTTATTTATACTATTTGCATGGTTTTACATTTGCCTTCCTAATTATGTGCTTTGATTGAAAACATGCTTCTTTGGCCTTAAGTTCCCTATGTTTAATCCTCTCTTATTACCATTAGATGCCTTGATATGTGTGTTAAGTGATTTCAGGGTTTACTCAACCTGCGAAGCCTTGGTTGGCCGGAGAATAGTCATATATATATATATATATATATATATATATATATATATATATATATATATATATATATATATATCTTACGTTTCTTGGTACACAGGTTTTCCGTTTACGTGAGGGTTGCGCCCCTCTGTTTTAAACTTTCCTTCAAAGGCTCCTAAATAAAATTTCCTTCCAACTATATTATATATAATTTTACTTTTAGAGATCGTAATACCTCACCACCTCAGCTTTACGACTTAAGTGTAACATTCTGTGTGGTAGGGTGTTACAATTTCATTCTCTTTGGCCATGAAATAGACCAATTTTATAACAAGTTTGCTCAGGTTTTTCTTAAGAGGGTAGACTGGATGAATGCACATATGTCAAGCATATGTTGCTCATTACATATGCTACTATTTTAACTTATAAACTAGTTCTTGAAACTCGAAAGGATTAAAAATTTATATAAATATGAATAATTATCTAAATACACAAAATAATTCTCAAAGTTTACTTTCATTAAATAATATACTTTGTGTGTGAATTTGTAACTCACACAACTGAACCGGAAAGTGAACTGGGTCGTCTAAGTATTACCTCAAGTGAGTGAGGGTCGAATCCCACCAGGATTGCCGGATTGAGCAAGCTGTGGTTATCCTACAGATCCTAGTTAGGCGAATGGAAAGATAGTTGTTGTTTATTGTAGGTGCATAAACAAGCAATAAAAATAAAATGTAGAAACAGTAATGAGAGATCAATTAAGGCCTCGGAGATACTTATTCTTCTAGATTAACACGTTATACTAGCTACTCCAATAATGAGTGATTCATTCAATGGCAAGGCTGTAAATGATTAAGCCATGGGTCGTGGTCATTAGGCAGATGCCATTTGGACTGTGCAATACACCTGCCACCTTTTAGAGATGTATGCTTTCCATCTTCTCTGATATGGTGGAGAAGTTCCTTGAGGTATTCATGGATGACTTCTCCATCTTCGGAGACTCATTTGACTCCTGCCTTGACCATCTAGCCCTAGTTCTTAAACAATGCCAAGAGACTAACCTGGTTTTAAACTGGGAAAAATGTCACTTCTATGGTGACTGAAGGAATTGTCCTTGGGCATCAGATTTCGAACAAGGGAATAGAAGTGGATCAAGCTAAGGTGGAGGTAATTGAGCAATTATGATAGAGTAAAACCCATCGGCTTAGAATTTCTTCTCGGTTAGAGGAAATAATTTCGTTGCAAGTATAGTTCCAAACCGACAAATAACACTCAATCAAAGTTTAATGTGGTTGTCATAAGTCCAACCCAATAAAAATAACTGAGAGTATTAGTCCTGGGTCGTTCTCCCTAGGAATTGCAATCGAATGCTCAATTATTGGTTGTGAGTTTCACGGGTTAGGTTATTAAAAGGGCAAGAAAATAAATGACAAGAAAAAAAGGAAACAAGTAAAGATAGCAAATACTAAAAAGAGAGACATTCATGGCAAGGATTGAGAACATAGGCTTTATATCCTAGTCATTAATTATTATACAATGATTAACAAGAGCTAATCCTATTTCATCATCTCCAACATCGGAAGAAGGTACAATATTATATTCACATTGAGAGAAAGTCAAATAAGACTAGTTAATCTCAATCTATAAGTCCTGATCAACTTACTAATTGAATTAGAAAGAGATTAGAGTCAATGGAAACAATGTTAACTAACAACTCTATATCACCAACATAAGTTGGGTATTAGTGACTCAAGATTGCCTAATTTCTCTTTCCAAGCCAAGAATGCTCAAAAAGCTACTCTAACATCCAACCAAACATTTTGTCAAACACTTGGGATGCATAAAAGGAAATCATGTTAAATTGCAAGAATAATAAAATCTACAACTACGCAATGCAAGAAATTAACAATGACAACTAAGGAAAGCACATTAAACATGAAATACCTCAAAATTGCATTAAAGAGAATGAAAATTAACAAGAGTACTCATAAACATAAAAGTGACATAAGAGGAAAATTAACAAGAAATAGCAAAGAAAAAAAGATGAAAACAAGAATTGAAGACTAAACCTAGAAGAGATCTACCCTAAATCTAGAAACTACCTAAAGCATGATCCTAACCTAATCTAATTGCTCTCCCTTTGTCCAATCTTGAATTCTACATCAAATAGCCTTAGAAATGAGTTGGATTTGGGCCTGGAAAGCTCAGAAATTGCCCCCCAGCATATTCACTTTAATGAGGTCACATGATCAGCGTCACGCGTGCGCGTGGTCGACGCATGCGCGTCGCTGGAAGATTTCCTCCTCACGCGTACACATGGGTGATGCGTGCGCGTGGCCATGAATGTCCTTTTCACGCGTATGCATGGATGACGCGTGCACGTGGCCTTGAATTCTCCAAATGCTCATTTCTTCATGAATTCTCCACTTTGCATGCTTTTCTCTTCACTTCTTCCATCCAATCCTTGCCTTATAAGCCTGAAATCACTTAACAAACATGTCAAGACATCGAATAGGATTAAAGTGAATTAAGATTGGAAATTTAAAGGCCTAAAAAGCATGTTTTTACTCTTAAGCACAAATTTAGAGAGAATTACAAAAGTATGCTATTTCATTGAATAAATGTGAGATAAGTTGATAAAATCCCCTAAATTCAACACAAGTTAAACCACAAAATTGGGGTTTATCAAACCTCCCCACACTTAAACTAAGCATGTCCTCATGCTAAACTCAAGAAAGAGACAAGACAAAGGGTATTAACATTTATTCAATGCAAATAAACTATATAAATGCATGCAACTATCTAAATGCAATCTACCTATATGGATGCAACTACTTGGTCAAAATAAGTCAATTCCCAAGAATACATATATGAACACAAGGGCTAAAGCAATCATATGAATCAACTCCACAATTGAATTGAGTTATTGAAAAGATTTTACAAACTTGCAAGAAAAGAGATGATCATATGTGAAAACATGTAATTGAGTAATCGAACCCTCACCGGATGTGTATCCGCTCTAGTCGCTCAAGTGTATAGGGTTGATTCACTCAATTGTCCTCTAATCATGCTTTTCAAGATTTGTTTTTCATCTAACAATCAACAATTATTTAATGCATGCATACATTTATCATGAGGACTTATTCATAGGTTGTAATGGGGCTAGGGTCAAGGTAGAATTGTATTTAGTCAAGTGAGCTTGAAATTTGAATCTTTGATTAACTTGAGCCCTCACCTAACCTACAACCTATACAAATTCAAAGCAAACCTAACTACCCATTCTTCACTTTTTCACACACTCATGCATTCTCTTTTTTATCACAACCCATATGCATTGATTATTATTGAACTTCACTTTGGGGCATTTTGTCCCCTTTTTATTTCTTTTTTTTTCCTATTTTTTTTCTATAACTTTTTTCTTTTTGCTTTTCTCTCTTTTTTTTCTTTTTTTATTTCACTAAGATATACACAAAAGTACCAGTTCATATGGTCTTAAACTTTTAACGCATGAGTATGTACCCAATTCCTAATATTTTTTACAAAAATATAAAAATACCCTTTTATCCCAACCAATATTCCCAATCCCTTACTTAAATGATACACACTCTTACTAGCCTAAGCTAATTAAAGATCCAAATAAAGGACATTTATTGTTTTTCGCTGTAAGGCTAGTAATGTGCTAAAATTAAGAACAAAAGGGGTTTAGCACAGGCTCAAAATTGGTTAACAAAGGTGGATAAAAGGGTAAGGTCATTTGGATAAGTAAGCTATTTGAAATGAGGGCCTCAATTATATAAATACATTTATACATGAAATAATAGACATAAAGAATCAAACAAATCAAAGATTACAATCGTAGAGAGAGAATAATACACACAAGAATAAAAATAGTGGTAATATGATGTAACCACACAATTAGGCTCAAAACTTACTTGCTTATGTGTTCTTAGCTCAAAAACATGTTCCACAATGTATAGTTCAAGCAAGTTCTAAAAAAAATATTTTACTCAAATCAGTTGGGTAACCCTATAGATAAATTTCTTGGAAAATTTCATTATTTTTACTAAGCTTATATATATATATATATATGCAAACTAAGAAAATGCAACAAAAAATCCTAAAAGACCTAAAAATGAGATGCGAAAGTGTTGGCATTAGGAATTTGTCACCCAAAAGCGACCGATTCGGTCGGACGACCTCCCCACACTTAAAAGTTTATACCATCCTCGGTGCATTCAAAGATGAGCAAGGGGTACGACGACTTTCCGGATTGCCACCTTTAGCTGGTGGATCAACCGGTTGCTGCATGTTCTTTCTCCCACTTCCGTTTTAGCTTATGATGACTCACCCATGAAAAATAGAAAATAGCATAGTAAGATGAGAAAATGCAAAAGCAAGGAAGCATATATTGTTGGAATGAGGTAAGGACCACTAGAATGGAGCGAGTGAATTAGTGTGACATTAAGAAAGTATAGTGTGTGATTTCTAAGTTGCATGTGGTTTAGAACACATACACTAGTATAGAGAGCTATGTTACAATTACACAAAAGAAGGGTGCACTTCACTCATTCTAGTGTGCTTGAGATACTTCAAAGAGAACTTGTAGGTTAAGACAACCAAACAAGCAATGAAGAAGCATAAAAGCATTTAAGCAGTTAATCAAGCAATTGTGAATTGGATAAGGAATGGACATTAATTGATGTGCAAGTAAACTTAGTAAACCTAAAGAAATATAGAACTCACATATCAAACAATGACATATATTGAAGTTTGTTTGCAACACCTAACTGACATAAGGGTGGAAGACATGGGTGCTATGGAACTTAGGTAAAAGAAGATAGAAGTGAAAATCAATCACATAGAAAGCATGGTCCACAAAGCTTAGAAAGCTCAAAAATATGTCACTAGGTAAACTTATGATCTAATTTCACAATTCCACAAATCTTAATGCATGAAATAGGTGATGTGAATAAGGGTCAATCATAAACAAGCATCACCTAACAAAAAATGCATTGACAATACACAATTGCCTAACAATAGATGGTGAATTCAAATCACATGCTCGTCAAAACATGCAATTTAAAAGATTCATAAAGCTTGAGGGCATTGTCACATGTACTTGGTATTCAAAAATGTTAAGCATGAAATATTCAAAACCAAGTAACAAATTGTAACCTCAACAAAGAATCCAACAATGAAAATTAGCAATAATTTTGCTAGAATAGCATCAAGTTAATCATAAGCAGCAATTAATAGCAAACAAAATTAATAATCCAACACTTATAATGAAAAACAGAAAAATAAACATAAATCAAACTAACTAAATAACTAACTAACTAACTAACTAACTAAAAGAGTTGGTGATAGATGGCGATTGGTAGTGTTGGATGATGGTTGAAGGAGGGAAGAAAAGAGGAGAGGAGAAAAGGGAAGAAATGGAAACAGGAGAAGAAAAGAAGGTGGGTGAAACAGGGTAGGGGGTCAGGCGTACGCATCACATCACGCGTACGCGTGCATGGCAGAGATAGGGTACGATGCGTACGCGTCGAGGACGCACACGCGTGATAGGGCAAAGAGACACAGATGATGCGTACATGTGAATCATGCGTACGCGTGGGCCAAAATTGTGCTAGAAGCACAATTTCAGCACACAACGTGCACAACTCCTGGTTTTTGTACTGGACCTGAAAATTTAAAGGTGTCACGCGTACGCGTGGGCAACGCGTACGCGTGAGGGGTTGGAAACTTGGGGGTCACGTGTACGCGTGAATGACACGTACACGTGGCTGGGTGCTATATTTTACAAAATTTTCCAATTTCTTGCACCAAACCAAGCATTCCAAACCTCCAAACAGCTACCGAAACACCGTAAAACCTTATTTAACCTACTAGACTACTAAATAGACTCAACAAACCAAGCTAAACTTGAAATTAAACTTATTTACCAATATATTCACAAGAGAAAAATGAAAAGAGTTTACCATGGTAGGGTGTCTCCTACCTAACACTTTTATTTATTGTCCTTAAGTTGGACTTATGGGGAGCTCTCATCAAGGTCGCTTGTGCTTGAATTCATCCTTGAACTTCCGCCAATACTTGGACTTTGAATAAGCTCCATCATTCAAAATTAATAGCTCCAAGCTTTAATGGAGTTCTTCACAAACCATGAGCTCCCAAAATTGAACTTCTTTCTGTGATCCGGGATCCCACACTTTGTTTTCACACCCATCTTCAAGTTGATTATCATAGTTCCAATTGGGTGAGAAGCAAGCCGAATTCTCATTTAGGTACTAAACTATCCTCATAGACCCATCCATTTGAGCACCAGTACAACCTTTGCATCCAATCTTTGAAGCCTCAACCATGATGAGCCTAGATTTACAATGCTAACCACTAAATATCCTTCTCTTACACTTGATTCCACAAAGCACCCTAAGTCGGCCATCCGTTTCAAGCAAACCAAATTCAAGTGGGATAATAAAGCTAAGAGTGACAAGTTTTACCCACTCTAATGAAGGGATAGATGGTGACTTAGGTAGAGAAGTTTCCAATGACCATGATAGAGCATGTTCCACTCCCGCCCATCCTCTTTGAAGGGCTTTTACCACTTGATAAGATTCTTCAAGCTCTTCCTCTTACCAAGCTTCCTCAAGTTCAAATGCTTCCTCACCAATTTCTTCTAGCTCTTCCCCATCACTCAAGTCATAGGAAGTTGAGTGAAATCTACCTCAACATCGATTCTAAGTCCAGTGGGGAAGGATTCATCAATCTCAAAAGGATCATATGTTGATGCGGAATCATCAAAGATAGGAGGACTTGTTGCCTGTGCCACTTCTTCTAATTCTTCAATTACATCATGCCTTGGAGGTTGTGCACTATCCTCCTCAACATCACCTTTAAACTCCATGGAGGAATGTTCTTCAACTTGAGATTCCTCTTTGCATTCAACATCTCCTAAATCTTCAACCACCTCCTTCGTTTCAATTATCTCTACTTCCTCCTCTTGTTGTAATTCTTGCTTCAACTTTTCTTCTTTACCTTGAAGCTCCAAATTCTCCTTTTCATTGTGCTCCTCAATTAATCCTCCACATTTAACATTAAGGGTGTCTTGGATAGTTGAGCATAATGATGCCAATTGGCTCATCATTTCGGTTAAGCTCGCCATGAATTCCCCTTACTTTTGGCAAGGAGTTAGAAGTTCTTATTGTTCTTGCATTAGGGGTAGGAGAGGTTGGTCTAATGAAGGTGGTGGTGAAAGAGAGGGTTCATTGTTTGAGGGAAAGGTATTGTAGTTGGAAGGTGGTTTATATTGGTGAAAGTCTTGAGGTGGTGTATATGGAATTGGTGGTTCTTGGGAGTATTGGTGTTGGAATGGTGGTGGTTCTAAGTTTGGTTCATATGGTGGTTGATATGGTGACTATGGCTTAGGATTATATGGAGTGAATTGTGGTATGAGGCTTGTGAGTAGGGTTGTTGGGGGCTATGTTCAGGGGAAAGGGCCATATGTGTGTGGTGGTTATGGTTGACAACCTGAGGGTCACCACATCCATTAGATTGATATGCATTAGGAGTTGGATTGTCCCCATAAGAAACCAGAGAAGGTTATTGCCAAGAAGAGTATCCATATGCTTGAGGCTCCTCCTGATGACATGTCATCAAGTCATGTTTTTCTATGCTTTTTCATACAAAAAATTGATGATTAGTACTTAAATATTGCATTCTTTTGAGCTTAAAGAGTATATTTCCTTGATCTTTTGATTTTATAAATTTTGTAGGAAATAAGTGGAAAAAGACGCAAAAAGCAGCACAAAATAAGCTAAAAAGGAGAAAAAAATAGTTTTGGGGCACACTTTGAAATTGGAGCACACTTTGATGTCTTAGGCCATGCTTTTAAAAGCATGGCCCATGACCATGAATGCAAGAAACAAAGGCCAGTGCTCATTAAAAGGGAGCACTACGTTAAAAGTTTTCACTTTTTCGGGCTTTTCCTTAAGCCTTGTGACAACATGACCATGCCTCCTTCAAAGGGCCATAACTTGAGCTACAAATGTTCAATTGATGTGCTTCTAGTTGCGTTAGAAAGCTGACATTCAGATCTTTGCAACAATATATAGCAATCTATATTTGACATGAAATTGAAGTACAAGTAATAGGCATCTTTAAGGCCCGAAAACCAACCAAATATGCGCTGACCAAGGCTCGAAGAGGGGGTCACCAAGAAAAGCAAGGCACAACTCTCAAAGTGGAGTAGCGAGGGTTCGAAGAGGGATCAAAGTGCCCTAAGGAAACATGAGAGCGCTATGTTGAAATACTTCACTGAGCGCTATACAACAATGCTTAGTATAAGGAAATTGGCCAAAGTGAAGCCAGCATGGTTCGAAGAGGGAACCAAGGGAAGCTAAGTATAGCGCTACGTTAACTAAGTCACCTTTATCGTGACTTTCACACTTGGGAGGCCATCCTACACACAAGGAGTAGCGCTCAATGAGTTAACTGAGCGCTCAATAAGTGAGCGCTATGAATGAGGCTTGGCACGAGCCCATACCCAAGGAAATGGAGCGCTACGTTTTCTTTCTTAACTGAGCGCTCCACTAGAGGTAGCACCTTGGTTCATTTTCAAATCAAGTGCCATTTTGGATCCATTTCTTTGCAAACCAAAAGGGCCCACCCTAAGTGCAATCTGACTCAATTAATTCAAGCCCATTGAAGCCTCAAAGCAAGCAGAACTCATTAAACATGACTCAAAGGCACACAGAGAAGTTAGATTAGGAATTTCATTTGTAATTTATTTTCAATTTCATTTTCATTTTGTAAAGCCTATATAAAGGCATCAATTTCATGTTATTAGGGAGGCTGGCTCTGCTAGAGAGTATTAGGAGTAGAGTAGAATAGAGAATTCTCTTTGAAACACTTTTACTTTTTCTGCAATTGTCAATTTGGTTTATGAAATTTCATGTTTCTAAATCTTCTCTTCTACAATTTTGCTTTCTGAAATTTTACATGAGTTTGCTATGAGCTTGATTTACAATTCTAAGCAATTTAAATTTCCCTGCACCTCAATTGCCTTTTCTGTTGATCCCAATTTACTTTCCTAGACTTTTGTTCCTCTACACTTTGCATTTGAGCTACTGTGATCTGAATTTAATTTTTTTGCACTTTAAATTTCCTGTCACTTGTTCTCAAGATCTCTTTGATTGCTTGCTTCATTGCTTTCTTTAATTTCCAACACCCAGCCCCCCTTTACATTTGATGCAATTTATATTTCTTGTCATTTAAGATTCTGCCAATTTATATTTCTTTCTCTTTAAGCTTCTGTCCACTTTACTTTCTGCAAATTTAAATTCTCTGCTAATTTACATTCTGTTGCTTCAATTTCACTTCAATTCACCAATGTTAGCTTGACTAAACTAATCACTCACTAAAGTTGCTTGATCCATCAATCCCTGTGGGATCGACCTCACTCTATGTGAGTAATTACTACTTGATAAGACCCGGTACACTTGCCGGTGAGTTTTGTGTTGGAATCTGATTTCCACACATCAAGGTTTTGGCACCGTTGTTGGGGATTGATTTAGATCAACAATGATTAAGTGGGTGGATAAGTCTAGATTAAGCATTTTTTTTATTTTTGTTCTTTGTTTTAAGTTGATAACAAGGTGTTTGAGTTATTGCCTCACTAAGAAATTCTTTTCTGAGATATGAATTTCAATTTTCATTGGTGTTGTGTTTTACAAAATTCAAATGGAGTTCAAATCATCTTATGATCAAACAAATTTTATGGGATACTACCCACCATCACCAATTTCTAATGATGGCTGGGAGTATCACTAACAAATTACAGATCCTTAGCACTCCAATCCATGGAGATTTACTTCAGAGACACAAGATGAGCAAGAGAATCATATGGGATATTTCCCTCCACCACAAAATAATGCAAGTCATTATTCTAATGGTGGCTGGGAATATCACCAAGAAATGATAAATGATCAAGCAAATCACATGAGATATTATCCAGAACCACAAAATGATTTATGTTATTTTCCTCATGGTAGCTGGGCATATCAACAAGAGTATGAACAATCAAGTGAAATGAACTATTTCCCAATGCCACAAGATGATTCATACTGTAATGAATTCAACAATTCTTCAAGTTGTGCTTGGGAGAATCAAAATTAGAAAGCATTTGACAATTCATACTCCACTTATCAAGAGCTATCATCACTTGAGCAAACCTTCAATTCATCCATGTGAAAGCCGTCAAACCTCACCTCCCAGTTTTTCATCTGAAAATGCTTCATCACTTAACTATCCCTTTACACAAAATCTCTTCCAAAACTCACAGTCCACACAAACTTCCATGAACCAAAGCCTCTCAAGGCTTGAAACCATGCTTGAAAGATATGAAAGGGAAGCACAGAGATCCTGGAATGACCAAGAGAACTCCCTCAAAAATATGGAAGTGCTGGTAAACCAAATGTTAAATGTGAAGGAGGAAGTAGAAGAGCAAGAGGAAGAGGCTACTGAGTCAAGTGAATTTTCAGTGAAGAAGGAAGAGGTGGTGGAAATATTTGAACCCGAAACTGCACTTGAGATGATAAGAGAACATGAAAACTCACAACCTCCTCAAACTCCCCTGGACCAAAAAGTCTCAACAATTGAATCTGTGATTGAAAGATATGAAGAGGAGCTGAAGAAATCTTGGAAAGAACAATAAACCTCCTCCATAAAAGTGCTGTTAAGTCAAATATTGAATGCAAAGGAGGAAGTGGAAGAGCAAGAAATTGAGGAAGACACTCAAGAGAAGTCACACTCAATTGAAGCAGAGAAGTGCATAGAGGAAGGGCTCATGGAACAACCAATTCAAAAGGCTTTTGATGAAGAAAACACTCCAACAATCACACAACCACCAAGTCTTGATATCCAAGAAGTGAAGGCAACTAACAAGAGCACCAATCCTACCCCTGATCCAGCAAGCAAGCTCAATCAAGCCATTAACAAAAGAAAGCTTGCTGAGGAAAGACCAAGACAAGGGACACTAGCTGAATCCTCTCCCCCCTTGAAGTCATTTCTCTTAACAAACTGGAAGAAGAGGAAGAAAGTGAAGAACAACATGTCAAGCTAATGACACTAAAAGAGCGCTTGGTGGGAGGCAACCCAACCTTAGGTAACATTTTATTCCTTTGCTTTGTTTAGCTTATCTGTCTGTTTTGTTTAAATTTCAATAAATTGAAATATGATTACATTCTAAGTTTGGTGTTACCCGGCAACAATCTGTTTCAATCTCTATGGATGATTGCATCAAAAATGAAAGTGTCACATTAAGATTCTAAGTTTGGTGTGCCACTTAATTCTCTATGCAATTCATTAAGCAACACCACTTGTCTGCATAATCATAATGCCCTTTGCAGTGTTATCTTTCTTTTATTTAGACAATTTTAGTTTTCTCTTTGTTTTAGTCATTTCCTTGTTTTTAATGCCTTCTTCTATTAACTATTTTTGTTAATACATCACCAAGAGATCTTTATTCATGACAGATTCTTGGCTTGGTGATTGTACTTAACATATAACAGTTTCATTTGCTTAGTTTTAATTCAAATAAATTGACATATGGTTGTATTCTAAGTTTGGTGTTGCTATGCAACAAAATTTGTTTCCAATCCATACTGGATATTTGCATCAATTCCAAGTGAGAGTGTCACACTAAGTTTGATGTGCCACTTATATTTTTATGCAATGTATCATGCACACCCTTTTATGTTTGCAATCACAATGTCTCTGTTTCCTATGCCTTGATTGTTATCTTTAATTTTGCTTGCTTAAAACACATGTACCACTAACATTTCATTGTGTAAGACATTCATGATCCATGTTAGCCCCATAGCCATTGTTCTAATTGTTGCTTGAGGATGAGCAAGCATTGTGAGTTTGGTAAGGGAAGAGGAAGAATGGGAGGAAAATGACAACAATAGAGAAGATGAATTACAAGGTTGTAAAGTTTCTTTTCCTCTCATTTATTTCCAGCACTTTAAAATTGCATGATTGTCTTTATCTTCTCTGTGTGCATGTGTGGTATGAATAAGCATAGCCTGAATTTTGATCTGTAACATGTTGCTATGCCATTATGACTACCAACTTGAGTTTTGTAAAGTTCAAAGCAGTAAAGTATCATGATCATAAACAAACAAGGAATTAAAGAAGAACTTAGCATATGCATACAAGTATTGGAAGGCTAGTATGATTAATTGTTGCTCAATTGCATTAGATTCTATTTAATTGAAGTTTTCATCTAGGACATTTTGTGAAATCTTTTGAAATCATGAAAAACCTTGAAGAAGCAATTGCAATTAAGGCAAGAAAAGAAAAAGGGAAAGAATGAGAAAGCTGAAGGCTCTGAGTACCAATGACAATTAAGTTGTTAAGTACTTGTGGTGTTTATATATCAAGCAAAAAGCTTGAAAACAAAACACTTAGAAGTCAAGGCTAGGCTCAAGTGCAAATGCACTCCCTCAAAGCTCAAGGCTCTGAGCATCAATGATTAGGGAGTTAAGAAAAGAAACAAATGAGCTTAAAGAAGTCCTCTAATTAAATGCTTGTGGTGCTTATGTATCAAGTGGTAATACTTGAAAACAAAGCATTTAGAAGTCGTAGCTTTGTTATCAACTCATGGGGCAAAGCACCCAAAAGGAGAAGCTAATAAGACAATGAAAAGCTTGTTTCAAAGAAGAAATATAAGGAAAAGATTTCATAAAATGAGATAGATAGAAGCATCAATCATTTACATTTTTTTTGTGATTATAGCATGCATAGAAAACTAGCCTACCTTGAACATGGAGTTGTTATTCTTCTTACCTTGGATTGTCAATCTCTATTGCATGATTCTTTTTTTACTTGGGGACAAGCAATGTTTAAGTTTGGTATGGTGATGACATGACATCATGTCATGTTTTTCTATACATTTTCATACAAGAAATTGATGACTAGTGCTTAAATATTGCATTCTTTTGAGCTTAAAGAGTATATTTCCTTGATCTTTTGATTTTATAAATTTTGAAGGAAATAAGTAGAAAAAGAAGCAAAAAAAAAAAGCACAAAATAAGCTAAAAAGGAGAAAAAAGAGTTTTGGGCACACTTTGAAGTTGGAGCACACTTTGATGCCTTAGGCCACGCGCTCATTAAAGGGGAGCGCTACGTTAAAAGTTTTCACTTTTTTGGGCTTTTCCTTAAGCCTTGTGACAGCATGACCATGCCTCCTTCAAAGGGCCATAACTTGAGCTACATATGTCCAATTGATGTGCTTCTAGTTGCCTTGGAAAGATGACGTTCAGAGCTTTCCAACAATATATAGCAATATATATTTGGCATGAAATTGAAGCACAAGTGATAGGCATCTTTAAGGGCCAAAAACCAACCAAATATGCGCTGACCAAGGCTCAAAGAGGGGGTCACAGAGAAAAGCAAGGGACAGCAGTCAAAGTGGAGTAGCCAGGGTTCAAAGAGGGATCAAAGTGCCCCAAGGAAACATGAGAGCGCTACATTGAAATACTTCACTGAGCGCTATACAACAATGCTTAGTACAAGGAAATTGGCCAAAGTGAAGCCAGCAAGGTTCGAAGAGGGAACCAAGGGAAGCTAAGTGTAGCGCTACGTTAACTAAGTCACCTTTATTGTGACTTTCACACTTGGGAGGCCATTGATGAGCGGATAATTTATATACTTTTTGGCATTGTTTTTACATAGTTTTTAGTATGATTTGATTAGTTTTTAGTATATTTTTATTAGTTTTTAATTAAAAATCACATTTCTGGACTTTACTATGAGTTTGTGTGTTTTTCTGTGATTTCAGGTATTTTCTGACTAAAATTGAAGGACTTGAGCGAAAATCTGATTCAGAGGCTAAAGAAGGACTGCAGATGCTGTTGGATTCTGATCTCCCTGCACTCAAAGTGGATTTTCTGGAGCTACAGAAACCCAAATAGCGCGCTCTCAATTGTGTTGGAAAGTAGACATCTAGGGCTTTCCAGCAATATATAATACTCCATACTTTGCCCAAGTTTGGATGATGCAAACTGGTGTTTAACGCCAGCTCTTTGCCCTATTTTGGAGTTAAACGCCAGAAACAAGTTGCAAAGTAGAGTTAAACGCTAGAAACAAGTTACAAACTGGCGTTCAACTCGAAGGTAGACCTCTACACGTGAAAGCTTCAATGCTTAGCCCAAGCACACACCAAGTGGACCCAGAAGTGGATTTCTGCATCATCTACTCATTTCTGTAAACTCTAGTAACTAGTTTAGTATAAATAGGACTTTTTACTATTGTATTCAGAGTCTTTTGACCACCTTTAGGGTCTTGGTTATTCTGGTTCCCTCTTCGGGGCTGAAGCCAATGAACACTATTATCACTTATGTATTTTCAACGGTGGAGTTTCTACACACCATAGATTAAGGTGTGGAGCTCTGCTATTCCTCATGAATTAATGCAAAGTACTATTATTTTTCTATTCAACTCAAGCCTATTTCTTCTCTAAGATATTCATTCGCACACAAGAACATGATGAATGTGATGATTATGTGACGCTCATCACCATTCTCACCTATGAAGGCGTGCCTAACAAACAGTTCCGTTCTACATGAAAACAAGCTTGAATGCATCCCTTAGCCTCCTGATCTATGATCAGAGTCTTCGTGGTATAGGCTAGATTATTGGCGGCCATTCTTGAGATCCGGAAAGTCTAAACCTTGTCTGTGGTATTCCGAGTAGGATCTGGGAAGGGATAGCTGTGACGAGCTTCAAACTCGCGAGTGCTGGGCGTAATGACAGACGCAAAAGGATTACTGAATCCTATTCCATCATGATCGAGAACCGACAGATGATTAGCCGTGCAGTGACAGCGCATTTGGACCATTTTCACTGAGAGGACGGGATGTAGCCATTGACAACGGTGATGCCCAACATACAGCTTGCCATGGAAAGGAGTATAAAGGATTGGATGAAGGCAGTAGGAAAGCAGAGATTCAGAAGGAACAAAGCATCTCCATACACTTATCTGAAATTCTCACCAATGAATTACATAAGTATCTCTATCTTTATTTTACGTTTTATTTATCTTTTAATTATTAAAACTCTATAACCATTTGAATCCGCCTGACTGAGATTTACAAGGTCACCATAGCTTGCTTCAAGCCGACAATCTCTGCGGGATTGGCCCTTACTCAGGTAAGGTTTATTACTTGGACGACCCAGTGCACATGCTGGTTAGTTGTGCGAAGTTGTGAAAAAGAACTAAGATTATGAATGTGCGTATTAAGTTTTTGGCGCCGTTACCAAGGAATGAACAATCACGATTTCATGCACCAGCCATCCTACACACAAGGAGTAGCGCTCAATAAGTTAACTGAGCGCTCAATAAGTGAGCGCTATGAATGAGGCTTGGCACGAGCCCGGACCTAAGGCAATGGAGCGCTACGTTTTCTTTCTTAACTGAGCGCTCCACTAGAGGTAGCACCTTGGTTCATTTTCAAATCAAGTGCCATTTTGGATCCATTTCTTTGCAAACCAAAAGAGCCCGCCCTAAGTGCAATCTAACTCAATTAATTCAAGCCCATTGAAGCCTCAAAGCAAGCAGAACTCATTAAACATGAGTCAAAGGCACAAAGAGAAGCTAGATTAGGAATTTCATTTGTAATTTGTTTTCAATTTCATTTTCATTTTGTAAAGCCTATATAAAGGCATCAATTTCATGTTATTAGGGAGGCTGGCTCTGTAGAGAGCATTAGGAGTAGAGTAGAATAGAGAATTCTCTTTGAAACACTTTTACTTTTCCTGCAATTGTCAATTTGGTTTATCAAATTTCATGTTTTTAAATCTTCTCTTCTACAATTTTGCTTTCTGAAATTTTACATGAGTTTGCTGTGAGCTTGATTTACAATTCTAGGCAATTTAAATTTCCCTGCACCTCAATTCCCTTTTTCATTGATCCCAATTTACTTTCCTGCACTTTTGTTCCTCTGCACTTTACATTTGAGCTACTGTGATTTGAATTTAATTTTTCTACACTTTAAATTTCCAGCACCCAGCACCCCTTTACATTTGATGCAATTTATATTTCTTATCATTTAAGATTCTGTCAATTTATATTTCTTGCTCTTTAAGCTTCTGTCCACTTTACTTTTTGCAAATTTAAATTCACTGCTATTTACATTCTGTTGCTTCAATTTCACTTCAATTCACTAATGTTAGCTTGACTAGACTAATCACTCACTAAAGTTACTTGATCCATCAATCCCTGTGGGATCAACCTTACTCTATGTGAGTAATTACTACTTGATGCGACCCGGTACACTTGCCGGTGAGTTTTGTGTTGGAATCTAATTTCCACACATCAAGTTTTTGTGGAAGAGCGATTTCCATACCAAAACTCACCGGCAAGTGTATCAGGTCGCATCAAGTAGTAAAACTCACTTAAAGTGAGGTGGATCCCACAGGGATTGATGGATCAAGCAACTTTAGTGGGCGATTAGTCTATTCAAGCTAACATTGGTGATTGAAGTGAAACTGAAGCAACAGAATGTAAATAGCAGTGAATTTAAAGTTGCAGAAAGTAAATGAGCAAAATCTTAAAGAGCAAGAAATGTAAATTGACAGAATCTTAAATGACAAGAAATGTAAATTGCATCAAATGTAAAGAGGGGCCGCCAAAAACTTGATGGGTGGAAATTAAGAATTCCAACACGAAATTCACCGGCAAGTGTACCGGGTCGCATCAAGTAGTAATAACTCACAAGAGTAAGGTCGATTTTACAGGGATTGATGGATCAAGCAACTTTAGTGGGTGATTAGTTTAGTCAAGCTAACATTGATGAATTGGGTGAAATTGATCAACAGAAAGTAAATTGCAGTGAGTTAAAAATGCAGAAGAATTAAATTTACAAAAACTTAAAGTGCAAGAAAGTAAAAGAGCTGAAACTTAAATTGCAAGAAAAGTAAATTGCAGAAACTTAAAGTGGACGAAATGTAAATTTCTTGAATCTAAATTGCTGAGAAACTTAAATTGCTTGAAGAATAAAGGATTTGGAGACTGGGATTCAAGATAAAACTGGAATTATAAAATGCAGAGAAGTAATAGATGAAGTAGATTTGTAGAAATTCTAAAGCATAAATGAAAATTGCAGAAGAATTGAAAATCAGAAGTGAAAACTTGTTTCATATTGAAACTTAAAGAAACAATTAAGATCAGATATTTAATTCTTAAATTTAGAAAACAGAAAAAAAATAATGGATCTCCAAGAGGAAGAACTCCAAAGAATTCTTCAATCAAAATTCACAAACCCAGAATCAGAAAGCAAAGGTTGCAGAAGAAAGAAAATGAAAACAGGAAACATTCTCAAATCCGATCTCAATTCAAAAAGGAAAATTAAAAGATAGCTCTCTATTCTACTCATATTGCTCTCTATTAGAGCCAGCCTCCTCCAATCTATGCTGTATACGTGCTGAATACTTCTTGGTTCTTGCTCTCTGATGGTTCACTAACTCTTGTTGATATGTCTAGATACTATGAGGATAATGATACAAGTCATTTTGTGGTTCTGGACAATATCTCATGTGATTTGCTTGATCAATCTTGTGGCTCTGGAGCATATGTCCATTGATTGGAGTGCTCAGAATTTGCAATTTCTTGGTGATATCCCTAAATCCTTGATGCACATCCTCATTAAAGCTTCCATTTCCATTTCCTACAACAAAGTTTGAACCAAACTCATAGCCAAAAGGGTGAGAATTCATAGTAGAAAGACAAAAACAAAAACTAACAAGAGATAAAGAAAACAAACTCCTAGACTAAAACTACCAAACAAATAAAGAAAGCAACTATTCACAATATCAGCATATGTACAATAACCAACAACAAGCACACATTGCAATTTCCCGGCAATGGCGCCAAAAACATGATAGAGTAAAATCCGTCGGCTTAGAATTTCTTCTCGGTTAGAGAAAATAACTTCGTTGCAAGTATAATTCCGAACCGATAAATAACACTCAATCAAAGTTTAATGTGGTTGTCACAAGTCCAACCCAATAAAAATAACTGAGAGTATTAGTCCTAGGTCGTTCTCCCTTGGAATTGCAATCGAATGCTCAATTATTGGTTGTGAGCTTCACGGGTTGGGTTGATAAAAGGGCAAGAAAATAAATGACAAGAAAATAAAGCAAACAACTAAAGATAGCAAATACTAAAAAGAGAGACATTCATGGCAAGGATTGAGAACATAGGCTTTATATCCTAGTCATTAATTATTATACAATGATTAACAAGAGCTAATCCTATTTCATCATCTCCAACATCGGAAGAAGGTACAATACTATCTTCACATTGAGAGAAAGTCAAATAAGACTAGCTAATCTCAATCCATAAGTCCTGATCAACTTATTAATTGAATTAGAAAGAGATTAGAGTCAATGGAAACAATATTAACCAACAACTCTAGATCACCAACATAAGTTGGGTATTAATGACTCAAGATTGCCTAATTTCTCTTTCCAAGCCAAGAATGCTCAAAAAGCTACTCTAACATCTAACCAAATATTTTGTCAAACACTTGGAATGCATAAAAGGAAATCATGTTAAATTGCAAGAATAATAAAAATCTACAACTACCCAATGCAAGAAATTAACAATGACAACTAAGGAAAGCACATTAAACATGAAATACCTCAAAATTGCATTAAAAAGAGAATGAAAATTAACAAGAGTGCTCATAAACATAAAAGTGACATATGAGGAAAATTAACAAGAAATAGCAAAGAAAACAAGATGAAAACAAGAATTAAAGACTAAACCTAGAAGAGATCTACCCTAAATCTAGAAACTACCTAAAGCATGATCCTTACCTAATCTAATTGCTCCCCCTTTGTCCAATCTTGAATTCTACATCAAATAGCCTCAGAAATGAGTTGGATTTGGGCCTGGAAAGCTCAGAAATCACCCCAGCATATTCACTTTAATGAGGTCACATGATCAGCATCACGCGTGCGCGTGGTCGACGCATGCGCGTCGCTGGAAGATTTCCTCCTCACACGTACACATGGGTGACGCGTGCGCGTGGCCATGAATGTCCTTTTAACACATACGCATGGATGACGCGTGCACGTGGCCTTGAATTCTCCAAATGCTCATTTCTTCATGAATTCTCCACTTTGCATGCTTTTCTCTTCACTTCTTCCATCCAATCCTTGCCTTATAAGCCTGAAATCACTTAACAAACATATCAAGGCATTGAATAGGATTAAAGTGAATTAAGATTGGCAATTTAAAGGCCTAAAAAGCATGTTTTCACTCTTAAGCACAAGTTTAGGGAGAATTACAAAAGTATGCTATTTAATTGAATAAATGTGAGATAAGTTGATAAAATCCCCTAAATTCAACACAAGATAAACCACAAAATTAGGGTTTATCTGATTACCACCACGCACTAATGTCAAAGGAATTAGAAGTTTCCTTGGACATGCAGGATTCTTCAGGAGGTTTACTAAGGATTATTCTAAAATCGCTAAACCTCTGTGTAACTTACTGACTACCGACACTCTATTTGTCTTTGACCAAGAGTGTCTGCAGGCCTTTGAGACTCTGAAAGTTAAGCTTATCACTACGCCTATAGTCTCTACACCCAGTTGGGACTTACCATTCGAGCTGATGTGTGACGCAAGTGACCATGCCATTGGTGCAGTCCTTGGGTAGAGGCATGACAAACTTCTGCATATCATTTATTATGCCAGCCGTGTTCTAAATGACGCGCAGAAAAATTATACTACCACTGAAAAGGAATTTCTTGTAGTGGTTTATGCTATTGACAAGTTTAGATCCTATCTAATAGGTCTAAGGTCATTATCTACACTGACCATGCTGCTCTCAAATATCTGCTCACCAAGCAGGATTCTAAGCTCAGACTTATAAGATGGGTATTACTCCTGCAAGAGATTGATATAGAAATCAGAGACAGAAAAGGGTCAGAAAATCAAGTGGCTGACCATCTATCTCGAATTGAACCAGTAGAAGGAACATCTTTTCCCTCTACTGAGGTGTCTGAAACCTTTTCAGATGAGCAACTCTTTGTTATCCAACGACACCTTGGTTTGCAGACATTGCAAACTACCAGGCCATAAGATTCATCGCCAAGGAATACAATAGGCAGCAAGCCCGAAAGCTCATTGATGATTGATAAACCCATATTTTATGATATATTTTGTGCCTAATTTAAGTAATTTATTCAATCCTTCACTCACTTATTCATGTTAATTGCATGGTTTTACTTTCCCTTCTTTATTATGTGATATATGTGAAAAACATGTTTCCTATGCTTTAAAAATAATTATTTTAATTATCCTTTTATTACCATTCGATGCCGTGATTTGTGTGTTGAGTAGTTTCAGATCTTCTAAGGCAGGAATGACTTAAAGGATGGAAAGAAAACATACAAAAATGGAAGGAAAGCACAAAATGGAGTTTTTGAAGAAGCTGGCAGCGATGCGAACGCATGGACGAACGCGGCCGCATGCCTAGAGCAAAAAGGTAGCGATGCGAAAGCATGAATGACGTGATCACGCACCACAAGCAAACCGCAGATGACGCGGGCGCTTGACCGAAGCGAACGCGCGACAAGGAAAACTCCAAATGACGCGACCGCGTGACCCACGCGGACGCGTGACAGAGGCCACACACCAGAAATTACAGAAAACGCTCCCAGCGATTTCTGAACCCTTTTTTGGCCCAAATCCAAGTCTAGAAGGCACAGATCAGAGGTTATGAAGTGGGGGAATGCATCCATTCAAGAGAGAGTCTCCAATTATTCACTTTTGATGATTTAGATGTAGTTTTTAGGGAGAGGTTATCTCCTCTCTCTTTTAGGATTAGGATTTAGGATTTTTCTTGCTTTCATGATTGCCCCTTTTTATCAGGTTCAACTTTCCTTTTAATTAATTATTTTCCCAATTTGATTTATGAACTTTTCTATGTTACAGATGACTCTTTTAATTAATGTTATTTGAGGTATTTCAGTTTATTACTCTCTCTTTTATTTATGTTACTGTTGCTTCCAATCTGAAGACATTTTTATTCCAGTAGATTTACTTTTCCCCTTTTGGTCTTGGTTAAGAAATCAGTAACTCAGGAGTTATCAAACTCAACGTGATCGATAATTGTATCTTTGCTAATTAAATTAAACTTCAATAATTCCGGTCCTTTCTTAAGAATTGACTAGAACCCGAAGATCAGACTAATTAATCCACTTGATCTTCCCTTGCTTTAGTAAAGGCTAACTAAGTGGGATTAAGATTCAATTCTCATCTCCATTGATAAGGATAACTAGGATAGGACTTCCAATTTCTCATACCTTGCCAAAAGTGTGTTTTACAGTTATCTATTTATTTTACAGTCATTTACTTATTTTAATTGCAATTTAAATTACTTGCTCCCTACTTTCAAAACCCCAATTTACAATCTTCATAACCAATAATAAGAACATACTTCCCTGCAGTTCCTTGAGAAGACGATCCGAGGTTTAAATACTTCGGTTACAATTTATTTAGGGGTTTGTTACTTGTGACAACCAAAACGTTTGTAAGAAAGGTTGATTGCTTGGTTTAGTAACTATACTTGCAATGAAAGTTTACTATAACTTCTAAACCATCAATCTTTCGTCTCCTCACGATGGCGCCGTTGCCGGAGAACTGCAATCATGTGCCTTATTATTGGTTATTGTAAATATTTCTCTTTTACTTGTTTATTTGTTCTTATTTTCTTCTTTTATTTTTATTAGCTACTATGAATTCTCACCCCTCTCGGTTTGAGTTTGGTTCTAATATTGTTGAAAGGAGTGAAAGTTATAACAGGAACGTGCATCAAGGTCTGAGCAATCAAAGATGGATGGAGCCAAGAAGATCTGATCAACCCTTTAGGCAGCAACACCCTCCAAGATATCATGGGCAAAGACCATTCTACAATGCATACCAAGCTGATAGACATGGTGGACCACCTTGTAACTACCAACAAGCCCCACCCTATGCTTATAGACCACCCTCTCAACGTAGCCTTGAACAACCACACTCGCAAGCTCCTTTTCACCATTCACCACCATATGATCCTTATTTATCCCGATTCCAATCCAATTACTCCCAAACACTGATGAGATATTTTGGTGAAAAATAAATTTCCACCAAAACACACAAATCTAACCGGCAAGTGTACCGGGTCGCATCAAGTAATAATAACTCACATGAGTGAGGTCGATCCCACAGGGATTGAAGGATTGAGCAATTTTAGTTTAGTGGTTGATTTAGTCAAGCGAATCAAGTATTGGTTGAGTGTTTGTGATTAACAGAAACTAAATTGCATGAAATGTAATTGGGAAAGGGAAAATTGCAGTAAACTAAAGAGCAGGAAAATAAAGAAACTAAATCTTAAAGAGCATGTAAAATAAAGTGCAGAATCTTAACTTGCAAGGAATATAAATGACTGAAGCTTAAAGTGCAAGAAATGTAAATTGCTTGAATTGTAAAAGGGATTGGGGCGTGGACTTGCAGGAATTAAACAAGAAACAAGTAAATGGCATTAAACATAAAAGAGAAAATTGAAGTGCAGTGAAGTAGATCTTAACAGAAAAGTAAAATGACTTGAGAATTTAAAGAACTAGAAAGCAGTGCTTAAGTTGCAGCAATTTAAAAGGGGTTGAGATCTCAGGAGTGGAAGAGACTAGATAACAAGTCTAGATCTCAAATCCTTCCTTGATCCAATCAAGAGCAATTGCAAAAGAAGTAAAGAAAAGTAAATTGCAGAGACAAAGTAAATGAAGAAGCAGTAGACAGAATTCAAATTCAATTATGCAGAAAGAAAATAAACAAGGGATCTCAAGGTGAGATTGAAACAGAATTTCTTCAATTCTCCACCAAAGATCTAAAGCAAGAAAATTAAAGAGTGTTCAAGCAAGAACCAAGAAGAAGAGAGATCAATTCTCCTCCCAAGTTCTCTGAAATCTAAATTCAAAACTAAAAGCTCAAAATGAAAATGAAAGGAAAATTCAAAAGTAAAATTCAGCTCCCTAATTACATCAAACTAACTCCTATTTATACACTTTCTATTCTTGGATATTGGAATTTGGATGGGCTTTTGATTTGGTGAAGATTTGAATTAAATTGGATTCTTGGTTGAATTTTCAGCCCATGAAGAAATTGCTTCCAGGGGAGTGCTCAGCTCACAAAGTGAGCTGAGCTTGGAGACTTAGTGTGGGGAAGCATTGATAGCGTGCTGCTGTCTTGGGGTGCATCAGGGGAGAGCTCAGCTCACTTTGTGAGCTGAGCATTGGTGCCTTAGTGCCAATTTGTTGTGCTGCCCCTTGGACCGTGTCATGCGCTCCACTCCTTTCCTGGCCGTGTCAAGATGTGCCCCCATGCATCAAGAAGTAGCGCTCAGCTCACTTTGTGAGCTGAGCTTTGGTGTATCCAAGGAAGGGTCCTTGGTTCGAAACCCATGGGAAGCATGCGCTACCCCTTTTCTTGGTTGCCTTGCTTCCTTGCTTCCTCAAGGTGTGGGGTTCGAAGCTTGGGGAGTGCATTTGGCCAATTTTGGCTTATTTTCCATGAGAGTAGCGCCTCCACCCTTTCCCTTTGGTCATGGGTTCAAGTCTTGGAGCATGCATTTGGAAATCATTTTTCTTGAATTTCTCCTCTAGCGCTCTCGATAATGCTCACTTTGTGAGCTGAGCTTGGTTCCTCATTTCCTTATTTCTTGGCCTTGTGTTGTGCTCAGCTCACAAAGTGAGCTGAGCTTTGTGCCTTGGTCCCTTGGAAGTGAGTGTAGCGCTCTCTTAGTGCTTGGTGCTCTTGGAATGGGTTCCATGGTTTGTTGCACTACACTTTCTCCTTTGATGGCCACACTTTCTATTCCTTGAACCACGCTTTTCTTCTTTTCTTCTTTTCTTCACCTACAATTAATCAAAACAACCAATCAAAGTATCACCAAATTCACAAGGTTTACAAATCATCAAACTGCAATTAAATTTGGCCTAAACCTCATGATTTAGCATAAATTATATGGTGGTTGTTTGATTCAAAGAAGTTATGCATTTTCATTCCAAATTGCTTTCTTAGGATGCAAGAAAGTGCATAAAACCAAATCAAAATAAAGAAAAAGACTATTAAAAAGGGTATATGATGACTTGTCATCACAACACCAAACTTAAAACTTGCTTGTCCCCAAGCAAGAAATGAATTATGCTCAGAGATTCTTTCAATCAGGATGGATTGAGGAACACTTGTAAAATGTAGTGAGTGAAGTGATCAAGTATCAGTGGGGTGAACTCTAAATTATATGCTTATGCAAGGGCTTCAGTGCTCACTAGTCCTTACATATTGGGAGTCGTAGGTCTTAGGATTTTCATCCAAATGGTACCATGGAGATCTCTTTATATGTAATCACCTTGAAGCAGCTTATAATTTCTGTGCTTTGGCCTCGACTCTAAGTATCATGTCTCAAGGCGGCTCTTTATATAAGCTTTCAATCAATACTCCTAAACCAGTTGGTTTTAAGGTATTAGGTGTTAAAGCACCCCTAAGGATTTACTTGCTCAAGCCTCTTTCCTTGACACACTTCAACCACAAGCATTTACTAGGATAACAACTCTTAGAGTTTTTGTTTCTTTCTTTCTTTTTCTGCCTAGTAATTGATGCTCAGAGCCTTGGACCATGTTCTTTTTGCTTTTGTATTTTCTTTTCTTTCTTTTGTTTTGTTTGCTGCTTCTTGGATCAATAGATTTTTGAGAATCTCCACAATACTTCTTTGAACTTCATGTCCCGCCTATGAGCTCCCATGCAAGTTTTCACAAGCATGCAACCTCAATACATTATCATACAACTAGAACCACCACTTCCCTTAATCTTTTGCTTGCCTCAAAATTGATTGATTCCTCAATCTTTCTTCTCAAAGAACTTTCATGTGATGCATTTCTTGGAAATTGAGTGCAAACAAGTTTTGAAGATGAGAATGTTGTGAATGATCAAAACATCTTGCTTATTGAATTATAAAGAAAGACTATGTTATGCAGGCAGGGATATATAGAAAGAAATTATACTATGCAGACAGGCAGGGCAATTAAGGATACAATCCAACTTTCAATCACAGCAATATTTGATGTATAACAATCACTTAACAATACAACCTGTTGGAGTTCAATTGCTTTTCTTTTTCTCATCATCATCATTGCTGGCCTTTAGGTTCATCTTTTGTCTCTTTGGTTGATGATGCTTAATCCTTCCAACAGCTTGTATGGATCTCTGCAATGATATTGAAAGTTGCTTGTTCCCCAAGCACTTGAAAAATGGTTAGCTTGCATGATTTATTTGTGGGCCTTTGTACTTACTTTGGTGTGGAAACACCAAACTTAGTACCTTGCCAATGCATCAGATTAACCATGTGTGAAACTCTTTTTCTTCTTTTTCAAAAGCAATAAAACTGAAAACTAGGAAACAGTAGAATAGTTAACTAGTTTATCCAACATGCTTGAAGCCTACATTATGCAGAAGGTGAGAATATGTTTTATGATGAAATTTTGGTGGAACACCAAACTTAGAATCCTTCATTCTCCCTTAGATTGTTTTGGTGTGCAACACCAAACTTAGCTTCTTGCAATATAGATAAAACTAAGTAACCTTTTTATTGAAATAGCTATGAAAAGAAAGTTACCTCAGGTTGGGTTGCCTCCCAACAAAGCGCTTCTTTATTGTCACTAGCTTGACATCCTTCATTCTTTGATCATGGAGGCTGAAAATCATAGTGCCTCAGCTTTTCTCCTCTCACTATGGACTTCCTTCCGGTCTCCTCCATTTCTTGGTGCCCTTCTTCAGAAATTCCAGAGGTGGAGAACTTTCTCTTGGTTCATGTCATACAATCAAAACAGCAAAGATGCACAGAGAATTCTGTAGCTTGAGTGCAGTGGGGGTTAGTAGAGACAAAGTCTCAAACAGTTAGTGTGCAAGTCAAAGATTAAAGAAACAGAAAAAAATGCTTGATCTAGATCACCACCTCACTTAATCATTGTCAATCTAATCAATCCCCGGCAACGGCGCCAAAAACTTGATGAGATATTTTGGTGAAAAATAAATTTCCACCAAAACACACAAATCTAACCGGCAAGTGTACCGGGTCGCATCAAGTAATAATAACTCACATGAGTGAGGTCGATCCCACAGGGATTGAAGGATTGAGCAATTTTAGTTTAGTGGTTGATTTAGTCAAGCGAATCAAGTATTGGTTGAGTGTTTGTGATTAACAGAAACTAAATTGCATGAAATGTAATTGGGAAAGGGAAAATTGCAGTAAACTAAAGAGCAGGAAAATAAAGAAACTAAATCTTAAAGAGCATGTAAAATAAAGTGCAGAATCTTAACTTGCAAGGAATATAAATGACTGAAGCTTAAAGTGCAAGAAATGTAAATTGCTTGAATTGTAAAAGGGATTGGGGCGTGGACTTGCAGGAATTAAACAAGAAACAAGTAAATGGCATTAAACATAAAAGAGAAAATTGAAGTGCAGTGAAGTAGATCTTAACAGAAAAGTAAAATGACTTGAGAATTTAAAGAACTAGAAAGCAGTGCTTAAGTTGCAGCAATTTAAAAGGGGTTGAGATCTCAGGAGTGGAAGAGACTAGATAACAAGTCTAGATCTCAAATCCTTCCTTGATCCAATCAAGAGCAATTGCAAAAGAAGTAAAGAAAAGTAAATTGCAGAGACAAAGTAAATGAAGAAGCAGTAGACAGAAATTCAAATTCAATTATGCAGAAAGAAAATAAACAAGGGATCTCAAGGTGAGATTGAAACAGAATTTCTTCAATTCTCCACCAAAGATCTAAAGCAAGAAAATTAAAGAGTGTTCAAGCAAGAACCAAGAAGAAGAGAGATCAATTCTCCTCCCAAGTTCTCTGAAATCTAAATTCAAAACTAAAAGCTCAAAATGAAAATGAAAGGAAAATTCAAAAGTAAAATTCAGCTCCCTAATTACATCAAACTAACTCCTATTTATACACTTTCTATTCTTGGATATTGGAATTTGGATGGGCTTTTGATTTGGTGAAGATTTGAATTAAATTGGATTCTTGGTTGAATTTTCAGCCCATGAAGAAATTGCTTCCAGGGGAGTGCTCAGCTCACAAAGTGAGCTGAGCTTGGAGACTTAGTGTGGGGAAGCATTGATAGCGTGCTGCTGTCTTGGGGTGCATCAGGGGAGAGCTCAGCTCACTTTGTGAGCTGAGCATTGGTGCCTTAGTGCCAATTTGTTGTGCTGCCCCTTGGACCGTGTCATGCGCTCCACTCCTTTCCTGGCCGTGTCAAGATGTGCCCCCATGCATCAAGAAGTAGCGCTCAGCTCACTTTGTGAGCTGAGCTTTGGTGTATCCAAGGAAGGGTCCTTGGTTCGAAACCCATGGGAAGCATGCGCTACCCCTTTTCTTGGTTGCCTTGCTTCCTTGCTTCCTCAAGGTGTGGGGTTCGAAGCTTGGGGAGTGCATTTGGCCAATTTTGGCTTATTTTCCATGAGAGTAGCGCCTCCACCCTTTCCCTTTGGTCATGGGTTCAAGTCTTGGAGCATGCATTTGGAAATCATTTTTCTTGAATTTCTCCTCTAGCGCTCTCGATAATGCTCACTTTGTGAGCTGAGCTTGGTTCCTCATTTCCTTATTTCTTGGCCTTGTGTTGTGCTCAGCTCACAAAGTGAGCTGAGCTTTGTGCCTTGGTCCCTTGGAAGTGAGTGTAGCGCTCTCTTAGTGCTTGGTGCTCTTGGAATGGGTTCCATGGTTTGTTGCACTACACTTTCTCCTTTGATGGCCACACTTTCTATTCCTTGAACCACGCTTTTCTTCTTTTCTTCTTTTCTTCACCTACAATTAATCAAAACAACCAATCAAAGTATCACCAAATTCACAAGGTTTACAAATCATCAAACTGCAATTAAATTTGGCCTAAACCTCATGATTTAGCATAAATTATATGGTGGTTGTTTGATTCAAAGAAGTTATGCATTTTCATTCCAAATTGCTTTCTTAGGATGCAAGAAAGTGCATAAAACCAAATCAAAATAAAGAAAAAGACTATTAAAAAGGGTATATGATGACTTGTCATCAAACACCACCACTTCCCTATGTACCACGTCCAAATCTATCGCCTCCAGAATCACAGGTTCGCCTTAAAGAAACAGTAGATCAACTTCAAACAACCCTTCATCAACTGGAGCAAGCAATAAGTCAATTATCTTCTAGACGTTCGAACATTCAAGGACCTCCCGCAGCCCTATGTGGACAATCTAATGAAGAGCGTAGCATGAAGGAGATACTAGAAACTCCAGTGGACAAGACAGAGCATGACTTCGTACTGGAACAAGTAGAAGAAGCTGTCATTATATAAGAAGAAGAGTTAGTTGCAAACTTAGGAGACGCTGAACTTCTATGGGAATCCAGAATTGTGGAGAATTCTATCAAGGACGTTACAATTGATGCTAAGAAGGATAGTGCACAATCCCCAAGGCAAGTCTTTTATGAAGAACTAGACGGAATAATCCAAGAAGCAAGTTTCCTTGATGATGATAGTCACAAGTGAATTCTCTGAGATTGAAGAACCTTATCCAAGTGAATACGAAGAAGATGCGGAGGTAGATTTCTCTCAACCTCCAGCTTATGACTTAAGTGATGAGGAAGACATTGAAGACTTTGATCAGGACACAGATGCATGCGAAGAAGTTTGCAAGGAAGTGGAAGAATTCACAGAAGATCACAAGGGAGTAGAGCTTACAAAACCACTGGAAACACCTATCCCAAGGCCATTACCACCTAATACAAGCTTCAAGTGGGTACAATCCTTAACCTTTATCTTTACTTTTCCACTTGAATATGGTTTGCTTGAAACAGATGGCCATCTTAGAGCTCTCTGCGTCTTTAAGAGTAAAAGGGAAATGGCTCGCACTCAGAGCTGGTACACAAGGTTCAATAAGGTTTCACGCTTCAACTCGAAGTGCACGGATTGGCATCATGTTCAATCGAATGGATCTCGGAAAACATTTGGTTATCTTGGTGTGAATCTAATTTCTAAACCGCCCGGATGGAAAAATATAGATCAAGACGAAGGCGGATTTAAAAGCAAAGTTTGGGATCCTGGAATCTATTCTGACATTCGTCACCCCGGGAGCCTGAGAATCTGTTTGAAGCTGCTCAGAAGCATTATATGCCTAGTTTGGGACCCTGGAGGCCGTTGGCATTCCAAACATTGGTGGATATTTTTGGACGAGTTTAAGCACAAGCCGCCATAACAGGAAGCTCGCCATATGTCCAACTTAAGGACTTTAACTAAAAGTGCTAGGTGGGAGACAACCCACCATGGTATGGTCGTTTCGTTTTTAGTTTTACTTCGTGTTATTTATTTTTATTCTTTTTCAAATTGAACCTGAATATTATTCATTAGCATTGCATACTGCATAATTGCATAATTGCAGTTTAAAAAAAAAAGGGCGTGTGACGCGACCACATCACTCATGCGTTCCCGTCAGTTGCGAAAAACACCCCCCAAGCGTCCGCGTCATTCACGCGGCCGCGTGACCTAGAGATCGGTGTAAAGATCCAATGCCCAGAAAGTTGGGCTGGAATCGTGTGGCCGTTGTGCGTTTAGCACAAAACGACCCACGCGTTCGCGTCCTTGACGCGATCGCATCAATTGCACAACACCCATCCCACGCGAAAGTGTGAGCGACGCAATCACGTCGCGTGGATTGCACAACACCCCAAAGGAGACAGAGAGTTGCGCTGTAACGACGCTGGAATTGTGCGTTTCGCACAATTTCCAGCGACGCGGTCGCATGCCTCACGCGACCGCGTCATTCACCATTTTTTCCACTCCATGCGATCGCGCCACCCACGCGATCGCGTCAACCCCCATTCCACCCCAGCCACGTGACCGCGTGCCCCACGCGATCGCGTGGATTCAAATTCATTAACCCCAAGTCACGCGAAACCCTACCCTGTCGCACACCCCTAACCCCTTCTTCTCCCTCTCTTCTCTGCAACCCCCCAACCACCACCACTCCCAGCCACGACCCTCAACCCCCCTTTTTTCTCCCTTCCCTCTCTTTTTTCCCTCTCTCTTCTCTCCCCCCTCCACCACCGCTGCCCCCTCTGCAACCACCACCCCCACCGCACCACCATCACCACCACGCAGGCCCCCATCAGCACAACCTACCCCTCTCTTCCTTCCCCCTCTCCACCATTACCCCCATTACCCTACCCGAACCCCCTGCCTCCGAACAGCCACCACCGCCGCGCCATCCGCCTCAACCACCGCATCAGCAACCACTGCAACCACCCCCCAGCCATCTCTTTGCTCCACTTTCATTCATACGCCTACCAGGTTCCGCCGAACGTCACTCTTCTTTCCTTTCGCAGTTATTTGAATTTTTTTCCGTTTATGTTCAAAATTAGGCTAGTTAGATATGCATGTTTGTAGTGGATTCTAGGTTGTTAGGTAGCCTAGGATGTGGTTAGTGGATTTAGGCCTGATTAACTGTACTGTTCGTGCTACTTGTTTTATAATTTTCGCAATTCTGCTGTTGCTGTGATCTAATTATTGTTCATATGCTGTTCTTACTGTTCATGCTACTATTGCGACTGCTCTTTCATGTTCAAATTATTTATATCTTTTTGCAGTTTCTTTTAATTCATATGAACTATTCTGCTTGCTGTTTATTTTCCGGGACCATCCACTTTTAGCCAGAATGCTGCCCAAATTTCTGTAAACTATTCTGATTTTCATTCAAGTTTTGGTTTTGGCAATTTAAATTCTGCTTTACTCAGCTTTTACCAAACCAATTCATGTCTGCACGGGCAAGCTTTATTATTCTTTTCGATTTCTTGGTTAATAAATTGTATTTTGGGTGATTCCATTCCACTTTTTGCTATTTACATATCTATATGAATCATCATCAACTTCCTTGCTTGAATGTGAGTTGATTGTAGCTTCTAATTGTAAATTCTTGTTACTTAGAAAATGATCATCAGACCACTTACTCTAACCTTCTTTTTACTAACTCACTGATTTTAACTTCGTGACCTCTTTTTCATTCCTAACCAACCTAACTTTCACAACATCTCTTCTTGTTTTTTGACTATTCTCTTTAACCTTCTAACCAAGGCATGATGATAATTTTTCCTAATTAACATGAATTCTATTTATATCACATTTTGGATTGTGAAATTTTTCTCAAATTTCTAACTCCTATACAATCCATAATGCACATTTACTCAACTCATTTCATTATTCTACTGCTCCTTTGCTACTATGTGCTTATTTTGTTATTTGCCTACTTGTTTTTCTGTTTTTATTATATCCTTGATTCCTGTTTTTCAGGATGTCTGACACCCAAAGAAAAGGAAAAGGAAAGGCAACTACTGGCAAACGGAAAAGAGGAGAATCCTCTATGTCCATCCTGGACATCATGCACGATGACTCCTGGCGGAAGAAACACTTTACCCTGCAAGAGAAGGCTGACCAGCTACTCCCTGCTAATGACCCCATTAAGTTTGCAAACAGATACTGCGAGCTGAAGTATCCGGTATTTGCAACCTCCAGGAACCTGTACCTGGAGCAGACTCTAAAAATTCCGGAAGAACTCCAGCAATACACCTCCGATCAGATCAAACAAAGAGGCTGGTTCTTCCTGGAGAGAAACATGACAGAGGTCAATGCTTCTTGGGTAAGAGAGTTTTACTGCAATTACTTCAAAACTTCCCTATATGTAGTGAACCTAAGAGGGAAGTAGATACTGGTCACTGAAGATGCCATTAAGGACATTCTGCAGCTTCAGCCTAAATTCGATCAGCTTGATGGTTACCAAAAGGCTGAGGAGGACATGCGCTTCATGAAGTTTGACTGGGATGCGGTCAAGGCAAGGATAGCCCTTGACTCGACTGTTCCCTGGGTCATGGGTCAGAACACCAACATGTGTAACAACCCTGATTTTCGAGTATGCGAGATCTTTTCCGAAGGCATGAAATCCTCCGGAAGATCAGTAAGGGGAGAACCTCTAATATATCATCAAGTATCTCTATCCTCATTTTCATTATGTCATCTTCAAGATAAAACCTTTTCTGAGGCACCTTCGATAACGTAGTCACGAAAAACCTAGTTTTTGAACCGTATCGGTTAAGAGTTTTGATTCTGTTTTTTGCAAATAGTCTCAGTTTGACGAACCGGACTCGATTCATGAGAGAAGAGAGATAATAGGATAATATTATCATTATATTAGTATTAGAAGCTTCTTGAGTGATATTATAAGGTTACTTGGTCTATTTTATTTAAAAACAGGAAATCGGTTTAACCAGATTTACAGTTTACTGGTGCAGCTTTCCACCAGCACTCTCTGATGACTTTAGCAATGCTAAGGCCTCATTATACATGTTTTATTCTCATATTAAATATGTTACTAGTGTCTTTTATGCTAGTAGCTCAGAAAAGAATTTTTAGAGATGTTTTTACGTGTGTTCCGATACACCTAGTTTTAGTAGTTATACACCTGAGAGATTTTAATATTATTTTAATCCACCTTCACGCCAACCAATCAAAACTCACCTTATACCCCCAATACCCCCAAGGCTGCCTCATTTTCTCATTGTGACCGAAATTGAAAGGAGAGAAAAGAGAGAAAACTTCATGAACACTTAATCTTCAAAGCTTGATTTCTTCTTAACTAAAACTCAAATCAAAACTCTGATTTCACCAAAATGATCCTCTCTTCTTCCTCTACATAACCATGTGACTTATCAAGGCTGGAAAAAAGGTGAGATAGCTGTCTCCCTCCCTCTTCAATTCGGTTTTCAAGGAAAACCATGCAAAACATGTGTTTTCTTGATGTTTTTCCTTAGGAATCATGCTTAACTTGACTTGAGGGCCAAGAAACGTGGATTTCCAGCAAGTCTAAGGTTAGAAATCACTTCCTAACATGTTGAGTGAGATTTGGCTAGTTGAGATTTTTTGGATTTAAAGTTGTTCTTGATGTGATTTAGGAGGAAAAAGTGCTTAAGGACCACCTGAAAGTCTAACCGAATTAGGAGCAGCAAAACCAGGTAGGGTTTGACGAATTTAATCTTGATTGATTGTGTTTGAGTTGTGTGAATGTTGTATGATTTGGCTGTGCTAAAAATTGGTTGCATATATGATTGATTCTTGGTGAAAATTTGGTGAAATTTTGATGAAATTTGATGAAATTCAAGCTTTGAGTTTATGTTCTTGGAGCATCTGGAAAACGAAACCCTAGGCCCTAAATTGGGGATCAATTTGTGTTAAAATCATGTAGAAAGGATGGGGTTTTATTTGCAGCTAATTTTTAAAGGTTAAAACTTAAAGTGGGGTAATTTTTGAAAATATATTAATAAAATAATAAATAATAATAAAATATTAAATAATAATATTTAATTAAAAATAATATTTTAATAAAAATAATAAAATAATGCAAAAAATGCAGTTTTCTGTAAAAGCTTTAGAAAGACAACTTTAAGCGCAGAATCTCATAATTACCTTCATAAAACACTTAGAGAGTGGTAATAACATGTTAGTGAGGCAAAGATAAAATAAAGATAAAAAGTTGAAGAAAAGATAAAAGTCAAAGAAAAACTCTGTAAAGTTTTAATGACAGAAAAACAGACAGAGATTAGTGAACGAACTAGGGCAACATAGTTGGTTCTTGAGTTCCGACTAGGGTTAGGTATAATATGAAAAGTTAAACTGTTTTAGTATAGACTTAATGAACATATACTTGGAACAGACTAACTATTCATACCGAAATTTACATAAGCTTTAAATACATATGTTAAGCAGAGAAATCAAAGCAGAGTAAGGAAACACAGAGAACAGAGTAACCAGAGAAGAATAAAGGGATACAGAGAAAAGAGTAATCAGAGCAAAGTAAAAAGACAAAGAGAAAAGAGTAATGTGATACAGAGAAATAGTTTGAGTTAAGATGTTGTAAAAGTAAAAGCTGTAGAGTTTGTATAGCATGATTGAACAGAGAAAGAAAGAGGTACTGCATAAGAATGAGAAAGTGATGATGAATAATAAGAATGTTAATGAATGATGATAATGAGAATGATTATGTAAGAATCTGCTAAAGAGAGGCAGTCAGATAGATGGTGGTACGACCATTGAGAACGCTTTCCTGGGATACCTTGCTATAATGCTTTGCTGAAAGACAGAAGTTGCTTACATAGGTATCGAAATGAGTGTGCTCCTGTAAGATAGAGGTTGCTTATAGTGAGTGTGTTGTTGCTCCTGTAAGGCAGAGGTTGCTTACAGTGAGTATATTATTGCTCCTGTAAGACAGAGGTTGCTTACAGTGAGTCTGTTGGGCGTATATCGGCTAATAAGTGCTGCTCTGCAAGACAAAAGTTGCTTGCAGTGGATACCCTGCTAGACAAAGGTTGCTTGCACGGGATATTGCCAACAGGAAAGCCTTATCCAGACAGAAGTTGCTGGGTAACGTCGGGAGCGGGTATGTAACCGACAGATGAGCTCATTACCTACACTAAGGCTAGACATGCATCATATTTGGTTGCACATTTCCTCTGTTATGATTGTTGTTTGAATGTATGCCTTCTTTGTTTTCATTCTATTCTCTGTGTCTGTGTTTTGTTTTCTTGTATTCTTTTGTTTGTGTTTTGCTTTTTGTTTTCTCTATTTTCTCTATTTATCTGTTTTTTCTGTCTACTGCTTCTCGGTATTCTGCTATTTATCTGCTAAACAACACGGAATTAATGAACGTAACTAATAACCCCGTCCCTACTAAGAACTCCCCAGTTCTTACCCTTTCTCTCTCCCTTCCCCCTTCAGATGGAAGCATGAGTACCCTTCCGTAGTTTGCTGATGACTGTTCTGCAAAGAGGATTCCGCTCTAGGTAGTCTTCTGAGTCTAGAGTGAACTCCGTTACCTGTTTATATGTATATACTGTGAGGCCAGCCAACGTCTGCACCCTGCTTATCTACAAACTTTAACCTAAGTCCTCCGTACGATGTTGCTGTTATGTGGCCACTCGATGAAGTACTTGAGAGACGTTCTTTGATGACATATGATCGTGCAGAGGATTATTGACGACCTTCCACCTTTTGATGACGATCCACCTGACTTGAGTTTTGAAGACCTAGAACGTACTTTCCCTCGCTTTAGTAGTTTAGAGGAACTAGGTGAGTATAGAGTCTAGGCTAGCTTGGGCGCCAGCTTAGGGACTTCTTGAACAGGTCAGGACCTGGGATGTTGTATGTATATATATGTATATAATTATTATCTAGCTATGTCTAGGGGTGTTCTAACTAAAAGTCTATACTCTAATAAAGGCTGGATCACCGAATATTGTCAACTGCTTATGATGTATTTATGTGTGGTTGTTTATAATTGTTTTATATATTATCAGTTGTGAATTGATTATGAATGATACTGTTTGTTAATCCAAACATTTTTTTTAAAAAAAAGTTACCTCGTAAAATAACTACGCTTTTAACAACGAATCAGGCTCATATAATAAATAATAGATAATAATTAGGTAGACAAGTTGGTAGCGCTCAGTTTTGAGTATGATCATGACATACCAGAAATTGGGTCGTTAAAATTTTGTATCAGAGCAGTTCGTTCCCAGTAGAGCCTGGGGAGTGGACTGACTATGCTGCATTGCATACTCTGCTTGTGTGTCTCATGCTATTAGGGTATCTTTAAGATACATTTGGCATGAATGTCTATGAGTGCTCATTTTGGGAATGTTCGTACTTAACTTGAGATATTAAGACTGATCACCTTAATATTGATTGTTTGGTGCGGATAAGACCTCAATGACTGTGAATAGGCATGGTTTAATCGAGATCCGAACGACGAATCGATGTGAGACCAGCTATCCTAATAGCTGTTATGATATACATGGCAATGACTATGTTAGATTTGGATGTTGTAAGGAACGGACCTATCTCTTCGTCAGGATGGCTTGAAGAAAATAGATTGTTTGAAGATGGATTTTGCACCTGGCTGAAATTTTGAGGGCAAAATTTTCTTTTAGGAGGGTAGAATATAACAACCCCGATTTTTGAGTATGCGAGATCTTTTCCGAAGGCACGAAATCCTCCGGAAGATCAGTAAGGGGAGAACCTCTGATATATCATTAAGTATCTCTATCCTCATTTTCATTATGTCATCTTTAAGAAAGAACCTTTTCTGAGGCACGCTCGATAACGTAGTCACGAAAAACCCAGTTTTTGAACCGTATCGGTTAAGAGTTTTGATTCTGTTTTTTCGTAAATAGTCTCAGTTTGACGAACCGGACTCGATTCATGAGAGAAGAGAGATAATAGGATAATATTATCATTATATTAGTATTATAAGCTTCTTGAGTGATATTATAAGGTTACCTGGTCTGTTTTATTTAAAAATAGGAAATCGGTTTAACCAGATTTACAATTTACTGGTGCAGCTTTGCACCAGCACTCTCTGATGACTTTAGTAATGCTAAGGCCTCATTATACATGTTTTATTCTCATATTAAATATGTTACTAGTGTCTTTTATGCTAGTAGCTCAGAAAAGAATTTTTAGAGATGTTTTTACTTGTGTTCCGATACACCTAGTTTTAGTAGTTATACACCTGAGATATTTTAATATTATTTTAATCCACCTTCAATCCAACCAATCAAAACTCACCTTATACCCCCAATACCCCCAAGGCTGCCTCATTTGCTCATTGTGGCCAACATTGAACGGAGAGAAAAGAGAGAAAACTTCATGAACACTTAATCTTCAAAGCTTGATTTCTTCTGAACTAAAACTCAAATCAAAACTCTGATTTCACCAAAATGATCCTCTCTTCTTCCTCTACATAACCATGTGACTTATCAAGGCTGGAAATAAGGTGAGATGGCTGTCTCCCTCCCTCTTCAATTCGGTTTTCAAGGAAAACCATGCAAAACATGTGTTTTCTTGATGTTTTTCCTTAGGAATCATGCTTAACTTGACTTGAGGGCCAAGAAACGTGGATTTCCAGCAAGTCTAAGGTTAGAAATCACTTCCTAACATGCTGAGTGAGATTTGGTTAGTTGAGGGTTTTTGGATTTAAAGTTGTTCTTGATGTGATTTAGGAGGAAAAAATGCTTAAGGACCACCTGAAAGTCTAACCGAATTAGGAGCAGCAAAACCAGGTAGAGTTTGACGAATTTAATCTTGATTGATTGTGTTTGAGTTGTGTGAATGTTGTATGATTTTCCTGTGCTAAAAATTGGTTGCATATATGATTGATTCTTGGTGAAAATTTGGTGAAATTTTGATGAAATTTGATGAAATTCAAGCTTTGAGTTTATGTTCTTGGAGCATCTGGAAAACGAAACCCTAGGCCCTAAATTGGGGATCAATTTATGTTAAAATCATGTAGAAAAGATGGGGTTTTATTGGCTGCTAATTTATTTTGAATTATGGTAAAAATCGGTTGCTGAAAAGACTGAAAACGGGTAAAAACAGAGAAAGAATCTGAAGAATTTATGAAGAACATGAAGAACACTTTGAGTGTGGTAAAGAATAATGAAGAACACCTTTTTGATTCATAAAAGGGCAAGGAAGTAATTAATTTGGTGTTTGGGGGTTATTTTGTAATTTCTGAAAGTTAGGGTGGTTAAAGTAGAAATATTAAAAGTTACCGGTGGTAAAAAGTGAATTTTTAAAAGTTAAAAGTTAAAGTGGGGTAATTTTTGAAAATATATTAATAAAATATTAAATAATAATAAAATATTAAATAATAATATTTAATTAAAAATAATATTTTAATAAAAATAATAAAATAATGCGAAAAATGCAGTTTTCTGTAAAAGCTTTAGAAAGACAACTTTAAGCGCAGAATCTCATAATTACCTTCATAAAATACTTAGGGAGTGGTAATAACATGTTAGTGAGGCAAAGATAAAATAAAGATAAAAAGTTGAAGAAAAGATAAAAGTCGAAGAAAAAGTCTGTAAAGTTTTAATGACAGAAAAACAGACAGAGATTAGTGAACGAACTAGGGCAACATAGTTAGTTCTTGAGTTCCAACTAGGGTTAGGTATAATAAGAAAAGTTAAACTGTTTCAGTATAGACTTAATGAACCTATACTTGGAACAGACTAACTATTCATACCAAAATTTACATAAGCTTTAAATACATATGTTAAGCAGAGAAATCAAAGCAGAGTAAAGAAACACAGAGAACAGAGTAACCAGAGAAGAATAAAGGGATACAGAGAAAAGAGTAATCAGAGCAAAGTAAAATGACAAAGAGAAAAGAGTAATGTGATAAAGAGAAATGGTTTGAGTTAAGATGTTGTAAAAGTAAAAGCTGTAGAGTTTGTATAGCATGATTGAATAGAGAAAGAAAGAGGTACTGCATAAGAATGTGAAAGTGATGATGAATAATGAGAATGTTAATGAATGATGATAATGAGAATGATTATGTAAGAATCTGCTGCAGAGAGGCAGTCAGATAGATGGTGGTACGACCACTGAGAACGCTTTCCTGGGATACCTTGCTATAATGCTTTGTTGTAAGACAGAGGTTGCTTACAGAGGTATCAAGATGAGTGTGCTCCTGTAAGACAGAGGTTGCTTACATTGAGTGTGTTGTTGCTCCTGTAAGACAGAGGTTGCTTACAGTGAGTGTGTTGTTGCTCCTATAAGACAGAGGTTGCTTACAGTGAGTATGTTGTTGCTCCTGTAACACAGAGGTTGCTTACAGTGAGTCTGTTGGGCGTATATCGGCTAATAAGTGCCGCCTACAAGACAAAGGTTACTTTCAGTGGATACCCTACAAGACAAAGGTTGCTTGTAGTGGATATTGCCAACAGGAAAGCCTTATCCAGACAGAGGTTTCTGGGTAATGTTGGGAGCGGGTATGTAACCGATAGATGAGCTCATTACCTGCACTAGGGCTAGACATGCATCATATTTGGTTGCGCATTTCCTCTGTTATGATTGTTGTTTGAATGTATGCCTTCTTTGTTTTCATTCTATTCTCTGTGTCTGTGTTTTGATTTCTTGTATTCTTTTGTTTGTGTTTTGCTTTTTGTTTTCTCTATTTTCTCTATTTATCTGTTTCTTCTATCTACTGCTTCTCGGTATTCTGCTATTTATCTGCTAAACAACACAGAATTAATGAACGTAACAAATAACCCCGGCCCTACAAAGAACTCCCCAGTTCTTACCCCTTCTCTCTCCCTTTCCCCTTCAGATGGAAGCATGAGTACCCTTCCGTAGTTTGCTGATGACTGTTCTGCAAAGAGGATTCCGCTCTAGGTAGTCTTCTGAGTCTAGAGTGAACTCCGTTACTTGTTTATATGTATATACTGTGAGGCCAGCCAACGTCTGCACCCTGCTGTTATGTGGCCACTCGATGAAGTACTTGAGAGACGTTCCTCGATGACATATGATCGTGCAGAGGATTAATAGACGACCTTCCACCTTTTGATGATGATCCACCTGACTTGAGTTTTGAATACCTAGAACGTACTTTCCCTCGCTTTAGTGGTTTAGAGGGACTAGGTGAGTATAGAGTCTAGGCTAGCCTGGGCGTCACCTTAGGGACTTCTTGAACAGGTCAGGACCTGGGATGTTGTATGTATATATATGTATATAGTTATTATCTAGCTATGTCTAGGGGTGTTCTAACTAAAAGTCTATACTCTAATAAAGGCTGGATCACCGAATATTGTCAACTGCTTGTGATGTATTTATGTGTGGTTGTTTATAATTGTTTTATATATTATATGTTGTGAATTGATTATGAATGATACTGTTTGTTAATCCAAACATTTTTTTAAAAAAAATGTACCTCGTAAAATAACTACGCTTTTAACAATGAATCAGGCTCATATAATAAATAATAGATAATAATTAGGTAGACAAGTTGGTAGCGCTCAATTTCTAGTATGATCATGACGTACCAGAAATTGGGTCGTTACACCATGCCTAAGGGAATCAAGCGGATATACTTAAATGATGAGGCTCGGCTCTGGCACCAGATCCTGATGCTACCTGCTGCTATGATCACCCTCCTCTGGTGTGTGATGGAGGGTAAGGACCTGTACCTGCCACGTTTCATCCGGTACTACATGGCCAGGGTCCACGTCCGAGGCACTCTCCCCTTCCCATATCTGATTACCCAGCTCGGCGGTCGAGCTGACGTGCCTTGGGAGGATGCTGATGAGAAGCCACCTGCTGCAGAATGCAAGAAAATTATCCCTCATAGCAGGAACTTTCTGGCTTTGGGCTACAGACCTCCATTCCTCACTGCTACTGATGAGACAGCCGCACCCTCTGCCGGACCTTCTTCATCTACAGCTACCCCAGCTACCACCACTGCACCTCCACCTGCCTCAGAGCCCATTTATCACCTCGTACACCACCTGTTTCAGCAGCTAGACCAGATGGAGCATCACAACCGGCGCCGATATGAGAGATCTGAGTGTCGCAGCAAGTGACGCTATGAGCACCTGAAGCTGATGATCCGTTTTGGCGGCGACATCCCCTCTGAGCCTGACACACCATCAGAGCCATCTGAGGAGGAGGCGGATGATCATGAGGTAGAGACCCATCCACAGAGAGAGGCTGAGCAGGCAGGCCCGGAGCAGGCTGTGTCACAGTAGGAGGCCCCGCATCAGATTCAGGCTGCAGACCCAGAGGTTCCTATCCAGTCAGCACCTCCTCTGCAGCAGGCAGATCCTCAGACCACCACCACAGATACTCTACCACACATCCTTCCAGTGATGACACTCCTTCACACCCTGCTTGAGTGAGCTTCGAGGACGATGCTTTATTTTAAGTGTGGGGAGGTCGCCATCTCTGGCATATTTTTCTTGGTGAACCACTACAGACTCTTTTTAGTTTATTTTGTTATTTTTCTGTATTTTGATCTTTATTTTTATTTCTCAGTACTTATACATTGCTCTTTTCATGTATTTCTACTCTATTTCTGCATGTTGCACTTTAGTTTATATTTTAGCCAGTTAGCTTAGTTGCAATTCTAACTTATTAGTTATAGAATATGTGGATTAATTACTATAGTTTACCATTTTTAGCATAAGATAGCTTAGTTCGAATTGAAAATACAAAAAGGAAGTAAACTAGAGACTTGAACAGAACAGAAACAATCCACACACCTTGTATATATAGCATTACATGTTAGTTAGTTAACAACATTTCATCAAGGAGAAACACAAAAACTTTAAAGCCACCCTAAGATTTACATTGAGAATAATGGGAACTCTTAATTTTTACTTGCATGACATACATAACTGATATATGATTTTTGAGCTAGAGAACACACAGCATGTGAGTTTTGAGCTTAATTGTATGGTTATATTCAAATCATAATATTTTATTCTTGTGTGTTTCGTCCTTCTTTTTTATTCTGGTGTTCTTTACTTTGTTTTAATCTATATGTCCGATTATAGAATATAGATACATACCAAGAAAGTGATTGAGGCCATTGTTTGATTCTAGCTCACTTATCCCAAATTAGCCTACCTTTTACATCACCCTTGTTAGCCCCCTTGAGCCTTTAAAACCCCTCCTGTTCTATAAACCACATTACTAGCCTTAAGCAGAAAAACAAAATAAAAATCCCAAGTCGAATCCTTGGTTAGCTTAAGATAGAAATTGTGTAATTGTTTAAGTGTGGGGAACCTTATGGGAACATGGATGATAGAAACAAAGGTAGAAAGTTAAAAAGAATAAAAATATTTCAAAATAAAATTTTGAGAAGCATGCTCATGTGAAATCAAAGCAATTAAATTACCATGTGCATTAAAAAAAATTATTTTTCAGTATTTGAATAAAGGGGATACAAAAGAATTCCCCAAATGCAAAATAAAGCAATGCACATGGGACAAAATTAAAATTAAGGCATGAGCATGTAACATGAAAAGTGGGAAAAATTGGGTAAATAGGTAAAGAAACCTTTGAATTACAAAATATGTAAGGTAAGATCTTAGACTAATCAAGGATTCACTTATTAGCTCACATAGCCTTATACATATACCCTTACCTTTACCTTGGCCCCATTACAACCTTAAATAAAGAACTCATGATTTTTGTATGTCTGTATTCTATAATTATTGATTGGTTAGATGAAGAACAAAGTTATAGAAAGTAAGGATAAAAAGAAGAATAGAGTGATTAACCCAATAAACACTGAGTGACTAGAGAGTAAACACAAAATCCCGTGAGGGTTCAATAGCTCATCAACATATATCTCTACTTAAACTGTTAATTGTCTTGCAAGTTTATAAAATATTTTTCTTTCCCATCTCAATTGTAAAGGTTATTTATCATTATCTAAGGTTTGGCTATGCATATATGATTCCTTGAGAATGTGAATTAATTTAACTACATGTAAGTTTTATATACAAGTGAATAACAATTAGAATTGCATGATTCATTTAGGTAGTTACATTTAGAATAGATTGCATTACATGAGATTCCACCACTTCAACCTTACCTTACTCTTTATCTTGGATTTAGCATGAGGACATGCTATTGTTTAAGTGTGGGGAGGTTGATAAACCCATATTTTATGATATATTTTATGCCTAATTTAAGTGATTTATTCAATCCTTCAATCACTTATTCATGTTAATTGCATGGTTTTACTTTTCCTTCCTTATTATGTGATATATGTGAAAAACATGTTTCCTATGCTTTAAAAATAATTATTTTAATTATCCTTTTATTACCATTCGATGCCGTGATTTGTGTGTTGAGTAGTTTCAGATCTTCTAAGGCAGGAATGACTTAAAGCATGGAAAGAAAACATACAAAAATGGAAGGAAAGCACAAAATGGAGTTTTTGAAGAAGTTGGCAGCGACGCGAACGCATGGACGACGCAGCCGCATGCCTAGAGCGAAAAGGTAGCGACTCGAACGCGTGAATGACGCGATCGCATGCCACGAGCAAAACGCAGATGACGCGGGCGCTTGACCGAAGCGAACACGTGACAAGAAAAACTCCAAATGACGCGACCGCGTGACCCACGCGGACGCGTGACAGAGGCCACGCACCAGAAATTACAGAAAATGCTCCCAGCGATTTCTGAAGCCCTTTTTGGCCCAAATCCAAGTCTAGAAGGCACAGATCAGAGGTTATGAAGTGGGGGAATGCATCCATTCAAGAGAGAGTCTCCAATTATTCACTTTTGATGATTTAGATGTAGTTTTTAGGGAGAGGTTCTCTCCTCTCTCTTTTAGGATTAGGATTTAGGATTTTTCTTGCTTTCATGATTGCCCCTTTTTATTAGGTTCAACTTTCCTTTTAATTAATTATTTTCTCAATTTGATTTATGAACTTTTCTATGTTACAGATGACTCTTTTAATTAATGTTATTTGAGGTATTTCAGTTTATTACTGCTCTCTTTTATTTATGTTACTGTTGCTTCCAATCTGAAGACATTTTTATTCCAGTAGATTTACTTTTCCCCTTTTGGTCTTGGTTAAGAAATCAGTAACTCAGGAGTTATCAAACTCAACGTGATCGATAATTATATCTTTGCTAATTGAATTGAACTTCAATAATTCTGGTCCTTTCTTAAGAATTGACTAGAACCCGAAGATCAGACTAATTAATCCATTTGATCTTCCCTTGCTTTAGTAAAGGCTAACTAAGTGGGATTAAGATTCAATTCTCATCTCCATTGATAAGGATAACTAGGATAGGACTTCCAATTTCTCATACCTTGCCAAAAGTGTGTTTTACAATTATCTATTTATTTTACAATCATTTACTTATTTTAATTGCAATTTAAATTACTTGCTCCCTACTTTCAAAATCCCAATTTACAATCTTCATAACCAATAATAAGAACATACTTCCCTGCAGTTCCTTGAGAAGACGACCCGAGGTTTAAATACTTCGGTTACAATTTATTTAGGGGTTTATTACTTGTGACAACCAAAACATTTGTAAGAAAGGTTGATTGCTTGGTTTAGTAACTATACTTGCAACGAGAGTTTACTATAACTTCTAAACCATCAATCTTCCGTCTCTTCAATGATGCTAGATACTACTTGTGGGATGAACCATATCTCTTTAAGAGATGCTTGGATGGGATAATCCGGCGCTGTGTGTCTGACGAAGAGGCACATAAGATCCTATGGCACCGCCATGTTTCCAATTATGGAAGACACTTTGGAGGAAAGCGAACAGCAACTAAAGTCCTCCAAAGTGGTTTTTACTGTTCGACACTCTTTAAGGATTCACGAGAGTTTGTCCGTTACTATGACAGTTGCCAAAGGGCTGGCAACCTTCCTCATGGTCACGACATGACTCAGCAAGGAATCCTAGAGATTAAGCTATTTGATGAATGGTGTATAGACTTTATGGGTCTATTCCCACCTTCATACTCAAACACCTACATTCTTGCGGTAGTAGATTATGTGTCTAAATGGGTTGAGGCAGTCGCATCACTCACAAATGACACCAGAGTAGTCATGAAGTTCCTTCAGAAGAACATCTTCAGCAGGTTTGGTGTCCCTAGGACACTGATCAGTGATGAAGGAACTCATTTCTGCGCAAATAGCTTGACTTTGTGCTAAGCCAATATGGAGTTCACCATAAAGTGGCCACCCCATACCACCCATAGACAAATGGGCAAGCTGAAGTCTCAAATAGAGAATTAAAGAGAATCCTGGAAAGAATAGTGAACACCTCTAGAAAGGATTGGGCAAGAAAGCTTGATGATGCTCTTTGGGCACACAGAACAGCTTTCACGACCTTTATGGGAACATCACCATATCAATTGGTATATGGGAAGGCATGTCACCTGCTAGTAGAGCTGGAACACAAGGCTTACTGGGCAACCAAACTCCTGAACCTTGATGCAAAGGTAGCAGGAGAGAAACGGTTGCTCCATTTAAATGAGCTGGATGAATTCTGACTGGATGCATTCGAGCATGAAAAAATTTATAAAGAAAGGGTCAATAAGTGGCATGACAAAACGATTTCTTCCAGAGTCTTTGAACTTGGGCAGAAGGTTCTGCTCTTTAATTCTAGACTAAAGTTCTTCCCTGGAAAGCTTAAGTCACATTGGACAGGACCTTTCCTGATCACTAATGTATCACCCTATGGTCATATATAACTCCAGTGTAATTATTCTGATAAACGATTCACTGTTAATGGCCAGAGAGTGAAACATTATTTGGGTGGTGAGATTGAACAAGACAAATCTACCATATTGCTGACATGAGAGCAATACCGTAAAGCTAGTGACGTTAAAGAAGTGCTTGTTGGGAGGCAACCCATCAATAACTAATGTTTTCTTGTTTTTCTTTAAGTTTATTTCAATTATAGTAAGTTTAATTCTCATATTTGTTTAGGTTTTAGATCATATGCAGTAGTTAGAACAGAAATAGAAATAGCCAGAACAGAAAATAGAGCACCCTAGGGAAGGCCCCTTGCTGGCGTTGAACGCCAGGTAAGAGGGGCATTGAACGCCCCCAGGAGGTAGCAAGCCTGGCGTTCAACGACATCCAGGAGGTACTGGCTAGGCGTTGAACCCCAGTAAGGTGCAGCAATCCTGGCATTGAACGCTAGCCAGGGTACACTAACTGGGCGTTCAACGCCCTGAAAGGGGAAGCAGGGCTGGCGTTGAACGCCAGCCAGGGGACACTGATTGGGGATTTAATGCCCAAAGAGGAATAGCATCGTGGCGTTGAACGCCAGAATGGGTGCCATTCTCGGCGTTCAACGCCCATGACAGGGTAAGGAGGATTTCAAATTTTTTTCAAAACACATCTTTTCTATATCTTATCTTTTTAACCATATCTTTTAAAACAAGATTCTTCAAACTGTCATATGTCAATTTCACTTTCATTTTAAATTTAAAATCTTTTTAAATCTTTTTCAATACTTCATATCTTTTGTAATACTTTTCTAAATCTTTTTATTTATCTTTAAAATCTTTTCCATATCTTCTATCTTATCTTTTTATCTTTTTCATATCTTTTAATTTTAAAAGCTTATATTTTTCTATCTTTTACTAAAGTATGAATCATATCTTATCTATCTTTTCACCAATTGAATTTTGAATCCCTCCCTCCCCATCCATATTTATACCATTCGGCCTCCCTCTTGCTCCTTCCATTCGAACTATTCTTCTCCTCTTCTTTATCTTCTTTCCTTTTTTTGCTTGAGGACGAGCAAACCTTTTAATTTTGGTTTGGAGAGATCCCTTTCTTCTCACCCCATTCGAATTCCATGGCTCCAAAAAGTGGAAATCCCACTTCAAAAAACAGGAAAGAAGACAACCAAGCAGTTGTTTTCAAACCCTTCAGATTCTACACAAAGGAGCATGAAGAAAATTATTACAAAATAATATGCAAGAGGACAGTGATCCCGGAAGCCAAATTTGAATTGAAAGAATATGAGTACCCGGAGATCCAGGAGCAAATTCAAAAGAGAGGCTGGGAGATTCTAGCTAATCCTGAGTTTAATGTTGGAATAACAATGATCCAAGAATTCTATGCAAATCTGTGGATGACAGATAAGCAAAAGAAAGATGGACAAGGATTCCATACTTTTTGCACCATGGTGCGAAGGAAGATTCTCTATTTCCATCTTGATAAGGTAAGAGAGATCTTCAAGCTACCTCCCCAAAAAGATGATCCAGAATTCTTTAACAGGAGGGTGGTGGCTAATCCAAAGTTGGATCAAATTCTAGAAGACATATGTCTGCCTGAAACTAAGTGGATCAATAACACAAGAGTTAACCTAAACCAACTGAGAAGAGTAGATCTCAAACCAGTTGCTAGGGGCTGGTTGGACTTCATTGGGCATTCCATACTCCCTACTAGCAACCGCTCTAAAGTTACCATCAGAAGGGCTGTGATGATTCACTGTATTATGATGGGAAATGAGGTGGAAGTCCACTAAATAATTCCTTTTGAGCTATACAAAGTGGCAAATAGGATGTCAACTCAAGCCAGATTGGCCTATCCAAACCTTATCTTTCATTTGTGTAAAGAGGCTGGAGTCATGATTAACAAAGATTCTTTCATGCCAGTAGAAACCCCAATCACCAAACAGGTGATGGAAAGTGCCCAAGTGCCAGCTAATCCACCCAAAAGGAAGGCGCCTGAGCCTCAAGAGATTCCCCCAATTGAATATTAGACCCAGCTGGAAGCATCTATTGCACAATTGCAAACCACCTTGGATCAGTTAAGAGAGGAGCAAAAAGATCACACTAGCATGCTTTGCAAACTGGTCGACGAACAAGAAAAGTAAGGGCGTGAGCTACAAGAACTAAAGCGTTAGAAATTGTCCCCTGAGGAGCCAAATGCCTCCCATGATTAAGGTGGTTGAGTTCCACCTCCCTATTTCTGTGGCTATTCTAATTCCTATTTTTTTTATGTTCAGATTTACATGATCATTAGTAGTCTTTAAGTTTTTATGTTTATTTAAATTTCTGTCTTTTAATTTAAGTATTACATGAGTATTATTAGGATTTATGTTTTTATTTTTTCCAATTAGCTATAAAATGTTCCTCTTATCATCTTATTGAACTTGAATAAAATTTAGAATTTTTTTAGAAGTAGTAGTAATATATAAATTTCGAATTTAATAGTTCAAATATATGATGTGGTGGCATTGCTTTTGTTTTCTGAATGCATGAATAAACAGTGGATGTTTGATGTTGGAGTTAAAGAATGTTGGCTCTTGAAAGAATTAGGATAAAAGTGAATTATTATTGGTGATCTGAAAAATCCTAAAATTGATTCTTGAAGCAAAAAAAAGTAACATATGAAAAAAAAAAAAAATATATATATATATATATATATATATATATATATATATATATATAGACAAGCAGAAAAAGAAATAAAAAGAAGAAGAAGCCAATAGCTCTTTAAATCAATAGACAAGAGTAAAAAGCCAGTAGCTCTTTAAACCAAAAGGTAAGAGTAAGGATCCAAGGCTTTGAGCATCAATGGTTAGGAGGGCCTAAAAGAGAAATCTTAGCATAGGTAGTTCAATTGAGCTACTTCCCTAACTATATGCTTGTATTGTGAAGGTGTCAAATGAAAAACTTGAGACTGAGTAGTTAAAGTCGTGGTCTATAGCAAAGAGTGTGCTTAAGAACTCTGGACACCACTGGTTGGGACTCTAGCAAAGCTAAGTCACAATCCTAAGGGGTTTACCCAGTTAAATTGTCTGTTGCATTTATGTATCCCGTGGTAATACTGGAAAACAAAGTGCTTAGGGTCACGGCCAAGACTCTGAAGAAGCTGTGTTCAAGAATAAAAAAGAACTTAACTAGGAGAATCAATAATATCATCTAGATTCTAAGTTCCTAGAGATGCCAACTATTCTGAGCTTCAATGGAAAGTGAAATGCCAAAACTATTCAGGAGCAAAAAGCTACTAGACCCGTTCATCTAATTGAAACTGAACTTCATTGAGAACTCTGAAATTTATTTCATCCTTCTATTTCTTTTTATCCTATTGTGTTTGTGGTTTCTTGGGGACAAGCAACAATTTAAGTTTGGTGTTCTGATGAGCAGATATTTTATACGCTTTTTGGCATTATTTTCATATAGTTTTCATTATATTTTGTTTATGTTTTATTATGTTTTTATAGATTTTAGTGAAAAATTCACATTTTTAGATTCTACTTGGAGTTTGTGTGTTTTCATGCAATTTCAGGTATTTTCTGGCTTAAATTGAGGAGCTGGAGCAAAAGTTTGATTTAGAGACAGAGAAAGCACTGTAGATGCTGTCAGGATCTGACCTCCGTGTACTCGAAGGCACTTTTTTAGCGCTACAGAAGTCCAAATGGCGCGCTCTTAACGACTATGGAAAGCTAACATCTAGGGCTTTCCAAAAATATATAAAAGTCCATATTTTGCTTTAGAATTGAAGGACCAAAACTGGTGTTCAACGCCAGCCACTAGCCCCATTCCTGGCGTCCAACACCCAAAAGGGCGTGGCCAGCGTCCAACACCCAAAAGGGGGCCCCTAGCCAGTGTTCAACGCCCCTAGGGAGTCCTTGGACGTGGAGACTCTCTTTGCTCAGCCCAAACACTCGCCAAGTAGGCTCCGAAAGTGGATTTTTGCACTATCAACTAAGTTTATCTTATTTCTATAATCCTTAGTCATTAGATTAGCATATTTATATAAAAGAGTTTGCCCTTGTTAGGAGACTCTTGCCCACTTTTATGTTTCTATTGTATCTTTTATCAGCATGAGTCACTGACCTCCTAAGTAAGGGTTAGGAGCTCTGTTGAGTTTCATGGATTAATAATATTACTGCTCTATTTTCAATACAATTCTGATTCTATTCTCTTATGCATTCTCATTCTTCATCTCATGAATTGTGGGTGACTCGTGATAATTACCCTTGTTCTACTTGGGTTCCGTGCGATTTCTGACCCGGACAGCGTTGAACTAAACCTAGAGTTTGCATTGCAGATTCATATAGAGCATCTGAGCAACTTTGGATATGTGACATATAATTCCATTGTCTATGGGTGCGTGAGGTTTCTGTGGTGCTAAGGCTAGAGTCAGAGAAGCAACCCTCTCTAACCCAGAAGATCTGCCTTGTCTGTGGCACCTTGAGTAGGATCGCTAAGGGGAGTGGCTTGCTTAGAGCTTCATCTTCTGCCACAGTGAGAAACCTAGAGGTAGCTTGATGAGAGGACATGAGTCATCTCAACGTGGTAGACTGCTGCAGTAGCGGAGGTTAACTTGATGAGAGAACATGAGTTAATCACTTACGACTGCCATTAAATAAATCAGAAAGCTATTGAGATAGACAGTAAGAAAAGTTAATCTAGAAAGACAAAGCATCTTTGAAGCCTTAACTGTTCGTCCATCACTGTTTTCACAAATCAATCCAATATTTCTATCTTTATTTATTTTATGCGTTTTCCGTGACAAACTATATTTTCTATCCGCCTAACTAAGATCTGCAACGTTTCCACTGCTTGCTCAAAACAACAATCCTCCTGGGATCAACCCTTACTCACCTCAGGTATTACTTGGACGACCCGGTATACTTGCTGGTCTATTTTTGTGAATTCTGCGAAGCCAATTTTGTGCACCAAGGCAGTAAGAACTAAGGTTGTTTCCTTCCTTTTTAATTATTATACAATTGTTTCAATTTACTCTATCCTAGATAATGCATTTAAGATTTCCATTTGTCAAGTACATGTCATTACTTGTCCATCACAACCCACAATTTTAATTATGCTTGCTGCGTAAAGCAAGCAATGATCATGTGCTAAGAAAGAAACAAAAAGAAACAAGGCGTTGATCATAAAGAGCATGAAAATGTGAGTTTGGAAGGCCAAACTAACTGAATTGTTCAACACTTACTGAGCCAAATTTCTTGAGGTCTTAAGCTAGAGGACTATTATAGGGTCCTTGTTATTGAGAAAGCCTTGGAGAAGTAAAATATTATGAATAATAATTAACAAAAAGGGGTTGAAAAGAGAAGCCAAAGGCTCTGAGTACCTCTGACTTAGGAAATAAAAAGGTAAATCAGCTCAAAGAGCCCTCCTAAGTCAGGTGCTTGTGGTGCTTATTGATAGAGAGGATTTATTCCAATTCGGAATTCACAAAATAACTTTCGTTGCAAGTATAGTCCAAACCGGCAATGGATCCTCTCATAAAAGTTTAAAATAAAGAATTGTCACAATTCAGCACAAAATAACCGGGAGTTTTAAATCCCGGGTCGTTCTCCCTAGGAATCGCAATGAAGTGTCCAATTATTGGCTATGAGGGAATGGGGTTTGGATGGCAAGATGCAAGTAATGTAAATAGCAAGAAAGTAAATGCACAAACAATAACTAAATATCAAAAGAAATCAAATTCAAGGAAATTAATCAAAAGGAATGGAAATTCAAATGCTAAGAAACCTCTTGGCAAGGATTGAGAGTCAAGGTTACCTATTCTAGCCATTGACCACAAACGTATGATGATTATAAAGAGTTAATCCTACTTAGTCAATCCTAACATCGAGGATAAGTCAAATAGGCATAATTGATCTCAATCCATAAGTCCTAGCTAACTTACTAATTGACTTAGTGAAAGACTAGCGTTAATGGAAACCAAATCAACTAACTACTCTAATATATCAATCAAGAATAGGCATCAATGACTCAAGGTCACCTAAGTCCTCAATTCCAAGCCAAGAGTGTGGAAAACTACACCAAAACTAACCCAAGCATTTTATCAAACACTTGGTGAACATGAAAATAAAAGCATATTAAATTGTAATAAAAATAAAATCTAAAACTACCAAATGCAAGAATATAATAATAGCAACTCAATTAAATAACAATAAACATAAAAATATCAAATTACATTAAAAGAAAATTAAAATCAACAAAGGTTCATAAACATAAAAGTAGAAAAATTGAGAAAATAACAAAAGAAATGAAGAGGATCAAGACAAGAGAGCATGAAAACATAAATGAAACTATACTAAAACAAGAATTAAAGACTAAGATTAAAGAGAAATTAAGCTAGAAACCCTAAATTCTAGAGAGAAGGGGGAGCTTCTCTCTCTAGAAAACTACCCTAAAACATGTTAAAACCTAAATCTAATTGCTCCCCCCTTCATTCTCCTTCACTTTGGCTTGAAATAGCTTCAGAAATGAGTTGAACTGGACTTTAGAGGCCTAGAATTCGCTCCCAGCAAATTGCAATTAATGAGCTCACGTGACAAGGGTCACGCGTACGCATGGGTCATGCATACGCGTGACCTGACGAAATTCACCCTCACGTGTACGCGTGGGTCACGTGTACACGTTTCCATGAGCTCACACTGTGCGTACGCACGCATTACTGTGCATACGCACGGCTGCTGAAACTTCCAAACTCCATTTCTTCATGGTTTTTTCTCTTTCGCATGCTCTTTTCTCACTTCTTCAACCCATACCTGCTTTAGAAACCTGAAATTACTTAACAAACACATCAAGACATCAAATGGGATTAAAGTGAATAAAATTTAGTATTTATTAGGCCTAAAAAGTACGTTTTTACTTTTAAGCACAATTTAGGAAGAAATCATGAAACTATGCTATTTTAATAGATAAATGCAAAATAAGTTGATGAAATCCACCCAAATAGATCAAATAAATATCATGAAATATGGATTCATCACTTATGTATTAGGCAAAAGCTTGAAAATAAAGCATTTAGAATCACAACTAAGCTCAAAGGTGCAAAGTACCCCGTAAAGAAAGAGAAAGAGAAGGCCAAAGGCTCTGAGCACCAATGATGGGGTATCCAAAAAGAAAAATCGGATCAAAGAGCTCCCCAATCAAGTACTTGTGCTGCTCATGTATCAAACAAAAGCTTGAAAACAAAGCATTTAAAGTCACGGCTAGGCTCAAGGTGCAAAGCACCCAACAAAAAGAAAATGTGCAAAGAAAGTAAAAATGCTTGCTTCAAGGTGATGATTTAAGGAAGGATCCCATAATCTAATCCGGATAGAGGTCTTGAAAGATTATAACTATTTGTATTGAATTGTGCATAAGTGAAATGCCTAACCAAAATCAAAAGGATTGCTACCGTTCACCCTTGTAAAGTTTACACCTTCATATGTTAATGATTAAAGCATGATTCTTTGCTTGCTTGAGGACAAGCAAGAGCTTAAGTTTAGTATTGTGATGTATGAGCATCTTAAGTACTTTTCTCGGATATTTTTTGATAGAATTCATGGGTTTTCATTTGTTTATCATATGCTTATATATGGAATTATATAAGTACTTTGAGTCCTTTGAATTCTTGTCAAATGTAGGAAATGAAGGTAAAAGAGGAGCAAAGTACAAGCAAAAGAAAGCAACCAAAGAAGAATCCACTAGGAGGCAGAGGGCTAGCGTGTCACACGCCAGACAAGGGGCGTGCAACACGCCCCAATATTCAAAAATAGAGACCTGGTATGTCACATGCCACAGAGGAGCATTGCATGCCAGGCTAGGAAACCAGAGAAGAGAAGAATGCATTGCAAGAATGGTGTTGCACGCCACACTCTAGGTGTTCCACACGCCCTCACATCCACTTCTAGGATCCATTGTATTGTGGCATGTGACACGCCTAGAAATTGGTATTTCAAATGCCCAGTGAAGAACTTGACGTGCAACATGCTAGAACACGGCGTTTCACGTTGAGCCAACTTTCCAGAGAATTTGATCCAAGGCCATTCGAGCAAGAAATGGGCGTGCAACATGCCAAGGAAGTGGCGTGTCACATGCCATAAGAGAAGGCACCTTCAGGAACAATAATGGGTGTGCCATTTTGAAACGCCTTCGACACGGGACACATGCGTACGCATGCCTCAAGCGTACATGCAACACCTAAAAATTGAAGCTTACACGTACGCATGACCCAGGCGTACACGCAACACTTGAAAATCGAAGACTCACACATACGCTTGCTACAGGCGTACACGTAATTATGGACTTTTTGCTTGGTCACGCGTATGCATACCTCACGCATACGCGCGACATGGTGAATAGTGGGCATACAGCACGCCACAAAAGAACGGGCATATAATCCAGGGACTAGAACACATGGGCGTTGAATGCCAATACATGGCATGCCAGACGCCAAGAAGAAAGCTGGGCGTTCCACACGTCCAAGGATGACATTGCACGCCAATGAAGACCCACTTCTAGGAAAGCATATCCCTTGCATGCAAAAGCGTGGTATTTCATATAAAAAGCGTGCCACTTGGCTCAACCTTCATGACTAATCATTTTTGCAACTCCAAGCCCATTTAGAATGCAATTTGGGACCACTAAAGCCTTGAAAACTCTTTCATACTAGTTTTTTATTACACTAAGAATAGGTTCAAAAAGTGTACGACACTTTGTGAGTTTCAATTGTTAGGACTAGCTTGAATACGAGACATGTAACGGTCCAACTCCCAACATGTCATGATCATACTAGAAACTGAACGTTACCAACTTGTTTCCCCAACTTAAGTAAGATTTAATAAATATAAGCTTGTTCATTGTTAACAGCTCATGAGTTCACGTGTAAATATTTTATTTTTTTTAAAACAATAGTAGTTTAGAGTCGCGTACATACAATATAACAAGGAAACACAAGCATACATATTCAGAGAATAGTAGAAGGCAATACATAGAATATCACACCATAATACACATCATGATACGAGAGTAGCCCAGTTAAACAGGTATAAGACTAAGATACAGCATCTCTCAGTTAGTGACTCGTATAATATATACATATATGTACATAAGACGTCCCAGGGACTGGCCTGTCTAAAAGCCCCTAAACTGGCACCTAGGCTAGCCTAACTCTATGACATGCCTATCCCCTCTGAGCAAGCTATCAAAAATGAGGGAAACACTCTAACATACCGGAGTTAGATAGGAGATCTCATAAGTCTCCTCGTCTCTGATCCAAAAGCTCCTCACAAAAAAGCATTGGGCAGGTGGTGACGCCCGCTGGCTGGTGCCTCGTCTAGCTCAACACTGCCAAAAGAAATATCTACGATCTCGGGGTCATCCTCAGGTTCCATCCAAGAAAGAGGAAATTCATAGAGTATATCGGGATCGAAGAAAGGTGTAGTAATAGGATGCTAAAAAGGTCTAACATGTACTGCATAATTACGTACACGAGGTGCCGCACAATAGATGTAATACTCGCAGCCACGCGCTGGATCGTCATGGATATACAGATGATTAATCTTGTAGAGAAAGACTTCCGTGTCCATCTGAAGAGGTGTAAGGGGGTAAGAACTGGGGAGTTCTTAATAAGGTCGGGGTTTATAGTTAAGTCCATTTAAAATGTCCATTTGCAAGTTTCTAAATACTTTGAAAATTGTTGGTTTAACTATTAGAAATTCAAAAACTTTTTAAATGAAATCAGTTGATTAACCAAAAATCCAAACTCCCTTTTCAAATAAAAGAATCTTAAAAGTTTCCTAATGGTATGAATGACCAACCTGTTCCAAACATAGGTTCATTAAGTCTATGATGAACCAGCTTGATATTTCATACCTTACTAAACTACAACTCAAACCAATCACGGCCTTCGGCCCATCACATAATCAATCATGGCTTCAAGCCCAAACAACTCAATCACATCCAAATCACCACAACCCAACCAATTTTAGTCACAAACACAAGTAATGAGGTTCAAGCACAATCAAGAATAGTTACGTCAAGTATAGCAATTAGCAATTAAAACAGAATCACTCACATAGGCTAACCAATTACAATATGCACAAACATGTATGATGCATGTCTGGTCCTACTGTAGGTAATGAGCTCATTTGTCAGTTTCGACCCGCACCCAGATTACCAGATTAAGTACCGCATACTCTCTACCAAGTAATCTCGACTTGCAGGGCTAGTATTTTCGCCAATCTCAATATACTGCAGGTATGCGAGTCAGGCCTCTGCCAAGCATTCAGCTTGCAGGGCTGGTACTCTCTTTACCACAGCCTGTCTGGGAAGCAACAGCACAATATGGGAGTCCCCACACAATATTTCTCAAACATTTCCCGAAGGCTCATAAGTCACATATAACCATACTTTTCATCACTTAGCAATCATCTTTATCATCTCTTCACAATCATAAATCGAGCATCACAACATTACAGTAATCTCATTTTACAATTCTCTGCTTACTCTGTAAGGTCAAACACGCTACTATATAGCTTTAACTCCTTTTCTTTTTAACATGCTTGCAAGTTTTTAAAACTTGTTTTATTACCTTACATACCTCTATACCTTCTCTTATACCATTCCTTAGATGTTTAATAAAGAAAATTAGGGAGTTGTGGACTTAAAACTGCCTTCCTGAGGCTTTTAGGAAAAACCGCCTTTTGATCAATATTTTATTATTATTAATATAATAATATTAATAAAATAATATTATTAATATTTTCATATTAAAATAATAATATTTTATTCAGCTTTCAAAAATTACATTTTGATCCTCGAACTTTTTGAAAATCGCATTTTAACCCCTTGAACTTTTAAATTTGCACTTTGGCCCCTCAACTTTTTTTAATTAACTTTCAACCCCAAACATTACAATAATTAAATTTTGATCCCAAAATCATCAAAACCAAATGTTTCTCTTGTCCTCCAAAAACCAAAAACATTTTTTCCAAAAGTTCATCAAATTTCAACTTGATTTTCAACCAGTTTTTCAATTTTTTTGGTAAAAAATTTTTACCCAAATTTTTGCAAAACCAAAGAGCAACATTTTAGCCATAAAATACACATAAAAAACAAATCAAATTTCTTGATTATCATGGCTGGAAAGCCATATTTTCCAGCAGCAACAACAACACCTTCACAACCTTCAATAACTTGATTTTCAAGCATTAAAACAACAAGATCTCATGATCAAATCATCACACAAACACTCAAAAACAAGCCTCAAACAACAAGATCTGATTTCAAACATCAAGAACACAACCAATTATTGATTAATTTACCAAATCTTACCTCCTTTGCAGCTGCCAAAAGTTGAAACAAAAATAAGCTTCCAAAAGCACTTTTACGCCTATTTTAACATCAAAAACAACTTTAGAACCATATGAACCATGAAGGCTGAAGCTTCATGATGATGAAGAGAAGGTTTTCCTCACCTTAAGGCAGCTAGAAATCACATTTTCTTAGAGCATATGGTGATTTAACAAGAGATCCAAAGAGAAAACATGAAGAAAACATCATCAGCTTGAGTTTCCACCATGGCCGAAACTTCGAGGAGGAGGAGCCATCACACCATGATTTACTCCTTAACAATTGACATAGAAATGAAGAGGAGGAAGAGGTGAACACTTTGGTCAGATTAGATTTTTGATAGGGTTTTACTTTGAGAAAGAACGATGGTTGAAGCTTGAAGCTTTCATGGAAATTCTTCCATTTTTCTCTCATAAGATTTTTGAACTTTGGCTTGTCTTGGAAGAAAAGTTGATGATAATGATGAGCCTAGGGAGCCATGGAGTTAGGTGTAAAAATATCTCAAGAAAGGATTATTACTAAAGCTAGATGTTTAGAATACAAGTCATGTATGAAAGTCCTAGCCTCAATAACAAAAGGTACCTGTTGACACACTCGACTAGTCAAGGCATTCTGAAATGTAGGTGTATGAACAATCAGATCATAATTTAACACAGTAAACTCTAATCCCAACTCATGTGCAACAGTTGCAGAAATAAAAGAATGCGATGCACCAGAGTCATACAGTACAGTTAAGAGTCAATATTTGACATAACACTGACCTTGGATTAGAGAGTCTGATTTCATTGCAATATCAGCAGTCAGAGTGAACACATGTCCTTACTGTTGCGGCCTATCTACCCTTTGTATTGGCTTCTTTGGACAATCCTTTGCCATGTGTCTAGGCTGACCACAAGAAAAATAGATAATGCCTCTAGACTGACAAGCTCTATTTCCATGCTCCTTTCCACACTGCCTACATACTGGTCGTGTAACAACCCTGATTTTCGAGTATGTGAGATCTTTTCTGAAAGTACAGATTTATCCGAAAGATCAGTAAAGGGAACACCTCTGTTATAACATCAAGCATCTCAATCCTCATTATCATTACATCATCCTTAAGATAGAACCTCTTTTGAGGCAAGCTCGATAATGCAATCGCGAAGAACCTAGTTTTTGAACCGTATTGGTTAGGAGTTTTGATTCTGATTTTCGTAAATAGTCTCTGTTTGACAAACCGGACTCGATTCATGAGAGAAGAGAGATAATAGTATAATATTATCATTACATTAGTATTAGAAGATTCTTGAATGATATTATAAGGTTACCTAGTCTGTTTTAGTTAAAAACAGGAAATCGGTTTAACCGGGTTCACAGTTTACTGGTATAGCTTAGCACCAGCACTCTCTGATGACTTTAGCAATGCTAAGGCCTCATCATACATGTTCTATTCTCATAATAAATATGTTACTAGTGTCATTTATGCTAGTAGCTCAGAAAATAATTTTTAGAGATGTTTTTACAAGTGTTCCGATACATCTAGTTTTAGTAGTTATACACTTGAGATATTTTAATATTATTTTAACCCACCTCCAAGCCAACCAATCACAACTCACCTTACACCCCCAAGACCTCCAAGGCTGTCTCATTTCATCATTTTGGCCGAAAATAACAAGAGAGAAAAGAGAGAAACTTTCATGAACACTTAATCTTCAAAGCTTGATTTCTTCTTAATTAAAACTCAAATCAAAACTCCGATTTCACCAAAATGATCCTCTCTTCTTCCTCTACATAACCATGTAACTTATCAAGGCTGGAAATAAGGTGAGATGGCTTTCTCCCTCCCTTTTCAATTCGGTTTTCAAGAAAACATGCTTAAACAAGTGTTTTCTTGATGTTCTTCCTTAGATCTCTTGCTTAGCTTGACTTGTGGGCCAAAGATCTTTGATTTCCTGCACGTTTAAGGTGAGGATAACCTTCCTAAGATGCTGCTGAAGCTTGTTTAGTTGATGGTTTAGAGTTTTAAATTTGTTCTTGATGTGTTTTAGGAGGAAAAGTGCTTTAAGAACACTTCAAAGAGTAACCGGATTTGGAGCAGCAAATCAAGGTAGGGTTTGACGAATTTAATCTTGATTGATTGTGTTTGAGTTGTGTGATTATGATATGGTTTGTCTGTCCTTCAAATTGATGATTTATATGAGTGATTCTTGTTGAAATTTTGGTAAAAATTTGATGAAATTTGATGATATTCAAGCTATGGAACATGTCCTTGAGTGCAGCTGGAAAAACGAACCCTAATCCTTAAATTGGGGTTCAATTTGTGTTAAAATCATGTAGAAAAGATGGGATTTTAGTGGCTGCTAATTTAATTTGAATTATGGTAAAAATCGGTTGCTGAAAAGACTGAAAAACGGGTAAAAACAGAGAAAGAATCTGAAGAATTTACGAAGAACACGAAGAACACTTTGAGTGTGATGTAGAGCATTGAAGAACACCTTTTAGATCTTAGAAAGGGCAAGGAAGTAAAATTTTTGGTGTTTAAGGGGTTATTTGGTAATTTCGAAAAGTTAGGGTGGTTAAAGTAGAAATATTAAAAGTTACGGGTGGTAAAAAGTGAATTTTAAAGGTTAAAAGTAAAGATAAGGTAATTTTCGAAAATTTAATGATAAAATAATAAATAATAATAAAATAGTAAATAATAATATTTAATTAAAAATAATATTTTAATATAAATAATAAAATAATACAGAAAAGGCAGTTTTCTGCAAAAGCTTTAGAAAGACAACTTTAAGTGCAGAATCTCATAATTACCTTTATAAACAACTTAGGGAGTGGTAAGAACATATTAGTGATACAAAGATAAAAGAAAGATAAAAAGTTGAAGAAAAGATAAAAGTCCAAGAAAAGTCTGTAAAGTTTTAACGACAGAAAAACAGACAGAGATTAGTGAATGAACTAGGGCAACATAGTTAGTTCTTGAGTTGCGACTAGGGTTAGGTATTATATGAAAAGTTAAACTGTTTCAGTACAGACTTAATGAACCTATACTTGGGACAAGCTAACTATTCATACCGAAATTTACATAAGCTTTAAATATATACGTTAAGTAGAGAAATCAGAGCAGAATAGAGAAATACAGAGAACAGAGTAATCAGAGTAGAGTAAAGAGATAAAGAGAAGTAAGGTAACATAGATATAAAGGAATGAGTAATCAGAGAAAAGTAAAGAGATACAAAGAACAGAGTAACCAAAGCAGAGTAAAGAGATACAGAGAAAAGAGAAACCAGAACAGAGTAAAGAGATATAAAGAGAAGAGTAATATAATAAAGAGATATTTATTTATATATTAGTTGCTTGATGCAACCCAGAGCTATATATATATATATATATATATATATATATATATATATATATATATATATATATATATATATATATATATATATATATATATATATATATATATATTAGTTGCTTGACGCAACCCAAAGCTATATTTAATACATATTAGTTGCTTGATGCAACCCAGAGTTTCTGTAGAGATACTAAGTTACCTACAGCCATTTTCCGATTCCCCAGAGCAGAACAGAATTTCTTGTGTTAGGCAGAGGCCGTCTCGAATGCGTGGCTATTACTATCCTTTTGGAATAGAAAATCATATCTGGGAAATCGGGATTACTCGTGATCGGATAAATGTCGGGATTGCGGGCAGCCAACCGACACATGAGCTCATGGCCTGCGCTAGGGCTAGACATGCATCATTCTTGTCTGCATATCATTCTCTGTTGCATTCCTTCTTGTGTGTGATCTATTTTTTTATGTTTGTTTGTTTGAGCGCTATGTCTATGTTTTATTTTCTTGTATTCTTCTGTTTGTGTTCTATTTTCTATTTTTCTACCTATTTTTAACTTCTGTTTACTACTTTACTGTATTCTATTATCCATCTGTTAATCAAACTGAATAAATGAATGTAACTAATAACCCCGGCCCTACTAAGAACTCCCCAGTTCTTACCCATTCTCTCTCCCTTCCCCCTTCAGATGGAAGTAAGAGTACCTTACCGTAGTTCGTTGATGATGGTTCTGCAAAAAGGATTCTGCTCTAAATAGTCTTCTGAGTCTAGGGTGAATATCGTTCTCTGTTTATATGTAAATACTGTGAGACCAGCATATATCTACACCCCGTTTGTTCTTGAACTTTAACTTAAATCCTGTGTACGAGACTCCTGTTGTGTGGCTACTTCATGAGGTACCAGAGAGACGTCCTGTGGAAAAGTCTGATCGTGCAGAGGAGTAGCAGATGATGTTCTACTTTTTGATGACGATCCACTTGACTTGAGTTTTGAAGACTTAGAACGTATTTTCCCTCGCTTTAGAAGTTTAGAGGGACTAAGTGAGTATAGAGTCTAGGCTAGCTTAGGTGCCAGCTTAGGGACCTTTTAAACAGGTCAGGACCTGGGATGTTGTATGTATCTATATGTATATAGTTGTTATCTAGCTATATCTAGGGGTGTCTAACTAAAGGGATAAACTCTAATAAAGGCTGGATAACTGAATGTTGCTAGCTACTTGTGATGTATTTATATGTGGTTGCTTATAACTGTTTTATCTGTTATCAGTTGTGAGTTGATTACGAATGATTTCGTCTATTAATCCAAATGTTTTAAAAAAAATATACCTCGAAAATTAACTATACTTTTAACAACGAATCAGGCTCATACGATAAATAAAAGATAATAATTAGGAAGACAAATTGGTAGCGCTCGGTTTCCGGTATGATCTAGACATATTGAAAATGGGGTCGTTACAATTTGGTATCAAAGCAGTTCATTCCCAGTAGAGCCTGGGGAGTGGACGGACTATGCTTCATTGCATACTCTGTTGTGTGTCTCATGCATATTGGATATTGCGGTGATATATGTTGCATGATTGTTTCTGTGTTTTCATTTTGGGAATGTTCACACTTGACTTGAAGTGTTAAGACTGATCACCTTAACAATGATCGTTTGGTGTGAACAGGACTACAATGGGTTCACAGAGACGAGACATATGGGAAGGAATTCCTAATGTTAACTATGAGAGGGAACAGGAAACGTTTATGACTACTATGAACGCTGTAGTTGAGGCAGTGCGTGAGGCTGCAGTAGCAGTGGCTAGGGCTGTTGACCATCTTGGAGTGAAAAATGGGAAGGAAAATGAGCATGGGGAAGATAGTGGGAATAATGAGAATAACTTGGGGCATCTTGAAAGACCTATGACCCTTGCGACCTTTCTAAAGGTTAACCCACCTAAGTTTAAAGGTACACTCGTTGCGACCGATGCTGACAACTGGTTTCGAGGTATCGAACGGTCACTGCGAGCGCAGCATGTTCCTGAAGGCCAACACATGGAGTTCGCTACTTATATGCTGGAAGGAGAAGTAAAGCATTGGTGGCAGGGGATACAGCGACTACTACAACAGAATGAAAATGACATTCCTTGGGATACCTTTAGGGACGAATTTTATAAAAAGTATTTTCTGGGAGTAGCACGTGATGCTAAGGAGATGGAGCTTATGCAGCTGAAACAAGGGGATATGGCTATTGCTGAGTATGCCCGTAAGTTCGATGACTTGTGTCATTTCTCCAAGATTTGTCAAGGGAACCCAGCAGACTTTGAGGAATGGAAGTGCTTGAAGTTTGAAGGAGGCCTTCGTGACGATCTGATGAGTTCAATAGTTCCACTGGAGATATGTAATTTTGCCGAGTTAGTCAACAAGAGCAAGTCAGTGGAAGAATGTATTAAGAAAGTGATTGTGGCCAATGTGAGTCACCAAGGATTTCCACCAAGGCGTCTTAGCAAACATCAGGTAGCTGGGAGAATGGTGCATTTTAAAGCACGTGGCATACGACAGCATAAGAACCTACAAGTTGGTAACATTACTACTCGCCATACGGGTAAGAATGGAGGTAAAGTAAGGCAAGGCAATGGTAAACGAGCCCATCAAGCTTACATAAACCCTGCATGTAAGTAATGCGGAAAAGAGCATGGTAACAGGTCTTGCCAGTTTGGATCACCTAACTGCTATGCTTGTGGAGAACTTGGACATATTGCCAAGGATTGTCCGAAGGGATTTACTCAAAATCCAGTCAAAACCCAACAACAAGGACGAGTGTTTGCTATCACTATTGATGATGTTGTGCAATCGGACGCCCTCATTCAAGGTCAGTGTTATGCAAGAATCAATTTCTAACTGTACTGTATGATTCGGGCGCATCGCATTCTTTATCTCTCTAACTGTTGCTCACGAGTTAGGATTATATTTCTTTAAATTGAATTTTCACTTGATTGTTCATACACCTGCATCCCAAAATGCTTTGACCAGTTTAATGTACCTGCAAGTACTACATGCTATTAGGAATCAGACTTTTATACATGATATATTTTGTTTGCCTCAATGTGGTTTAGAAGTTATTTTAGGATTAGGTTGGTTATCTAAGTATCATGTTTTCCTTGATTATTTTAAAAGAACTGCTGTTATTCCATCTGATAGTCTATGTACTAAACCATTTCTGTCCCACACCTTATATCTGAATTTTGTAAGAGTTACCTTAGATGGGAGTGATTGTGAAGGGTGCGTTCTGTTAGCGGCTAGCTCGAATGATAGTGAATTAAGCTTAGAACGAATCTGAATGGTGAAGGAATTTTCTGATGTTTTCTTGGACGACATACCTGAGTTTCCTCCTCAGCGAGAAATAGAAGTCAGCATTGATCTAGTACCTGGAACCGGACCAATTTCCATAGCACCGTACTGGATGTCACCATTGCTTGCAGAGCTGAAGAAGCTGTGAGACAGGATCGTAGTGGCCTATGGAGGTACAAGAACAGAATTTCTGTGCCTAACTCTGGAGAATTGCGACAAAATATTCTTACTAAAGCTCACCAAAGTAGATTTTCTATGCATCCTAGAGTGACAAAGATGTATCAAGATTTGAAGCAAATATTCTGATGGCCAGGCTTAAAGAAAGAGGTAGCTGATTATGTCTCAAAATGTTTAACCTGCCAAAAGGTGAAGGTGGAATATCAAAAGCTGTTAGGAACCTTGCAACCCTTGGAAATACCATAATAGAAGTGGGAGCAGATCACTATGGATTTTATCACGAGATTGTCAAGAACCTCAATAGGACATGATGCCATTTGGGTGATTGTGAATAAGTTGATAAAATCGGTACATTTCCTTCAGATTCAAGTTGACTGTACTTTAGAAAGGCTGGAACGAATATATATTCAAGAAATTGTACGACTGCACGGGATACCTTCGTAAATTGTCTCAGATTGAGTTTCGAGGTTTACTTCTAGATTCTGGGGAGCTTTTCAGAAAGCGTTGGAAACAAAATTGCACACGAGTATAGCATACCATCCTCAGATAGACGGACAATCAGAGCAGACAATCCAGACGTTAGAAGACATGTTACAATCATGTACGATAGACAACCAAAGCAGTTGGGATAAGTATTTGCTGTTGGTCGAATTTGTTTACAACAACAGTTGCCAATAAAGTATCGGGATGGCACCATATGAAGCTCTCTATGGAAGAAGATGTCGGACACCATTGTGTTGGAATGATGATGGAGAAGCTAGTGTCTTAGGTCCAGAGTTAGTGTAAGAAACTACTGAGAAGATAAGGGAGATTCGTCAGACGATCCAGACAGCACAAAACCGTCAAAAGAGCTATGCCGATAATAGACGTAGACCCTTAGAGTTTAGTGACGGAAACCATGTCTTTCTAAAAGTAACTTCGATTACTGGAATAGGTAGAGTCCTTAAGACAAAAAGGCTTAACTTACAATACATAGAACCTTTCCAAACACTTAAAAGAGTCGGTCTAGTAGCTTATCAAATAGCACTTCCACCTTATTTATCAAACCATCATGATGTTTTTCAAGTCTCGCAACTTAAGAAATATGTTCCCGATGAGAGTCACATTTTACAACCAGAAATAGTACAATTATGAAATGATTTGACATATCAAGAATCACCAGTTCAGATCGTAGAAAGAAGTGATAAGCAGCTAAGAGGCAAGACTATTCGCTTAGCCAAAGTAGCATGGGAACCAAGAGGAGAAGAATAGCACATTTGGGAACTGGAAGATAAGATGAAAGTTGATTACCCACATCTATTCCCAGGTAACAGAAATTTTGAGGGCAAATTTTTCTTTTAGGAGGGTAGAATTTAACAACCCTAATTTTCGAGTACGTGAGATATTTTCTGAAAGTACGGATTTCTCCGGAAGATCAATAAAGGGAGCACCTCTGTTATAACATCAAGCATCTCAATCCTCATTATCATTATGTCATCCTTAAGATAGAACCTCTTTTGAGGCAAGCTCGATAACGCAATCGCGAAGAACCTAGTTTTTGAACCGTATCGGTTAGGAGTTTTGATTCTGATTTTCGTAAATAGTCTCTGTTTGACAAACCGGACTCGATTCATGAGAGAAGAGAGATAATAGTATAATATTATCATTACATTAGTATTAGAAGATTCTTGAATGATATTATAAGGTTACCTGGTCTGTTTTAGTTAAAAACAAGAAATCGGTTTAACTGGGTTCACAGTTTATTGGTACAGCTTAGCACCAGCACTCTCTGATAACTTTAGCAATGCTAAGGCCTCATCATACATGTTCTATTCTCATAATAAATATGTTACTAGTGTCATTTATGCTAGTAGCTCAGAAAATAATTTTTAGAGATGTTTTTACAAGGGTTTCGATATATCTAGTTTTAGTAGTTATACACCTGAGATATTTTAATATTATTTTAACCCACCTCCAAGCCAACCAATCACAACTCACCTTACACCCCCAAGACCTCCGAGGCTGTCTCCTTTCATCATTTTGGCCGAAAATAACAAGAGAGAATAGAGAGAAACTTTCATGAACTCTTAATCTTCAAAGCTTGATTTCTTCTGAACTAAAACTCAAATCAAAACTCCGATTTCACCAAAATCATCCTCTCTTCTTCCTCTACATAACCATGTAACTTATCAAGGCTGGAAATAAGGTGAGATGGCTGTCTCCCTCCCTCTTCAATTCGGTTTTCAAAGAAACATGCTTAAACAAGTGTTTTCTTCATGTTCTTCCTTAGATCTCTTGCTTAGCTTGACTTGTGGGCCAAAGATCTTTGATTTCCTGCACATTTAAGGTGAGGATAACCTTCCTAAGATGATACTGAAGCTCGTTTAGTTGATGGTTTATAGTTTTAAATTTGTTCTTGATGTGTTTTAGGAGGAAAAAGTGCTTTAAGAACACTTCAAAGAGTAACGGAATTTGGAGCAGCAAATCAAGGTAGGGTTTGACGAATTTAATCTTGATTGATTGTGTTTGAGTTGTGTGATTATGATATGGTTTGGATATGCTTGAAATTGATGATTTATATGAGTGATTCTAGTTGAAATTTTGGTGAAAATTTGATGAAATTTGATGATATTCAAGCTATGAAACATGTCCTTGAGTGCAGCTGAAAAAACGAACCCTAATCCTTAAATTGGGGTTCAATTTGTGTTAAAATCATGTATAAAAGATGGGGTTTTAGTGGCTGCTAATTTAATTTGAATTATGGTAAAAATCGGTTGCTGAAAAGACTGAAAAATGGGTAAAAACAGAGAAAGAATCTGAAGAATTTACGAAGAACACGAAGAACACTTTGAGTGTGATGAAGAATATTGAAGAACACCTTTTAGATCTTAGAAAGGGCAAGGAAGTATAATTTTTGGTATTTAAGGGGTTATTTGGTAATTTCTGAAAGTTAGGGTGGTTAAAGTAGAAATATTAAAAGTTACGGGTGGTAAAAAGTGAATTTTAAAGGTTAAAGGTAAAGATAAGGTAATTTTCGAAAATTTAATGATAAAACAATAAATAATAATAAAATGGTAAATAATAATTTTTAATTAAAAATCATATTTTAATAAAAATAATAAAATAAAGCGGAAAAAGCAGTTTTTTTGTAAAAGCTTTAGAAAGACAACTTTAAGTGTAGAATCTCATAATTACCTTCATAAAACACTTAGGGAGTGGTAAGAACATATTAGTGAGGCAAATATAAAAGAAAGATAAAAATTTGAAGAAAAGATAAAAGTCGAAGAAAAGTCTGTAAAGTTTTAACGACAGAAAAACAGACAGAGATTAGTGAACGAACTAGGGCAACATAGTTAGTTCTTGAGTTGCGACTAGGGTTAGGTATTATATGAAAAGTTAAACTGTTTCAGTATAGACTTAATGAACCTATACTTGGGACAAGCTAACTATTCATACCGAAATTTACATAAGCTTTAAATATATACGTTAAGCAGAGAAATCAGAGCAGAATAGAGAAATACAGAGAATAGAGTAATCAGAGTAGAGTAAAGAGATAAAGAGAAGAAGGGTAACATAGATATAAAGGAATGAGTAATCAGAGAAAAGTAAAGAGATACAAAGAACAGAGTAACCAGAGCAGAGTAAAGAGATACAGAGAAAAGAGAAACCAGAATAGAGTAAAGAGATATAAAGAGAAGAGTAATATAATAAAGATATATATATATATATATATATATATATATATATATTAGTTGCTTGATGCAACCCAGAGCTATATTTATATATATATTAGTTGCTTGACGCAACCCAGAGCTATATTTAATACATATTAGTTACTTAATGCAACCCAGAGTTTCGGTAGGGATACTAAGTTACCTACAGCCATTTTCCGATTCCCCAGAGCAGAGCAGAGTTTCTTGCGTTAAGCAGAGGCTGTCTCGAATGAGTGGCTATTACTATCCTTTAGGAACAGAAAATCGTATCTGGGAAATTGGGATTACTCGTGACCGGATAAATGTCGGGATTGCGGGCAGCCAACCAACACATGAGCTCATGGCCTGTGCTAGGGCTAGACATGCATCATTCTTGTCTGCGCATCATTCCCTATTGCATTCCTTCTTGTGTGTGATCTATTTCTTTATGTTTGTTTGTTTGAGTGCTATGTTTATGTTTTATTTTCTTGTATTCTTCTGTTTGTGTTCTATTTTCTATTTTTCTACCTATTTTTATCTTCTATTTACTACTTTACTGTATTCTATTATCCATCTGTTAATCAAACAGAATAAATGAATGTAACTAATAACCCCGGCCCTACTAAGAACTCCCCAGTTCTTACCCCTTCTCTCTCCCTTCCCCTTTCAGATGGAAGTAAGAGTACCTTACCGTAGTTCGTTGATGATGGTTCTGCAAAGAGGATTCTGCTCTAGATAGTCTTCTGAGTCTAGGGTGAATATCGTTCTCTGTTTATATGTATATACTGTGAGACCAGCCAATATCTACACCCCGTTTGTTCTTGAACTTTAACTTAAATCCTGTGTATGAGACTCATGTTGTGTGGCTACTTCATGAGGTACCAGAGAGATGTCCTGTGGAAAAGTCTGATCGTGCAGAGGAGTAGCAGATGATGTTCTACCTTTTGATGACGATCCACTTGACTTGAGTTTTGAAGACTTAGAATGTATTTTCCCTCGCTTTAGAATTTTAGAGGGACTAAGTGAGTATAGAGTCTAGGTTAGCCTAGGTGCCAGCTTAGGGACCTCTTGAACAGGTCAGGACCTGGGATGTTGTATGTATCTATATGTATATAGTTATTATCTAGCTATATCTAGGGGTGTTCTAACTAAAGGTCTAAACTCTAATAAATGTTGGATAACTGAATGTTGCTAGCTACTTGTGATGTATTTATGTGTGGTTGCTTATAACTATTTTATCTGTTATCAGTTGTGAGTTGATTACAAATGATTTCGTCTATTAATCCAAACATTTTAAAAAAAAAATATACCTCGCAAATTAACTACGCTTTTAACAACGAATCAAGCTCATATGATAAATAATAAATAATAATTAGGAAGACAAATTGGTAGCGCTCGGTTTCCAGTATAATCTAGACATATTGAAAATTGGGTCGTTTCAGGTCGTATCTATGACTGCTGAGATTGCTTACCCATATCCTATCTCATTCTTCCTCGATTACCATCATTCTCGCCATTACGGTCACCATTGCGCTCACCATTACGCTTCCCCAAATGGTTAACTGATTGAGTAGTAGAAATCGCTATTTTACGCACAGCGTCAGCCATAGCGTGAATCACAGCAAACAGATTATCATCGTTTCGTGGCAGATTGTTAGTAGTAGTCTCTCCCTGAGCGTTATGTCTCTGTTAACTCATCTTGATCTTGTTCATACCGGATAATTGATACCAAGGTGATCAGTCTTAATACCTCAAGTCGGGCGTGAACATTCTCAGAATGAAGGCACAAAGACAATCATGCAACACCTATCTGATGCATTCGCATTTTAGCTAGTTTAGCTAGTTAGTTTAGGCAATTTTAGTTCAATTTCATGCATATTACTCAAATAAATAAGTACTTAAATGGATTCTCTCATCATACTTTGATATATTGAGGACTAAATGAATTTTTCTCAATTTCATGCAAACAATTGAAGGAAAGTATGAATGGGTGAGTTATCTAAAGATAACCGCTCAAGGAACACAGCTTTGATGTATTGCTATTCTGTTTTATGATCATGACAGGGGAAGAAGAGCAGAGCGCTACGCTCACTTAAACTTGAAGAACGCTATGCTCTCCTGTAGCATGGCTCCTAGCATTACGCTCTCTTTCAAAGAGCATTACGTTTTTCACCAATAAAGTTTTGCTAGCGACGCGTATGCATCGAAGTGGTAATTTTTGAAGACCACGCGTACGTGTAGATGACGCGTACGCGTGGATATGAGCAGCGGTCTTCAACCAAGAGCGCTATGTTCTCCACTCAAGAGCGCCTGCGATACTTTTATAAGTGGGATTGAAGATTTGCCATCGACGCGTACGCGTGTTTGACGCGTACGAGTGGAAGTGACAATTGTGAAGAGTCATGCGAACGCGTGGGTACAACAGTAGTGTGGAAGTGATTTTCTGAACCCATGCATACGTGTTGATGACGCGTGCATATGGGGAGCGCTCTTGGCAAGAACGCTATGCTCGCCTGGAGAGCGCACTGAAGATGACGCGTACGCGTAGAAGACGCGTACGTGTAGAAGACGCGTACACGTGAAAAGGGCTGCATAGAGTAATGACGCGCACACGTATATGACGCATATGCATGGAAAGTGTTGAAGATCGTAATGACGCGCACGCGTGGGTGACGTGTATGCGGCGATGCCTGAGCGCTCCGTTTTCCTAAAAAGTGCTACGTTCTCCTGGAGCAGGATCCAAGTACGAACTGAAAAGCCCATTTTAAAGACTTTCCAAGTACACCTGAAAGAAATCACTGAACTAGTATAAATAGGGATCACCTGGAATCATTGAGGACTGGGGGTGGATCTTCTTTTTCAATTTCTTTTTCCTTTTAGATCTCTTTTGTACTTTTGCAGTTTTGAATTTTACTTTTCCAGTTCCATTTCTATTTCTAGTTTTATTTTCTCTTTCCTTTCTATGCTTAGTCTAATTTCCAATTCCAGAATTCTGTTTGAACTTAGAGCAATGACGAACTAAACCCCAATTTCATTAGGGGGAGGAGCTCTACTGTAATCATAATGAATCATTGAAATTTTTCTTCTTCTCAATTCACTTGGGTAGCTATAGGATAACTTCTGTTTTGATTGTGAATTATTCACTCCGGAAGGGGGTTTAATTCAACTGAATGCTTGTGTGAGCCTCAGAAGGGGAATGAATCACTTGCATTAAAATTGGAGCTCGATCCTTCACAATTCTCTTAACCAACACCATTCGGGAGGAATTGAGGTTTTGAGAGTTTGTATGGCTTATGGATGAGAGAATGTGCTCTAACTTTTCTCATGACAATTAGATCAAGGAATTGGCAAGATTGATTGTGAATAGAGAGATTGGATTGCCAAGGAATTGGGATCCAATCAATTTTAATCCGCTATAGATCTACTCATATGATTGAGAAAGGAGTTGAGACCCATTTGATTCATGATGGATTATGGTATCTCCAATCCCTAAAGAATCATTCTCTTTGAATTTCTTCAATTTAGATCTCTTTGCAGTCACTTTAATTGAAATTGTTCACTGCTGTTTTGATTCCCAGATCCAATTCCTTTATAATTCATGCAATTTAAGTTTCACTGTAATTTAGATTTTGCACTTTTACTTTCTTGCACTTTAAGATTCAGTAATTTATGTTTCTTGCAATTTAAGATTCAATTCTTTTACTTTCTTGCTCTTTAAGTTTCAGTCATTTAAGTTTCTGGCCATCTAAGTTTCAAGCAATTTACATTCAGCACTTTAGATTTCCTGCAATTTACTTCCTGTTGATTCAATTTCACTCTAAGCATCACTTGTTAGCTTGACTAGACTCATCACCATACTAAAATTGCTTGATCTATCAATCCCTATGGGATCGACCTCACTCTGGTGAGTTTTACTACTTGATGTGACCTGGTATACTTGCCAGTTAGAGTGTTCTGCTTTTGTTTTTTGGTTTGTTTGTGTTGTATGCCAGGAGGAAGAAGAAGTGCATCCACCTCCTTTGATTCTGAACCAGAGAGAACATTCTTGAGGCTAAGAAGAGAAGTAAGAGGGAAGGGAGTGATTGGAGAAGAAGAGTCAGAAAAGGGAGATCAAGATATAGAGGATAATCTCCCTAATCCACCAGAAAAGGTGGCCAACAACAATGGCCACCCTCCAAGGAGAGTTCCAGCCTCTTACACCCTCCCTAACCCAAGAAACTATGGGAGCAGTATACTCACTCCAAATTTCCATGCTAATAACTTTGAGTTGAAGCCTCAACTTATCACTTTGGTGCAGAACAATTACTCTTATGGAGGGATCCTCTTGAAGACCCGAATCAACGCTTATATGTCTTCCTGAGGATATGTGAAACAGTCAAGATAAATGGTGTGCATCCAAATATCTACAAGTTACTGTTATTTCCATTCTCTTTGAGGGATAAGGAATCTCAATGGTTGGAGACATTCCCTAAAGAAAGCATCAACAACTCGGATGATTTGGTGAGCAAATTCATAGCTAAATTATACCCACCTCAGAGAATCATCAGGCTGAGAATAGAAGTGCAAACTTTCACTCAAATGGATGGAGAATCACTTTATGAGGCTTGGAGAGATACAAAGCCTTGATAAGGAAATGCCCACCTGACATGTTCAATGAGTGGGGGAGACTTCAGAATTTCTATGAGATCCTAACTCTAAAAGCTCAAAAGGCTTTGGATTACTCTGCAGGAGGCTTACTACAGCTAATGAAAACAGCCGAAGAAGCTCAGAATCTCATAGATATTGTTGCCAACAACCAATACGTCTATTCTCATCAAAGGCAACGCCAACCAAATCCAAAGAAGGGTGTATTGGAGCTTGAAGGTGTGGACACTGTCTTGGCACAGAACAAATTGATGCACCAACAAATCCAACAACAAATGAAAATGATGGTGAAGAGAATAGATGGTCTTCAACTAGCTGCAGCGAGCACTGCAAACCAACCACCAGTTGTGTGTGGACAAAATAAAGAGTGCTATGAAGAACAACAGCCTGATCAAGTTTAGTATATGCACAACCAAAGTTTTGGGCCAAATGAGATAGCTGCTATTTAGATAGCTGCTGTCTGTTTAGATAGCTGCTGTCTTGTCTGATCCAATTGTGCTTCCATATTCTTGTTAGCATTTTTAGTGTCTTGGAGCATCTCTTTGAATTCTTCAAACTATTTTGTTATAATAAGCAATTGATGATTGAGTTCAGCAACTTATTCTTGAGGACTAAGTTCAGTGGATACTGCTTTAGCTTCTTCTTTCATGGAGGACCCACTACTCAAGTATAGATATTGATTTCTAGCAACCGTATCAATGAGCTCTTGAGCCTCTTCAATTGTCTTTCTCATGTGTATAGATCCACCAGCTGAGTGGTCTAGAGACATCTGGGCCTTTTCTGTAAGCCCATAGTAAAAGATGTCTAACTGCACCCATTCTAAAAACATTTCAGAGCGGCATTTCCTTAACACCCCTCTGTACCTCTCCCAGGAATTATAAAGGGATTCACTATCCTCTTGTTTAAAGCCTTGGATGTCCAGCCTTAGTTGTGTCATCCTTTTTGGAGGGAAATATTGATTCAGGAATTTGTCTGATAACTGTTTCCATGTTCTTATTCTTGCTGTGGGTTGGTTATTTAACCACCTCTTAGTTTGATCTTTTACAGCAAATGGAAACAATAATAATCTGTAGGCATCCTGATCTACTTCCTTATCACGTACTGTGTTAGCAATTTGTAAGAACTGTGCCAGAAACTCAGTAGGTTCTTCTTGTGGAAGACTAGAATACTAGCAATTTTGCTGCACCATGATAATGAGCTGAGGGTTTAGCTCAAAGCTGCTGGCTCTGATGGGAGGTATACAGATACTACTCCCATATGCAGTAGTAGTGGGGTTAGCATATGACCCCAGAGTCCTTCTAGATTATTCATTTCCACTTAGGTCCATGATGGAAAAAGGAAGATGATGTGGATTGCAAATAAAAATTTTATTCTTTTGTTTGAAAAATAAATAAAAGAGAAATTAAAATATTTTTATTTTATTTAATTATGAATGAACCGAATTTAAAATAATTGGAAAATTAGAATATAAATTTCGAAAACTAAAAGAAAAAGAAAAAGAAATTCAAAAACTAAAATAATTAATTAATTAAGAAGATTTGAAAAAATTTGGATATGATTTTCGAAAAATGAAGAGAGAGAAAGTGGTTAGGAAGTTTTGAAAAAGATATGTCTTAAAATTAAAGATACTTGTAAGAAAATATAATAAAAGAAAAGATTTGTAAAAGATGTGATTTTAAAATTTGAGATTAGAAAAAGATGAGATAAGATTTTGAAATTAAAATTTTAAAAAGATATGATTGAAATTTATTTTGAAAAAGATATGATTTTTGAAAAGATTTGAATTTTGAAATTCTAAAACTAAGATAAGATAAAATAAAAATTTTCAAAAATAAAAATCTGAATTTTAAAAAGTAAGATTCGAAAATTCAATTAAAATAAGAGAAAAGATATTTTTGAACTTAATGAGGAAAAAGAAAAACAATAAAATGACAGCAAACTTAAAATTTTTAGATCAAAACTAAGAAAACAAACAAGAAAGCTTTGAATGTCAAGATGAACACCAAGAACACTTTGAAGATCAAGATGAACACCCAGAACAAATTTTGGAAATTTTTAAGAAAATAAAAACACAAAGAACACCAAACTTAAAAATGTTTATATTTTTGAAACTAATAATTCGAAAATGCACAAGAAAAACAAGGAAAGACACAAAACAAGAAAAACTAAAGATCAAACAAGGAAAATAAACAAGAACAACTTAAAGATTAAGAAAGAACTAAGAACATATAATTCGAAAAATTGAAAGAAAAATAAAATCATGCAATTGACACCAAACTTAAAACATGAAACTAAACTCAAATAGAAGACTCAAATTTAGTGACTCTAAACCAAAAAGATAAATTTTTCCTAATCTAAGTAACAAAATAAACCGTTAGTTGTCCAAACTCGAACAATCCTCGGCAATAGCCCCAAAAACCTGGTGCACGAAATTGTGATTACAGTTTTCACAACTCCGCACAACTAACCAGCAAGTGCACTGGGTCGTCCAAGTAATACCTTACGTGAGTAAGGGTCGATCCCACGGAGATTATCGGCTTGAAGCAAGCTATGGTTACTTTGTAAATCTTAGTCAGGAGATTAATAATAAGAGTGATTGTATTTATGAAAAGTAAATAACATAAAATAAATGGTACTTGTGATTCAGTAATGAGAAACAGGTTGAGGTTCTGGAGATGCTCTGTCATCTGAATCTCTGCTTTCCTACTGTCTTCTTCTCCAAACACGCATGGCTTCCTTCCATGGCAGGTTGTATGATCCTCTCGGATGAAAAATACCAAGCGCTGTCACCGCAATTGTTTCTTCTTTTACTTTCTTTGCAATTTACAATTCTTCATTTCCTTTGCAATTGTTCTTGCTGGATCTAGGAAGGCATTGAGATCTAGACTTGGTTATCTAGTCTCTTGAGTCCTGAGATCTGGATTTCCCATTTTCGATTCTCTGTTTAATGCTTTTCAAGCCCATTTACAATTTCGTTTTAGATCCGATTCAATTCAAGTTATCTTCTACTCTTCTGTTTGTTGAATTTTACTTTTCCTTGTTTAATTTCTGCAAATCCAATTCCCAATTCCCTTTACAATTCAAGCCATTTACATTTCTTGCACTTTAAGATTCTGCAGTTTATATTTCTTGCGTTCTAAGTTTCTACCATTTAATTTCTTGTTCTTTAAGATTCAGCACTCTAATTCCTGTTCTCTTTAATTTCATGCAAATTTCCCATTCCCTTTACTTTTTGTGCAATTTAAATTTTGTTAATCACAAATCTCTCACCCAAATCATGATTCGCTTGACTAAATCAACCACTAAGCTAAAATTGCTCAATCCTTCAATCCCTGTGGGATCGACCTCACTCCCGTGAGTTATTATTACTTGATGCGACCCGGTGCACTTGCCGGTTAGTTTTGGGTGTTTTGGAGAAATTCGTTTTTCCACAAAAATATCCATCAAGTTTTTGGCGTCGTTGCCGGGGATTGATTAGATTGACAATGATTAAGTGAGGTGGTAATCTAGATTAAGCATTTTCTTTTATTTTTGGACTAACCCACTAACTGTTTGAAGTTTTGTCTCAACTGACTACACTCAATTTTCAAGAGTACCACTATGTGTTCCGTTTGTTGATTTATATGTCACAGGAAAGAAGAGAGGCCAGAGGGAAGGATATCATTGAAGAAGGAGTTTATGAGAAAGAAGAACACCACAACATGAAGCCGCAACTCATTACACTAATCAAGAACAATTGTTCCTACGGTGGAAATCCATTGGAGGATCCTAAACAGCACCTATCCATTTTTCTGAGGACTTGTGATGTTGTCAATTTCGATAGTATAAATTATGATACCTATAAGCTCTTGTTATTTCCTTTCTCACTAAAGGATGAAGCGGCACAATGGCTTGAAACCTTTTCCCAAGGAAGTATCACTAGTTGGGATGATTTGGTTGCCAAGTTTCTAGCCAAATTCTCCTCATCCCAATAAAACATCAAGATGAAAGAGGGAATACATCCATTCATACAAGGAGAGGAAGAACCATTGTTCAAAGCATGGGAAAGATACAAGAAAGCAAGTGACAAAGTGGGTTTCCAAGCGTTCTATGAAGGATTAACCCCAGAAACAAGAAGAGCGGTGGATTACTTCTCAGATGGCCTACTCAACGCAACAGCAACCAGCCAAGGAACTGCAGAGTTCAATGACAAAAGAGCCAATAACCAACACTCATTTGAGACACCACATAATGCAATTTCAGAAAAGGAAGTAATGAATCTTGAAGGAGTGAGGGCAATCATGAATCAAAACAAACAGCTATACCAGCAAACTCAGCAACAATTGGAGTCAATAGCTAGACAAATTGATTTTCTACATTCTGCCACAGTGAATGCACAATTTCCACCATGGAAGCCACATTCTTATCTAAGAATGAGGGAATCTCAACATCAGGAACAAAGGGACTTCAACTACAACAACCCCAATTTCCCAAACTTGCAAAAACCACACTATCCACCCTTCCAACCTCAGATACCTCACAACCAACAAATTTTACAACACTCTCAAAGGATCACCAATTTGGAGATCTTAATAGAGAAAATGATGGAGCACCAAGATGAGATAACACAGAACCAGGAAACCTCACTCAGAAGAATTGAGAGGCAAATGCAACAACTGGCTAAGAACCTCGCAGAAATGGGTGAGAAGAGGGCTGAAGGAAAAGAATCACTCATCCAGGATGAGCATCACAGAGCCAAGCCTCACTTAGGAGGAAACCAAAGGCAACAGAAGCCTCAACTTCCATGATCAGAGGATGAAGGATGTCAAGCTAATGACAATAAAAGAGCGCTTGTTGGGAGGCAACCCAACCGGAGGTAACTTTCTTTTCATAACTATTTCAATAAAAAGGTTAATTAGTTTTATCTATATTGCGAGAAGCTAAATTTGGTGTTGCACACCAAACCAATCTAAGGGAGAATGAAGGATTCTAAGTTTGGTGTTCCACCAATATTTCATTCTCATCTTCTGCATCATGCTAGCCTCAAGCATTTAGATAAACTAGTTAACAATTTTGCGGTCTCCTAGTTTTCAGTTTTACTACTTTTAGCAAAGAAAAAGAGTTTCACATCTGGATAGTTTGATGAACAAGGTGTTCCCACACCAAAGTAAGTACAAAAGCCCATAAATAAATCATGCATGCTAATCATTATTTCTAAGTGCTTGGGGAACAAGCAACTTTCAATATCATTGCAGAGGTCCATACAAGTTTTTGGAAGGATTAAGCATCATCAACCAAAGAGATGAAAGAGGAATGTGTGGATCAGTGATGATGATGATGAGGAGTAAAGCAAGCGAACTCCAAAAGGTTGTATTGTTAAGTGATTATCTTACATCAAACACTGCTATGATTGAGAGTGGTTTTGTTTCCCTTATTATCTGTCTGTTAGTATAGTTTTTTTTTTTTTTTCTGAAATTCAATAAGCAAGATGCTTGATCATTTACAACATCATACTCTCCAAAACTTGTTTGCACTCAATTTTTCAAAAATATGCATCACATGAAAGTTCTTTGAAAAGAAGGATTGAGGAATTAAACAATTTTGAGGCAAGCAAAAGATTAGGAGAAGTGGTGGTTTTAGTTGTATAATTATGTATTGAGGTTGCATGCTTATGAAAACTTGCATGGGAGCTCATAGGCGGAACACAAAGTTCAAAGAAGTGTTGTGGAGATTCTCAAAAATTTATTGATCCGAGAAGCAGCAAACAAAATAAAAGAAAATAAAGAAAATACAAAAACAAAAAGAACATGGCCCAAGGCTCTGAGCATCAATTACTAGGTAGAAAAGAAGAAAGAAACAAGAACTCAAAGAGTTATTATCCTAGTAAATTCTTGTGGTCAAAGTGTGTCAAAGAGAGAGGCTTGAGCAAGTAAATCCTAAGGGGTGCTTTAACACCTAATACCTTAAAACCAACTGGTTTAGGAGTATTGATTGAAAGCTTATCTAAAGAGCCGCTTTGAAACATGACACTTAGAGTCAAGGCCAAAACACAAGAATCATAAGCTGCTTCAAGGTGATTACCTATAGAGAGATCTCCATGATATTATTTGGATGAAAGTTCTAAGACCCAAGACTCCCAAGATGTAGGGACTAGTAAGCACTGAAGCCCTTGCATGAGCATATAATTTAGAGTTCACCCCACTGTCACTTGATCACTTCACTCACAGGATAGTACATGTAATTTTTCAAATCCATTCTGATTGAAAGAACCTTTGAGCATAATTCCTTTCTTGCTTGGGGACAAGCAAGCTTTAAGTTTGGTGTTGCGATGACAAGTCATCTTAGCCTAGTTTCACTAGCCTTTTTCTTTTGTTTTCAATTGATTTATGCACTTTCTTGAGCCATAAGCAAGCCAATTAGGTAGATTTCCATGTTTCCTTTGATTCAATCAACCATGTATGAATTCATGGTCTTTCATGAGATTTTATGCTATAATTGTCATATATTATGAAAGAAACACAATCTCATGATTTGGAGCATAGCTTTGATGTGTTTGATTGATTGATGATAGGTGAAGAAAGCTTGGAGAAAGGTTGAAGCAAGAAGGAATGGATAGGAGCAAGAGAGAACAAAAAAGTTTGAGCAAAAGTTTGCCTCAAACTTTAGCTCAAACTTTTGGAAGAAGTGAAAACACCCCAGGAAAAAAAAGCTTGAGCAAAAGTTTGCCTCAAACTTTAGCTCAAACTTTTAGGAGAAAAGCTTGAGCCAACGTTTGCCTCAAACTTTTTGGCAAACGTTGGCGCCATCAGCAACACACCCTGGAGAGAAAAAGTTTGTGCCAACGTTTGCCTCAAACTTTTTGGCAAACGTTGGCGCCACATATATGCACTAGGGGGCCAACGTTTGAGCAAAAGTTTGACCCCAAACTTTGGCTCAAACGTTGGTAGCAGCAAGAATGGGGCAGCTGGTGTAAAAAGTTTGAGTAAAAGTTTGCCTCAAACTTTTACTCAAAACTTTTACTCAAGCTTTTAAGATTCACAACCCGGTTCACATTGGTTCTCTCTCCAACTCCAAGAGCAATCAACCAAGGCCTCTATCAACCCAATTCCATCAAGAGCAAAGGCCCAATTCAAGGCTTGAAGACCATTTGAAGAAAGTGTATAAATAGATTAGGATTTAAGTTTTTAAGGGGGCTTTTCTTTTCGGTTTTGATTAGGTAGTTTTGTAGAGAGCTCACCTTTACATTTTGGTATTGTTGTTTTAATTCAAGAGAATTTGGGGAGGAGAATTGATCTCTCTTCTTCCTTGTTCCTGCTTGAATACTCTTTACTTTTCTTGCTTCGGATTTTGGGTGGAGAATTGAAGAAATTCTGTTTCAATCTCACCTTGGGATCTTGTTTAATTTTCCGCATCATTGAATTTCAGTTTCTGTTAATTGCTTCTTCTTTTACTTTCTCTGTAATTTACAATTCTTCATTTCCTTTGCAATTGTTCTTGCTGGATCTAGGAAGGCATTGAGATCTAGACTTGGTTATCTAGTCTCTTGAGTCCTGAGATCTGGATTTCCCATTTTCGATTCTCTGTTTAATGCTTTTCAAGCCCATTTACAATTCCGTTTTAGATCCGATTCAATTCAAGTTATCTTCTACTCTTCTGTTTGTTGAATTTTACTTTTCCTTGTTTAATTTCTGCAAATCCAATTCCCAATTCCCTTTACAATTCAAGCCATTTACATTTCTTGCACTTTAAGATTCTGCAGTTTACATTTCTTGCGTTCTAAGTTTCTGCCATTTAATTTCTTGTTCTTTAAGATTCAGCACTCTAATTCCTGTTCTCTTTAATTTCATGCAAATTTCCCATTCCCTTTACTTTCTGTGCAATTTAAATTTTGTTAATCACAAATCTCTCACCCAAATCATGATTCGCTTGACTAAATCAACCACTAAGCTAAAATTGCTCATTCCTTCAATCCCTGTGGGATCGACCTCACTCCCGTGAGTTATTATTACTTGATGCGACCCGGTGCACTTGCCGGTTAGTTTTGGGTGTCTTGGAGAAATTCGTTTTTCCACAAAAATATCCATCAATGGCCACCACAAAGGGAGAGGAAAAGCTTCTTAATGGGAAGACAAACAAGTCCACCTGCACAATCTTTGGAAAAAAGCGTCAGTTGAAGCAACCCGTCCACTTGCACATCTTAGCATGCACCGAGGACGGTGAAATCTTTAAGTGTAGGGAGGTCGATACCGATCTCCATGGGTTAGTACTTTCCTGTCTCAACACCAATGTTTAAATTTTCTTTGTAGTTAGTTGTTGCATTTGCATGTTTGATTGCATATTTGTTTAATTTTGTGCATATTTTACCACCACTTGGTTGAAGTAATATTTTCTTTTTCAAGAAACCTTTTAGAGCATTTCACTAATTTGAATAAAATTTAATGTTAAACTTGTTTGAAGAAATATTATACTGGAACATGGTTTAGAGCTCTAACATACAAAAACCAGTGAGATTTTTTAGCCTATTTGATTGGTTGCATTTTATCAACCGAAATTCTATTTTAGTGTGTATTTTTCTCTCTAAAATTGTGATATTTGTCTTGCTTAATTCTATATTTTCATTATTTGATATATGCATACACTTACATGATTGAGACCTTTGTTTCACTGAACTTACATACCCATATGGCCTTACCCTTTCATTATTCTTTACAAATCAATGTTGAGCCTATTATACCCCTTTGTTCTTTACTTTAGCACATCATTAACTCTAAGCGAAAGACAATAATGCCCTTAATTTGAATCCTTGGTTAGCTTAGACTAGTGAGAGTGCTTATGATTTAAGTATGGAGAAATTGAATTTGGAAATATTTGGTTTGAGAATTGAGTATGTTAGAATTTTCTGAAAATGTGAAAAAAAAATGTTTAGGACATGATTCATGCATCCAATAATTTAATCATATGCATTGAGAAAAATAAAAGAAAAGAAAAAATTATATATATAAAAAGAAAAAAAATGAGAAAAAGAAAAGAAAAAAAAAGAGCAATTAAGCAAAAAGGGGACAAAATGCCCCCAAAGTAAGTGGTGAAAGCAATGCATATGTACTGTACTTGAAATTAGAATGCATGAATATGTGGAAAACATGGTTAATGGATAGTTAGATGTGGTATTATGATTACATGGATTGCCTAAAGTTAGGTGGAAAGTTTAAGTTAATTAAGGATTCAGATTTTAGTCCACTTGGCCAAATACAATCCAACCTTGATCCTAACCCCATTACAATCCTTAAAAGACCTCTTGATATATGTATCTGTGCATTAAATTTATGTTGATTGTTAGATGAAGAGCAAGCCTTAGAAAGCAAGGTATGTAGAGAATTGAGAGAATCGAACCTAAAACACTTGAGTGATTAGAGTGCATACACTTCCAGTGAGGGTTCGATGCTCGATTCTTTGTTCCCGGCTTTCATGAGCTATTTTCTTCTACAAGTCTATTTTTACTTCATTTTTATGATTTGAATTAGTGAAATCCAGTTCATATTTATTCTTGGAGAATTTATTTACTTTTAAACCAAGTAGGAAAAAGCATTCTTCATATAGTTGCATTCATATAGATAGGCTACATTGCATACTCTCTATCATTCCTCTTCACCCCTTTATAGCTTCTCTTGAGCTTAGCATGAGGACATGCTAATGTTTAAGTGTGGGGAGGTTGATAAACCACTATGTTATGGTTTATCTTATGCTCAATTGAGTGGTTTTTATCAACTCTTTACCCACTTATTCATACTATTTGCATGGTTTTACTTTTTTCCTTCCTGATTTTGTGCTATGATTGAAAACATGCTTCTTTGATCTTATATTTGCTAATTATTAATCTTCTCTTATTACCATTCGATGCCTTGATATGTGCATTAAGTGATTTCAGAGATTACATGGCAGGAATGGCTTGGAGGATGGAAAGAAAGCATGCAAAAGTGGAAGGAATACAAGAAGTTGAAGAAATTGCTAAGCTGTCCAGCCTGACCTATTCGCACTCAAACGGTCATAACTTGAGCTACAAAGGTTCAAATGAGATGGTTCCAGTTGCGTTGGAAAGCTAACATCCGGAGCTTCACAAAGATATATAATTTGCCATAGCTTCCCTGACGCCAGGTGACACGAACGCGTGGATCACGCGGACGCGTGGATCACGCAGACACGTGGATCACGCGGACGCGTGGATCACGCAGACACGTGGATCACGCGGACGCGTGACCTGGCAAAAATGTAATCCACACAAACGCGTGGACGCACCTCCACGTCACTTTGCCGTGACCTGAACGTAACAGAAATCGCTGGGAGCAATTTCTGGGCTATTTTTGACCCAGTTTTTGGCCCAGAAAACTCATATTAGAGGCTATAAAGTGGGGGAATTCATCCATTCATAAACATGCTTTCATAATTCACTTTTCATAATTTAGATGTAGTTTTTAGAGGGAGAGGTTCTCTCCTCTCTCTTAGGATTTAGGATTAGGATTCCTTTTAAAGGAATTAGGATTTCTTATTATTTAAACTTATTATTTCAACTTCCTCTCAGGTTCAATGTTCCTTTAATTTATGTTTCTCTTTTACTTTTATATACTTTAATGCTTTTATTTGTATTTTACTTATGTTGCTAAATTGGTTTATAAACCATTCATGTTAGTGATGCCAGGGCATTTTGGCCAGTTTCACTGACCTTTTCTTTACTGTTTTTAAGGTAGTTTCATGCATTTTCTTAGAAAATAAGCTAGTTTTAGGTAGATATTCACTTACATCTTGAGTCAAGCATACATTGTGCACTTTACATGATTTCATGAGAATTTTGCATGAATTATATGACAAATTGGATGATGTACTTTGTTGCTTGATTTCAGGACAAAGAAAGCAAAGAAGAACCACGTTAGCAGTCACGTTAGTCCCACTAACGTGACCTCTAACGTGGAATGGGTACTAACTTGCAAAGTTAATGAGAAAGGTAATTGCCAATAACGCCGTCGAAGCCATCATAAGCCCACGTTAAGAGTCACGTTAACAAAGTTAACGTGAACTCTAACGTGGAAGAAGACAACAAGGCCAACGTTAGTGACACTCTCCTTTGTCATTAACGTTGGACCAAGCTCATAATTGGCCACGTTAGTTGCCACGTTAACTTAGTTAACGTGGACTCTAACATTAAGAAGCAAAAGAGAAGCCAACATTAATGACATTCACCTTTGTCACTAACGTTGGCCAAGCCTCCATAAGCCACATTAACTCCTACATTAACTTAGTTAACGTGGAAGCTAACGTGGAGAGAGCAATTGATATCCAACGTTAGTGACACTTACCTTTGTCACTAACGTTGGGGTGAACCACCAAGAGCCACCATGAGCAACGTTAACTCCCACGTTAACTTAGTTAACGTGGAAGCTAACGTGGATAAAGAGATGATGAGCCAACGTTAGTGACACTCACCTTTGTCACTAACGTTGGGGATGGCTAGCATTACTACGTTAGAAGCCATGTTAACCTAGTTAACATGGGAAAGGGGCACATTAGAACATTAGTGACAAAGGTAAGTGTCACTAACGTTCTCGAAGAATTGGCACTGCTACGTTAGAAGCCACGTTAACCTAGTTAACGTGAACTCTAACGAAGGGACAAGGGGGGACTCTCCATGTTATTGGGAAAGGTAAGTCCCAATAACGTGTGCGAAGGACCAAGAGGCAACGTTAGTGGTCACGTTAGTGCCACTAACGTTGAAGTCAACGTGATCATATTTGGGTTAGAAATGTTAGTGAAAAAGGTGATTGTCACTAACGTTCTCGAACCCACACTTTCACTTAACGTTGACACCACTAACGTCCTGAGTCAAAGTCCCTGCCTACTTCACCTTTTCCTCTCTGCAAGCAAAGCTAAGCCCAATAAAAAGGATAACTGCTTCAAAATCAAAATTCAAAGGCCCATACTCAAGACTTGAAGAGCCAACTAGAAGATGAGAAGAGCAGTATATATAGTAGTAGCTTTGAATTAGTTAGTGAGTTGGAAACTTTAGGGAGCCTTTGGCATAGAACTACTCTCTGTATTTTACTTTCTCTGCACTTCTAGTTTTACTTTCATCATGTATTCTCCATCTTGGTTTTCATTTTCCAGAGCTATGAACAACTAAACCCCTTTCATTGGGTTAGGGAGCTCTGTTGTAATTTGATGGATCAATATTAGTTTTCATTCTCCTTCTTCTATCTTTTCTCTTGATTTTACTAGAAAACTTTTGATCTTCATCCAATTGGGTAGTTATCTTGGAAAAGAAGCTATTCATACTTGGATCTCTTCTGAACCTTGAAAGAGGAATGAAGAGATCATGAGCAATTGACCAAGGAATTGGCTATTAATCAAGATTTAAGAGATTGAATTACCAAAAAATTGGAATTCAATCACTTAAGATTGCCAAGGAGATCAATGAATGCATTGATTGAGGAAGAGATGAAAATGAACTTGATCCGGAGAATGCAACATCTCCTGAGCCCAATGAACTTCCCATTTCTGATCTTACCTATTCTCTTTAATTTCTGCCATTTACTTTTATGAGCAATTACCCCATTCCCGTTTAAGATTCTGCAATTTACTTTTCGCCATTTACATTCAGCTCTTTATTTCTATCATTTACTGTTTCGGCTATTTACTCTCCCGCCATTTAATTTTCTACAAATCTCAAATCAAATTCTGGTTCGCTTAACTAGAACATTCCTCTAATTAAAGTGGCTTGATCAATCAGACTCTGTGGGATTCGACCTCACTCTATTGTGAGTTTTTACTTGATGACAAATTCGGTACACTTGCCGAACAAAATTTGTTGAGAGACAAGTTTTGTGTGTATCAGTTAGGATTTTCTCTATTTAATATAATTTGAGGTATTTCAGTTTATGATTCTTATTTAGCTTTTTATATTCTTGGCTTTAATTGATTAATTGGAAGCTCTTTATCGCGCCGTTGCCGGAGATTGATTTTGAATCAACAATGATTAAATTGGAGGATAACTAGATTGAGCATTTTTCTTTTGTTTGATTTAAATTTCTGTTGAGTTAATTCACTTTCAGTTTTAGTTAATTTCTTCCCCTCCCCCTACTTTTTCGTTTATTTTTTTTTTAGTTATTTACAATTCAGTTCACTAACCCGCTAACTGTTTGATATATTGCATCACTCACACTAACAGTAATTTTAACAGAATACTTTCTGGATCTGTTTCCTTGCTTGTACCTTGTTGATTGTATGACAGGGAGGAGAAGCGGGGCTTCAACTTCCTTTGATTCTGAACCTGAGAGGACCTTCCTTAGAATAAGGAGGGAAACAAGAGGAAAAAGAGTAGTGGGTGCTGAGGAAGAGGAAGAGTACTTTGAACTAGACATAGAGGAGAATATGGAGAACATTCATGAAGAAGAGGCTCACAACCATGGCAGAGAAGGTCTAGCAAATCATGCTGGGCAAGAGAGAAGAGTTCTAGGCTCCTACATCAACCAAAACCCAGGAAACTGTGGGAGTAGCATTCAAAAGCCAATCATACATGCCAACAACTTTGAACTAAAACCACAGCTCATCACCCTTGTTCAGAACAAATTTTCATTCGGAGGAGGCGTCCAAGAAGACCCCAATCAACATCTAACCACCTTCCTGAGGATATGCGATACTGTGAAGTCTAATGGTGTTCATCCTGACACCTATAGACTACTTTTGTTCCCTTTCTCACTCAAGGATAAGGCATCTAAATGGCTGGAATCCTTCCTTAAGGAGAGTTTGACACCTGGGAAGATGTGGTGAACAAATTTTTAGCCAGATTCTATCCTCCTCAAAGAATCAATAGGCTGAGAGTTGAGGTTCAAACTTTCAGGCAACAGGATGGTGAGACTCTATATGAAGCATGGGAGAGGTTTAAGGACCTAATAAGGAGGTGTCCACCAGATATGTTCAATGAATGGGTGCAGCTACACATTTTCTATGAAGGCCTTTCTTATGAATCAAAGAAAGCAGTAGACCACTCATCCGGGGGATCTCTGAACAAGAAGAAGACCATTGAGGAGGCCATAGATGTGATTGAAACTGTAGCAGAGAATGACTACTTCTATGCCTCCGAAAGAGGGAATACTAGAGGAGTGATGGAGCTAAACAATGTAGATGCTCTGCTGGCCCAAAATAAGCTCATTACCAAGCAATTAGCTGACCTCACCAAGAAGATAGAGAGGAACTAAGTAGCAGCAATCACCACCTCATCAACTACCCAAGAGGGAGTGAATGCAGAGGCAGAGCATGAGAAGGAGCAAGCCAACTACATTGGAAATTCACCTAGACAAAATCATGACCCATACTCCAAGACCTACAACCCTGGTTGGAGGAATCACCCAAACTTTGGGTGGGGGAATCAACAAGATCAAGGCTAAGATCAGAGACATCACAACCCCAACAACAATGCAGCTCACCAACAATTCACACAAAGAACATATCAACACCATCATAACAACACCTCTCCACATCCATATCAAAACGAAAATAACACTCCTCATCCTTCTACCTCTAATCCCAATCCACCATCATCTGATGACAGACTTTCAAGGATTGAAAACTTACTTGAAGGCATATGCCAAGAGATCCAAGACAGTAAAGCATTCCGAGAGGAAGTGCAGTCTAATATGCAGAATCAAGATGCTGCCATCAAGAAACTTGAGACACAAATTGGCTACCTATTCAAGCAGATTTCTAGCCACAACCTTCGTAGTGATATTGACTCACACAAAAGGGAGGAGTGTCAAGCTATCACCCTTAGGAGTGGGAAGGAACTGAAGGAATTCTCCCAGAAACCACAAGAAGAGGGCTCAAATGAAAAGGGAGAAAAGCAAGATGGAGCTCTAGCTTCCACTTTGAGTTTGCAAAAAGAATAAGGGATGCCGAAGCTGGACGTCCCAAGAGTTCGATACCCTCAGCAATTGAAGAAAAAGGGGGATGACAACCAGTTTTTGAGATTTTTGGAAATCTTCAAGAAACTACAAATCAACATACCCTTTGCTGAAGCAATAGAACAAATGTCACTCTACGCCAAGTTTTTAAAGGAGCTAATGACTAAGAAGAGAAGCTGGAAGAACAACGAGACTGTGATACTAACCGAAGAATGTAGTGCTATCATTCAGCACAAACTGCCCCAGAAATTGAAGGATCCCGGGAGTTTTCAGATCCCTTGAATTATAGGGAAAATCACGGTGGAGAAGGCTCTTTGTGACATAGGAGCCAGCATCAATTTAATGTCAGTAGCTATGATGAGGAAGATGAAGATCGAGGAGGCTAAACCAACAAAAATGGCCTTACAACTGGCAGACCGATCGTTCAAATTCCCTCATGGCGTAGTAGAAGATTTGCTGGTGAAAGTGGGAGACTTCATATTCCCCGCAGATTTTATAGTGCTGGACATGCAGGAGGAAGCCAAGACCTCCATCATCCTGGGAAGGCCGTTCTTGGCCACTACTGGAGCTGTCATTGATGTCCAAAAAGGTGATCTCACCCTGAGAGTGCACAATGAAAAGATGACATTCAATGTGCTCAAGGCCATGAGTTACCCACCAGAACAATTGGGGGAATGTATGAGGTTGGACTCACTTGAAGAGGAAGTGCAGGAGAGTTTTGAAGAAGAAGAGCCTGAAAGGTTAATAGAGGAGGAGTCTACATCGAGTGAAGAGGTTGCAACAACAGAGATTCGCATACAAGGTGCACTAAAGGAAGAGAATGAAAAGATAGAGGCACCCAAACTTGAGCTTAAAGCACTGCCACCCACTCTCAAATATGCATACCTAGGAAAGAATGAAAGCTACCCGATCATCATAAACTCATCCCTCAGTCAAGATCAAGAGGATGAACTACTGCAAGTATTGCGGAAGCATAAGGATGCCATTGGATGGACCCTTGCTGACTTGAAGGGAATCAGTTCAGCCATATGCATGCATAAGATACTGTTGGAAGATGATGCCAAACCATCCATTCAATCTCAAAGAAGGCTGAACCCAATCATGAAGGAAGTGGTACAGAAAGAGGTTATGAAGCTATGGCAGGGAGGATTAATCTACCCGATCTCAAACAGCCCCTGGGTCAGCCCCGTGCATGTCGTGCCTAAAAAGGGAGGAATCACTGTAGTTCCCAATGAGAAGAACGAACTAATTCCTACAAGGACCGTCACAGGATGGCGGATGTGCATAGACTATCGAAAACTCAATGAGACTACACGAAAGGACCATTTCCCCCTCCCATTTATGGATCAGATGTTGGAAAGACTCGCAGGACACGCATATTACTGCTTTCTTAATGGTTATTCAGGATATAACCAAATAGTGGTTGATCCCAGAAACCAAGAGAAAACTTCATTTACTTGTCCATATGGAGTGTTTGCCTACAGGCGCATGCCATTTGGGCTATGTAATGCACCTGCGACTTTCCAATGCTGCATGCTTTCTATCTTCTCAGATATGATAGAGAAATTCATTGAAGTTTTTATGGATGATTTCTTAGTATTCGATTCCTTTACTAGCTGCCTGAGTCACCTTGCCTTAGTATTGAAAAGGTGCCAAGAGACCAATCTGGTCTTGAACTGGGAGAAATGTCACTTTATAGTGACAGGAGGAATAGTCCTTGGCCATAAGGTTTCTAACCAAGGCATTGAAGTGGACAGGGCTAAAGTGGAACTTATTGAAAAACTTCCTCCACCCAGTGATGTCAAGGCAATTAGAAGTTTTTTAGGGCATGCTGGCTTTTACAGAAGGTTTATTAAAGATTTTTCAAAAATAGCTAAGCCCTTGAGCAATCTCCTTATATCAGATACACCATTTATCTTCGATGAAACATGTATGTTAGCATTCGAGCATTTGAAAGAAAGATTGTCATCTGCCCCTATCATTTCCCCACCTGATTGGAACTTACCTTTTGAATTGATGTGTAATGCATCTGATTTTGCAGTTGGGGCAGTGTTAGGGTAGAGAAAAGATAACTTAGTCCATGTGATATACTATGCTAGCAAAGTCCTCAATGATGCTCAAAAAAATTATACCACTACTAAAAAGGAGTTGCTAGCCATAGTTTTTGCATTTGACAAGTTCAGGTCATACCTCATTAGTGCTAAAGTGATTGTTTTCACAGATCACACAGCACTTAAATATTTGTTTGCCAAACAAGAATCAAAACCAAGATTAATAAGATGGATCTTATTGTTGCAGGAATTCAATATTGAAATCAGAGACAAGAAAGGAGTGGAGAACAAGGTAGCGGATCACCTTTCTAGAATCCCTCATGAGGAAGGTGGAACACATGATACAAGTGTGAACGAGTTTTTCCCTGATGAGCAGATGATGACAGTTCACAAAGCACCATGGTTTACAGACATTGCCAACTTCAAGGCAACTGGGGCTCTACCTCCAGGGATCAATAAACATCAAAAAAGGAAGCTCATAAATGATGCAAAGTACTTTGTCTGGGATGAGCCATATCTCTTCAAGAAGTGTTCAGATGGAATCCTTAGAAGATGTGTTTCGGAAGAGGAAGGACGAGAGGTCCTATGGAATTGCCACGGCTCTTGCTATGGAGGACATTTCAGAGGGGACAAAACTACAGCAAAAGTGTTACAAAGCGGATTCTTTTGGCCCACCCTTTTCAAGGATGACAAAGAACTAGTGAAGAGCTGCAACGAATGCCAAAGATCTGGAAACTTGCCCAAAAGGAATGAGATGCCACAAAATTTTATCTTGGAACTGGAACTGTTCGATGTATGGGGGATAGATTTCATGGGACCATTCCCAACCTCATATTCAAAGAAGTACATCTTGGTAGCAGTGGATTATGTTTCCAAGTGGGTAGAGGCTATTGCAACTCCAACGAATGATAACAAGGTAGTCATGAACTTCCTTAGGAAGAATATCTTTAGTCGATTTGGAGTTCCACGAGCACTCATCAGTGATGGAGGGAGCCATTTTGTAACAGATCACTAGAAGCTCTTCTCCTACGATACGGGGTAAAACACAAGGTGGCCACTCCTTACCATCCCCAAACAAGCGGGCAAACTGAGATATCCAACAGAGAGCTAAAAAGGATTCTGGAAAAGACTGTGGGTGCATCAAGAAAGGATTGGTCGAAGAAGCTGGATGATGCTCTTTGGGCATACAGAACAGCATTCAAAACTCCACTTGGAATGTCCCCATATCAACTGGTGAATGGGAAAGCTTGTCATTTACCACTGGAACTGGAACACAAAGCTCTATGGGCTCTCAAGATACTAAATTTTGACAGCATTGCTGCTGGTGCAAAGAGGATCCTGCAGCCACAAGAGATGGAGGAATTTAGATCTCAAGCCTATGAAAATGCCAAGATTTATAAAGAAAAGGCAAAGAGAAGACATGACCTGCATCTGGCACCAAGGAGTTTCAAAAAGGGGTAGCAAGTACTCCTTTACAACTCCAAATTGAGGCTGTTCCCTGGCAAACTCAAGTCAAGGTGGTCAGGACCCTTCCTTGTCACAAAGGTCTCGCCATATGGGCACATAGAAATCATGGATAAAAGTTCAGAGAGGACTTTCACTGTGAACGGACAAAGGCTCAAACACTACCTGGGCAACAGGGGGGAAAACCCCAAAGTGAAGTATCATCTCAAGTATTGGAGGAATCGTCGAGCTAGCGACGCTAAAAGAGCGCTTTGTTGGGAGGCAACCCAACCTGAGGTAGTTTTTTTTTCATCGTCATTTCAATAAAAATCACAAGTTGTTTTCCCTGTATTGCTAGGAGCTAAGTTTGGTGTTCCACACCAAAACAAATCCAAGAGTGAAAGTGTAGCTTTAAGTTTGGTGTTCCACCAAAGGATATTAGTTAGAATCACACTCCACTCCCAAAGTACATTGCTAGCTCCAACCAATCAAGGGAAACCACTTAGATGTAGTTAGACTTCAGTTAATAATTGTTTTGTTAATAACAAGATATGAGGTTCTCTGCATATATGCAAGGTTTTGTACTGGGCAAGGAACTAAGTTTGGTGTTCACACACCAAATTAAGTTTAGAAGTCACAAGCATACATGCAAGCTAACTATTTCTCAAGTGCTTTGGGAACAAGCAACTTCCAATAACTTTGCAGGAATCTTATGAGAAAATGGTGCACCTTCACCCAAGGAAGTGAGGTAGCAAAGACTAGGATGATGACAAAAAGAGGGCAACTAGAAACCATCACCCAAAGGTTGTATTGTACTTAATTCCATGTACTTAGAATGATGAAAGTTGGAAGTCCGAATGCACTTTTGATTAATAGTTACTCGTTAGTTGGAACTTTTTTTTTTTAAATTCTGTCTTTTAAGTTTTTCATTGCTTAGGTCTAGGATTGCTAGTCTGAATGTCATTACTGCATCATTTCTTTACTTACTTGTATGCTTGTCCTTTTGAATCAAATGAAAAGAGAATGAGTGTTTTATAAAAGACCAGAGTGGAGTTCATACTATGGAGTAAGTTCCTGAGTTTGTGGTGTGGTCATAAGTTAGCTAAGTTGGTTTAACCACAAGGTGGGAAGACAACTATCTGTCATGAATCATATGCTTGAACACACCCCATGAGACTAGCTAAATAACAAGATCCTAATAAGAAAAAGGGAAAGAAGAATCAAAGTTGAAGAATAAAAGAAAAATAGCAAGAAAAGAGGCTAGGCACCAAGGGTTTGAGTCTTGAGGGATGTGTCTGTGGTGTTCCTGTACCAAGGATCTGCTTGGATTACTAAGCTCTCAGGGGTGCTTTATCACCTGGTAACTTGGGTTAACTAACCCGGGATTATTAGCTGAAAGTCCACTATCAAGAGCAATCTTTGCTACAGAACATTTAGTAACCCAAAGAGGTGCTGGACACCAAGACCTCAAGGAAAGAAAATAAACAAACCATGTGCCTGTGGTGTGTCTGTATGGGGGAGAGACTTGAGGAAGTAAGTCCGTAGGGGTGCTTCAACACCTAGCAACTTGAACTAACTGGTTTGGGAGTGTTGGCTGAAAGCTTATTCTAAAGAGTTGCCCCTTTACAGAGCACTTAGCCTAAGAACACAAATAAGCCCTGAATTGACAACAAAAGGATCAATGAATAAAAGTCTCATGGGATACAATCAAGTGAGTATTCTAGAACATGATAAAGGTCTGAAAGGCAGTGAAAGAATGAACCTAAGTTGTTATGCATGAAACCACCATAAAACCAGGAACATGACTTCCACAAGAATGACTCATTTCTCTTGGCATTCCATTCATCATTCTCTTGTTCCAGTACTTGCTTAGGGACAAGCAAGCTTTAAGTTTGGTGTTGTGATGCCAGGGCATTTTGGCCAGTTTCACTGACCTTTTCTTTACTATTTTTAAGGTAGTTTCATGCATTATCTTAGAAAATAAGCTAGTTTTGGGTAGAAATTCACTTACATCTTGATTCAAGCATACATTGTGCACTTTACATAATTTCATGAGAATTTTGCATGAATTATATGACAAATTGGATGATGCATAACACATGACTTGGACTACAACTTTGATGCACTTTGTTGCTTGATTTTAGGACAAAGGAAGCAAAGAAGAACCACGTTAGCAGTCACGTTAGTCCCACTAACGTGACCTCTAACGTGGAATGGGTGCTAACTTGCAAAGTTAATGAGAAAGGTAATCACCAATAACGCCCTCGAAGCCATCATAAGCCCACGTTAAGAGTCACGTTAACTAAGTTAACATGAACTCTAACATGGAAGAAGACAACAAGGCCAACGTTAGTGACACTCTCCTTTGTCACTAACGTTGGACCAAGCTCATAATTGGCCACGTTAGTTGCCACGTTAACTTAGTTAACGTGGACTCTAACATTAAGAAGCAAAAGAGAAGCCAACGTTAGTGACATTCACCTTTGTCACTAATGTTGGCCAAGCCTCCATAAGCCACGTTAACTCCCACGTTAACTTAGTTAACGTGGAAGCTAACTTGGAGAGAGCAATTGATAGCCAACGTTAGTGACACTTACCTTTGTTACTAACGTTGGGGTGAACCACCAAGAACCACCATGAGCAACATTAACTCCCACATTAACTTAGTTAACGTGGAAGCTAACGTGGATAAAAAGATGATGAGCCAACGTTAGTGACACTCACCTTTGTCACTAACGTTGGGGATGGCTAGCATTACTACGTTAGAAGCCATGTTAACCTAGTTAACGTGGACTCTAACGTGGGAAAGGGGCACATTGGAACGTTAGTGATAAAGGTAAGTGTCACTAACGTTCTCGAAGAATTGGCACTGCTACGTTAGAAGCCACGTTAACTTCGTTAACGTGAACTCTAACGAAGGGACAAGGGGGGACTCTCCACGTTATTGGGAAAGGTAAGTCCCAATAACGTGTGCGAAGGACCAAGAGGCAACGTTAGTGGTCACGTTAGTGCCACTAACGTTGAAGTCAACGTGATCATATTTGGGTTAGGAACATTAGTGAAAAAGGTGATTGTCACTAACGTTCTCGAACCCACACTTTCACTAACGTTGACACCACTAACGTCCTGAGTCAAAGTCCCTGCCTACTTCACCTTTTCTCTATGCAAGCAAAGCTAAGCCCAATAAAAAGGATAACTGCTTCAAACTCAAGATTTAAAGGCCCATACTCAAGACTTGAAGAGACAACTAGAAGATGAGAAGAGCAGTATATATAGGAGTAGCTTTGAATTAATTAGGGAGTTGGAAACTTTAGGGAGCCTTTGGCATAGAACTACTCTCTGTATTTTACTTTCTCTGCACTTCTAGTTTTACTTTCATCATGTATTCTCCATCTTGGTTTTCATTTTCCAGAGCTATGAACAACTAAACCCCTTTCATTGGGTTAGGGAGCTCTGTTGTAATTTGATGGATCAATATTAGTTTTCATTATCCTTCTTCTATCTTTTCTCTTGATTTTACTAGAAAGCTTTCGATCTTCATCCAATTGGGTAGTTATCTTGGAAAAGAAGCTATTCATACTTGGATCTCTTCTGAACCTTGAAAGAGGAATGAAGAGATCATGCTAGAAATGCTTTCTCATGCTGGACCAAATTGGGTTTGGGTGGATATGTGACTATAATCCTACCAACACTTGATTTGGGAAATGCATGTGGTATAATCAGTGACCATACTTCATCTCTTCTCATGAGCAATTGACCAAGGAATTGGCTATTGATCAAGATTTGAGAGATTAAATTACCAAGAAATTAGAATTCGATCACTTAAGATTGCCAAGGAGATCAATGAATGAATTGATTGAGGAAGAGATGAAAATGAACTTGACCCGGAGAATGCAACATCTCCTGAGCCCAATGAACTCCCCATTTCTGATCTTACCCATTCTCTTTAATTTCTGCCATTTACTTTTATGAGCAATTACCCCATTCCCGTTTAAGATTCTGCAATTTACTTTCCACCATTTACATTCAGCTCTTTATTTCTAGCATTTACTGTTTCTGCTATTTACTCTCCCGCCATTTAATTTTCTGCAAATCTCAAATCAAATTCTGGTTCGCTCAACTAGAACATTCCTCTAATTAAAGTTGCTTGATCAACCAATCTCTGTGGGATTCGACCTCACTCTATTGTGAGTTTTTACTTGACGACAAATTTGGTAAACTTGCCGAAGAAAATTTGTTGAGAGACAAGTTTTGTGCGTATCAGTTAGGATTTTCTCTATTTAATATAATTTGAGGTATTTCAGTTTATGATTCTTATTTAGCTTTTTATATTCTTGGCTTTAATTGATTAATTGGAAGCTCTTTATGGCGCCGTTGCCGGGGATTGATTTTGAATCAACAATGATTAAATTGGAGAATAACTAGATTGAGCATTTTTCTTTTGTTTGATTTAAATTTCTGTTGAGTTAATTCGCTTTCAGTTTTAGTTAATTTCTTCCCTTCCCCTTACTTTTTCGTTTATTTTTTTTTAGTTATTTACAATTCAGTTCACTAACCCACTAACTGTTTATATATTACATCACTCACACTAACAGTAATTCTAACAGAATACTTTCTGGATCTGTTTCCTTGCTTGTACCTTGTTGATTGTATGACAGGGAGGAGAAGCGGGGCTTCAACTTCCTTTGATTCTGAACCTGAGAGGACCTTCCTTAGATTAAGGAGGGAAACAAGAGGAAAAAGAGTAGTGGGTGCTGAGGAAGAGGAAGAGTACTTTGAACTAGACATAGAGGAGAATATGGAGAACATTCATGAAGAAGAGGCTCACAACCATGGCAGAGAAGGTCTAGCAAATCATGTTGGGCAAGAGAGAAGAGTTCTAGGCTCCTACATCAACCCAAACCCAGGAAACTGTGGGAGTAGCATTCAAAAGCCAACCATACATGCCAACAACTTTGAACTAAAACCACAGCTCATCACCCTTGTTCAGAACAACTGTTCATTCGGAGGAGGCGTCCAAGAAGACCCCAATCAACATCTAACCACCTTCCTGAGGATATGCGATACTGTGAAGTCTAATGGTGTTCATCCTGACACCTATAGACTACTTTTGTTCCCTTTCTCACTCAAGGATAAGGCATCTAAATGGCTGGAATCCTTCTCTAAGGAGAGTTTGACAACCTGGGAAGATGTGGTGAACAAATTTTTAGCCAGATTCTATCCTCCTCAAAGAATCAACAGGCTGAGAGCTGAGGTTCAAACTTTCAGGCAGCAGGATGGTGAGACTCTATATGAAGCATGGGAGAGGTTTAAGGACCTAACAAGGAGGTGTCCACCAGATATGTTCAATGAATGGGTGCAGCTACACATTTTCTATGAAGGCCTTTCTTATGAATCAAAGAAAGCAGTAGAACACTCATCCGGGGGATCTCTGAACAAGAAGAAGACCATTGAGGAGGCCATAGATGTGATTGAAACTGTAGCAGAGAATGACTACTTCTATGCCTCCGAAAGAGGGAACACTAGAGGAGTAATGGAGCTAAACAATATAGATGCTCTACTGGCCCAAAACAAGCTCATTACCAAGCAATTAGCTGACCTCACCAAGAAGATGGAGAGGAACTAAGTAGCAGCAATCACCACCTCATCAACTACCCAAAAGGGAGTGAATGCAGAGGCAGAGAGTGAGCAGAAGCAAGCCAACTACATTAGAAATTCACCTAGACAAAATCATGACCCATACTCCAAGACCTACAACCCTGGTTGGAGGAATCACCCAAACTTTGGATGGGGGAATCAACAAGATCAAGTCCAAGATCAGAGACGTCACAACCCCAACAACAATGCAGCTCACCAATAATTCACACAGAGAACATATCAACACCATCATAACAACACCACTCCACATCCATATCAAAACCAAAATAACATTCCTCATCCTTCTACCTCTAATCCCAATCCACCATCATCTAATGACAGACTCTCAAGGATTGAAAACTTACTTGAAGGCATATGCCAAGAGATCCAAGACAGTAAAGCATTCTGAGAGGAAGTGCAGTCCAATATGCAGAATCAAGATGCTGCCATCAAGAAACTTGAGACACAAATTGGCTACCTATTCAAGCAGATTTCCAGCCACAACCTTCGCAGTGATACTGACTCACACAAGGACAGTAACGGGATGGAGAATGTGCATCGATTATAGAAGACTGAATGATGCTACAAGGAAAGATCATTTTTCTCTCCCATTCATCGATCAGATGCTGGAAAGATTGGCTGGCCATGCATATTATTGCTTCCTGGACGGGTATTCTGGGTACAATCAAATTATGGTGGATCCCAAGGATCAAGAAAAGACTTCCTTCACCTATCCATTTGGAGTCTTTGCTTACAGAAGGATGCCCTTTGGGCTATGCAATGTCCCTGCAACTTTTCAAAGGTGTATGCTTTCTATATTTTCTGATATGGTGGAAAAATTTTTAAAAGTCTTCATGGATGATTTTTCTATCTTTGTAAATTCATTTGACACTTGCTTGCATCATTTAACTCTTATTTTGAAAAGATGCCAAGAAAATAATCTGGTATTAAATTGGGAGAAATGCCATTTCATGGTTCCTGAAGGGATAGTTCTTGGGCATAAGGTTTCAAGCAAAGGTATAGAAGTTGACAAAGCAAAAATAGAAATCATTGAAAAGCTTCCTATACCTGTTAATGTGAAAGCAGTAAGAAGTTTTCTTGGACACACTGGTTTTTACCGAAGATTCATCAAAGATTTTTCAAAAATAGCAAAACCACTAAGAAATTTGCTAGTGATTGATAATCCTTTCATCTTTGATGACAATTGCAAGCATGCCTTTGAAACTTTAAAAAGAAAACTCACTACAGCACCAATCATCACACCCCCAGATTGGGAATTGCCCTTTGAACTTATGTGTGATGCAAGTGACTTTGCAATTGGTGCTGTATTAGGGCAAAAGAAAGACAAGCTGCATCATGTTATATACTATGCTAGCAAGGTGTTGAATGAAGCACAGAAAAATTATACCACCACTGAGAAAGAGCTCTTGGCAATTGTATATGTATTTGATAAATTTAGACAATACTTGATTGGTTCAAAGGTTATAGTATACACTGCTCATACTACTCTCAAGTATCTCATGTCTAAACAGGATTCAAAGCCAAGGCTTATTAGGTGGGTGTTGCTACTACAAGAATTTGACATTGAAGTGAGAGATAGGAAAGGAAATGAGAACCAAGTGGCAGACCATTTGTCAAGACTATCACAATAAGCTAACCAAGCTTCCCATCCAGTGAACGAAAGCTTTCTAGATGAACACCTTTTACAAATCCAACAAGCTCCCTGGTTTGTAGATATTGCAAGCTACAAGGTTGGAAGGAAGATTCCCCAAGAATTCACCAAGAAATAAGTGAAGAAGCTACTCAATGAGGCCAGGAAATTCTTATAGGATGAACCATTCTTATTTAGGAGATGTCCAGATGGAATGATTAGGAAATGTGTTCCTGAGAGTGAGATGAGAGACATACTATGGCACTGTCATGGCTCAGCTTATGGTGGACATTTCGGGTGAGAAAGAACATCAGCTAAAATACTTCAAAGCAGATTTTATTGGCCAACCATATTCAAGGATGCTAGAGAGTTTGTTCATCAATGGAATGAGTGCCAAAGAGCTGGAGGATTAACAAGAAGGAATGAGATGCCTCAAAACTACATCCTGGAGGTAGAACTCTTTGATCTTTGGGGCATAGACTTTATGGGCCCTTTTCCACCTTTATATTCCTTTAAATACATACTTGTAGCAGTAGAGTATGTCTCAAAGTGGGTGGAAGCTGTGGCAACAACCACCTGTGATGCACAAATTGTCCTTCAATTCCTTAAGAAGCACATTTTTACAAGATATGGAGTGCCTAAGGGTCTTGTCAGTGATGGTGGTAGTCATTTTTGTAACAAATAGATGGAGAAACTACTTCACAAATACGAGGTAATGCATAAAGTAGCCACATCATATCATCCACAGACCAATGGCCAAGCAGAGCTTGCAAATAGGGAGTTGAAGAGAATTGTGGAGAAGACAGTAGAGAACACAAGAAAGGATTGGGCCAGAAAATTATAAGATGCTCTCTAGACATACAGAACAGCCTTCAAAACTCCTATTGGAAAGTCTCCTTTTCAGTTATTATATGGCAAATCTTGTCATCTCCCTGTAGAGCTTGAGCATAAACCTTTCTGGGATACTAAACTCCTCAACCTTGATTCTCAAGCAGCAGGAGAAAAGAGGCTATTGCAATTAAATGAGTTGGATGAGTTTAGACTGGAAGCCTATGAAAATGCTAAGATATACAAGAAAAAAGTTAAGAGATGGCATGACAAAAGGATCTCAAAGAAGCAGTTCAGACCAGGACAGCAAGTACTCTTATATAACTCTAGGCTCAAAGTTTTCCGTGGCAAACTCAAGTCCAAATGGACTGGCCCCTACTTGGTGACAAAGGTTCTCCCTTATGGAAGCCTTGAACTCCTAGATGAAGCAACAAAGAATAATTTCACAACAAACGGTCACAGGGCAAAGCATTATTTGGGAGGCCCTTGGGACAAAGAGAAGGAGATTCAGAAATTAAGTTGAGCAAGAATGAAGGATGTCAAGCTAGTGACATTAAAAGAGCGCTTGTTGGGAGGCAACCCAACCAGAGGTAGTTTTCTTTTCCTAAACTATTTCAATAAAAAGGTTAAGTAGAATTGTCTGTATTGCAATGAGCCAAGTTTGGTGTTGCACACCAAAATAAATTAAGGGTGAATGAAGGATGCTAAGTTTGGTGTTCCACCAAAAATTTCATTTAAAAATATATTTTAACGCTCTGCATAATTGGTTACTAGCACCAAGCAATCAGGGAAGTCACTAAACCATTGTCTGTTTTCTAGTTTTTAGCTTTATTACTTTTAGCAAAAGCACAAGGTTTCATGTAACTGATGCATCATAGACAGTAGCAAGGGACTAAGTTTGGTGTTCCCTCACCAAAGTAAGTTCAAGAATAATTCATGCATGCTAACCATTTGCCTAAGTGCTTGGAAAAATAACCAACTTCCAATAATTTTGCAGAAGAGACACTCAGCCTCTTAAAAGAATCATCACCAAGGGAAATGCAAAAGTAAAAGATGATGATGACAAAAGGAAAGCTGCAAGACACTCCTTAGAGGTTGTATTGTCATAAAATTCACTCTGCTTTGAAATATTCTGAATGAGAAGCTGCTGTTTACCTTGATACTTAGTGCAAATAGTAAAAATTTTGATGTCTGTTAAATGCACTAGTTAAAATACTTGTTATCACTCATTTGCATCAAATTCTGTCTTATTTCCCTTTTGTATCAATAAGAGAAAATGTTTGAAATAGAAAGTGATTGTCCAATGTAGTAGGAATTAGAAAAAAGATTTGTGGTGGTAATTGCTTGATTAGATGATAAGCTCAATAATAAAAACTGCAGAATAGAATATCTCTTGAAGTGTGAACTTAGTTGCTGTTATAAAACCTTTTATTAATGAACATCCCTGAAAAACAAAGAAAAGTAAGAAAGAAAAAGAAAAGAAAAAGCCAAGGATTGGCAACAAGAATGAAAGAAACAAATAATAAGGCTAGACACCAATAGCTTGGACCTTAGGACATATGCCTGTGGTGCTTCTTGTACTAGAATATGCTTGGACAATTAGGTTCTGAGGAGTCTTTTAAAACTTGGTAACTTGGATTAACTAATCCGAGATTACCAACCGAAAGTCCATTATCAAGAGCAACCTAGTTACAAAGCATTTAGTGACCCAAAGAGGTGCTGGACATCAATGTTCCTAAGAAGAATTGTGAGCCAAGTGTCTGTTGTACTGAAGAGGTGTTGAGAAAAACTGAGCCAAAAGGCTGTTGCAACACTTGATACTGAGCTACCATTGAAAAATAAGTTTCTAAGCAGAAGAAAGAAGGAAAAATCTAACAGGGATCAATAAAAGGTCAAGGAATTACAACAGCAACTCTATTGAATCCTCAAATAGACATTTCATATCTGTTAGCTAAGAATAAATTGAGCTGCATCTTGTCTGCATAAAACCCCACAATTCAAATTCTATTACCTGCTAAATAAGGACATATATACTTCTCTATTTTGTTTCATTTCTTCTCATGTTTAGTGCTTGCTTGGGGACAAGCAAGATTTAAGTTTGGTGTTGTGATGACAAGTCATCTTATGCTAGTTTTACAAGCATTTTTCACTTGTTTCATTAGGTTTTATGCACTTTCTTGCACAATAAGTAAGTGATTGGAGTGGATTTTCATGATTATTTTGAATCAATCAAACATCATTTATTTTACATAAAATCATAAGGTTTATGCTATAATTAATTGATTTTATGAATGATGCAAAGACCTTATAATTTTGGTGAGACTTTGATTGCTTGTTTGGTTGCTTGAAGGTGAAAAAACGAAGAAATAAAGAAAGGAAGAATCAAGGAAGCGTTGCGTTTAGAAAAGGAACGCCACGCTCAAAGAGCAATGGCTAGCGTTCACTTTGGAATTGAGCGTGGCGCTCAATTTGTCAACGTTTTCGTGGATTGCAAGCTTGGGTGAGGAAGCTCGTGCCATCATGCACCAAAAAAGCAAAGGGTAGCGCTCAAAATTAGAGTGTAGCGCTCACTAAGTCACCTTTATTGTGACTTTCACACTTGGGAGGCCATCCTAAGCACTAAGCAACGCTCAATGAGTGAACATGGAGCTCACTAAAGGAGCGCTAGAGGAGGGACATTGCGCACCAAATTCACGCACCAAGGGAGAGCACTCAATACTTGAGCGCAGCGCTAAAAAAGAGAGCGCTCCAAGAGAGGGAATTGAATGCGTGAAGGGGCCAGCCTAGGCTAGTGAGCGTAGCGCTCATTTAGCCAACTCAGTGCTCCACTGGGAGGTGAACCAAGCCACCAAGCACCTCAAACCCACTTTCATTCAAAGCCAAACCAAAAAGCCCACTTCAAGTGTTAAATAATGAAAATAGAAAGTGTATAAATAGGAGCAATTCTGATTTGAGAGGAACTTTTACTTCCCATTTTTTTTTACTTTTACTTTTTGCTCTCTTTGAATTTTCTTTTGAATTTGGGGAATTGGTATTAGATCTAAGTTTTTCTTTCTGTTTGTTCTTTCTTCTGCAACTTCTATTTTTCTGTTTTGGGTTTTGAACTCAGATTGAAGAACTCCACTGCAATTCTTCATCTGAGAATCATCTTTTATTTTTCTTCTATATTGTTCTAAGAATTGGAAATAGGATATGAACTTTCTTTCATGCTTTCATTTTACTTCTTCTGCAATTTCTTCTTTTCTGTTTGGTCAAGAGAGTAATGGAGATCTAGATCTGCTTTCTGTTCTTGTTACTCTTCTGCAATTGTCAATTTCTCTTTTAGGATTTCACAATTAAGCTAAGTTTTCTTGCTGTTTTGTTTCTTCAAGCAATTTTCCATTTCTGTTTTGCTACTGAGCTGAATCTCTTCATCTCATAGTTCTTTGATTTGCTTCAATTTACATTTTCTAGCTCAATTTTGAATCCCAGTACCCAAATCCCGTTTCTCTTAATGTAATTTAAGTTTCTTGGCAATTTAGATTCATCAATTTATATTTCTTGCACTTTAAGTTTCAATTATTTACTTTACTTGCAATTTAAGTTTCAGCTCTTTTAATTTCTTGCACTTTAAGTTTCTGCAATTTACCTCTTCTGCACTTTACTTTTCTACCAATTTACTTTCTGCACTTTAACTTTCTAGAATTCACTTTCTGTTAATCAAAATTTCACTCAAATCATCAACTATTCACTTAACTAAATTCATCACCTAACTAAAGTTGCTCAATCCATCAAAATAGCTCTCGAAATGGCAGACAAGTCCATTAAGCAAGCACTTGGAGTTGTGGAGTTGGTAAAAGTGGGGAAATTTTTCCTCCCAGCTGACTTCGTCATTCTAGACATGGAGGAAGATCATAACACTCCCATCATTCTAGGGAGACCCTTCTTAGCTACGGGCAGAGCATTGATAGATGTTGAAAAAGGAGAATTCATGCTAAGAGTGCACGAAGAGCATATAGTGTTTCATGTCTTCAAGAGTTTGTAAGATCCCAATCAAAAGAGTAGTGTATGAAGATTAATTTGAGAGATCCAAACTTGAAAGAGGCACCTGATGAGTCACTCCCAATGCACTTAAGCTCATACTGGGAAAGAAGGGAAGAGGTAGAAGTGTTGCAACAAGCTCAAAGAGTTGAGAAGGAACTACAACCAAAGCCTCCACAAGAAATCCTCAGCAAGAACCTTCCAAAAATTAAGACCCCAAAACATGAACCACCTCCTAGAAAAGAAGAGAGTCCCAAGAAGAAAGTGCCAAGAGGGTGGAGAAATAAAAAAATTTCCACTGAAGGCTTCATACCAGGGGATAAAGTGATGCTAACTTACCAACCAATGGAAACATCTCCACATTTCTCTGGATACTACACAGTGAATAAAATCCTCTCACTTGATACCAGAAGAAATCTCACAGTGAGAGGGGAAGGGCTGAGGCACTATGTTCATCATCCTCCCTAACAAGCGACAACCGTCAAGCTAGTGACGATAAAAGAGCGCTTGATGGGAGGCAACCCAACCTTAGGTAACTCTCTTTTCCTTTACTGTTTCAATAAGAAAGTTAAGTAGATTTATCTGTATTACAAGGAGCTAAGTTTGGTGTTGCACATCAAAGTAATTCAAGGGTGAGTGTTGAATGCTAAGTTTGGTGTTTCACCAAAGATTTCCTTAAAAACACATTGCACCCTCAGCATGACTAGTTATCAGCTCCAAACAATCAGAGAAACTATTTAACAATTGTTTAGTTTCTAGTTCATAGTTTATTTTCTAGTTCATAGTCTGTTTTCTAGTTCATAGTTTGTTTTCCAGTTTATAGTTTGTTTTCTAAATAAAAGCACATGAGGTTTTCTGCATGTATACAATTTGATGCATAAGGCAAGGAACTAAGTTTGGTGTTCACACACCAATCTAAGTTCAGAAGCCTACAGACATACATGCATACTAACCATTTTGCAAATGCTTGGGGAATAAGCAACTTCCAATAACTTTATGGGAAGTCAATCAATCTCCTAGAGGGTAAGATGCACCATCATCCAAGGAGACAAGCAAGTATACAAAAGCTGTGGATGATGATGATAAGGAGAAAGCAAGAAGACACCAAGAGGTTGTATTATTGCTTAACTGTTTCTAGTTTGAAATGCTTTAAATTGGAAGTATAATTGTACCCCTGCTGAGTAGTATCAATTTAGTTATAATTCAATTGTATTCTATTTGTCTGTCTTCTTATTATCATTTTGGGCTGCTAGTCTAAGTGCTTATGCCATGCCATCTTACTTAAGTTGTATGCTTTGTTCTCCATGCTTAAATAAAAGAAAATGTTGTGAAATAGAGAAAGAGTAAAGGTCTATTTTGATAAGAGACAGAATAAGGTTACGTGGTGGTATGTGCTTGTTCATTAGCTGATTTATGAATAAGGCTAGAGATTGGCATGACTTTGAGATATGAATTTGAGTTACATTCCATGAGATTTGACAAATGAAAGAGGTCCATAATAAAAGAAAGAAAATGCAAGAGAAAGAAACAAAAAAAGAAATAAATAAGGCTAGGCACCAATGGCTTGAAATTTGGATATATGCCTGTGATGCTCTTGTACAAAGATAAGCTTGGATAACTAGGTTCTAAGGGGTGCTTCATCACCTGGCAACTTGGATTAACTAACCCGGGATCACCAACCGAAAGTCCACCATTAAGAGCTACTTTGAGACAAAGCATTTAGTGACCCAAAGAGGTGTTGGGCATCAATTTCCAAAGAACAAAACAAGCTAAATGCATGTGATGTGTGTGTGCTAAGGAGAAGCTTGAGCAAGTAAGCCCTTAGGGGTGTCTCAACACCTAGCATCTTGAACCAACTGGGGTGAGAATGCTAGCTGAAAGCTTACTTTAAAGAGTTTCCTTAACACATAGCATTTAGCCTCAGCAAGCAATAAATCTCAATCAAAAGAAAAAGAGCAAGAAAAAACTAAGGACCAAGCAATAACAAGTCTCATTTTTTGTGAAATTCAAGTAAGGATCCAAAGGAGTGTTGATATCTTAGCCACATCATAAAAATCACTGAGACACCATGCATGAAAATCCCATTAACCAAAATTGATTGTCTTCCAATAAGGACTCATATTTCTCTCTCTTTTCATTCATTCTTCTTGTGTTTCACTACTTGCTTGGGGACAAGCAAGATTTAAGTTTGGTGTTGTGATGCATTCGCATTTTAGCTAGTTTAGCTAGTTAATTTAGTCAATTTTAGTTCAATTTCATGCATATTACTCAAATAAATAAGTACTTAAATGGATTCTCTCATCATACTTTGGTAGATTGAGGACTAAATGAAATTTTCTCAATTTCATACAAACAATTGAAGGAAAGTATGAATGAGTGAGTTATCTAAAGATAGTTGCTCAAGGAACACAGCTTTGATGTATTGCTATTCTATTTTGTGATCATGACAAGGGAAGAAGAGCATAGCGCTGCACTCACTTAAACTTGAAGAACGCTACGCTCTCCTGCAGCATGGCTCCTAGCGTTACGCTTTCTTTCAAAGAGCGCTACATTTTTCACCAATAAAGTTTTGCTAGCGACGCATACGCGTGGGTGATGCGTACACGTCGAAGTGGTAATTTTTGAAGACCACGCGTACGTGTGGATGACGCGTACGCGTGGATATGAGCAACCGTCTTCAACCAAGAGCACTAGGTTCTCCACTCAAGAGCGCCTACGATACTTTTAAAAGTGGGATTGAAGATTTTCCATCGATGCGTACGCGTGTGTGACGCGTACACGTGGAAGTGACAATGGTGAAGAGTCACGCGAACGCGCCGGTATAGCAGCAGCGTGGAAGTGATTTTCTGAACTCACACGTACGTGTGGATGACGCGTGCGCATGGGGAGCGCTCTTGGCAAGAACTCTATGCTTGCCAGGAGAGCGCACTGAAGATGACACGTATGCGTGGAAGACGCGTACGCGTGAAAAGGGCTGCAGAGAGTAATGACGCGCACGCGTATATGACGCTAACGCATGGAAGGTGTTGAAGATCGTAATGACGCGCACGCGTGGGTGACGCATGCGCGTCGATGCCTGAGCGCTCCGTTTTCCTAAAAAGCGCTACGTTCTCCTGGAGAAGGATCCAAGTACGAACTGAAAAGCCCATTTTAAAGAGTTTCCAAGTACACCTGAAAGAAGTCACTGAACTAGTATAAATAGGGATCACCTGGAATCATTGAGGACTGAGTGTGGATCTTCTTTTTCAGTTTTTTTTTTCTTTTTAGATCTCTTTTGTACTTTTGCACTTTTAAATTTTACTTTTCCAGTTCCATTTCTGTTTCCAGTTTTATTTTCTCTTTCCTTTCTATGCTTAGTCTAATTTCCAATTCCAGAATTCTGTTTGAACTTAGAGCAATGATGAACTAAATCCCAATTTTATTAGGGGGATGAGATCTACTGTAATAATAATGAATCAATGAAATTCTTCTTCTCAATTTACTTGGGTAGCTATAGGATAACTTCTGTTTTGATTGTGAATTATTCACTCTAGAAGGGGGTTTAATTCAACTGAACGCTTGTGTGAGCCTCGGAAGGGGAATCACTTGCATTAGAATTGGAGCTCTATCTTTCACAATTCTCTTAACCAACACCATTCAGGAAAAATTGAGGTTTTGAGAGTTTGTGTGGCTTATGGATGAGAGAATGTGCTCTAACTCTTCTCATGACAATTAGATCAAGGAATTGGCAAGATTGATTCTTATTAGAGAGATTGGATTGCCAAGGAATTAGGATCCAATCAATTTCAATCCGCCATAGATCTACTCATATGATTAAGAAAGGAGTTGAGATCCATTTGATTCATGATGGATTATGGTATCTCCAATCCCTGGTGAATTATTCTCTTTGAATTTCTTAAATTTAGATCTCTTTGCAGTCACTTTAATTGAAATTGTTCACTTCTGTTTTGATTCTCATACCCGATTCCTTTATAATTCATGTAATTTAAGTTTCACTGCAATTTAGATTCTGCACTTTTACTTTCTTGCACTTTAAGATTCAGTAATTTATGTTTCTTGCAATTTAAGATTCAATTCTTTTACTTTCTTGCTCTTTAAGTTTCAGTCATTTAAGTTTCTGGCCATCTAAGTTTCAAGCAAGTTACATTCAACACTTTAGATTTCCTGCAATTTACTTCCTGTTGATTCAATTTCACCCTAAGCATCACTTGTTAGCTTGACTAGACTCATCACCAAACTAAAATTGCTTGAACTATCAATCCCTGTGGATCGACCTCACTCTGGGGAGTTTTACTACTTGATGCGACCCAGTATACTTGCCTATTAGTTTGTGCGAATTCAATTTTTCTCCATCACTATCACATGGATATCCTATAAGCATGACACACACAACAGAGCATACAATGAATCATGATCCAGTCCATTCCCCAAGCTCTAATAGGAAAGACCGCTCTGATACCAAATTGTAACAGCCCAACTCCCAGCATGTCATGATCATACTAGAAGCTGAACGTTACTGATGAAGAGAATTATCGTTGGTCTAGAATTTTTGTCAATAGAAAATCAATGTCATTGCCATAGTATAGTCATAAACCAACAAATAGTTCCCTCAATCAAATTTAGAATTTGGTTGTCACAAATTCAACCACAATATAAAGTAACCGAGAGTACTGGTCTCGGGTCTTCCTCAAGAGAATGAGAAAACATGTGCATCAACATTGGTTAGAATTCCAGGGTTGGGAGTCATAAACAAGAATTTAAACTACCAAACTTAACATGCAAAGAATCTTAAAATACAAGAAACTAAATCAAGGCAACTAAAGCCAAGTATAAGCAATTCCAATCAAGTAAGGGAACATATAAATCTACCTCTATTCTAGAACTAAGTAAGCAACTAAACTAACTACAACAAGGATCAAGCAATTGGGAATTTTGGGTTTCAAATATGAATAATAAAAGGAACTCTTGGCTAGGCATGGGAATTGGGGTCACCATCCTTGTCTAATAACCATATCTTAACAATTATGAAGAACCAAGCTCATTACGTCTACTGCTATGCTTGACGTATGTCAAATGGCTTGATCAACATCAATCCATAAGTTCTAAGCTAGCTACTAATTGACTTAGTAGTAGGCTAGTGTCAATGGTTATCAAATTGACCACTAAGGGTTCTCATATCACAAATTCAATTAGACCCAATGACTCAAGGTTGCCCAATTCCCTTAGCCTAGGCTAAGAGTACAGAAAATTACTCCATAATCAAAGGAAACATTTCATCAAACACATGGTATGAATTAATAAAAGACATATTCATATTGCAAATTACTTGGAAATCACAAATACTCACTAACAATTATCAATAGAAAACAACCCAATTAACACTATCAATCATAGAAAACATCAATGCACTAATAGAAATTCAAGATCCGCAAAGTTCATAAAATGAGAATAAAAAGAGAAATAACAAGAGAACACAATTTCAACACAAGATCTAAACAAAATTATAACTAGAGAACTCAAATTAAGTAATTGAAACTAAAATTAACAAAACCCAATTCAGAATTTCAATAAGGGAGGATAAAAAACAAACTAAATCTAGAGAGAAGTAAGAGTTTCTCTCTCTAGAAAACAAGAACCAAAAACTAGCTAAAATTATGTGTAAGGTGTGAATGATTGGATCCCCCCTTCCTCTATCAATTCCTAGGTCTTTTTCATGCAGAATCAAGTTGGATTTGGGCCTGGAGCCTCTCAGAAATCGCCAGCCACGATTTCATTAATGAAGTCACGTGCTGAGCGTCATGCATCCACATCAGCCACGCTTGCGCGTCATCTGAGTTCTGCGAGCCACGCGTACGCGTCAAGCATGCATACGCGTCGGTCACTGCTGCACCAATCCACGCGTGCACGTCGCCTCCAGTTCTCCAAAGCTCCATTCTTCATGTCCCTTCGACTTGTGCATGCTCCCTTTCCATCTTCTAGACTATTCTTGCCCTATAAATCCTGAATCCACTCAGCAAACACATCATGGCATCAAATGGTAATGGAAGAGGATTAAAATATAGCATTTTTAAGGTAAAAGAAGCATGTTTTAACCATGAAGCAAAATTAGGAAGGAAACACAAAACCATGCAATTTATATGAATAAGTGCGGAAAATATTGATTAAACCCCCCAAATTCTACACAAGATAAACCACAAAATTGGGGTTTATCAAACCTCCCCACACTTAAACCAAGCATTTCCTCATGCTAAAAATTAAAAGACCAAAGAACATAGGAGAATGAGGTTTATGAAATGCACTTTTTTACCTACATGGATGCAACTAATGCAAATGCTTCTATCTACTTGGTCAAGAGTAAATCAACTTCCAAGAACACATACATGAACGAGTGGGGCTAATGTAATGTGATAACTCAGGAACTCTACCAATTCAAATATCAAAATGGATTGTGAAGAACTTGCAAGAAGAAGGCTTGTGAAAGCAAGGAACAAGGAGTTGAGCATCGAACCCTCACCGGAAGTATATCCGCTCTAGTCGCTCAAGTGTATAGGTTTGATCACTCAATTCTCCTCTAATCATGCTTTCCAAGATTTGTTTTTCATCTAACAATCGACAGTTATTCGGTGCATGCATACATTCATCATGAGGACTTTTCTTTAGGTTGTAATGGGGCTAGGGTAAGGGTAAGGATGCACATATGGCCAAGTGAGCTTGAAATTTGAATCCTTGATTAACCTAAGCTCTCACCTAACACACATACAACAACCTATATAATTCTAATACACAACCTAACTACCCATTCATTCACTTTTCACACACTCATGCATTCTCTTTTAATTCACAACCCATATACATTGGTTATTATTGGCTTTGCCTTGGGTATTTTGTCCCCTTTTTATTGCTTTCTTTTTCTATATATTTTTGTTTCTTTTATTTTTCTATTTTTTTCTACAATTTTTTTCTATCATTTTTTCTTTTGCTTTTCTTCTTTTGATGAAACATAAACAACAGTGCCAATGCATATGGTTTAAACATTCAATACATGAGTATGTACCTAATTCCCAATATTTTCAATAGAAACTACAAAAAACACACTTTTACTTCTACCAATGTTCCCAAGCTTCCCTCCCACTTAAATGACACACACCCTCACTCGCTTAAGCTAATCAAAGATCCAAATCAGAGAACATTTATTGTTTTTCACTTAGGGATATTGATGTGCTAAATTAAAGAACAAAAGGGGTTTAACATAGGCTCAAAATTGGCTAACAATGGTAGATAAAAGGGTTAAATCTATTTGGGTAAGTGAGCTATTGAAATAACAACCTCAATCATATAAATGCATTCGTACACAAAATAATAGACATATAGAATCAAACAAATCAAAGATTGCAATCATAGAAAGAGAACAATGCACACAAGAATAGAAATAAGTGGTTATATGATGTAACCACACAATTGGGCTCAAAACTCACATGCTTGTGTGTTCGTAGCTCAAAACCTTTTCCAAAATTAATTCCTTCAAGCAAGTATAACAAAAAAAAATTTCTTTAAATTGGTAGGGTGCCCTAAAAATAGTTTCTTGGAAAAGAAATCACCACCTTAACCAAGTAGTCCTAACAAGAAATAACTACCATGCAAAAAGTGTTTAAATACAAAAACTAACTATGCAATGCAAATTATCCTAATTAACAAGAAAAACTAAAATTTGGGTGTTGAAAAGAAGGGTTGTTACCTACGGAAGTCGGTAAACGACCTCCCCACACTTAGAAATTTGCACGGTCCTCCGTGCTATCAATGATGAACAGAGTAGGTTCGGGAGTGTCATTCTCAATGGCTATAGGATTGTGAAACAAGGACGTCTCCTTGTTCACCTCTTGATTACTTCTTTGCCATGATTCGAGGTGGATTCCGGATTGGCGGTTTCCGCCGTAGGTGGATTGGTGAATCTTGCATGAACTTCCTTTTCTGTCTCATCAATGCAGCTAGAGCTCTTCAACCGCTTAGCAAGTGGGTTGGCCTTCGAGGAAGTTTGCACCTTGACGGTTGTTCTTTGAGTTCTTCTCTTGTAGATGGATTTTTGGAGGTATTTTCTTTTCCTTTTTAGTGGTCATCCTAAAAAGGAAGAAAAGAGAAAAACATTAAGCTCAGAGAGACAAAAACCGGGATTAAGATAATGCAAGTGAAGATTAATGCCACAAAGGAGTAAAGTGTTCTGAAGACATGATAGCTGCAACATGTAAGCAAGACAACAAAATGCTCAAGGAGGCACATCACTAGCATGAGATGCAAGAGTAAAAGAGGCATGCAATTATAAAGCATGAGAAGAATAAACTCAAGCATCAACAAACAAAAATGATAAGCACATGCAAGAAAGGTGGTGGTCATAGGAAAACCTTTTGCTCAACTAACTCCAAGACAATGAAGTCTAGAATTGGAAGAATATGGGGTTAGAGAGCATTGAACCATTCATTCTTGGATGACGCTACAAGCATAGCAAACCACAAACCATGAGCAATTGATGATGAAAAATCATGGAAAAGACGCTCAATGCTCATGTAGCGTAAGTGTTGTGAAAAAGAGGCACTAAGTTGAAAGAAAAAGGTCAACAGTGAACAAGTATGTCATTGGCTCTTTTTAACAAACATTTGGTGTGCAAAGTGTAAATAACAAGCAAGTTTGATGAGTTCAAGGGGGATATGTCCCAAAATAAAATATCATCTACTATAGCACAAACAAGCTAAGAGATATGAAATAGTCCACCAATTCAAAAAGTAAATGAGATTCAACACCCATACAAGAAAATAAAAGGTGAAGGTTGTAGAAGGCTTAGAGAAGGGGGGTTGAATCTATGAACTTCTTTTAAGTTAATAAAATAACCCTTTTAAAACAAACTTTCAGTCTGAATCTGTTTGAACTCAGCAACGGAAAATTTATGAGACAATTTATTTTTGTCTCATGAATATCAAAAAACAGAACAGAGCAGGGAAGAGAGAAGCTGACACCATCATGTATCCTGGTTCAGTTGCCTTGTGCAATGCAACCTACATCCAGTCTCCACCACAACAGTGGTGGAATTTCCACTATAGTAAAAGTATTACATACACCAATCCCACAGGATTGACACAATCCTTTCACTCTCAAGTTCTAACCTAACTTGACTTGGTTATGCTAATACCTAACTCTTCACTCTTAGTGCTAACCCAACTAAGAAAGGGATACCTCACTAGTACAAGATACAAGGCACAAAATTAACCTAAAAAAATGTGAAATCACTCTAGGCTTTTCACTCATGTGTATCTCTCTGCCTCTTTTCACTCTTAGGCTTTTTCAATGACTCTCTCATTTAGCCTTTTACCTCAAGAAATTACAGAAAGATAAACATTTAAAAAAATTACAATCTGTAAAACATGAAGGAGATTGATGCTTCAACAGCCTTTTTGCTATGCGATAAACCAGATTTGCTTGCCTCTGATTTAGTTCCTGATTATGGTGGAATGCTCCTTTGACTAGGAAGCACTGTCCAAGTTGATGAACTTCTTCATAGAACTCTTCTCAGAACATAAACCTCAAAAACATAAATTATCTCTCCTTGGCTTCTGAATGATGAAAAATCTTCTTTTGTATCTCCTTGCATGTTGCTGAGTTGCTCTCTCCTAGGTCAACCCTCGAGCTATGTGCTTCAACAACTCACCATCTCATTTTTTAAGTTAATCCTCAAAGTGGGAACTTTGGTTCTGACCTTCCTTTGTTGACCGAAAGCCATAGGATAGCGAAAACAAATATTTTCAATGGTAAACCCAGATCTTAGCCATTGAAACACTACTTGGTCCCCAAGACATAATATTGACCATAGATTTGCAGCAGTGTTGATCAGAGATTACTTTCTTCATTTTTCCTAAATTGGAGTGACAGAGAGTTGGAGAAGAGGAGAAGAAATCACGATGCATGCAAAAGGAAATAAGTTACCTTGACCTCTGCCTTAGCATGATGTAGTTTGAAATGGTTGATTAGACATCTGCCTTTCAAGCTTAATCTTTCTCTTTCTTTCTTCTTTAGTGAACAACTTAGGAACTAAGCTTTCTCTCTCTTTCTTTGAGTTCTGACCGAAGAGGAAAAAAGTGAACGTTGCTTTTGGTGAAAGTAATTTGGAGGGATCAGCTTGGAGTTATGGATATGGACTTGGATTGGTTCTTTTCAGGTTTAGCCCGTTGAATCTTTGCTTTGATTTCTTTGGGCTTCCTTTGTTTGTACAGCCCATCAGCATTGGTTTTATTTTCATCCTATTGAGTTACTGCAACAATGAGTTTTGGCCTGCAACATTTAATCAGAAATAATCAATAATAATTAGTTAGTTTGCCCAATAAAATAATGTTTGTCATCATTAATTATTTTGGTTAATTTCTTAACTCAACAAAAGGAAAGAAAAGAAACAAGAGTAAACAAACAAACAAACAAACAACAAAATTAAAATGCAACGAAAACAAAGAGAGTAAAGTAATTAAATGCAATAGTAAAGAAGGATTTTAAAAAGAAACAAAAGAGAAAGAAGAGAAATGCAACTTTGAAAGAAGGAGAAAGTGAGGTTGAGTATAAGTGAGAAAAGGAGAGAGAGAGAGAGAAAAAGAGAGAAGAGAGGAGGGAGAAATATGGGACCACCAGAGGTGGTGGTCACTGGTGGTGAAGTCGCCGGTGGTAGTGGGCGGAGAAGAGGAAGGTAGGAGAAGGAAGAAGAAAGGAAGAAGAAGTAGAAGAAAGAAATAAAAAAAGAAATGAGGAAAGGAAGAAAACAGGGCAGCGTGCCCTGTTAGCTGCATCAGGAATGCGACGTGCGCGCCTCACCCACGTGTACGCGTGGCGAGCAGGAAGTAGAAGGACGCGTAAACGTCGGCCACGCCTACACGTGGCTAGCAAAAGAGAGAGGGGATGGGTACGTGTCATTTGACGCGCACGCATGGGGTGGGATTGTGCTATTCGCCCAAAGGCAGCACAAAACTCGTGCAACTCTCGAGTTTTTGTACCCGGAGTTGCGAACTCAGCAAACGATGCGTACGGGTCGCCCACGCTCATGCGTAGGTGTGCGAGATGGACAAGTAACGCATACGCGTCACCGACCCACACGTGTGGGAAGCATTGTGCTCCCAGCACGAAATTCGTACAATTCCATCACAACTCTCTGGTTTTTGTCCGAGGAGTTGTGGAAATACAATCGACGTATATGCGTCGTCCACGCCCACGTGTGGGACAACTTTTTTTTTTAAACAACATGAGGGAGACAATTATAGTACAATCTTGGTATTCATTCAAGCTAGATACTTCAAAAATATTTAGAATTTCAGGCAATACTCAAAATCAAGCATTTTTGTTCAAAATTGCCAATTCAACCAATACCAGGATCAATGAAATCCTCATGAAGACTCTAACAAGCACAACAAAATCAACTCAACAAAATCAAACAATCACAAAATCAAATAAAGACTCTAAAACTACATGCAAGAAACTATATACAAGGAGGATCATACCATGGTAGGGTGTCTCCCACCTAGCACTTTTCTTTAATGTCCTTAAGTTGGACGGTCATGAGCTTGAGATCATCTTTTTGGAACATCCTCAAGGACATCCATCTTATCCTTCTTATTGGCCTTGGTAAGAGTGTCCTTCAAGGGAAGATGCTTCCACTTGTCAATTGCACCATGATTGGGTGCCTTGTTTACTTGAGGATATGGAAGTCGTGGAAGCTTCCCCTTTTCCTTGCTAACTCCTCTTATACCCAAATTTCTATTGACATTTATCTCACCATCACTTCCAAAGTGTTCTTCAACTACATCATCTTCAACAATGTCACAACCAAAAATTGAGTGGACCTCTAGAGGTTGCCTCATGGTTTCCTCCAATTTGAACTTCACCACCTTCCCTTTGGCTTCAAATGAGTAATCACCCGAAAATGCATCCAATTTCAACCGGGATGTCTTCAAGAATGGCCTCCCAAATAAGATGGAGGATGGTCTATCCGAATCAATGGGATGTGTCTCTAGGATATGGAAATCCACTGGAAAGATTAAGTCCTGAATTCTCACCAATACATTCTCAAAAATACCCACAACTGAATTTATAGTCTTGTCTGCAAGCACAAACCTAGCTCCGGATCGCCTCAATGGTGCAAGATTCAACTTCTCATAAATCGAGAATGGCATAATGCTCACACACGACCCTAGGTTGCCCAAGCAATCCTTAAGTTGAATCTCACCAATCATACAAGATACCAAGTAAGGACCGGGATCACTATATTTTTCAGGAAAATCATCCATCACAGAAGAAATAGAATTGCCTAATAGATTCATCCCTAGTCCACTAATCTTCTCTTTATGAGTGCACACATCCTTAAGAAACTTAGCATATTTCGGAACTTGATGTATGGCATCAAAGAGTGGAATAGTTACCTCCACATTCTTGAAGATTTACACTATGTTGGGATCAAGCTCCTCATGCTTCTTGGCCTTCTTGGCTAACGTAGGGAAATGTATAGAAATTTGTTCCTCTAAGGTGCTCTTCCGCTTCGGTTCCTTTGCCCTCAATTGTTCTTCTTCTTCCTTTGCAACCTCTTCCTCCTTTCCATCTTCATTTATCTCCATTGTTTCACCAAATTCTACATTAGGAGTATCCTCCGCCAACTTGATAGGCTTGGGTTTAACTTCCTCAAGCATTGTACCACTCCTCAAAGTAATTGCATTGATGCTACCCTTTGGGTTTGGGAGAGGTTGGGAAGGAAGGTTTGATGAGCTAGAGGCTTTGTTGATATTGGTATTGTTGGTAGGAGGTAGGGCCAACCTTGAGAGAATCTCGGCTATGGAAGACATTTGAGAACTCATAATGCTAACTTGTGCAGTGAGAGTCCTGTTGTTCTCTTCATGTTTCTCCATCATAGGCCTAAGCCTTTCTTGCTCTTAGTAGAGTGCACAGTTAGAGTCATCACCTTGGTTGGTGTTGGTGTAAGAAGAAGAGGGTTGATTTGTTTGTTGTCTTTGGTGAGGTGTTTGGTATCTATGGTTGTTGTTTTGGTTTTGTTGTGAGTGTTGGTATGGTTGGTTATGGTGGTTTTGGTTGGTATTGTTGTGATAACGACAGGATGAGTTGCCTTGGTTCCATCTTTGATTGTGGTTGTTCCCTTGAGCATTGTCCCTCCACCCTTGATTAGAGCAATTACCATGGGAGTAATTATTTTGGCATTGAGATTGATAGGGTGGATGGTTGTTATAGTTCACATTGGCTACCACAAGAGTGTAATTCCCTTGGACTTCATGGCATTGGTCGGTGTAATGTGCGGTACTAGAGCATAAACCACATACTCTAGGAGGTCCTTCAAGTTAGAGGATTTGAGGTGGGGCTTGGATGGCTTGAATTAATTGAAATGCCTTTTGTTCCTTGCAAATCTCTATGAGGATAGTGGTCATGTCTTCAAGCACTTTAGTCAAAGCCGATGCGGAAGGAGGTACTTCAACCACACTCTTGGAAGGATTGTTCCTCACCCTCACATGTTGGGTAGCCTTGGCGACATCATTAATCAAACTCTGTGCTTTCGCCGCCGTCTTGTTCTTAGAAAGAGAACCACCACTAGAAGCGGTAAGCAATCTCTTATCCGCTGCACAAAGACCTCTAGTGAAATAAGTAATGAGCAAGTGAGTGTCTAACCCATGATGTGGACAAGATTCCAACAATCTCTTAAATTGAGTCCAATATTCAAAGAGTGTCTCTTGGTCTTTTTGCATTATACCGGAAATTTTCTTTCGGATGTAGTCGGTCTTCTCCAGCGGAAAGAACTTATCTAAGAACTCTCTTCTCAATAGATCCCATTTAGTCACCACTTCATCTGGTTGGGAGTAGAACCACTCTTTTTCTGACCCCTCAAGTGAGAAGGGAAAAGCAAAAACCATGATAGCAATCTCATCGGTACCATGCCTTCGAGCCGTAGAACAAGCAACTTGAAAGTCTCTCAAGTGCCTAATAGGGTCTTGGCCCGATATTCCATGGTACTTAGGAAGCAAGTTAATCAGACTATTATTCAACTCAAAATTTGGGTCAAGATTCGGATACCTAGCTTGCAACGGTTGACGAATGAGGTCCGGTGCTCCTTGTTCGTGCAAGGGAATCCTACGTAGTATGCGAAGATGTATCAGTAGTGCCAACAGAGGAATAGGAAGTTGTGAACTCTAAGTCACTCTCGGTTCTATCTAGTGTTTCGGAGGGTTCCTCAAGAGAGGCCGAAGCACTAGCCGTGTGATCCAACCGCCACCTAGCTTGCCAAGTGTGTAACAAGGTTCTTTCAATTTTGGGATCAAACTCGGCTAAGCTAGAATTCGGTTGAGACCGAGTTATTCAACTTAGAAGTCATAGCTCATGCATTAAAGGAAATCTAAACTAAAAACAAAATAAAGAAAGCAAGTAAACTATCTACAATATTCACATATTCACATAACCAATATCAAAGCATAAATTGCAACCATTCCCCGGCAACGGCGTCAAAAATTTGATGAAGAGAATTATCGTTGGTCTAGAATTTTCGTCAATAGAAAACCAATGTCATTGCCATAGTATAGTCCTAAATCAACAAATAGTTTCCTCGATCAAATTTAGAATTTGGTTGCCACAAAGTCAACCCAAATATAAAGTAACTGAGAGTATTGGTCTCGGGTCATCCTTAAGAGAATGGGCAACTAAAGCCAAGTATAAGCAATTCCAATCTAGTAAGGGAACATATAAATCTACCTCTATTCTAGAACTAAGTAAGCAACTAAACTAACTATAACAAGAATCAAGCAATTGGAAATTTTGGGTTTCAAATATGAATAATAAAAGGAACTCTTGGCTAGGCATTGGGGTCACCATCCTTGTCTAATAACCATATCTTGACAATTATGAGGAACCAAGCTCATTACGTCTACTTCTATGCTTGAAGTATGTCAAATGGCTTGATCAACATCAATCCATAAGTTCTAACCTAGCTACTAATTGACTTAGTAGTAGGCTAGTGTCAATGGTTATCAAATTGACCACTAAGGGTTCTCAAATCACCAATTCAATTAGACCCAATGACTTAAGGTCACCCAATTTTCTTAGCCTAGACCAAGAGTACAGAAAGCTACTCCATAATCAAAGGAAACATTTAATCAAACCATGGTATGCATTATTAAAAGACATATTCAAATTGAAAATTAATTAGAAATCACAAATACCCACTAACAATTATCAATAGAAAACAACTCAATTAACACTATCAATCATAGAAAACACCAATGCACTAATAAAAATTCAAGATCCATAAAGTTCATAAAATGAGAATAAAAAGAGACATATCAAAAGAACACAATTTTAACACAAGATCTAAACAAAATTATAACTAGAAAACACAAATTAAGTAATTGAAACTAAAATTAACAAAACCCAATTCAGAATTTCAACAAAGGAGGATCAAAAACTAACTAAATCTAGAGAGAAGTAAGAGTTTCTCTCTCTAGAAAACAAGAACAAAAGTTAGCTAAAATTATGTGTAAGGTGTGAATGATTGGATCCTCCCTTCCTCATCAATTCCTGGGTCTTTTCCATGCAGAATCAAGTTGGATTTGGGCCTGGAGCCTCTCAGAAATCGCCAGCCACGATTTCATTAACGAAGTTATGTGCTGAGCGTCACGTGTACGTGTCAGCCACACGTACGCGTCATTTGAGTTCTGTGAGTCACGCGTACGCGTCAAGCATGCGTACGCGTCGGTCACAGCTCCGCCAATCCACACGTGCACGTCAGCCACGTGTGCGTGTGAGCCACGCGTGCGCGTTGATGAGTCCATATTTGGCAATATATTTTAGCTTGAATTGGATGGATTTCATCATATAAACTCACACTTATTCACTAAAATAGCATACTTTTGTGTTTGATCCCTAAATTGAACATAAATGTGAAAACATGCGTTTTTGTGCCTAAATTGAGCGATTTAATCCCACTTTTATTCCATTCGATGCCATGATATGTTTGTTGAGTAATTTCAGGTCCTAGAGGAAAGAATGGTTTGGTAGAAGTGGAAGAAAGCATGCAAAAAGGGAGAAAACATGAAGAAAACAAAGGAGAAAAGCATTTCAGCCTGTGCGCACGCACACCTTCTGTGCCCATGCACAAGTGTCAAAATCAACATCTGTGCCAATGCATAGGTCTATGCCCACACACAAGGCAGGGTCAAAATTAGCACCTATGCCCACGCACAGGCTGTGCCCACGCTCAAGGCAGAATGGAAATCAGCACCTGTGCCCACGCACAGCCTGTGCATACGCACAGGTACTAACGCATGACTTCATTAAAAAGTCATGTGGCTTGCATTTGGAGAGGCTTTTTTGCCCATTTCTAATGGCTTGGAGGCATATTTGAAGGGGGAAGCAACACCAAATCAAACCATACACTACCATACTTCATAGAATAGTTTTTAGGAGTAGTTTTAGGGTAGTTAGCTTAGGTTTTCTCTCTAGTTCATTAGGATTTTAATTAGGTTTTCAGTGTAGAATTTTATAGTTCAAGTTTTGCTTTCCCATTGTATATATTTCCTAATTTTCTCTTTTTTGACATTACTTGTTCTACACTTTCTTATATTTTAATGCACTTCATCAATATTTACATAGTCTTGCAATTTTGGATTTCTAGTTGTTAATTTGATGTTTGATGATTATTGCATGTTTGTTTGAGTTGCTTTTATTGATTTTGAGCATTTGTGATTCATAGCTTTCATTAATTTACCAATTTTGCCATATCTTATGTTTATGCCCACTATGTATTCGATAAAATGCCTATTTTGATTACGGGGTAATTTCCACCCCTTGGCCTGGGGAAAATGTGTTTATGGATTACTAGAGCCATAATGTCCAATATTTAGTGATAATTCTTGGGTTATTAGTTGTTATTGTTTCCACTAATGCTAGCTTTTTACCAATTAATTTGGTAAGTTAACTAGGATTTGTTGATTAATAACTATTTTGTTCATTTGACTTATCCTTTGATGTTAAAGGTTGACTTAGTGAGATTAATCAATCACAATTATCATAGTTGTGGTTATGGCAAGGAAGGGATTCCATGACTCATCCCAAGTCAAGGTTTCATTTATGTTTTGAACCACTTTTCAATCACTTTATAGTTTTACTTGTTTATATTACATACATAGTTCTTTTGTTCTTTTATTACTTCATTAATTGCAATTTTGTCTTGTTCTTTTATTTCTTTATTGCTTCCTTATCATTGAAAACCGTTTTGATCTTCACAACCAATTTTATGCACTTGTCGGCACTAATTCCTAGGAAGAACGACCTGGGAGTCTAAATACTCTCGGTTAATTTGATTTGAATTGTGACAATATCTTGGATTAAATTTTGATTAATGATCAATGGTTAGGTTTGGACTATATTTGCAACGTTAATCCTATTTTTAGTGCAAAAATCCAAACCCATGCTTCTGGTTATTGTCAAATTTTGGTGCCGTTGCCGGGGAGCTAGCGTCATGAGTATTATAATTTTAGTTGTTGTTAATATGTAAATAGTGTGAATAGATGCTTTTTGGTTGTTTTCTTATTTTTGTTGGTAATTAGAATTTTGTTTGCTTTGTTGATTGATGTCTTTAGCTTTTATTTTCAATTTTCTCTATGAGTTATCACCCTCTTGGTTTGGAGTTTGGTTGTAATCATTTTGTAGGGCTTGATAACCTCAATTTTGAATTGCATCATGGGATTAGAGCATCTATTTTGGAAGGAGCAACCTCCTCCATACTACAATGAGAAAAACTCTTCCCATTATGCATACTCAATCCAAGGATATAGTGGATTTCATCTTGATCATGCACCTCCACCACCATGTACCTATGACCCATACCCCCAACATAACCCTCAATCACCACATTTTCAAACACCACACCACTACCAACAACCACATCCTTACACACCACCTCAAAACACTTACCAACATGAGTCACCTCCCACACATACAAACTTTCTCCCAATTTATGAACCTTATTCTTCACCCCAATATGAAGCTTTCCCGCCCTTGGCCCAAGACCATCAAGACCTTCAAGATTTTATCCAAGAGCAAGAGGGATTCCAAAGGACACAAGGGCAATTCGTGGCAACCATAGTCGAAGCAGTGAACCGCTTGGTTTAACCATCAGATTTTAAACCCTTTTAAACGAAATCAGTTAATTAACCAGAAATCCAAACTCCCTTTTTAAATAAAAGAATCTTAAAAGCTTCCTAATGGTATGAATGACTAACCTGCTCCAAAAATAGGTTCATTAAGTCTATGCTGAACTAGCTTAATATTTCATACCTTACTAAACCACAACTCAAACCAATCACGGCCTTCGGCTCATCACATAATCAATCATGGCTTCAGGCCCAAATAGCTCAATCACATCCAAATCACCATAACCCAACCAATTTCAGTCACAAACACAAGTAATGAGATTCAAGCACAATCAAGAACAGTTACATCAAGTATAGCAATTAGCAATTAAACATAATTATTCACATAGGCAACCCAATTACAATATGCACAAACAAGTATGATGCATGTCTGGTCCAACTGCAGGTAATAAGCTCATTTGTTGGTTTTGACCCGCACTCGATGCAATCCGATCCTCTAGGTCGGATAAGGCCTTCCCAGAACTTAATCCCAAATTAAGTACTGCATACCCTCTACCAAGTACTCTCAACTTTCAAGGCTAGTATTTACTCAAATCTCAATATAACGCAGGTATGCGAGTTAGGCCTCTACCAAGCATTCAACTTGTAGGGCCGGTACTCTCTTTACTGTAGCCTGTCTGGGAAGCAACAGCATAATACGGGCTTCTCCGCACAATATTTCTCAAACATCGCCCGAAGGCTCATATGTCACATATAACCATACTTTTCATCACTTAGCAATCATCTTTATCATCTCTTCACAATCATAAATCGAGCATCACAGCATCACAGTAATCTCATTTTACAATTCTCTGCTTACTCTGTAAGGTCAAACACGCTACTATATAGCTTTTAACTCCTTTTCTTTTTAACATGTTTGCAAGTTTTTAAAACTTGTTTCATTACCTTACATACCTCTATACCTTCTCTTATATCTTTCCTTAGGTATTTAATAAAGAGAATTAAGGAGTTCTAAACTCAAAACTGCCTTCTTGAGGCTTTTAGGAAAAACTACCTTTTTATCAATATTTTATTATTATTATTATTATTATTAATATAATAATATTTTATTCAACTTTCAAAAATTGTATTCTGACCCTCGAACTTTTTGAAAATCGCATTTTCACCCCCTTAACTTTTAATATTTGTACTTTGGCCACTCAATTTTTTTTAATTAACTTTCAACCCCAAACATTACAATAATTAAATTTTGACCCCAAAATCATCAAAACCAAATGTTTCTCTTGTCCTCCAAAAACCAAAAATATTTTTTTTCAAAAGTTCATCAAATTTCAACTTGATTTTCAACCAATTTTTCAATCTTTTTGGTAACCGATTTTTATCCAATTTTTGCAAAACCAAAGAGAAATGTTTCAGCCATCAAATACACATAAAAAACAAGTCAAATATCTTGATTATCATAGTTGGAAAGCCACGTTTTCCAGCAGCAACAACAACAACTTCACAACCTTCAATAACTTGATTTTCAAGCATTAAAACAACAAGATCTCATGATCAAATCATCACACAAATACTCAAAATCAAGCCTCAAGCAACAAGATCTGATTTCACACTTCAAGAACACAACCAATCATTAATTAATTTACCAAACCTTACCTTAACATCGAAAACAACTTTAGAACCATATGAATCATGATGGCTGAAGCTTCATGATGATGAAGAGAAGGTTTTCCTCACCTTAAGGTAGCTAGAAATCAAGTTTTCTTATAGCATATGGTGATTGAATAAGAGATCCTAAGAGAAAACATAAAGAAAATATCATCAACTTGAGCTTCCACCATGGCCGAAACTTCAAGGAGGAGGAGCAGCCATCACACCTTGATTTACTCTTTGAAAATTGACATAGAAATGAAGAGAAGAAAGAGGTGAACACTTTGGTCGAATTAGATTTTTGATAGGATTTTAGTTTGAGAAAGAACGGAGGTTGAAGCTTGAAGCTTTCATGGAAGTTCTTCCATTTTTCTCTCATAAGATTTTCAAATTTTGGCTTGTCTTGTAAGAAAAGTTGATGGTAATGATGAGCCTAGTGAGCCGTGGGGTTAGGATAAGCATTATCCTAAAGTTTGGTGTAAGAATATCTCAAGAAATGATAATTACTAAAGCTAGATGTATTAGAATACAAGTTTTTCTTACTTTTCCCTTAAGAAACATTTTCTTGGAGAGCAAGAAAGAAAACATGCGGCGGCTATCCCTAGGAGAGCCATGTGTCATAGGGTGCTGAGTCATCAGAATTTAATAATAAAATATCATTTTGAAGATAATTACTAAAACTAGATACATCAGATTTCACTACTAAAGGATAAACATGAGCTTTACTTGTATAAATGATACTAGTAACATGATAATTATGAGAATACAAGATATAGGATAAAGCATTACCATTACTAAGTTCATCTAAGAATGCCGGTATTATCCATTACCGGTAGATTTCTAGCTCAGTTATTTTATTACTATACTTAGATCAATATTAACCACAGTAGAAGAAATAATAAAATAGTATTCCAAATGTAATAATAATATATGAATATTATATTAATATAATTTTTCTCTCAAAATTTGGGACCGGCTCGTCACAATGTGACTAACCACGGAAATCAGAATTTTGAAATGCGGACCCGCAGTGGCTCAAAAATGCAACTTTTCGTAGCGTGCTTGCAAGAGAGGTGTCTGGTGCAGTCAACCTGCTGACTCAACAGCTTGATAACATAGAAATTGAATCTTACTTGAAATTGAATCAGAATTATACTTCACCTCTTTTCTTAAGTAAGTCTAAGGAATTAGCTGTTAATTAAGTTAAAGAGAAATTAAATTGCCAAGGAATTGGAATTTGATTATTTATGATTCGTCGTGATTAATCTTTTCATACCTCATCTAAATAGACACAAGGATTGTTTTTCTAAGAAGTGAACATTTCTGACACCTTAACTATCTTTGTCATCTTACTTTCTCAACTAATTTTTGTTTGTTTTTGTTAAATTTTCTATTTTCATGCTATTTATTATTGAAACACTTATTCTTGATTTTCTGACAAGAATAGTTAATTGACCATTGTTTGTTTGATCCATTAATCCTCATGGGATCGACCCTCACTCACCTGAGGTATTATTTGATAAGATTCGATGCACTTGCTGGTAGTTTCTGGTTTGTAAAATTAGCATCAATCACACGGGAGTGACCACCCCTGCGCTAACCCCTTCCCAACCACTCCCTTTGACTCGCTTACGCTTCCAATCAGTCTCCAGAATCAAAATCTCCTGGAGGTCATCATCCCCGATGGCCCCTTTGGGACTATCTGCTGTAAGACCATTTGGGAGCTTGGAAAAAAAAACTCCAGAGGGGTTGATTGAGAGGACCCTCAAATCTAACCTCTGGAGTATCAACAAAGCAGCCTTCAAATGCTAGCCTTCAAATACTACAGCGTCGTCAGCCCGATAGCTATTCCAACTACAAAAATAAAGGAAATAGAAAAAGGTATCAAGTTACATGATCGGAAGGCAAATACATAAACTCACAAAGCAAAGAACCTACCGACATAGGACCTACCCACTTTGGGATACCCTAAAACGTTACGAAGATTAAGAGGCCTATCCCTGTTTTTGGGAGATAACCCCTCATAGGTTACCCTCGTAAGATAGGAAGCCCCGGCCCCAAAGTTCCAATACGAGCAAATCCGGTGCTCTCCCTCCAATAATAGCCAGAAGGGATGACAACCTTCGGTGGGACAAACTTTGAACTACTATGCCTTGAAGCCGTGAAAAGAATCTTCAAACAAGTCAAAGATCCGGCAGTTTGTCTAAGCACGGAAGGAGATGTACCCCTTCCTATGTTTCCTGGTGCGCGTACACAAACCCCTACACCTTTTTGTATGGGCAGCACCAGCAAGTGCACTAGGTCGTCCAAGTAATACCTGAGCGAGTCAGGGTCGATCCCACTAGGATTGTGGCTTGAAGCAAGCTATGGTTGTCTTGCAGGTCTTAGTCAGGAGGAATCATAAGAAGTTAACTATCAGGAATTATATGCTGGGAATAGAGTTGTAAGAATAATGTCCGAAAGGGGTAAAACCAATTGGATTAAGTAATAGGAATAGAGTTGAGAGTTGGAGTTGCTTTGTCTTCTTGAATTAACTCTGGTACTACTTTTCTCCTTGCTTGTGAGTGATTTCTTCAATGGCAGGCGATATGTGATTGACACTGGTTTGAGCAGCTGCCAATACTCCTCCGGATCTGAACCCCAGGTTTAGTGCGGATCCATCTCTACTTGAGCGTGAAGCGCGTACAGTCCATTCTCCTTCATGATCCATACTCAAAATGCCACAGACAAGGTCAGATCTTCCGGATCAGAGAATACTGTATCTTTGGTTCTAGCCTCTACCACAGAGACCGTAATCTCCCCGGAAATCGGCTGAACTGATGTCTCGAGAAGTCCCCAACGAAATCATGGATTAGCCGTCTGAGAAACATATATTCAAGCTAGCAGTTCATCATCATTGTTCGATGAAAGACGCACTCTGAACCCATGTAGAAAATGTGATAACCTTATGCCAGTTCAATGCATTCATGGTGATGAAGAACAAATATACATCCTAGAATTAATCAAACACGGATCGAAGAGAAAGAGTAATACTTTTATTAATTCATAGGACTCAGCAGGGCTCCTTCCCTCAACCTAGGAGGTTTAGAAACTCATACTGATGTGAAAACAATGGTAAAAACATGTATGGTGTATGATTTCCCTGAAAATCATGTAAAATACACTTTAAATACTAAACAGATGACTAGTAAGGGTAAAACAGTCTATTTAGTGCTAAAATCCACTTCTGGGGCCCACTTGGTGAGTGTTTGGGCTGAGATTTGATGAGATCCACGTGCTATGAGGTCTCTTGGGCATGGAACGCCAGCTAGGGGGTCTTCTTTGGGCCTTTGGACACTGAACTCTGCTCTTTGGGCACTGGACACCTGAAAGGGGGCAGGAGGCTGGTGTTGGACGCCAGTTTTGGGCCTTCTAATTCGAAGCAAAGTATGGACTATTATATATTTATGGAAAGCTTTGGAAGTCAGCTTTCCATATCCGTTAAGATCGCTGCATTTGGATTTTTGTAGCTCCAGAAAAGCTGTTCCAAATGCAGGCAGGTCAGATCCGAACAGCATCTGTAGTGCTTCCTCTATCTCTGAATTAGTCTTCTGCTCCAGCTCCTCAATTTCAGCCAAAAAATACTTGAAATTGTTTAAAAACACAAAAACTCATAGTAGAATCCAAAAATGTGATTTTAACACTAAAACCTATAAAAACTTAATAAAAATTAAATAAAACACACTAAAAACTATATGAAAGTGATGCCAAAAAGCGTATAAAATATCTGCTCATCACAACACCAAACTTAAACCGTTGCTTGTCCCCAAGCAACTAAAAACACAGTAGGATACCAAAGAAAATTAAGATAAAATAAATTTCTAAGTTTCAAATGAGGCTTAGTTAAAATCAGATGAGTAGGACTTAGTAACTTTTTGCTTCTGAATAGTTTTCGCATCTCACTATCAATTGAAACTCAAAGATGTTGGCATCCTTAGGAACTTAGAATCCATATGATATTATTGACTTTCCTAGTTTTGGCATCCTTGAACACAGCTTTTTGAGTCTTAGTCGTGACCCTAAGCACTCTGTTTTCCAGTATTACCACCGGATACATTCATGCCATAGACACTTTAACTAGGTGAACCTTTTCAGATTGTGACTTAGCTTTGCTAGAGTCCCCAGATAGAGGTGTCCAGAGTTCTTAAGCACACTCTTTTTGCATTGAAACACAACTTTAACCACTCAGTCTCAAGCTTTTTACTTGACACCTTCACGCCACAAGTACATGGTTAGGGACAGCTTGGTTTAGCTGCTTAGGTCAGGATTTTATTCCTTTGGACCCTCCTAACCACTGATGCTCAAAGCCTTGTGCCCTTTTACCCTTGCCTTTTGGTTTAAAAGGTTACTGGCTTTTTCAATCTGCCCTTCTTTTCCTGCATTTTTGGATAGTAATGGATTTTTCTGCTTTTTTTTCTTTTCGCCATTTTTCTTTCTTTTTCGCATACATGATAATCTTTTTTTCTTTTGCAACATGCTTTTTCTTTTTCCTTTTGCTGCTTTTTCTTGTTTCAAGAATCAATTTTCAGATTTTTCAGATTATCAATAATATTTTTCTTTTTTTCTTATTCTTTTAAGAGTCAACATTTTAAAATTTCAACTTCAAATATGCATTGTTTAATCATACATTCAGAAAACAAAAGCAATTAACACCCCATCAAACTAATTAAACTAATCTTATTTTAAATTTGAAATTCACGCATCTCTCAATTCTTTTCAAATAAAAAAATTATTTAAGCAAGGTGAGAGATATATGGAATATTTTACAACTTTTTAAGACATCAATGCAAATGATCATGCAATTAGGACAAGAAAACAGATAAACAGACAGAAAATAGAAAAATAACGGGAAAGGAGTAAAAGAGAACGAATCCACCTGAATGATGGTGGCCAGTGTTCCTCCTTGAGGATCCCGTGTAGTACTTGATCTCTTCTATGTTACTCCTTTGTCTTTGTTGAGGCAGCTGCACAGGCTCATGTGCATGCTCTCTAGTTTGCTCCATCCTCTTCTTCTATAATTAAGAGTGGTAGAAGTTACAAAGCAAAGCTTTTATAACACCAAACTTAAGAGTTTTGCTCGTCCTCGAGCAAATATGATCAATGGGGAAGAAGGTGGGGTAGGTGGAGCTTCTGTAGGACCTCTTGGTCCTGAGAGGCTAGAGAATTCCAGATTCCTTGCTTCTCTGCACTGGCATTTGAACTCCCAGGGGCTGCTCCCTGGCTGGCGTTCAACGCCAGCAATGCTCCCCTCTTGGGGCGTTGAACGCCCAAGAGGGCTTCCTGACTGGCGTTCAACTTTAACACTCTTCCTGGAGTATTCTGTTTTTACTACTGTGAATTCTGTCTCTTGGCTGATGCATATGATCATGACTCTAAGACTGAAAGAAAAATAAAATGAAAATAAAATAAATAAAGTTGAGTAAAGTTGGATTACCTCCCAACAAGCGCTCTTTTAAAGTGACTAGCTTGACCTTTAGCTCCTTAAGGAGGTGAGTATAGGCTCAAATTTTTGCTCCTGACAGTGAATTTTCTTCTTGTCCTCTCATGAATGAGCTCTACATGCTCTAGAGATAGGACACGGCTCACTGTATGTGGTAGGACTGGATTCTTAGTGAAGACAACTCTCATGCCAGGTGAGAGGCCTTCAGTTGGGACTTTCTTGTCCTTCCAGCCTTTAGGTACTTTCTCTTTAGTACCTTTATGCTTAGAGCTTGTTGAGGGATGCCCAACACCAAACTTAGAATTGATGTCTGGGGACTCTGCAGAGCTCTGCTTAGAAAGAAAGGGTTTGCACACTAGGTGTTGCACTGTTATCTCTCTTTTAGAAGGAGAGCTAGGATGAGGCATTGAAGAACGAAACTCTCCGCGATCTAGAATTTTCACAAATAAGTTCCCTGTTGTAAGTATAGCTTCTAGACCAACAAGAATTCCTTTCTTACAAACGTTTTGGTTGTCACAAGTAACAAACCCCTTAAAAATTGATAACCAAAGTATTCAAACCTCTGGTCGTCTTCTCAAGGAGCTGCAGGGAGGTATGTTCTTATTATTGGTTATACGTCTTATAAATTGGGGATTTTGAAAGTGAGGAACAGGTAATTTAAATAACAAGGAAAATAAATTGCAAGAATTAATAAGTTAATATTTAATAAAACTCTTGGCAAGGTATGAAAATTCAAAAGTCCTATCCTAGTTACTCCTATGAGAATGGAAGTTAATCCCACTTAGTTAACCCTTATGAAAGCAAGGGAAAGTCAAGTGAACTAATTAGTTAGATTCTCAAGTCCTAGCCAACTCCTAAGAAAAGACTAGAGTTAGTGGAATACCAGTCAATTAGCCGACATAACAACCAATCACAGATAGTTGATAACTCAAGAGCTTTCAGTTAATCAATTAAAGCCAATAATATAAAAAGCTAAATAAGAATCATAAACTGAAATACCTCAAATTATATTAAATAGAATATTCAAATCTAACAAGAAAAAATTCATAAATTAAATTGGAGAAATAAATAAAAGGAACATTGAACCTGAGAAGAAGTTGAAATAATAAGTTGAAATAATAAAGTTGAAATCCTAATTCCTTTAAGAGGAATCCTAATCCTAAATTCTAAGAGAGAGGAGAGAACCTCTCTCTCTAAAAACTACATCTAAAATTATGAAAAGTGAATTATGAGCTGATTATTGTGAATGGATGCATTCCCCCACTTTATAGCCTCTAATTTGTGTTTTCTGGACCGAGAACTGGGTCAGAAACAACCCAGAATTCGCTGGTTTCAAATTCAAACACGCTGGTTTTTCGCTACTGCGATGCATCCGCGTAGATCACACGTTCGCGTCACTTATCGTCAGAGCAACTATGGCAAATTATATATCAAATCGAACGCTAATCCCTCTAGCATTCTGGGCATTGAATGCCCAGCAAGGATGTCCTTGCTGACGTTCAACGCTAACTTCCTTGGGCTGGTGGGCGTTGAACGCCCAGGGAAGGCTTCTTCACTGGCGTTCAATGCCTTCCCATTCTCCTCTAATTCAACCTCAACCTCCATGGTTATGTCCTTGTACTCTTCTCTAGGATTAACCTCAGTATTACTGGGAAGAGTTTCAGGAGGGATCTCAGGGATCCTCTTGCTCAGTTGACCAACTTGCTCTGGAAAGCTCTGGAAGTCAGCTTTCCATAGACGTTGAGAGCGCTCCATTTAGACTTCTGTAGCTCTAGAAAAGCTCTTCCGAATGCAGGCAAGTCAGATCCGGATAGCATCTGCAGTGCTTCCTCTGTCTCTGAATCAGGCTTCTGCTCCAGCTCCTCAATTTTAGCCAAAAAATACCTGAAATTGTCCAAAAACACAAAAACTCATAGTAGAATCCAAAAATGTGATTTTAACCCTAAAACCTATAAAAACTTAATAAAAACTAAATAAAACACACTAAAAACTATATGAAAGTGATGCCAAAAAGCGTATAAAATATCCGCTCATCATTTTTCCTCCTTATGCGGAATGGTACATAAGAAGAAAAATATGAAGTCCTCAACCCGAGCCAGCATCTCCAAAAAACTCCACACCAACTTGAAGATCCAAATAGCCGCCCAGCTATTCGGATGCAGTTGAGACGGTGCCGTGGAAACCCGGTTCAAAAGAGCCATCTGGAATTCAGAAAAAGGGTAATTAAACCCTTATTTTAGTAAACAAGGGCTCGTGCACCCAAATCCAGTCTGGGATTCAAGGAGAATCCAAGTTGAGGTAGCAAATCCTCTCATTTTTGTCGGTGAGCACCAGCTCATATTGCCCCGCCTCCTCGCCACCTTCCAACACAGCCCCTTCATCCTGGTGCCTTTGGAGGTCCCCTCGTCTAGTCGAGAAGGCGTGCCCGACACATCAGATGTCACTTAATGGTAATGGTTCGCACATCCCCTGCCAAAAAAATAGGACCCAGATTCCCTTGCACTCCCCTCCGTTGCATCATACCTATATCCAAATAGGGTTTCTCACTGTCAGCCCACTACCTAGAAACGCAAAACACATAAGGAATTCCTACTTGTACCAAAACCACAATTGAAACAACAACCAAAAACTTAAAACTACACCCAAATGCAACACCAATGGAAAGTTGCAGCGAGTGTTCGCACAAAGACAGTAATAAGATGAATAGAAGAAAGAGGAGGGAACAATTATGAACAAAGGAAAGGAAAATAAAGGCTCCAAACCTTTCAAATAAAAATGAAAAAAGATAAAGGGAAAATAGGAAAGAAAAGGAGAACCTCTCTGTTCGTATTTAGGCGTCATTATGACTCCTAAGAAAACCACAACCGACGTGATACCCCCTCGAGATATGCAAACCACCAGGTAGCGGGACTCCTAAGCCCTCCACGGGCTCCCGACCTCGGCCAGGAAAATTTGGACCTCATTACCAGCCTCAGTGACTACACGGTAAAATGAACTCCTCCAACGATGAGATTGAGCAAGCACACTCTCTTGCTTCGAAGGCAACTGTTTCGGACCTAATCCCCAGATCTCCCGTCGGAGCAGCTACAACCCCACCCAAACCTGGGCCACTGCCACAGCCAAACTGGCCCAAAAACCATAAACCGCTAACAAAACATTTAAATTCAAACACTTTCCTTATCTTAGCCAACAAGATAAGATAAGATAACAACCTCAAACTATATAAAGGGAGCCAAGGGCTCCTTCAAGGATGTTACACATTCCTAACCCTCAATTATACCTCTTAGATCCATCACCACCAAGGCCGATAGATCCCTGATCCTCCTCTTAACCCATACTAGTGAAGTTATGTATAGAGTATTTTAAATTTTTTTCAATAAATACAGAACAAGTATATCAAAAATTTAAGTTTTTTTATATTTTTAATAAAAAAAATTTCAATTTGTAATCTTAACATATGACCTTGAATACAAGATAGTTAAATTCTTAAATTAATTGTTAGTCATTAATTAGATGTTAGTAATTGATAACCAACCTTAACATTAGCCTTTGATATTTGAAATTTGGATATTTCTTGTTAATTGTTATTTGATAGATGAGATTATAAGATATTAATTGATATTATATTCTTAAAATTTGTATTTTTATGTTTTATATCAAAATATAATTATATTTATTAATTTATTTATAATTCTATATGTTATTTTATTATAATTTGGTTATTACAGTTGAACTGGCTGAACTACTAAGGCTGTATTTGGTTTAGCGTTGAAAAAGAGAAAAGTGTGTTTAAGTTTCTTGAACATTTTTTATGTATTTGGTTACTTTTTCTCCTCTGAACATATATGTGATTTCACATCCTAAACCCACTTTATGTGAAGTTTATAATATGTTTATTAGTGTAATTTGTTATAATATGAATTATTTTTTTTCTCAAAGACAGTCATTTTATTAAATGGAAAATTTGGCTTGGTCCTCAAAGGACAACAGAAACTAAAGAGGTGGCACTCGCCAATACAAATAATTCATTGATTAAAGAATACTGAGAGATACTTAAAAAGAAATTAGACTTGAGAACTAGCAAAAGATAGCTCTGTAAAACTCGTCTTTGGCTCTAGTGGCAGCTTGAGCAATCTCCAAGCTTGAGGAGTTTTTGCCTTCAAACACCTTTAAGTTTCGAGCTATCCATATTTGCCAGAGGGTTATTGCAGCAAGACATTTCCTTCGAATACCATTGTCGCTTGAACCCAAGTTCTTCATATTCAAGACCCACCATTTTCACAACTCGTCATAAACTCCAGGTATGTTAGCAATTCCAATTTCTGACCATACTTGAGCTGAGTGTTGGCATGTAATTAAACAGTGCAGAATAGTTTCTTCCTCAATTTGACATTTGGGGCAATTCTAACTTGCAGTTTCTTCCTTACAGGTATGCCACCATGAACCGCTTTTCAAAGAAAGAGCCTGACCTTAGCTGGACATCTAAGTTCCCAATTGAGCGCCATAGCTCCTTCTGGTGGAAAATTTCTGGAAGGTACTCCTGAGCTGGATAGAAGAATTAGAACTAATCTGATAACCGGTACTTACCGAGTAAGAGCCCTTTTTTTCCTTCCCCCATATAAGCTTGTCTTGTTCACCAGTTCTAGGAGTTCGCAAGATATTTTGAGCTACTGTATCTGTGAAAGTGTTACAGATTAGGTCTTCATTCCAAGAGCCATTAGGAAGCATTAGCTGATGGACCCATATTAGGTTATTATTTAAAACATTCATCGATTCTTTCTGGATTCTGCCTTTATTGTTTTCCCAAACATCCTCATAAATTTGGACCTGAGTGATGTGCGGAAAACGATCCGACACAAAACTCACCGGCAAGTGCACCGGGTCGCATCAAGTAATAATAACTCACGTGAGTGAGGTCAATCCCACAGGGATTGAAGGATTGAGCAATTTTGGTTTAGTGGTTGATTTAGTCAAGCGAATCAAGTGTTGGTTGAGTGATTTGTGATTAACAGAAATTAAATTGCATGAAAAGTAAAGGGAGAGGGGTAAATTGCAGAAAATTAAAGAGAACGGAAAATAAAAGTGCTGAATCTTAAAGAACAAGAAATTAAATGGCAGAAACTTAGAATGCAAGAAATGTAAATTGCAAAATCTTAAAGTGCAAGAAATGTAAATGACTTGAATTGTAAAGGGAATGGGGAGTTGGATTTGCAGAAATTAAACAAGGAAATGTAAAATTGCAACAAGCAGAGGAATAGAAGAACACTTGGATTTAATCAGATCTAGAAACAGAATTGTAAATGAGCAAAACAGGGAATGGGAAATGGGGAATTCGGACCTCAGGACCCAAGAGACTAGAAAACCAAGTCTAGATCTCAATGCCTTCCTAGATCCAACAAGAACAATTGCAAAGGAAATTGTAAATTGCAAAGAAAGTAGATGAAAAGCAATGAACCGAAACTGAAATTCAATTAAGCATAAAATTAAACAAGATCCCAAGGTGAGATTGAAACATAATTTCTTCAATTCTCTACCCAAAATCCAAGACAAGAAAAGTAAAAAGTGCTGGGCAAGAACAAGGAGGAAGAGAGATCAATTGTCCTCCCAAATTCTCTTGAATTAAACAACAATGCTGAGAAAAATAAAAGTGAGCTCTGAGCAAAACTGAAAAGAAAGCTATTCTGAAAAACTAAAAGGGAAGCTCCCCAAAAACTTCAAATCCTAAGCTATTTATACACTTTCTTCAAATGATCATTAAGCCTTGAATTGGGCCTTTAGCCATGATGGAATTGGGTTGATAGTGGCCTCTGCTGATTGCTCTTGGTGTTGGGAGGAAATCCATTAGTGAACCAGGCCATGAACCATTCACGTTTGAGCCAACGTTTGAGGCAAACGTTGACTCAAACGTTACTTGAGTAAAATTATGCAGCTAGGCCAAGATGCTGTCATCCACGTTTGGCTCAACGTTTGAGGTCAAACGTGAGCTCAAACGTGGACCTCCCTTCTTGTATGCTTCTTGGGGGCTACTTTGTCCTCTTGTTGTGTTGCCAATTTTGTGCCCAATAGAGACTATTATATATGGTTGGAAAGCCCTGAATGTCAGCTTTCTAACCCACTTGGAATCACCTCAATTGGACATCTACAACTCAAGTTATTCTTGTTTGAAGTATGCCCCTTCATGCTGTTTGGTGCCAACGTTTGACCTCACGTTTGAGTCAAACGTTGGCTCAAACGTTGCTGCCTCCAGGGATGCCAACTTTCTTCTTTTTGGAGCCAACGTTTGACCTCACGTTTGAGGCAAACGTTGGCTCAAATGTTGCTGCCTCCAGGGATGCCATTTCTCTTCTCTTTGGCGCCAACGTTTGACCTCACGTTTGAGGCAAACGTTGGCGCAAACGTTGCCTTCCCAGGAGCTTCAATTCTCTTCTCTTTTGGAGCCAATGTTTGACCTCACGTTTGAGGCAAACGTTGGCTCAAACGTTGCTTTCCAGGAGCTTCATTCTTCAGCCAACGTTTGACCTCAACGTTTGAGGCAAACGTTGGCGCAAACGTTGGCTTTTCCCCAGGGTGTTCTTCAACTGCTACTCACGTTTGAGTTGATGTTTGAGGCAAACGTTAGCTCAAACGTGAATTCCATTTTCTCAAACCCATTCTTGCAACCTTCTTCCATAATGTTGGCACACCTTTTGTTTCCTTTCTTTACCTACAAGTAATCAAAACAACCAATCAAAGTATCACAAAATTTACAAGGTTTATAAATCAATTAATTATCAGCTAAAGTTGGCTTGAACCTCATGATTTTATATCAATTAAAAGGTGGTTGATTGATTTAAGGAAACCATGCAATTCCAATTCAAATGGTTAATTTATAATGCAAGAAAGTGCATAAAACTAAATGAAAACAAAAGAAAAAGGCTAGTGAAACTAGGCTAAGATGACTTGTCATCACAACGCCAAACTTAAAGCTTGCTTGTCCCCAAGCAAGAAAAGAATTATTAAGAAGAAAGAATGAAAACAAAAGAGAATGCCCATGTTAGCAGAATATTATTGGTAGTTCATGGGGTTTTATGCAGATATGTAACTTATCCACTTTTTATTGACAATTAGGCCTAGAAAGTTTCCTTTAAGCATCAAGCAATACACTGCTATGACCTCTCATTATTCCTTTGTCCTTGGTTACTATTTTTCTATAAGCTTTAGTTCAGTGTCATGTGTGCAAGCTCTTTTCTTTACTTATGCTTGACACATTATTCACTATAGACACTTGGCTCACATTCCTTCTTAGAACATTGATGCCCAGTACCTCTTTGGGTTACTAAATGTCTTGTAGTTAGGTTGCTCTTGATAGTGGACTTTCAGTTGATGATCCCGGATTAGTTAACCCAAGTCACCAAGTGTTGATGCACTCCAAAGAACTTAATGATCCAAGCAGATCCCAATACAAAGACACCACAGGCATGTATTCTAAGGTTCAAGCTATTGGTGTCTAGCTTTGTTTCTTTTTATTTTTTTCTTTTGTTCTGTTGCCATTTTTGGCTTTTTCTTTTCTCTTTTTGCTTTTCTTTTCACACAAGGACTTTTATTTGATTGAGATTCATAGACAGTGAGCTGTTTTCTTCTTAAAGAGAGAACAATCTATTCCTTTTATTCACTGATAGTGAGTTGCCACACAATCACACATATATGCCACCACTTACTATTATTTGACTTCTAGCTAACAATGAACCATCTTACTTCATGTTTCAAACATTTCTTTTATTGAATTGAAAAGATGCAGGGGACAAAGCATGCATTAGTTAAGTGAAAGTAACCACACAAGCACACACTTAGACTAGCTTACTTATTTTAAGCAAAATAACCATGATGCAAAAACTACTTCAAACAGAAAAGATGCATGGATCAGGTCCACCTTTCATTTATCGTGCTTTTTCTTTCTTCTTTCATATGTTTGGTTGTTGGTATTCCCTGTCTCCATGTTTGTTGTCTGTTGTCCACGCCAAAATCCAGCTCTATTCATCGTTTCTTCTACTCTATCTTCAAGCCTCATAGCATTACTTACTTCAATCTCACTTTTCCCTTTGAAGTACTCATCGAAAGTTGGAAATGCTGGATCCATGTTGTGTAGATGCTCTCCGATGTAGTTCAATTTAATTTGACTATTTATGTTGTAGTCGGCTTGGACTTCATATCTTGCCTCTTGGAGGGTTGTGAACTCTTTGAGAGCCCTCATATTTTCAGCTTGCATCTGTGCCAACTTTCCAAATGATTCGTGAGCTTGAAAAGCATGCTCCTCTTGCATCACTAAAAATTTTGACTCAAACTCATTTTGTTTGTTCATCATCCTCAGCTGCCATTCCTCCTGCTCTTGTTGGTTTTTCATGTACTGTGAATGGTATTCCTCTTGCCTTTCTTGAATTCTCATATACTGTTGTGATAATCTTCCAATTGCTTCCTGCATCTGTGTCATATCCAGAGTGTTGTGTGGTGGAATGTGTTGCTGTTCCTCCTCCTCTTGTGATCCTTCTTCCTCCATTGGTTCATTCCTTTGCCTTCTTCTTGGTATTCTTCAGCTTTGCTGTGCTTCAGTAACAACCATCATTCTTTCAACGGTTATAGACATGCCCGGGTGCAACCATGTTGGGTTTGCCTCCTCCATTGGCACTTTGGCTCTCATGCATAAATGCATAATGGTGCTCGGGTAGTGCAGGGAGTGTGCAACTTTTTCGTTTATGTGCATGGCTTGAAGGTGGTGTTTTATACTCATTTGATTGAACAATGGAGGGTTGGGATGCAATTAGATACTTTGCAAATCAACGGCATGCATGCAAGTTGAATAAGGACAAAGCTTGCTTCCTTAATGGTTTTCAACGTTCTCTTTCCAAGAGTGTGCAGAATCACTCCTTGAAGCATGTGATGCATCTTTGTCTTCATTCTATGCCCCTCCTTGTCTTGTCCCTTTCATTGAATATTCTTTGACCACCTAACCATCACAACAAGACAACAAAGATAACATTATCAAATCTTGGCAAGAAAGCTTATTAAATTACTATGTGAACTCTCATTCCTTATATCCATTTTGACCGTGACTCTTCTCTCTTTTTTTTTCTTGGAGGACACCAAACTTAATGTTTGGCCATATAATCCAAAATATTTCTTCCTCCAACTAGTATTTTTGAAATCTTAATGTCACTCTTGGTTATCTATTCATAAGGAATGCCAAAAAAATTACTTATGATCATCGGTGCATGATTTTAATTTCATTAATCAAGAACTGTTCTTTTGAAAGCTCTACATATGCAGACACCAAACTTAATGTTTGGTCATATGCTTTATCAGAATGACTAAGCATATGGTCTAAGATTGTTTGAAAAACTAATTTGGTGTGCTCGAAGGCACACCAAACTTAGAAGTCTTGGCATATGTTTTAAAACAATGTTTGCACTCGAGAAAAAAAATATCATGCTGGATGATCATAGCTTATTGAATTTAAAATAACAGAAATCTTAAATCATGGGTTGCCTCCCATGGAGCGCTCTTTTATTGTCACTAGCTTGACATTGGGGCTTTCTTTTATGGTGGTTGATGGTTGTAGTGCCTCAATTTGTCCCCTCTGACTGTGAACTTCTTCTTTGTTGCTTGATGTTCTATCTCAGCATGTTCTAATGAGATTATTTTGCTCACAGTATAGTAATCATCAGTCTGTTGGCTTGCGCCCAGTTGTTGATAGACTAACTGCACTTTGTCACCTTTGGAGAGCCCTTCTGTTGGGATTTTTTTATTCTTCCACCCTTTGTGAGCCTTCTTCTTATTTTTCTTCCTTTTTCTGGTTAACCTTTCCTCCTTGACAGTAGCTTTAGTTGTGGCACTTTTCTTCTTGGTTATTTTCCAAATTTCTTTTTGAGTGCCTTCTTTTCCTTGCATCTGTTCATTTTTTTTCTTTACTGAAGTGTTGATTACTTGCCTTGAGAAACAGTCATTGATGACTTGGCTTCTTCCTTTAGAATTTTGTCATTCTGGGAACACTTTCAGAGTAATGCTTTCCTCATGCATCCTAAGAGTTAGTTCTCCTTGCTCTACATCTATGATGGCTCTGGAGGTAGCTAAGAATGGCCTTCCCAAGATAATCAAATTGTTTCCTTCTTCTTCTGTTTCCAAGATTACAAAATCCGCAGGATAAATGAACTTGTCAATCTTAACTAGAAGGTTTTCGATCACTCCTTTGGGATGTACTACTGACTGGTCCACCAATTCCAATGACATCTGTATTGGTTTCACCTTCTCTATGCCAAGCTTTTTCACTAAAGAGGATGGGATCAGATTTATGCTTGCTCCTAAATCGCACATCCCCTTGTTGATAAATAGACTTCCAATGGTACAAGGTAAGAAGAAACTTCCCGGATCTTCCAACTTGGGAGGAAGTCCTTTTCTGATGAGTGCACTGCATTCTTCAGAGAGAAGTACAGTCTCCTTCTCCAGCCAGCTTCTTTTCTTGTTAATGAGTTCCTTCAAGAACTTGGCATATAAGGGCATCTGTTCCAATGCTTCGGCCAAGGGAATATTGATTTCTAGCTTCTTGAAAGTTTCCAGGAATTTGTGGAAGTGTTGATCTTTGGTTTCTTTGTTGAACCTCTGAGGGTATGGTAGTGGAGGTGTAATGCTCTTCTCCACTTGCTGCTATCCTTGAATCACTTCCTTTGAACTATGTGGCTGGTTGTCTTTCTCTTTGAGCTTCTCTGGGGCACTTCTTCTTGTTGTCATGTCTTCATTGCTAGTTTCCCCTTTCTCTGATGATTCTTTGTTGCTATCCAAAGGCTTCTTGGTTACCTCCTTGTTGTTGTGTATCAATGTTTTTCCACTCTGTAATTGTATAGCTTTGCACTCTTCTTTTGGATTAGGAATGGTGTCACTCGAAAGTGAGCTTGAAGGTTTCTCAACAGAAATCTGTTTGGAGATTTGCCCAATCTGCCTCTCTAAGCTCTTCATGGAAGCTTCATGGTTCTTGGTTGTCATTTCTTGGTGCTTCCACATCTTATCCATCAAGGTTTCCAAGTTAGTGATTCTTTGAGATTCTGGTGACACTTGTGGTGGGTTGTGAGGTGTGGTTGGTGGATGGTAGGCATTTTGGTTGGTGGGTTGGTTATTGGATTGATAATGGTTGGGGTTGGAGTAGTTGTTTTGAGGTTTTCTGTAAGGGTTTTGGTTAGTTTGCTGCTGGTTGTGGTTTTGGTTGTTTCTTGAAGTGTTTTGGTTTGAGTTCCTCTGCCATGGTTGTTGGTTCTGGCTGTGATTGTCTCCTCATCTGAGGTTCGGGTGGTTCTTCCAGGATGGATTGTATGTGTCTCCATACACTTCATTCTGTCCAGAGTTTTGGTTGTGCATGTACTGGACTTGTTCTTGCTGCTGCTCCTCTTGAGTCTCTTCATTTTGCACCCATGTGGATGATGGTTGGCTTGTGTTAACTGCTGCAACTTGGAGGCTATCAATCCTCTTGGCCATTTGCTCAAATTGTTGTTGAATTTGCTGCTGCATCATCTTATTTTGAACCAAGATTGAGTCTACTACTTCTAGCTCCATTACTCCTCTCCTTTGTGATGGTTGGCGGTTTCTTTGATGAGCAAAGAAGTATTGATTGTTGGCCACCATGTCAACAAGATTTTGGGCTTCCTCAGCAGTTTTCATCAGTTATAGTGATCCTCCAGCAGAATGATCTAATGCCTCTTGAGATTTCAATGTCAGGCCTTCATAGAAATTTTGCAGCACGTCCCATTCATTGAACATCTCTGGGGGACATTTTCTGATTAAGGCTTTGTACCTCTCCCATGCTTCATACAAGGATTCGGCATCTAATTGTGTGAATTTTTGCACCTCGGTTTTTAGCCTGATGACTCTTTGGGATGGATAGAATTTGGCTAGAAATTTAGTCACCAAGTCATCCCAACTAGTGATACTTCCTTGGGGAAAAGTTTCAAGCCATTGTGCGGCCTTGTCCCTTAATGAGAACGGGAACAGCAGAAGCTTGTAGGTTTCAGGATTCACGCCATTGGATTTGACAGTGTCACAAATCCTTAAGAAGGTAGATAGATGTTGATTTGGATCCTCCAATGGTCCTCCCCCAAATGAGCAGTTATTCTGGACCAATGTGATGAGTTGTGGCTTTAGTTCAAAGTTATTTGCATTGACATTAGGGGTGAGAATGCTGCTTCCACAATGTCTAGCATTTGCAAAGGTGTAGGAGGCCAATACTCTCCTCTGTTGTGGGTGATTGTTAACTCCTCCTCCTGGATTAGATGTATCTCCTTCCATCTCGTGGTATTCTTCCTCAGATTCTTCTTCTCCAACAATATTTTTCCCTCTTTCGGCTCTTCTTAACCTTCTAAGAGTTCTCTGGTCAGCTTCAGATAAAACAGGAACGGATCTCCCTGTACCTGACATACAAACAAAACAAAAGAAACACCAACAAAATCACTTCAATCTATTGCTAGAATGAAGTTTAGTTTAAGCGAAAATTCGAACAGTTAGTGGGTTAGTCCACAATTTAGAAAAGAAAAAGTGCTTGATCTAGATCTCCACTTCACGTAATCATTGTCAATCTAATCAATCCCCGGCAACGGCGCCAAAAACTTGATGTGCGGAAAAAGATCCGACACAAAACTCACCAGCAAGTGCACCGGGTCGCATCAAGTAATAATAACTCACGTGAGTGAGGTCGATCCCAGAGGGATTGAAGGATTGAGCAATTTTAGTTTAGTGGTTGATTTAGTCAAGCGAATCAAGTGTTGGTTGAGTGATTTGTGATTAACAGAAATTAAATTGCATGAAAAGTAAAGGGAGAGGGGTAAATTGCAGAAAATTAAAGAGAACGGAAAATAAAAGTGCTGAATCTTAAAGAACAAGAAATTAAATGGCAGAAACTTAGAATGCAAGAAATGTAAATTGCAAAATCTTAAAGTGCAAGAAATGTAAATGACTTGAATTGTAAAGGGAATGGGGAGTTGGATTTGCAGAAATTAAACAAGGAAATGTAAAATTGCAACAAGCAGAGGAATAGAAGAACACTTGGATTTAATCAGATCTAGAAACAGAATTGTAAATGAGCAAAACAGGGAATGGGAAATGGGGAATTCGGACCTCAGGACCCAAGAGACTAGAAAACCAAGTCTAGATCTCAATGCCTTCCTAGATCCAACAAGAACAATTGCAAAGGAAATTGTAAATTGCAAAGAAATTAGATGAAAAGCAATGAACCGAAACTAAAATTCAATTAAGCATAAAATTAAACAAGATCCCAAGGTGAGATTGAAACAGAATTTCTTCAATTCTCTACCCAAAATCCAAGACAAGAAAAGTAAAAAGTGCTGGGCAAGAACAAGGAGGAAGAGAGATCAATTCTCCTCCCAAATTCTCTTGAATTAAACAACAATGCTGAGAAAAATAAAAGTGAGCTCTGAGCAAAACTGAAAAGAAAGCTATTCTGAAAAACTAAAAGGGAAGCTCCCCAAAAACTTCAAATCCTAAGCTATTTATACACTTTCTTCAAATGATCATTAAGCCTTGAATTGGGCCTTTAGCCTTGATGGAATTGGGTTGATAGTGGCCTCTGTTGATTGCTCTTGGTGTTGGGAGGAAATCCATTAGTGAACCAGACCATGAACCATTCACGTTTGAGCCAACGTTTGAGGCAAACGTTGAATCAAACGTTACTTGAGTAAAATTATGCAGCTAGGCCAAGATGCTGTCATCCACGTTTGGCTCAACGTTTGAGGTCAAACGTGAGCTCAAACGTGGACCTCCCTTCTTGTATGCTTCTTGGGGGCTACTTTGTCCTCTTGTTGTGTTGCCAATTTTGTGCCCAATAGAGACTATTATATATGGTTGGAAAGCCCTGAATGTCAGCTTTCTAACCCACTTGGAATCACCTCAATTGGACATCTACAACTCAAGTTATTCTTGTTTGAAGTATGCCCCTTCATGCTGTTTGGTGCCAACGTTTGACCTCACGTTTGAGTCAAACGTTGGCTCAAACGTTGCTGCCTCCAGGGATGCCAACTTTCTTCTTTTTGGAGCCAATGTTTGACCTCACGTTTGAGGCAAACGTTGGCTCAAACGTTGCTGCCTCCAGGGATGCCATTTCTCTTCTCTTTGGCGCCAACGTTTGACCTCACGTTTGAGGCAAACGTTGGCGCAAACGGTTCCTTCCCAGGAGCTTCAATTCTCTTCTCTTTTGGAGCCAACGTTTGACCTCACGTTTGAGGCAAACGTTGGCTCAAACGTTGCTTTCCAGGAGCTTCATTCTTCAGCCAACGTTTGACCTCAACGTTTGAGGCAAACGTTGGCGCAAACGTTGGCTTTTCCCCAGGGTGTTCTTCAACTGCTACTCACGTTTGAGTTGACGTTTGAGGCAAACGTTAGCTCAAACGTGAATTCCATTTTCTCAAACCCATTCTTGCAACCTTCTTCCATAATGTTGGCACACCTTTTGTTTCCTTTCTTTACCTACAAGTAATCAAAACAACCAATAAAAGTATCACAAAATTTACAAGGTTTATAAATCAATTAATTATCAGCTAAAGTTGGCTTGAACCTCATGATTTTATATCAATTAAAAGGTGGTTGATTGATTTAAGGAAACCATGCAATTCCAATTCAAATGGTTAATTTATAATGCAAGAAAGTGCATAAAACTAAATGAAAACAAAAGAAAAAGGCTAGTGAAACTAGGCTAAGATGACTTGTCATCACTGAGTACCTTTTCTGATTTGCTAGTTCAAATCTTTTTCGAGCACGTTTCTGCCTTCAAGAATGCTCCTCCAAGCCCAAGAGGGGTTCTGACCAATCTGGGCATTCATGAAGGGGGAATAGGGAAAGTATTTGGCTTTGTAAACTCGGTGCAGAAAAGAATCAGTTTTCTTTAGTATCCTTCAACTTTGCTTTCCCAACATTGCTAAATTAAAGGCTTTCAAGTCCTTGAAACTCAATCCTCCTTAATCTTTATTTTTGCAAAGAGTGTCCCACTTAATCCATTGAAGCTTTCTTTCATTACCCCTCTGACCCCACCAAAACTGCATCATTTTCCGTTGTATGTTGTCTATGAGTGATTCTAGTAGTTTGAAACAACTTAGGGTGTATATTGTGATGACATGTCATCATGTCATGTTTTTTTATGCTTTTTCATACAATAAATTGATAATTAGTGCTTAAATATTGCATTCTTTTGTGCTTAAATGGTATATTTCCTTGATCTTTTGATTTTATAAATTTTGTAGGAAATAAGGAGAAAAAGAAGCAAAAAGAGCACAAAATAAGCTAAAAAGAAGAAAAGAGGAATTTTGGGCACGCTTTGAAGATTGAGCACACTTTGGAACTTTAGGACACGCTTTTAAAAGCATGACCCATGACCATGAAGCCATGGCATGCATTAATGCCTTATGCATGCATGAAATTAATAAAGCATGCATGCATTTAAATTGAATGAAAGCAAAGTTAAAGCATTAGCCTTCTTAATTAAAGCCATGCATTTCTAATGCAATTGGCAAATCAAAGCTTTATGCTAAGGCATTAATAAAACATGCATGAATGAAACATTCACTTAATAATGCCAATGAAATGAACGCTAAATGAATTAAAGGAAATGCATGCATTATTAAATAAAGCCAATGACAGAATGCATGTTGCAAAAACGTTAATGCATTGGCTTTATTAATTAAAGTGAAACATGCATGCATTTAATTAATTAAAACCATCATGCATTGGCATTATTTGGAAACGAATGGAATAAAAGGAGAGCTCAGTTCATTAAACCAACTGAGCGCACAAGAGGAAAGCAAGGCAAGGAAGAGCGCTTAGTTAAAACATTTAACTTTTTCGGGCCTCACCAAAATGAAAGCACAAAAAAAGGCGCTACTTCACACAAAATTTCACTCAGCAAGGCTCGAACTGTGTACATAAGGGAGCAAGGAGGAAGCGCTTCTACTTTAGCAAGGAAATTGGCCACAAAAGTGCTTCCACCAAGGTTCGAACTCAAGGCGTCACACTCAAGGGTGGAGCGCTACACAAGAAAAAAAAAAGGGAAGCTCAGTTCACTTTCCCAACTGAGCGCTACTTCCCCCCACACTCTTCACATTAAGGCACGCTAGGAGGCTACACCAAGGCTTGTCATGCGCAACAAAATTGCAAGGCAAACAAGGCTTGGTGTGCGCAAGGAAGGGCCAAAGACATGTTTGGGCGCTCAGTTAACTTTCACAACTGAGCCGTGCCCTGAGAGCTGCACCATGGTCCAAAATTCAATTAAAAATCAAATTGGATTCAATTCTTCACCAATTGAACCAAGGCCAACTGGACCCATCTCTCTTCAAATCCAAAGCAAGCAAAATCCACATCATCACTCAAAGGCACAAGAACAAGTTAGAATAGGATTTTCATTTTAATTGTAATTTATTTTTAATTTTATTTTCATTTCTATTTTTGTAAAGCCTATATAAGGCATCATTTTCATCTTTGTTAAAGAGGCTAGCTCTACTAGAGAGCAATAGAGGTAGAATTGAGAGCTCTCTCTCTTAATTTTCCTTTTTGAGTTGAGATTGGAAAGAAGATCTGAGTTTTCTTTCTGATTGTTCTTGCTTTGGCACTCTTACTTTCTGTTTTGAATTTTGGATTGAGATTGAAGAAATTCTATTTCAATTCTTGATCTAAAATTCATCTTGTTCCTCTTCTACATAATTCTAAGGATTGAGAATTGGTTTACTGCTTTCATTTTCTTTTCTTCTACAAGTTCACTCTCTGCAATTTTTCATTTAAGCTTATTGTGTCTGATATACATTTCCCGCACAATTTATTTCCTCTGCAATTGTTCTAAGTTTTGATTCACTGCAATTTTGCTTCTCTGTTTACATTGCTTTCAATTTACTTTTAAGCAATTTAATTCTTATGCACTTGTTCTACATTTTACATTTCTGTTCATGACCTAATTTACTTTTCCTGCAAGTTTAAATCTCCTGCAATTGCTCTAAGCTTTGATCTATTGCTTTCTTTAATTTCCAGCACCCACTCCCCTTTACATTTAATGCAATTTACATTTCTTGTCATTTAAGTTTCAGCTAGTTTACTTTCTTGTTCTTTAAGTTACTTGCAATTTTACTTTCTGCAGCTTTAATATTCTTGTCAATTTACTTTCTATTGCATCAATTATCACTCACCAATGTTAGCTTGACTAAACTAATCACCCATTAAAGTTGCTTGATCCATCAATCCCTGTGGGATCAAACTCACTCTAAGTAAGTTTTACTACTTGATGCGACCCGGTACACTTGCCGGTGAGTTTTCGGTGTTTGGAAATCCGTTTTCCAAAATATCCATCAAGTTTTTGGCGCCGTTGCCGGGGATTAATTTTTAAATCAATAATGATTAAGTGGGTAGAAGTCTAGATCAAGCATTTTCTTTATTTTTGTTCTCTATTTTAAGTTGATAGCAAGGTGTTTGAGCTATTCCCTCACTAAGAAATTCTTTCTCTGTGACATGAATTTCAATTTTCATTGATGTTGCATTTTACAAAATACAAATGGAGTTCAACTCATCTTATGGTCAAACAAAATTTTTTGGGATATCACCCACCATCACCAATATCTAATGGTGGCTAGGAATATCACCAAGAAAATACAAATTCTAAGAACTCCAATCCATGGAGATTCGCTTCAGAGACACAAGATGAGTAAGAAAACCATATGGGATATTTTCCTCCACCACAAAATGATGCTAGTCATGATTCTAATGGTGGCTGGGAAGGGAATTCTAATGCTCCATATGATATTCATCCAAAGATATCATCACTTGACCATGCTTCAACAGAAAGCCCCTGTCAAAACTCACCGCCCACACAAACTTCCATGAACCAAAGCCTCTCAAAGCTTGAGACCATGTTTGAAAAATATGAGAGGGAGGCACAGATATCCTAGAACGAGTAAGAGAATTCATTCAAAAATGTAGAAGTGATGGTAAACCAAATGTTAAGTGAAAGGGAGAAAGTGGAAGAGCAAGATGAGGAGGCTACTGTATCAAGTGAACTTTCAATGAAGAATGAGGTGGTTGAAAATGAAACTGCACTTGAGATGACAAGGGAACATGAAGACTCACAACTCTCACAAATTTTCCTGACCCAAAAACTCTCAACAATTAAATCTGTGATTGAAAAATATGAAGAGGAGATAAAGAAATGTTGGGAAGATCAACAAACCTCCTCAATGAAAAAGCTATTAAGTCAAATGTTGGGTGCAACGAAAGGAGTGGAGGAGCAAGAAAGAGAGGAAGTCATTCCAGAAAATTTACACGCAAGTGAGGCAGAGAAGTACATGAAGGAAGAGTTCATGGAACCACCAATTCGAAAGGCTCTGGATGAATACAAAACTCCAATAATCACACAGCAACCAAGTTTTGAATTCAAAGGAGTGAAGACAACTAGCAGAAGCACCAATCATGTCCCTGATCCAGCAAGCAAGATCAATCAAGCCATTTGCAAAAGGAAGCTTGCTGAGGAAAGGCCAAGACAAGGGACACTAGCTGAATCTTCTCCCCCCTTAAGGTCATTCCTATTAACAAACTGGAAGAAGAGGAAGAAAGTGAACAACATGTCAACCGTAGGTATAATTTCTCTTCTCTGATTTGTTTTCGTTCTTTGTTTTGTTTAAATTCAATAAATTGGCATATGGTTACATTCTAAGTTTGGTGTTGCCTTGCAACAAATTGTTTTCAATCTTTTTGGATGATTGCATCAAATCAAAAATGAAAGTGACACACCAAGATTTTAAGTTTGGTGTGCCACTTATTTTCTATGCAATTCATTCAAGCAACACTACTTGTCTGCATAATCATAATGCCTCTGCAGTTTTATTTTTCTCTTTTAATTTGACACTTTTTCATTCTACTTTCTTTAGTCATTTTTCTGTTTTTAAATGCTTTCATTTTAGTTTGCTTATTTACTGTGTTTGTTAATACATTACCAAGAGAGCATTATCCATGACAGATTATTGGCTTGGTGATTGTACTTAACAAATAACAGTTTCACTTGCTTAGTTTTAATTCAAATAAATTGACATATGATTGCATTCTAAGTTTGGTGTTGCTATGCAACAAAATTTGGTTCCAATTCTTACAAGATACTTGCACTAATTCCAAGTGAAAGTGCCACACTAAATTTGGTGTCCCACTTATCTTTTATGCAATGTATTGTGCACACCTTCTTATCTATGCAATCAAAATGTCTCTGTCTCTTGTGCCTTGATTGTTATCTTTAATTTTGCTTGCTTAAAACACATGTGCTACTAATATTTCATTGTGTAAGACATTCATGATCTATCTTAGCCCTATAGCCATTGTTTGAATTGTTGCTTGAGGATGAGCAAGCATTCTGAGTTTGGCAAGGAAAGAGGAAGAATAGAGGAAAAAGGACAACAATAATGAAGATGAACTACAAGGTTGTAGAGTTCCTTTTCTTCTCATTTGTTTCCAGCACTTAAATTGCATGATTGTCTTCATTTTCTCTGTTTACATGTGTGTATGAATAAAGCATAGCTTGAATCTTGATTTGTAACATGTTGATGTGACATTATGACTACCAACTGGAGTTTTGTGAGTTCAAAAGCAATAAAGCATCATGATCATAAACAAACAAGGAATTAAAGAAGAGTTTAGCATGTGCATACAAGTATTGGAAAGCTAGTATGGTTAATTGTTGCTCAATTGCATTAGATTTTATTTAATTGAAGTTTTCATCTAGTACATTTTGTGAAATTTTTGGAAATCATGAAAACCTTGAAGGAGCAAATGCAATTAAAGGGCAAGAAAAGAAAAAGGGAAATAATGAGAAAGCTGAAGGCTCTGAGTACCAATGACAGTTAAATTGTTAAGTACTTGTGGTGTTTATGTATCAAGCAAAAAGCTTGAAAACAAAACACTTAGAGTCAAGGTTAGGCTCAAGTGCAAATGCACTCCCTCAAAGCTCAAGGCTCTGAGCATCAATGATTAGAGAGTCAAGAAAAGAAACAAATGAACTTAATGAAGCCCTCTAATTCAAATGCTTGTGGTGCTTATGTATCAAGTGGTAATACTTGAAAATAAAGCATTTAGAGTCGTAGTTTTGTTATCAACTCATGGGGCAAAGCACCCAAAAGGAGAAGCTAATAAGAAAATGAAAAGCTTGTTTCAAGGAAGAAATATAAGAAAAAGATTTCATAAATTGAGCTAGATAGAAGCATCAATCATTTATATTTCTTTTGTGATTGTAGCATGCATAGAAAACTAGCCTACTAAGAACATTGAGTTGCTATTCTTCTTACCTTGGATTGTCAATCTCTATTGCATGATTCTTTTCTTGCTTGGGGACAAGCAAGGTTTAAGTTTGGTGTTGTGATGACATATCATCATGTCATGTTTTTCTATGCTTTTTCATAAAAGAAATTTGTGATTAGTGCTTATATACTGTATTCTTTGGTGCTTAAATGTTATATTTCCTTGATCTTTTAATTTTATAAATTTTGTAGGAAATAAGAAGAAAAACAAGCAAAAGAGCACAAAATAAGCTAAAAAGAAGAAAAGAGGAATTTTGGGCACGCTTTGAAGATTGAGCACACTTTGGACCTTTAGGCCATGCTTTTAAAAGTGTGGCCCATGACCATGAAGCCATGGCATGCATTAATGCCTTATGCATGCATGAAATTAATAAAGCATGCATGCATTTAAATTGAATGAAAGCAACGTTAAAGCATTATCCTTATTAATTAAAGCCATGCATTTCTAATGCAATTAGCAAATCAAAGCTTTATGCTAAGGCATTAATAAAAGCATGCATGAATGAAACATTCACTTAATAATGCCAATGAAATAAACGCTAAGGTAGCGTTTGTTTTGAGGTACTGAGACGGAGACTGGGGGACTCCGTATTAGTATCATGTTTGTTGGCCTAAAGACTGGTACTAAAATTTCAGTCTCTGTGTTAAAAATTTCAGTGTTTCAGTACTTCCAAAAAGTAGGGACACAGAGACAAAGACGGAGACAGAAATTTAAATAATAATTTATGTCCAAAATACCCTCATTCTAATTATCTAATTCCTAATTTGCCCTTTTAACCAAATCAAATAATAAGGGTTGAGTTCTTCTAATATCATGTCAATCAGACCTTGGAGCTAACCCTGAAGCTGCTGCCACTGCCCATCGCCGCCTGCAAGACTACTACCTCGTCGTCGAAATCGTTGAACCACCGTGAGCAACGTTAGTCGCCGTCACACCTTCATCTTCGTAGGCATATTTTTCAATTCATGGTATCCTCGTGAAGCTTCTATTTCTCTTCTCTTCTCCTCCATATTTGCATTTTGTTTGTCATCTCTTCGTGTATCTTAAGCATTTGTGTTGCTTTTTATTGTAGTTTTATAGTTGTATGGAGTTATATGATTTTTTATTCAAAATTTCTAATGCTCTGCTTGTTGAAATTTTTGGTAAATTTCAGCGCCTTCTGCAAATTATCTTCTATTTCGATATTTTCTGTTTTTGTTAAATGTATTTGGGAAGTGTGTTTTATGTGATATGTGTATTTAGTTCATAAACCATGATCTGTGGAGTGTGGACCAGTCATGGTTTTTTCTTATCTTATTTAGAACTGATTTTGTATTCTCTCTAACCTATATGTTAGTGAAATTAAATGCAATGTGTGAAGTAATATCAGAAAAGTGTGCTGAATCTTGTTCTCTGGTACTATATATATTGCCGTGGATCATATGTGTTGTTGTAAATTGGGTTGGTGCTACTGAAAGGGTTAGTTAATTCGTTCATATAATAATAGAGTTGAATTGCTTGAATAAGACAAATTTATTTTCCTCCATTTAATAATGTCAATACCTTGCATGTATAAAATAAAATTTTTTCTGATTAATACATCTCTTAATTATTGTGTTATATAATCTGCATTCAACATTTGCCTCAACTTTATTTTAGCATATATAATGAAATGAAAATTAAATGATTCTGCATTCAATTTTTAATATCTAGCTCGTATGGTACTCGATTTACATCTCACAAATTATTCTGCATTTATTTACAAGTTGGAAACTTTTCTGTAATAACTAACGAAAATTTTCAAAGCTAACTTTTTTATTTCAGATCTAGAATTGCAATGCACAGGGTATTTAATTATATCATGGTCTATGCAAACTGCAAATGCATGAATTTTTCTAAGCTGTGTTGCTTCTGATTTTGTTTTTTATTTTTATTTTTCCACTTTTGACCCTTTTTGATAATAAAGCTGGCTTTATTTGCGGGGGACAATGTTTTGATGCTCAAGGGGAGCACCATAGTAATGACCCTTTTGAGTATATTACAATTCAGAACTTGAAAAAGTAGACAGCTACAAAATCTGCATCAAATATTAGAGGATGTTAGAAGTTGATGGCACTTATTTATTTATTTAACATCTTTTACCAACAAAAGAACCAAATATATGAGTTTTATGATTTGGTAGGTTACTTACTTTTTGAGCTGAATTTGTGCTCTATGATACTCCAATCTTCACTCTCTGATCTTTGGAGCCAGAAATGCTAGTTGTGTTTGTCTTTAGTAGAAAAGTAAGTTGGTAGTTCATATAAATATTGGAAAGAAAATTAGTATTCTAAATAAAGTTATTAACTTTTGTTGTACAAATAATATTACTCCTAAGTTCTTAGGAGTATGGAATTAATTGATTATTTTTTCGATACATGGGAGATTGTAAAGAGGTACAACATGCAAAACAAGGGTGATAAGGTTGATGTGGGTATGGTACTAACCATATATTAAATAAATCAATGTTACTGGTTTATTGAATTGATTTTGACTTGGTCGGTTTGAAATTTGAATATCAATGTTTTTAATTATGAGAGTTGCCCCTGCCTCTATGCTGAAATGAAGACACGTTTCAAGTCACATGAAATTGACATGGACAAAAATGACAATAGCATGTATTAAGTAACTAATTCCATTGCTATAAATTGAACTACTTTGGCTATTTGGCTATTTGGCTATTGACCTGTTCTTATTTCAAGTACATGTGACAAAAGACATTGAATGATTATATCTAGTTTAGATTTTGATTTGAGTAAATTGAATGTTTATGCTCATTTTGTATGAAATGATTTTGTTAGGAAGGAATGGAGCGGTCAGAGATTATTAAATGATGTGTTTCTTTTTATGAAACGATGAGATCGAAGCATGATAATTTGATGTTGAACTTTGTTCTTACATTATTTGTGTACTTTAGAAATAGAAGTAGTGGGGAAGTGTCATTAGGCGGAAGAATTAATAGTAGAATTAGATGTGATGCTTTAGAGTGTATTATTGGTGAGGGTGATAGGAATTGTATTTGGGAGTTAAGAATGAACACAAATGCCTTTGCTAATTTGTGCGAGTTGCTTCAAGTCTAAGGAGGACTTTGTGAGGATGGTCAAGTAAGCTTGCCGGAACAAGTTGTAACTTTTTTAATTATCTTAGCTCATCACAAGAAAAACCGTAGTCTACAAGTTAGATTTTGTAGGTCTGGGGAAACAGTTAGTAAGTATTTCAATAAGGTTTTAAAGGCTATTATACGTATGCAAAACTTGTTATTCGCCAAGGCCTCACCGGTTGAAGAGGATTGCATAGACCCAACATGGAGAATGTTTAAGGTAAACCTAAATAGATTATGTATGTAATTTGTTTTAAGCCTGGAAGGATTGTCTATCTAAAAGTTGTATTTTTTTGTGAATTATAGGGTTGCTTGGGAGCATTAGATGGCACTTATATAGAGGTGACAGTCCCCGAGTCTGATAAGTCAAGATATCGAACAAGGAAGGGTAAAATATGTACTAATGTCCTAGGAGTGTGTAACCGAGATATGAGCTTTGTTTATGTACTTAGTGGATGGGAGGGATCGGCATCTGACTCAAGAATACTTCGAGATGCAATCACTCATGGTAATAGTCTCAAGATACCTCATGGTAATATCTAATTTATAGGTCATAAGTTAGATTTTGACATTAAGCTTGACTGCACAGTTGTAGAGCTTATTTTGTTTGTATGTAATATTTATAGGTAATTACTATTTAGTGGATGCGGGTTACACAAATGGTCCTGGGTTCCTAGCACCATATAGAGGCACTCGCTATCATGTTAGAGAGTGGGCTCAAGGAACACATGCACCTCGCAACTACCAGGAGTATTTTAATAGAAAGCATTCTTCTGCTAGGAATGTCATAGAGCGATGCTTTGGATTTCTTAAGAAGAGATGGTCAATTTTAAGAAGTCCTAGCTTTCACCCTATAAAAACACAAAATCAGATCATAATTGCTTGTTGTCTGTTGAAAAATTTTATTCAGAAGAACATGGATATGGATCCGGAAGAGCAAACTAGCTTCTTAGATGAATTTTTGCCCGTCGAAGAGGAAGCACCAGATGAGTTGATCGATGTGGTTGAAAATACGAATGAGTGGACACAACGGCGTGACAACATTGCAATTGAGATGTACGAAGAGTGGCGAACTAGTCGTACGGAGTAGGATAGATTATAGGCCCAACTTGAATCTCCAGGTTTAATTTGGCATGAAACTTGTGATGTAATAGCTAAATTTGTGTGCGAAAGACATTCCATTGTTTTGTTGGATTTTTTGTCATTGAAATTTTTAAAAGGTTATTGTAAGCCTTGTTTGTAATATTCACAATTATTAATATGGCTAATTATTGCATCGTTAGATTTCTATTATCATAGGTGATGTTTGATTTTAATGGATTGTACAACTTATTGCATGTTACATTTCTTTTTAGATGACAATGGACAAACGCATGTGGACTGATGAAGAAACTGAAGCATTTGTTGGTTTCATGGAGGAGTGTGTTGTTGATGGTTTAAAAGCTGATTGTGGACAATTTAGACCAGGAACTTTTGAAAAATTAGCCTTGAAGATGTTGGAAGCATTCCCAACTTGTACGGTAACTGCCAAGCATTGTAAGAATAAGCATAAGCGACTGAAGGAGAAGTATCAATATGCCTCTGAGATGCTGGCATGCAGTGGATTTGGGTGGAATTCTGAAAAACAGTGCGTAGATGTTGACAGTAGAGCGTTCTTGATGCGTGGATGAAGGTTGTTAACAAACTTACTTGATATTATTTTATTAGTGACTTTAGAATATATATACTAACTTCTGTATTCTTCAACACAGGCACACCCAACCAAATTTTATACTCCTGGTAAGCCATTCCCTTTGTTCCACCGATTAGAGGGTATATTTGGAAAGGATCGAGCCACGGGTGCAGGTGCAGTCAGTGGTTTTGACGCACAGGAGCAAGTTCAAGAGGAGGAGGAAGATCATTGTCCAAGTTTGGACGATTTTGGAATGTCAGCAAATGTAAGTTTTCATGATGGACAAGGAGCAGGTTCACACTCTGATGCTTGTGTAGCTAGCGGAAGGCATTCGGGAAAGAAGCAGAAGCAAAATGATATTCTAGAGAGGATGGTTGAACAGGTGCAATTTTTGACTGCTGAACAAGGAAGGAATGCCCAAGTTCTTGCTGATGTTATATCTGGGGTGAATGAGAAGTTCATGGTCGGTGAGAAGCTTGAACAGCTTGGATTCGATAACGATGAGGTGGTGCAGGTTGCAGTGAAGTTTGCTAATAATGCACAGATGGAGAAGGTTTTTTGGGGTTTGAAGGATTCTCAGAAGAGTGGTTATGTGCGATCCATTCTCAATTAGAATAAGTGGTTCTAGTTAACGAATCTTGTTGAACATAGTTAGGATGATTTAGTTATTTTTATGAATTCAATAACTAGTTAGGATGATTTAGTTATTTTTATGAATTTAGGATGATTTAGTTATTTTATGTAGTTATTTTTATGAATTCATTAACTTATTAGGATGATTTAGTTATTTTTATGAATTCAATAAATTATTAGGTGAAATGTCCTAATTCACAAGTTATTATTAGATTCTGACTTTTCAAATTATTACTTCATAAACTTTCAAGGTAATGTTAGATACTGAATATTCAAACTAATGCTTCATGAATTTATGTTAATGAGTTCAATATGCTAAATTCAGTGTCCTTCCATCTATGTTATTAGTAAGTTTTTATTCCCATCTATATAAAGTGCTTTGTATGATATTATGATAATATAACTTTTTAGTTGGATCAGATTTTGTAGTTGTTTTGTTTGAAATTAGGTAAAGAATACAAGAATTTCCCAAAACAGCCAATCTAATTTCAAGAATTTAATGTCAACAAATCAGTCAATCTAATTCATTCATATACATGCTTTTACAACATGTTTACTAATACAAACAAATTACATAGAAATACTCCTGCTCCAATTTAAAACCCAACACTATAACTTAATATGTAGTTCCTTTTGCCTTCAACTGATTCTGTGATGCATAAGTTATGTATCCTTTTGCCTTCATCTACTTACTCCATGTTTGAAATCACAGCTTGAGGTCGGTGTGCCATGGCAATTCCATCTCCGGTAGCCACCTTCGATAACAAAAAGATAAACAAGTTAAATTAAAAGAAATAAGACCATAAAATGCAGGTCATGCACTATAAGCAAGTCAACATATTAAGTGTGCAACCAAAATAAGATGGATCACTTCACTGCCATCAATTAACACTTACAAGGACAAAGAAAACCACTTAATCAATCAACAATTTCAGCTTAAACTAGACCTTATTAATTCTGTTTATATTTTAATCATGCTATTTCTAAATTTATAGTGTATCGTCAGAATAAATTAATAAGATGTTGCAAATGAGTAAGTAACAATAATCAGTAGTTTATTTGTAAACTTTAGTTTTCAAGATATAACTATCTTATTAATAGAAAAGAGGTCTACCAGAGAATTTGTAGTTTTGGGATAAATATGTCCAGCTCCACCAGATGCAAGCCAAGTCACCTTTGAAAGGAATCTTACCACCTAAAAACTAAAAAGATGAAAATTCAGAAATATATTCAACAATAGCAATAACATCTTTCTCAAGCAATTACACAAAATCACTTTCCCCACCTCTAATGTTTCAGTATTCAGAGTGTCAATACCAACACAAGTGATATCAGATCCATCCTGCAACACCAGTGGCATGTTTTAGATTTTTAGTTAGAGAACGCACTGAGACATTCAAAATGTACCTAGTAAAATTTGAACAGCAACAATTTCAAGTGAATGGAGCCCATGAATTTAAAACTTCAAATGTTTGACAAATACCAACATGCTTGGAGAGAGGTACCAGCAAGGTATACGGTACAAAACCATTAGTATAAAAATAAAATAATATCAGAGAAAACAAACTTGACAAGTGAGAATATCTATAGCGAAATGGTGTTCAAACACAAAAATATTAGTTTTATTAACAACTGACTTCAGCAGAGCGCTTTCAATTTCTTTTTCAGTCATATCAGCAGCATGAAAAATTCGACGATGTGAATGACCCCCTTCCCTCACCAAATGCAAGTTACCATCTTCTCCATGATCAAATGAAGCGCCTATGGCAATTAATTCTCTGACTCTGTCTGGTCCTTCAGTACAGACAACCTGGAAAAGGAAGGGTCATACTTAGTACAAAACTTGACGCAGTAGTCAGAGAAACCAGTGATTGCTTACAAGTATATATGTAATTCTATCATGCTCAAAATAATCATCTCTATAATAAGAACAGTTTTGTTCAAATTTTTACAGGTGCCCTTTGTTGAAATTTTTACCCTTTTGCAAAGACAAGGAAACATCAGAAATTTGGTATCAAAATGATCATAATCATCAGCTTACATACCTTATTCGGAGGATAGCCCCTGTTTCCAGCATGACTAGCAACCAAATTGCCCCTGCAACCAACAGAAGAAAGTGAGAGAGAGCAAGAGAGAAAGAGAGAGACAGATGGAGAGAACCGTAAGCGAAGAATTGATGAAACGGTGGCAAGGCTTCCTCGTCGACGGCGAACTCGAAGCCAAGCAAGAGATTGACGCGGCAAAATTGGGTGAACTGACGGGAGATTAGGGATTGAGAAAGGAGGAAGGGGAAACGGTTGTCTGAAGGATTGGATTTGGGTTTTGTTTTTTAATTAGTAGGGATAATTTGGTCATTTCATTTATTTTAGTCTCTGTATTTTATTTGGAATGATATTTTATACCAAACACAATACTGTGACTTATTTTAATTCTTGTCTCTCTGTCTCTGTCTTTCAGTATCTGTCTCTCAGTCTCTGTCTCTCTACCAAACGCTACCTAAATGAATTGAAGGAAATGCATGCATTATTAAATAAAGCCAATGGTAGAATTCATGTTGCAAAAACGTTAATGCATTGGCTTTATTAATTAAAGTGAAACATGCATGCATTTAATTAATTAAAACCATCATGAATTGGCATTATTTGGAAACGAATGGAATAAAAGGAGACCTCAGTTCATTAAACCAACTGAGCGCACAAGAGGTAAGCAAGGCAAGGAAGAGCGCTCAGTTAAAACATTTAACTTTTTTGGGCCTCACCAAAATGAAAGCACAAAGAAAGGCGCTACTTCACACAAAATTTCACTCAGCAAGGCTCGAACTGTATATATAAGGGAGCAAGGAGGAAGCGCTACTACTTTAGCAAGGAAATTGGCCACAAAAGGTGCTCACCAGGATTCGAAGGTGGAGTTCATCTCGAAGGCACAAGGGCGCTCGGTTAAGTAAAGTAACTGAGCTTTATCGGGGTTGGCACACCAAGGAGCTTGTCACGCGCACAACTTGGCACACCAAGTGCAAGAGGGAGAGCTCAGTTCACTTAATCAACTGAGCCATTCCCTGGGAGTAGCACCCATAGTCCAAAATTCAATTAAAAATCAAATTGGATTCAATTCTTCACCAATTGAACCAAGGCCAACTGGACCCATCTCTCTTCTAATCCAAAGCAAGCAAAGCCCACATCATCACTCAAAGGCACAAGAACAAGTTAGAATAAGAATTTCATTTAAATTGTAATTTGTTTTTAATTTCAATTTTATTTTGATTTCCACTTTGTAAAGCCTATATAAAGGTATCATTTTCATTTTAGAAAGGAGGCTAGCTCTAATAGAGAGTAGTAGTAGAGAGCTCACTTTTACATCTTAACTTGAATTGGAGAATTGAAGGAATTCTATTTCAATTCTCACCTTGAATTCCCTCTTGTTCTTTTACTGCATAATTCAAATTTCATTTGCTGTTTTAAACCTTCTTCTTCTGCAACTTTAGCTTTTCTATTTTGGATCTTGAATTGAGGTTGAAGAGCTCCATTGATTCAAATTCTGAGAATCATCTTCCACTCTTCCTCTCAATTGATCTAAGGATTGGGTTTTAATCTTCTCTGCTATTTTTAAACCTCATTTTCTTCTACAATATATTTTCTGACTGAGCAAAGGAGAATTGAGATCCAGATTTGCTTCCTGAGTTCATTGCTCTGATGCCAGGGCATGTTGGTCAGTTTTACTGACCTTTTCTTTATGGTTTTAAGGTAGTTTCATGCATTTTCTTAGGAAATAAGCAAGTTTTGGGTAAATAATCACTTACATCTCGATTCAAGCAAACATTGTGAATTTTACAAGATTTCATGAGAATTATGCATGAATTAAAGGACAAATTGAATGATGCATGTCTCATAACTTGGATCAGAGCTTTGATACACTTTATTGCTTGATTTCAGGATAAAGGAAGCAAGGAAGAACCACGTTAGCAGCCACGTTAGTCTAGCTAACGTGACCACTAACGTGGAATGAAGGCTAGCTTGCAACGTTAATGAGAAAAGTGATTGCCAATAACGCCTTCGTGAGCCATCATAGCCCACGTTAGTTGCCACGTTAACTATGTTAACGTGGAAGCTAACGTGGAAGAGAAGTAGAACTCCAACGTTAGTGGTAAAAGTAAGTGCCACTAACGTTCCAAAAAGGGGCAATTGGCCACGTTAAGAGCCACGTTAAAGCCACGTTAACTTAGTTAACGTGAGCTCTAACATGGAAGAAGAAGATGATGCCAACGTTAGTGACACTCACCTTTGTCACTAACGTTGGACTAAGCCCATATTGGCTACGTTAAAAGCCACGTTAACCTAGTTAACGTGGACTCTAACGTGGAGGGAGCAAGAATCACCAACGTTAGTGACACTCACCTTTGTCACTAACGTTAGATTGAGCCACTATGAGCCACGTTAGTTGCCACGTTAATTATATTAACGTGGAAGCTAACGTGGAGAAGAGGGATGATGAGCCAACGTTAGTGACACTCACCTTTGTTACTAACGTTGGAGATGGCTATCAATACCACGTTAGAAGTCACATTACCCTAGTTAACGTGAAATCTAACGTGGGAAGTAGGGGCGTTCTGAAGCGTTAGTGACAAAGGTAAGTGTCACTAACGCTCTCGAAGATTTGGCAAGCCTACGTTAAAGTCCACGTTAACTATTCTAACGTGAACTCTAACGTAGGGAGAAAGGGGTACTCTCAATGTTATTGAAAAAGGTAAACCCCAGTAACGTTTGTGAAGGGCCAAGGGTCAACGTTAGTGGTCACGTTAGTGCCACTAACGTTGAAGTTAACGTGGACCACTTTGGGTTAGGAACGTTAGTGAAAAAGGTGATTGTCACTAACGTTCTCAACCCCACATTTTCACTTAATGTTAACACCACTAACGCCCTAAGCTAAAGTCCCTACCTACTTCACACTTTCTCTGCAAGTAAAGCTGAGCCCACTGAAGAAGATAACTGCTTCAACTCAAGATCCAAAGGCCCACATCCAAAACTTGAAGAATCAACTAGAAGATCAGAAGAGTAGTATATATAGGAGTAGCTTTGAACTAGAGGAAGAGCTTTTGGGGCATTATTAGAATTACTCTCTGTATTTTACTTTCTCTGCACTTCTAGTTTAACTTTCAGAATATACTCTCCACCTTTGCTTTCCATTCCCAGAGCTATGAACAACTAAACCCCTTTCATTGGGTTAGGAAGCTCTGTTGTAATTTGATGGATCAATAATAGTTTTTATAATCCTTCTTCTTTCTTTTCTCTTGATCTTACTTGAAAGCTTTCAATCTTCATCCAATTGAGTAGTTATCTTGGAAAAGAAGCTATTCATACTTGGATCTCTTCTGAACCTTGGAAAAGGGATGCAGAGATCATGCTAGAAATGTTTTCTCATGTTGGACTGAATTGGGGTTTGGGCAGATATAGTGACATATAATTCTCCCAATACTTTGATTTGGAAATACATGTGGTATAATCAGTGACCACACTTCATCTCTTCTCATGAGCAATTAGACCAAGGAATTGGCTATTGATCTTATTTGGAGATTGAATTACCAAGGAATTAGAATTCAGTCACTTAAGATTGCCAAGGAGATCAATGAATGCATTGATTGAGGAAGAGATGAAAATGAACTTGATCCGGAGACTGCAACATCTCCTAAGCCCAATGAATTCCCCATTTTTTATCTTACCCATTCTCTTTACTTATTGCCATTTACTTTCATGCTAAACTACCCTTCCCCATTTAAGATTCTGCAATATACTTCCCGTCATTTATTTTCTGCTATTTACTTTCCCACCATTTAATTTCCTGCAATTCTCAACTCACTTTCTGCTTAGCTCAACTAGAACATTCTTCCAATTAAAGTTGCTTGACCAATCAATCCCTGTGGGATTCGACCTCACTCTACTGTGAGTTTTTACTTGACGACAATTCGGTATACTTGCCGAAGGAAATTTGTTCAGCGACAAGTTTCCGTGCATCAAGTTTATGGCGCCGTTGCCGGGGATTGATTTTGTATCAACAATGATTAAATTGGTGGATAACTAGATTGAGCATTTGTTTTTATTTTGTTTGATTTAAGTTCATTTGAGTAATTTACTTTCTGTTTAGCTATTTTCTTCCCTTTCCCTACCCATTTTCTTAGTTGTTTGCAATTCAGTCACTAACCCACTAACTGTTTGATATATTGCATCACTCACACTAACAGCATTACTGTAGAAATTACTGTCTGTATCTATCTCTCTTGCTTTTGCTTTGTTGGTTGTATAACAGGTAGAAGAAGCGGGCTTCAACTTCCTTTGGTTCTGAACCTGAGAGGACCTTTCTTAGATTAAGGAGGGAAGCAAGAGGAAAGAGAGTAGTTGGTGCTGAGGAAGAGGAAGAGTACTTTGAACCAGACATGGAGGAGAATATGGAGAACCATCATGAAGAAGAGGCTCACAACCATGGCAGAGAAGGTCCAGCACATCAGGCTGGACAAGAGAGAAGAGTTCTGGGTTCTTACATCAACCCAAACCCAGGAAACTATGGAAGTAGCATCCAAAGGCCAACCATACATGCCAACAACTTTGAACTAAAGCCACAGCTCATCACCCTTGTTTAGAACAATTGTTCATTCGGAGGAAGTGTCCAAGAAGACCCCAATCAACATCTAACCACCTTCCTGAGGATATGCGACACTGTAAAGTCTAATGGTGTTCATCCTGACCCCTATAGACTACTTCTGTTTCCCTTCTCACTCAAGGACAAAGCATCTAAATGGCTGGAATCCTTTCCAAAGAAGAGTTTAGCAACCTGGGAAGATGTGGTGAACAAGTTCTTGGCAAGATTCTATCCTCCTTAACGGATCAACAGGTTGAGAGCTGAGGTACAAACATTCACGCAGCAGGATGGTGAGACACTATATGAAGCATGGGTGAGACTCTATATGAAGCATGGTGAGACTCTATATGCCCGCCAGATATGTTCAATGAATGGGTGCAGTTGCACATCTTCTATGAAGGCCTTTCGTATGAATCAAAGAAGGCAGTAGACCACCCATCCGGGGGATCTCTGAACAAGAAGAAGACCATTGAAGAAGCCATAAATGTCATTGAGACTGTAGCAGAGAATGACTACTTCTATGCTTCTAAAAGAGGCAATACTAGAGGAGTGATAGAGCTGAACAATGTGGATGCACTGCTAGCTCAAAACAAGATGATTACCAAGCAATTAGCTGACCTCACCAAGAAGATGGAGAGGAATCAAGTAGCAGCAATCACCACTTCAGCAGCAACTCAAGAAGGAGTGAATGAAGAAGCAGAGGGTGATCAGGAACAAGCCAACTACATTGGGAGTTTACCTAGGCAGAACCACGACCCTTACTCCAAAACATATAATCCTGGTTGGAGAAACCACCTAAACTTTGGGTGGGGAAATCAACAAGACCAAGGCCAAGATCAGAGACGCCACAACCCCAACAACAATGCAACTCACCAACACTCCACACAGAGGTCATACCAACACCCACCCAACAACACTTCTCAACATCCATACCAAAGTCAAAATGGCCCTTTTCATCCTTCCAATCTCAACTCTCCATTATCAAAAGAAAGACTATCAAGGATTGAGACTCTACTTGAAGGCATATGCAAGGAGATTCAAGATAACAAGGTGTTCAAAGAGGAGGTGCGAGCCAATATCAAGAATCAGGGAGACACCATCAAGAGGCTGGAAATTCAAGTGGAATACCTATCTGAGAAGATTCCCAAACCTATCGATAGCTTCCCAAGTGACAGAGAAAAATCCGAGAGGTGAAGCAAAGAAAGTCAGATGGGAAGATTGTAAGATGGTTACTATTAGTGATAAGGAGACTGAGGAAGAGCCGAACAAACCATCAGAACAACCTGAAGATACATCAGCAGGAAAGCAGGAAGAGAATCATCAAGAAACCACAATTACACAGAAGGAGCTGCTGAGACTCTATGCACCCTTTCCCCAATTACTCAATGGTGGTGTAGAGAAGAGAATATACTCAAGGTTTCTTGACATATTTGCATCTCTCCATATAAACATACCATTCATCAAGGCCCTCCAACGAATGCCCTCATACATTAAGTACATGAAGGAGTTGCTGACCAGAAAAAGCTCACTCAAGGGAGGACAAACCATAGTGATGAATAAGGAGTGTAGTGCTCTCATTCAACCAGAGCTGCCTACAAAAAAGAAGGACCCAGGGAGTTTTCAAATCCCCTGTGCCATAGGAGAAACAATGTTTGATAAAGGACTCTGTGATCTGGGAGCCAGCATCAACTTAATGCCTTTATCCCTTATGAAGAGGCTGCAAATCAATGAGCTGATACCCACAGACGTAGTCATCAGGTTGGCAGACAAAACTCAAAAACAAGCAATAGGAGTGGTTGAAAACGTGCTGGTGAAGGTTGGGAACTACTTCCTTCCCACAGACTTTGTCATACTGGAAATGGAAGAAAGTCATCTTCACCCAATCATATTGGGAAGACCATTCTTAGCTACAGCTAGAGCGCTCATAGATGTGGAGCGAGAAGAGCTGATACTGAGGGTACATGATGAACAACTCACCTTCAATGTCTTCAAACCTTCACAAGAAGCAAGTCAGGAAGGCAAGGAACTAAGGACAGAGCATGACAGAGCAATGGTGGGAGAAACAAGCATTGAGGCACAAGCTGTACACTCAGGAATTCCTTTGGGTGATGAACAAAATAATCAGCAGCTGTCACAGCTAAAGGAAACTCAAGTGGAGCCAAAACCACCAAAATTATATGGGACCAGCAACAAAATCCCCCTAGGAAAAGAGACCACAAAGAGCAGGATAATAGCAAGAGAAATAAAGAAAAAGATACCAAGGAGATGGAGGAACAAAAAGATCCATACAGAAGATTTCTCTCCAGGGGATAAAGTGATCTCAGCGTACTTCCTAGATATCCCACCTCATCTCCCCACCATCCCATCTCAGTTACCTAAGGTTTTCACCATCAACAAAGTTCTCTCCTTAGAACATGTAGAGATCATTGATGAAGCCAATGGAGACAGGTTTACTGCAAGGGGGGAAGATTTGAAGCATTACCAACCATCCTGACAAAGGAAGAACGTCAAGCTAGTGACGCTAAAGAAGCGCTTCATGGGAGGCAACCCATGTTTTACATGCTTTTAAATCCTTTTATGCAACATATAGTGAAGAACAAGTTTGGTGTTCAAGGCACACTAAGAGGACATGAATGCAGCTCATAGCATTTCACTCTTAGCACCTTGGACAAATCATCTTACACCATATTGCCACAAACTAAATTTGGTGTCACCAAGGTTGCATACATGGAAATTTAATTAGTCAGTTGGGTTGCATTTGTGAATAGCACTTAGTGGTTGACAAACAACAATTTTAAAAAGTAGTTACTCTTTCTTGTCTTTTAAATTTTACCGCCACTTTTCACAAGTTTTCTTTTAATCACATTTCTTTTATTTTGAAGGAGAATTGATGGGGCAATTGAAGGGGTTTGGCCACCACAAAAAGAGAAGATTATACACGTGTCTCCAGGGGGATTGCATTGGAAATTGTTGCCATGCAACATTGGAAGGAGAACAAGCTTGGAAACTGAACCAACCCCATCATAAAGTTAATGATGCTTGTGCTCATCCCATGCTAAACCCCATCCGTCCATCACACAACCACCCCATCAATCCACACCTTTCATTCACTCATCACTTTCCTATATAAGTGATTCCTAGTCCGTACTTCCCTTCACATTCCAGCAACCATTTCTTCAAACTTCTCACTCTCGAAGTACAATTCTCCAAGCTACACCCTATCCAAACCCAACCGAATTCCACCACTCATCACTAACCTCAACACCTTCACTTTTCAAAAATCATTCATGGCATCATCAAGCTCCAAGAGGTAAAAGAGAAAGGAACCGGTTGAGAGCAGCCCTTTTGATGAAGGGAAATTCAAAACTGCATTCCATGAACGTGAATTTGAACGGATAAAGCTCAAAAAGATATTGCCTGAGTTAACATTCCAGTTCAACGAAGATGAATGCCCATAGATTCGAGAGAAGATCGAACAAAGGGGTTGGCAAAGGCTCACAAACCCGGAAGCAAAGATAAATGCAAACCTCATCAAATAATTCTATGCAAATATGGTCAGAGAAGACAAAACCAAGGCCCCCACCTTCAAAAGTTACATGAGAGGAACAGAGGTGGACTTCAACCCCAATGCCATAACAAGGGTTCTTCAGCTGAAATCACCATATTTTGATGAGCCCAGTTATCACGTGAGAATAAGTAACGGCCCCGATAATGATAAACTTGAAGAAATTGTGAATGATATGTGTGTTATAGGATCTGACTGGGAAAGGTATTCAGATAGAAGACCTCGGTTCATCAGGAGAGGAGACCTCATCCCGGAAGCCAAGGGATGGTTTGAACTTGTGAGGAGATCTATCCTCCCAGCTGCAAACAATTCTGAGGTCAACGTTACTCGAGCTACTATGGTACACTGCTTAGTAAAGGGTGGAGGCATCAATGTGAACGAAATTATAGCTGAGGGGATTCAAGAATCAGCCAAGAAGAATGATTCAGGTGCTAGACTTTGGTTCCCCAGCACCATCCTTAGGCTGTGTACGAAAGCCAAGGTAGTCTTCGAGGACAGCAATCCAACTTGGGTAAACCCTGGAAGGATGGTTACACTCCAGCGTATAACGCATGTGACACCCGCCCAACAACAAAGAAGGCCTCAAATAGGGAGAAGAACACCACAAGAAGAACCTCACCAAGAAGAACCTCAACAGGAAGAATATCAGCAAGAAAAGTACTATGATCCAACTAACATCAACTTGAATCACATTCACGGAGCCATTGAGGAGCTAGCGAGGAGTTATATGGAGGGACAAGAACAACAACTGCACATTCAAGCCCAAAGGATGGATCGTCAAGAAGAACTGTTTTCTAATTGGATGAATCAACAAGGGGAGTGGCAGAAACAGCAAATGGAACACTACTCCCAGCTCACTCAAGCCATCAATCAAGTGACTGAAAAGCAAGAGCGTCAAGACAAACGCCTTCAAGAACTCAATCAACGACAGCTAGCTCAGACGAAGGCATTCAATGAGTTCAGCGTACTGAATGAAGGACGGCAACAACATAAGGAGGAGTTCAACATAAACACTCAAGCTAAGTTGAACTATATGTCTAGTCATATGCATAATCTACACTCTGCAATCCCTAGGTATGATGAGGTCCAAAAAGATCTCACAGAACAAGAGGAAAGGAAGGTGAAACAGCAGAAGAAAACATTGAAAAAGAAGATGGAAGATGCTGGCTTCTGGAAGAAGTTGATTGGAAAAAGCAAGGGAAGTGGGAGTGCAAGCACTCAAGAAAAACACAAGGAGGACAAACAGGAAGGAGAGCATGAGCACCCCCAAGAGTAAAAGGTGGTGGAGTTCCCTCATTGTTCCATCTTTCTTTTTCAAGTCTTTTAAATAAGGAAAATCATGTATGAAATAGAACATGCTTCCATAGTAGCTTAGGAATTTTCAATTCTGTCTTTAAATTTGCTTTTGCCTAGGTCTATGCTCGCTAGTCAAATTGCCTGTTTTCATTTTCATCTTGCTTATTGTATGCTTGTCCTCTTAAGCTAAATAAAAAGAAAAAAAAGAGATGTTATGAAAGACCAAAGTAATGTTCAAGTTGTGGAGTAGGTCCTTAAATTTGTGGTGTAGTAATCACTTAGCTAAGTTGGTTCACAACAAGGTGGAAAGACAACTATCTGTCTTGAATCATATGCTTGAAACACACCCCATGAGACTAGATAAATAATAAGATCCTAACAAGAAAAAGGAAAAGAACAATAAGAGTTGAAAAAGAAAGAAAAGTTAATAAAGAATAAGGCTAGGCACCAAGGGCTTGAATCTTGAGGGATGTGTCTGTGGTGCTCTTGTACCAAGGATCTGCTTGGATGAATAAGTTCTTAGGAGTGCTTCATCACTTGGTAACTTGGGTTAACTAACCCGGGATTATCAACTGAAAATCCACTATTAAGAGCAACCTTGCTACAGAACATTTAGTAACCCAAAGAGGTGCTGGACACCAAGACCTCAAGGAAAGAAAATAACAAACCATGTGCCTGTGGTGTGCATGTATGGGGGAGAGAGACTTGAGGGAGTAAGTCCTTAGGGGTGTTTCAACACCTAGCACCTTGAACCAACTGGTTCGGGAGTGTTGGCTGAAAGCTTATCTTAAAGAGTTGCCCCCTCACAGAACACTTAGCCTAAGGATGAAATAAACCTTGGAAAGACAAAGGGGATCAATAAATAAAAGTCTCAAAGGGTGCAATCAAGTAAGTATTCCAAGGCATGATAAAGGTCTAAAAGCCAGTAAAGGAATGAACCTAAGTTGCTATGCATGAAACCCCATAAAACCAAGAACATGACTTCCACAATAATGATTCATTCCTCTTGTCATTTCATTCATCATTCTCTTGTTCCAGTACTTGCTTAGGGACAAGCAAGCTTTAAGTTTGGTGTTGTGATGCTAGGGCATTTTGGCCAGTTTCACTGACCTTTTCTTTATGGTTTTAAGATAGTTTCATGTATTTTCTTAGGAAATAAGCAAGTTTTGGGTAAATAATCACTTACATCTTGATTCAAGAAAACATTGTGAATTTTACAAGATTTCATGAGAATTATGCCTGAATTAAAGGACAAATTGAATGATGCATGTCTCATAACTTGGATCAGAGCTTTGATGCACTTTATTGCTTGATTTCAGGATAAAAGAAGCAAGGAAGAACCACGTTAGCAGCCACGTTAGTCTAGCTAACGTTACCACTAACGTGGAATGAAGGCTAGCTTGCAACGTTAATGAGAAAAGTGATTGCCAATAACGCCTTCGTGAGCCATCATAGCTCACGTTAGTTGCCACGTTAACTATGTTAACGTGGAAGCTAACGTGGAAGAGAAGTAGAACTCCAACATTAGTGGTAAAAGTAAGTGCCACTAACGTTCCAAAAAGGGGCAATTGGCCACGTTAAGAGCCACGTTAACTTAGTTAACGTGAGCTCTAATGTGGAAGAAGAAGATGATGCCAACGTTAGTGACACTCACCTTTGTCACTAACGTTGGACTAAGCCCATATTGGCTACGTTAAAAGCCACGTTAACCTAGTTAACGTAGACTCTAACGTGGAGGGAGCAAGAATCACCAACGTTAGTGACAATCACCTTTGTCACTAACGTTGGATTGAGCCACTATGAGCCACGTTAGTTGCCACGTTAATTACATTAACGTGGAAGCTAACGAAGAGAAGAGGGATGATGAGCCAACGTTAGTGACACTCACCTTTGTCACTAACGTTGGAGATGGCTATCAATACCACGTTAGAAGTCACGTTAACCTAGTTAACGTGAACTCTAACGTGGGAAGTAGGGGCGTTCTGAAGCGTTAGTGACAAAGGTAAGCGTCACTAATGCTCTCGAAGATTTGGCAAGCCTACATTAAAGGCCACGTTAACTATTCTAACGTGAACTCTAACGTAGGGAGAAAGGGGTACTCTCAACGTTATTAAAAAAGGTAAACCCCAGTAACGTTAACCATTCAGTTGAGCTTTACACCAACCTTTGCGTTTAAACTTAAAGCTTTCAACCATAATGAACCTTGCAGGACAATTCTTACCACTGGCCATCTTCCTCTTACTCTTAATGTTACAAAGAGCTCTAAGTTGACCATCCGTCTCCAGTAGCCCATATTCAAGTGGAATTAGAAAGCTATGGGATATGAATTTTATCCACTTGAATGTTGTGAAGGATGATGGTAACTTAGGGGGAGGTATCTTGAATGAAATTGCAAGCGCCACTCCCTTCTGCTCTTCTCTGATAATTACCACCTCTTTGCAAGCTTCTTCAATTTCAACCTCTTCCTCGTGGCAGCTTTCTTCCAATTCAATCTTCTCTTCATTTCTTTCCAAGGGCATGGGAAGTTGTGCTTCTTCTTCTTGAATCTCCATCTCTTGATCAACCTCTTCCAAGTCTTCAATTGTGATATGCTTTGGAGGTTGTACACCCTCCTCGGCATCAATTTCAAACATCTTGGAAGGGGGTTCTATAACTGGACCTTCCCATGGAGATTCTGCATCTCCTAAGTCTTCAACCACTTCTTCTTCTTCAATAATTCCGACTTCCTCTACTTGTTCCAGTACAAAGTCATGCTCCGTACTGTTCACTGGAGTTTCTAGTATCTCCTTCATGCTATGCTCTTTTATTGATTCTTCGTATGTAGCCATGGGGGTTCCTTGAATGTCCGAACGTCAGGAAGCTAATTGAATTATCGCTTGCTCCAATTGACGAATGGTTGCATGAAATCGATCCACTGTTTCCTTGAAACGATCCTTTGTCTCTTGATGCACTCGGCTTTCATAAATAGGATCATAGTACTCTTGGATTGATGGATATGGAGATGGTGAATATCGAAGTGGTGGTTCTTGTGAGTAATTGGGTTGGAATTGGGGTGGTTCTATATATGGTTCATATGGCTCATAAGGTAGTTGGTATGGTGGTTGAGGGTTAGGGTCATATGGAGGTGAATGGCGGAAAGGGGCTTGTGAGTTTGGTGGTCCAAAGTTATGTTGAGGAAAGGGTTCATAGGCATATGGTGGTGGTTGTTGATAGTCCATTGGAGATGGTTGTTGTCATTAGGGTTGATCAAATCCTTGTGGCTCCTCCCATCTTTGATAGTTCCAACATTGATGCCTGTTCTCATTGTAATTTCTTCTTCCTGCAACATAATTGTAACTAGACTCATAGCCAAAGGGGTGAGAGTTCATAGTAGCAAATAAAAATTAAAAACGAAAATAAAAATAAATTTAAATTAAAAGGTTATTTAAAATTTGAAATTTGAATTTTTGAAATTTGAGATTTGAAATTTGAAAAATTTTTTAAAGTTGAATTTTGAAAATTTTTAAATTTGAATTTTGAAATTTGATTTTTAAATTTTGAATTTTTGAATTTAATAAGGAAAGAGAAAAACAATAAAATGACAACAAACTTAAAAATTTTTAGATCAAAACGAAGAAAACAACTAAGAACAACTTGAAGGTCAAGATGAACACAAAGAACAACTTGAAGATCAAGATGAACACCAAGAAAAAAAAATTTTTAAAAAAAAAAATTTTTTATAATTAAATAAAAACCAATAACCTCTTAATTTATGAAAAAAAGCAAAAATAAAAACAAAAATAAAAATAAATAAACAAGTAGAAAGCAAATATTTACAATAACCAATAATAAGGCACACGTTTGCAATTCCCCGGCAACGGCGCCAAAAATTGATGAGACACAGAAGTTGGTGAATTAAAAATTATTAAAATAGTTACGTTGCAAGTATAGTTCTTAACTCACCGAAAATCTGCCTATCAATTTAGAAATATGTCACAGAGAGTTTAATTTAAAAATTACTGGGAGTTTAAGTCCCAGGTCGTCTCCCAACGAGTTGCAGAAAAGTGTGCTATTTTATTAATCAGATGATCTAAGAAGTTGAGTTAAGTAGGTGGAAAATTAAATTGAGAAAATTCAAATAACATGAATAAAAGCCTTGACTGGGAGTTAATTAGTTGGGATCTCTATCATTGATGGGATGATTTCAAGATTAATTTATAATTAATGGTTGTTCTATTTAGTTATCCTTTACTAGGTAAAGGAAAGTCAAACAAGTTGGAATGCTAGATCTGTTCACGAGTTGCAACCCACTTAGTTCAAAGGGATTGGTGTTAGTGATTAGATAACAATCCAACAGTTAACCCAATTACAATTTTTCTTTCAATCCTTCCAACTCAAGAGTTCCTTTCAATCAACTCCCTATCAAGTGAGAGAACTACTCACTCAATGTAAATAATAAATCTATAACACATGAAAGGGAATTAAAAGAAGACATGATTATTGGAATGGAAAATAAATTAAAATGGAAGAAATAATCCTTGTACTAATTAATCATGAAAGTATTCAAATGACAAAATTGAACAAAGCAAAGAACATGGAAGAATAGAACCGAGTTAAGAGAACGAACTAGAATGACGAAGTCTTGATGAGGAAATAACTCTTCTCAATGTTCCAATGCTTAGACCAATTGAAAATTCAAATTCTTAAACCCAGAGAAAAAAAACCTAAAGGAGTAAAACTAGATCTAAAACTGAAAACTGTGTAGAATGAATGTTGTCTTTTGTTTCTGCATATTCTCTGGCTCTAGTCTGCTGTTCCGGGCCGAAAACTAGTCGAAATAAGGTCCAAAATCGCCCCCAGCGAATTCTGCAAATTATGCAGATCGCACATGTCACGCGATCGCGTCATCCATGCGGAAGCGTCATTCGCATTTTTCCTTGCCACGCGTTCGCGTCGTCCATGCTACCCGTCGCTTTAGCTTTTCCAATCCGCGCGGCCGCGTGAGCCATGCGGCCGCGTCACTGCGATTTGCTCTCCTTCGCGCAGTCGCGTGAGCCATGCGACCGCGTCACTTCTCGTTGGTTATCTCCTCAAATTCTTATGTTCCTTCTATTTTTGCTAGCTTCCTTTCCAATCTCCAACTCGTTCATGCCCTATAAAGTCTGAAACACTCAACACACAGATCATGGCATCGAATGGAATAAAGGGGAATTAAAATTACATAATTAAAGTCTTTAGGAAGCAGTTTTCAAACATGTTAAAAATTCAGGAAGGAATTATAATTTCATGCTAATTTAATGAATAAGTGGGTAAGGATCATGATAAAACCACACAATTAAACACAATATAAACCATAAAATAGTGGTTTATCACTAAGCTCAAGAGAAGCTATAAGAGAGTGAAGAGAAATGGTAGAATGTATGAAATGCAACCTATCTGTATGAATTCAACTACATGCAAAATGTTTCTACCTACTTGGTTAAAAGTAAATAAACTCTTCAAGACAAACATAAATTAGATTTCACTAATTCAAATCATACAATAAAAAGCAAATAAACTTGTAAGAAGATAGCTCATGAAAGTAGGGAACATAGAATTAAGCATTGAACCCTTACTGGTAGTGTATATCACTCTAACTCTAAAGTGTCTAGGGTTAATCACTCTACTCTTCTCTAATCATGCTTTCTAAACTTTGTTCTTCATCTAACCAATCAACAAAAATTCAATGTACCAATGCAAACATCATGAGGTCTTTTCAAGGTTGTAATGGGGCTAAGGTAAGGGTGAGGGTATATATATATAAGGCTAAGTGAGCTAACAAAGTGAATCCTTGATTAGTCTAAGATCTCACCTAACATATACATACTTTATATAATTTAAAAATACTTTACCTAGCTACCCAAATTTTTCCCACTTTTGTATTACATGCTCATGTATCAAACTTATTTTTGAATTTTGTCCCATGTGCATTGATTCTTTTTATTTTGCATTTGGGGTAATATTATTTTCTTCCTTTTTTTTTCTATCCCCTTATTTAATTACTTAATATTTTTTTTCAATGCACATGGTAATTTAATTATTTTGATTTCACATGAGCATGCTTTCCAAATTTTCACATAACTTATTCGATTTAATTCCCTACTTTTTCATATCATCCCATGTTCCCATAAAATTCCCCACACTTAAATTGTACACAATATCTATCTTAAGCTAACCAAGGATTCAACTTGAGATTTTTATTTTGTTTTTCTGCTTAAGGTTAGTAATGTGGTTATGAAATAGAAGGGGGTTAAAAAGTTCAAAGTGGCTAACAAGGGTGATGTAAAAGGTAGGCTTATTTGGGATAAGTGAGCTAATAACAAATAATGGCCTCAATCATATGCAAGCATATAAATACACTAAATAATGGACATATAGAATGGAACAAAGCAAAGATTGCAATTATAGAGAAGAAAACACATAAGAATAAAAATTTATGGTTAAATCATGTAACCATGTAAATAAGCTCAAAATCTCACAAGTTGTGTATTCTTTGGCTCAAAAATCATGTTCCAAATACAACTTCAAACAAATTTAACACAAATTTTTCAATTTAAATTAGTGAAATTTTTCAAAAATAGGGTCTTAAAAAGAAACTTATTATTTTTCAACTAAGTAGTACTTAAATGCAAACAATCAACTACACATGCAATCTATTATGCAATGCAACAATGAACTAATAAAGAAAATAAAATATTGGTGTTGAGATAGAAGAGTAACTAACCCATGGAGATCGGTATTGACCTCCCCACACTTAAAGATTGTACCGTCCTCGGTGCATGCTGAGATGTGCAGGTGGACGGGTTGTTCCAACTGATGCTTTTCTTCAAGGATTGTACGGATGGACTTGTTTGTCTCTTCTTTTAGAAGTTTCTCCCTTTTTCCGTCTTCGATGGCCAGCCTGAAAGAAGAGAAAAAGAAGAAAAGTAACACAAAAGATAGAAAATAAATAAAATATGGGTATTAATGCCAGATGATAAGGGTTTCATTTACATGGAAGCTTCAACATGTTCGTGAGAAAATAATAGAAGCACATGGCATATCAGTGGTGCAGAAATTGCAATAAAGGGGAGGAGTGTGGGTAATGAAAATATCAATATAAGTTCATGTCAATGCAAATGAAGTGCAAGTATCATAAAAGATTGGCATTGACAGATAATTAATATCATCCCACAGTATAAAACAAGTCACTAAGCACCAAAATAATTCAAGAAAAGATGCAACAGTTGAATAAGAACATTTAACACCAATGGTAAAATAATAAAATTAGAAAAGAAAAATAAAAATATGCACAAAATTAAAATGCAATGAATAAAATATGCAAATAAATTAAGTAAAATAAAAAGAAAGATAAGAAGAATGAGAAGTGAAAGAAATAAAGTAAGAAAGAAAGAAGAAAAGATAGAAGAAATTAGGATTAGAAAAGAAAAGATAAGATAATTGGCGCTGATCGGGATAAGTTGTGCGACGCGGGCGACGCGGACGCGTGGGGTACGCATTCGCGCGAATTGTGCTTATATGAATCGACGTGGACGCGTGACTCGTTTTGTGCTACTGGCGCGAGGGCAGCCTCGCGCTCGCACAACTCTTTGTTCGAAACTCTTTTCGCCAAAATTTTGGGTGACGCGGTCGCGTGGTTGACGTGATCGCGTGAATGGCCTTTCTTTTAAAAATGACGCGAACGCGTAGGGCACGCGGTCGCGTGATAGGGCTTGTGCTTCTAGCACGATTCTAGCCCAGCTCCATCATAACTCTCTGCCATGCACCCCTTTACGTCGATTTTACAGAGCCACGCATTCGCGTAGATGACGCGGACGCGTGCGAAGCATATTTCCCACAGGACGCGAACGCGTCAGCGACGTGGTCACGTGGATCAATTTGTGCCAAAGGCACGCCTCCAGCCATGCTCTCGCGTGACTCTCTGTTCACTTTTCTTTTCTCCTAATGCACGTGTGACGCGGACGCGTCAGCGACGCTGCCGCGTCGCGTGCGTTTTTTTTTAATGCAGTATGCAGTGCTAATGCAAATGCTATGAATAGTATTTAGGTTCAATGAAAATAATATAATATAAAAACAGACAAAACGAAATAAAACTGAAATAGGAACGAACATACCATGGTGGGTTGTCTCCCACCTAGCACTTTTAGTAAAAGTCCTTAAGTTGGACATTTGGTGAGCTCCCTGTTATGGTGGCTTGTGCTTGAACTCATCCAAGAATCCCCACCAGTGTTTGTGCTTCCAGTAACCTCCGGGATCCCAAACTGGGCGCAGAAAGCCTTCAAGTAAGTTGAAGCAAGTGACAAGGCCCCAAGAGTGTTGATTGATGGACTGAATTCCGGGGTCCCAAACCTTGCTTTTGCACCCGTCTTCTTGTTGAGCAATATTGTTCCATCCAGGTGGCAGGCAATCTGAATTCTCACTAAGGCGGCCAAATAACTTCCTAGACCCATTCAGCTGAGCTTTACACCAACCCTTGCATTTAAACTTAAAGCTTCCAACCATAGTGAACCTTGCAGGACAATTCTTACCACTGACCATCTTCCTCTTACTCTTAATGCCACAAAGAGCTCTAAGTTGACCATCCGTCTCCAGTAGCCCCTATTCAAGTGGAATTAGAAAGCTAAGGGATATGAATTTTACCCACTTGAATATTGTGAAGGATGATGGCAACTTAGGGGGAGGTATTTCTAACGAATTTGCAAGCTCCACTCCTTTGTGCTCTTCTCTGACAACTTCCACCTCTTTGCAAGTTTCTTCAATATCAACTCCTTCCTCTTGGTAGCTTTCTTCCAATGCAATCTCTTCTTCACTGCTTTCCAAGGGCATGGGAGGTTGTGCTTCTTCTTCTTGAATCTCCATCTCTTGATCGACCTCTTCCAAGTCCTTAACCATGACATGCCTTGGAGGTTGTACACCCTCCTCAACATCAAATGCAACCGTCTTAGAAGGAGGCTCTATGTCATGACTTTCCCATGGAGGTTCAGCATCTCCCAAGTCTTCAACCACTTCTTCCTCTTCAATAATTACTGCTTTGTCTAGTAGTTTTAATATAAAATCGTACTCATCCTTGATGATTTTTTTTCCATGACAGCTCCTTTCAACTATTCTTTCATCTTCAAGGGTCTCTCCTATCTCCACATTCTGGGCCTCCTCTTGCTCTAAGACAAAATCAGACTCCTCCTTGATGTCTTCCTTCACTGATTCTTCAACCACTCCTTCGACTTCAAGGGTCTTTACTACCTTTACCTTTAGGGCCTCCTCTAGCTCCTTATGAAGTATAGATTCACGAAGATGATCCCTTCTCTCTTGTTCCATGTCAATAGCATCATTGGGATCATGTTGCTCTTAGATTGATGGATGTGGGTGCTCTTCCATGGATGGTGGTGATGGGATGGAGAGATAATTTTGTGGTTGAAAAGGAAGTGCACTAGAGCTTGAGGGTTGATTGTTGAAGGTATTTGGTGGTCCGATTTGGGTGACGAGAGCTTGTATAGTAGAGTTTAGATCAGTAAGTGCTTTCTCCATGGAGGTTTGGGGTGGATAGGAGGGTTCATTTGTTGGGAGAAAGGGTTCATGGTAGGAAGGTGGTTCATCTTGATAATGATAAGGAGATGGTGTATATTGAGGTGGTGGTTCATGAGAGTAGTTGTGTTGGAATGGGGTGGTTCTGTGTATGGTTCATTTAGCTCATAAGGTGGTTGGTATGGTGGATACGGGTTAGGGTCATATGGAGGTGAATGGTGGAAAGGGACTTGTGAGTATGGTGGTCCAAAGTCATGTTGAGGAAAGGGTTCATAGGCATATGGTGGTGGTTGTTGATAGTCCATTGGAGGTGGTTATTGCCATGAGGGTTGATCAAATCCTTGCGGCTCCTCCCAACTTTGATTGTTCCAACCTTGATGCCTGTTCTTATTGTAATTTCTTCTTCCTGCAACATAATTGTAACCAGACTCATAGCGAAAGGGGTGAGAGTTCATAGTAACAAATAAAAATTAAAAACAAAAATAAAAATAATTTTAAATTAAAAGGTTATTGAAATTTAAATTTTGAAATTGAAAATTAAATTTTGAAATTTGAATTTTAAATTTTGAAATTTATAATTTTGAAATTTTGAATTTTAAATTTTTGAAATTTGAATTTTGAAATTTGAAATTTCAAATCTGAATTTTGAATTTTGAATATTAAATTTTGAAATTTGATTGTTTGAATTTTGAAATTTGAAATTTGATTTTTAAATTTTAAAATTTGGATTTTGAAGTTGAAATTTGAAATTTGAAATTTGAATTTTTAAATTTTGATATTTGAATTTTGTAAAAGTCAACAATATAGGATAAAGTTTTGAAAAAGATTTAAATTTTGAAAAGGTTTGATTTTTAAAATTTTAAATTTAAATTTTGAAATTTGAATTTTGGAATTTAAATATTGAAATTTGAAATTTGATTTTGAAATAAGATAAGATAAGATTTTGAAAAAGATATGATTTTTGAAAAAGATTTGAATTTTGAAATTTAAAACTAAGATAAGATAAGATAAAAATTTTAAAATCAAAATCTGATTTTTTTTATGGAAATTTCGTAAAATCAATAAAAATAAAGAGAAAAGATATTTTTGAATTAAATTAGGAAAGAGAAAAATAATAAAATGACACCAAACTTAAAATTTTTAGATCAAAACGAAGAAAACAACTAAGAACAACTTGAAGGTCAAGATGAACACGAAGAACAAATTTTTGAAAAAATTTTTAATAACTAAATAAAAACCGATAACCTCTTAATTTATGAAAAATCAAAAATAAAAACAAAAATAAAAACAGATAAACAAGAAAAAAGTAAATATTTACAATAACCAATAATAAGGCACACGTTTGCAATTCCCCAGCAACGGCGCCATTTTGAAGAGAGAACTTTTGCGTGGTCTAGAATTCAGAATAAATCCTCGTTGTAGGTATAGCTTCTAAACCAACAAAAATCCTTTCTTACAAACGTTTTGGTTGTCACAAGTAACAAACCCCTAATAAATTGATACCGAAATATTTAAACCTCGGGTCGTCTTCTCAAGGAATTGCAGGGACGTATGTTCTTATTATTGGTTATGAGTTTTGTAAATTGAGGGTTTTTAAAATGAGGGACAGGTAATTTAAATGACAACTAAAATAAATTAACAATAATAAAATCTCTTGGCAAGGTATAAGAACTGGAAGTCCTATCCTAGTTATCCTTATCAATTGTGATGCGAATTGGATTTTTCTCCCACTTTGTTAACCTCTAACTATGAAGGTAAGTTAAGTGGATGAATTAATTTTTATTCCTCAGGTCTAGTCTTTCCTTGGGAAAGGCTAGAGTTAGTGGAACTCGAATTAATTCTTAAAGAATTCCAATTTTCAATCAACAATGAGTTTGATAACTCGTGAGTTACCAATTACTTGACCAAGACCAAGAGGAAGAAAATATCCAAATTAAATTAAAAGCATTCATAAATAGAAAAAAACAATCATAAACTGAAAATACCTCAATTTGCATTAATAAAAGAAATTAAATCTAACAGGGATATTCATAAATTAAATTGGGAAAATAAAGGAACATTGAACCTGATAAAAAGAAACAATCCTGAAAGCAAGAGAAATCCTAATCCTAATCCAAAGAGAGAGGAGAGAACCTCTCTCTCTAAGAACTACATCTAAAACTAAAATTGTGAATTGTGAGCTTGTCCTCCTGAATGAATGGATTTCCCCACTTTATAGCCTCTAATCTGCGTTTTCCAAGCCAAAAACTAGGTCGAAAACAGCCCAAAAATCGCTGGAGAAAAAATCTGCCACGCTAATTTTCGTCACTGCGTCGCATCCGCGTGGAGCACTCATTCGCGTCACCTAGCATCAAGGCAACTATGATATATTATATATCAAATCAAATCCCCGGACGTTAGCTTTCCAACACAACTGGAACCACGTCGTTTGGACCTCTGTAGCTCAAGTTATAGCCGTTTGAGTGCGAAGAGGTCAGGCTGGACAGCTTAGCAATTTCTCCAACTTCTTGTATTCCTTCCACTTTTGCATGCTTCCTTTCCATCCTCTAAGCCATTCCTGCCATGTAATCTCTGAAATCACTTAACACACATATCAAGGCATCTAATGGTAATAAGAGAGGATTAAACATAGGGAACTCAAGAACAAAGAAGCATGTTTTCAATCAAAGCACATAATTAGGAAGGCAAATGTAAAACCATGCAAATAGTATGAATAAGTGGGTAAAGAGTTGATAAAAACTACTCAATTGAGCACAAGATAAACCATAAAATAGTGGTTTATCAGCGTGCCAACCCCGATAAAGCTCAGTTACTTTACTTAACCGAGCGCCCTTGTGCCTTTGAGATGAACTCCACCTTCGAATCATGGTGAGCATCTTTTGTGGCCAATTTCCTTGCTAAAGTAGTAGCGCTTCCTCCTTGCTCCCTTATGTACATAGTTCGAGCCTTGCTGAGTGAAATTTTGTGTGAAGTAGTGCCTTTCTTTGTGGTTTCATTTTGGTGAGGCCCGAAAAAGTTAGATGTTTTAACTGAGCGCTTTTCCTTGCCTTGCTTTTCTCTTGTGCGCTCAGTTGGTTTAATGAACTGAGCTCTCCTTTTATTCCATTCGTTTCCAAATAATGCCAATGCATGATGGTTTTAATTAATTAAATGCATGCATGTTTCACTTTAATTAATAAAGCCAATGCATTAACGTTTTTGCAACATGCATTCTGCCATTGGCTTTATTTAATAATGCATGCATTTCCTTCAATACATTTAGCGTTTATTTCATTGGCATTATTAAGTGAATGTTTCATTCATGCATGCTTTTATTAATGCCTTAGCATAAAGCTTTGATTTGCCAATTGCATTAGAAATGCATGGCTTTAATTAATAAGGCTAATGCTTTAACGTTGCTTTCATTCAATTTAAATGCATGCATGCTTTATTAATTTCATGCATGCATAAGGCATTAATGCATGCCATGGCTTCATGGTCATGGGCCACGCTTTTAAAAGCGTGGCCTAAAGTTCCAAAGCGTGCTCAATCTTCAAAGCGTGCCTAAAATTCCTCTTTTCTTCTTTTTAGCTTATTTTGTGCTTTTTTGCTTCTTTTTCTTCTTATTTCCTACAAAATTTATAAAATCAAAAGATCAAGAAAATATAATATTTAAGCACCAAAGAATACAATATATAAGCACTAATCACAAATTTCTTGTATGAAAAAGTATAGAAAAACATGACATGATGACATGTCATCACAACACCAAACTTAAACCTTGCTTGTCCCCAAGCAAGAAAAGAATCATGCAATAGAGATTGACAATCCAAGGTAAGAAGAATAGCAACTCAATGTTCTTGGTAGGCTAGTTTTCTATGCATGCTACAATCACAAAAGAAATATAAATGATTGATGCTTCTATCTAGCTCAATTTATGAAATCTTTTTCTTATATTTCTTCCTTGAAATAAGCTTTTCATGTTCTTATTAGCTTCTCCTTTTGGGTCCTTTGTCCCATGGGTTGATAACAAAACTACGACTCTAAATGCTTTGTTTTCAAGTATTACCACTTGATACATAAGCACCACAAGAATTTGAATTAGAGGACTTCATTAAGTTCATTTGTTTCTTTTCTTGACTCTCTAATCATTGATGCTCAGAGCCTTGAGCTTTGAGGGAGTGCATTTGCACTTGAGCCTAACCTTGATTCTAAGTGTTTTGTTTTCAAGCTTTTTGCTTGATACATAAACACCACAAGTACTTAACAATTTAATTGTCATTGGTACTCAGAGCCTTCAGCTTTCTCATTCTTTCCCTTTTTCTTTTCTTGCATTAATTGTATTTGCTTCTTCAAGGTTTTCATAATTTTCAAAAGATTTCACAAAATGTACTAGATGAAAACTTTAATTAAATAAAATCCAATGCAATTGAGCAACAATTAATCATACTAGCTTTCCAATACTTGTATGCACATGCTAATTTCTTCTTTAATTCCTTATTTGTTTATGATCATGATGCTTTATTGCTTTTGAATTCACAAAACTCAAGTTGGTAGTCATAATGTCACAGCAACATGTTACAAATCAAGATTCAAGCTATGCTTTATTCATACACACATGTAAACAGAGAAGATGAAGACAATCATGCAATTTAAGTGCTAGAAACAAATGAGAAGAAAAGGAATTCTACAACCTTGTAGCTCATCTTCATTATTGTTGTCCTTTTTCCTCTATTCTTCCTCTTTCCCTTGCCAAACTCAGAATGCTTGCTCTTCCTCAAGCAACAATTAGAACAATGGCTATGGGGCTAAGATGGATCATGAATGTCTTACACAATAAAATGTTAGCAATACATGTGTTTTAAGTAAGCAAAATTAAGGATAACAATCAAGGCATAGAGAAACATGAACATTGTGATTATAAGCATAAGAAGGTTTGCACAATACTTTGCATAAAGAATAAGTGGCACACCAAACTTAGTGTGACACTTTCACTTGGAATTGATGCAAGTATCTAGTAGATATTGGAACCAAATTTTTGTTGCATAGCAACACTGAACTTAGAATGCAATCACATGTCAATTTTATTTGAAACAAGACTAAATGAAACTGTTGTATGTTAAATATAATCACCAAGCAAAGAATCTATCATGAATAAGGATCTCTTGGTAATGTATTAACAAAAACAGTTAATAAGCAAACTAAATGAAAACATTTAAAAACAGAAAAATGACTAAAGCAAGTAGAATGAAAAAGTGTCAAATTAAAAGAGAAAAATAAAACTGCAGAGGCATTATGATTATGCAGACAAGTAGTGTTGCTTGAATGAATTGCATAGAAAATAAGTGGCACACAAAACTTAGAATCTTGCTATCTCACTTTCATTTTTGATTTGATGCAATCATCCAAAAAGAATGAAAGCAATGTGTTGCATGGCAACACCAAACTTAGAATGTAACCATATGCCAATGTATTGAATTTAAACAAAGCAAAGAAAGAAATGTACCTATGGTCTACATGTTCTTCACTTTCTTCCTCTTCTTCCAATTTGTTAAGAGGAATGACCTCAAGGGGGAAGAGGTTTCAGCTATTGTCCCCTTTCTTGGTTTCCTCTCAGCAAGCTTTCTTTTGTGCCTTGATTGATCTTGCTTGCTGGATCAGGGACAGGATTGGTGCTCTTGCTAGTTGCCTTCACTCCTTTGAATTCAAAACTTGGTTGCTGTGTGATTATTGGAGTTTTGTATTCATCTAGAGCCTTTTGAATTGATGGTTTCATGAACTCTTCCTTTATGTACTTCTCTGCCTCACTTGAGTGTATATTTTCTGGAATGACTTCCTCACTTTCTTGCTCCTCTATTCCTTCCTTTGCACCCAACATTTGACTTAATAGCTTTTTCATTGAGGAGGTTTGTTGATCTTCCCAACATTTCTTCATCTCCTCTTCATATTTTTCAATCACAGATTTAATTATTGAGAGTTTTTGGGTCAGGAAAGTTTGTGAGAGTTGTGAGTCTTCATGTTCCCTTGTCATCTCCGGTGGCTTTTGTGATTGTAAAATCCTTGGCTCATATCCCTCATCCTTTATTGCAATTTCACTTGCTTATATATTGCATTCTTTGGTGCTTAAATGTTATATTTTCTTGATCTTTTGATTTTATAAATTTTGTAGGAAATAAGAAGAAAAAGAAGCAAAAAAGCACAAAATAAGCTAAAAAGAAGAAAAGAGGAATTTTGGGCACGCTTTGAAGATTAAGCACACTTTGGAAGTTTAGGCCACGCTTTTAAAAGCGTGGCCCATGACCATGAAGCCATGGCATGCATTAATGCCTTATGCATGCATGAAATTAATAAAGCATGCATGCATTTAAATTGAATGAAAGCAACGTTAAAGCATTAGCCTTATTAATTAAAGCCATGCATTTCTAATGCAATTGGCAAATCAAAGCTTTATGCTAAGGCATTAATAAAAGCATGCATGAATGAAACATTCACTTAATAATGCCAATGAAATAAACGCTAAATGAATTGAAGGAAATGCATGCATTATTAAATAAAGCCAATGGCAGAATGCATGTTGCAAAAACGTTAATGCATTGGCTTTATTAATTAAAGTGAAACATGCATGCATTGGCATTATTTGGAAATGAATGGAATAAAAGGAGAGCTCAGTTCATTAAACCAACTGAGCGCACAAGAGGAAAGCAAGGCAAGGAAGAGCGCTCAGTTAAAACATTTAACTTTTTCGGGCCTCACCAAAATGAAAGCACAAAAAAAGGCGCTACTTCACACAAAATTTCACTCAGTAAGGCTCGAACTGTGTACATAAGGGAGCAAGGAGGAAGCGCTACTACTTTATCAAGGAAATTGGCCACAAAAGTGCTTCCACCAAGGTTCGAACTCAAGGCGTCACACTCAAGGGTGGAGCACTACACAAGAAAAAAAAAAGGGAAGCTCAGTTCACTTTCCCAACTGAGCCCTACTTCCCCCAACACTCTTCACATTAAGGCACGCTAGGAGGCTGCACCAAGGCTTGTCATGCGCAACAAAATTGCAAGGCAAACAAGGCTTGGTGCGCGCAAGGAAGGGCCGAAGACAAGTTTGGGCGCTCAGTTAACTTTCACAACTGAGCTGTGCCCTGGGAGCTGCACCATGGTCCAAAATTCAATTAAAAATCAAATTGGATTCAATTCTTCACCAATTGAACCAAGGCCAACCGGACCCATCTCTCTTCAAATCCAAAGCAAGCAAAGCCCACATCATCACTCAAAGGCACAAGAACAAGTTAGAATAGGATTTTCATTTTAATTGTAATTTATTTTTAATTTCATTTTCATTTCTATTTTTGTAAAGCCTATATAAGGCATCATTTTCATCTTTGTTAAAGAGGCTAGCTCTACTAGAGAGCAATAGAGGTAGAATTGAGAGCTCTCTCTATTAATTTTCCTTTTTGAGTTGAGATTGGAAAGGAGATCTGAGTTTTCTTCTGATTGTTCTTGCTTTGGCACTCTTACTTTCTATTTTGAATTTTGGATTGAGATTGAAGAAATTCTGTTTCAATTCTTGATCTAAAATTCATCTTGTTCCTCTTCTGCATAATTCTAAGGATTGAGAATTGGTTTACTGCTTTCATTTTCTTTCTTCTGCAAGTTCACTCTCTGCACAATTTATTTCCTCTGCAATTGTTCTAAGTTTTGATTCACTGCAATTTTGCTTCTCTATTTACATTTCTTTCAATTTACTTTCAAGCAATTTAATTCTTATGCACTTGTTCTGCATTTTACATTTCTGTTCACGACCTGATTTACTTTTCCTGCAAGTTTAATTCTCCTGCAATTGCTCTAAGCTTTGATCTATTGCTTTTTTTAATTTCCAGCACCCACTCCCCTTTACATTTAATGCAATTTACATTTCTTGTCATTTAAGTTTCAGCTAGTTTACTTTCTTGTTCTTTAAGTTACTTACAATTTTACTTTCTGCAGCTTTAATATTCTTGTCAATTTACTTTCTATTGCATCAATTATCACTCACCAATGTTAGCTTGACTAAACTAATCACCCACTAAAGTTGCTTGATCCATCAATCCCTGTGGGATCGAACTCACTCTAAGTGAGTTTTACTACTTGATGCGACCCGGTACACTTGCCGGTGAGTTTTAGGTGTTTGGAAATCCATTTTCCAAAATATCCATCAAGTTTTTGGCACCGTTGTCGGGGATTGATTTAGATCAACAATGATTAATTGGGTAGAAGTCTAGATTAAGTATTTTCTTTATTTTTGTTCTCTATTTTAAGTTGATAGCAAGGTGTTTGAGCTATTGCCTCACTAAGAAATTCTTTTTCTGTGACATAAATTTTAATTTTCATTGATGTTGCATTTTACAAAATACAAATGGAGTTCAACTCATCTTATGGTCAAACAAAATTTTATGGGATATCACCCACCATCACCAATCTCTAATGGTGGCTGGGAATATCACCAAGAAAATACAAATTCTAAGCACTCCAATCCATGGAGATTCGCTTCAGAGACACAAGATGAGCAAGAAAACCATATGGAATATTTTCCTCCACCACAAAATGATGCTAGTCATGATTCTAATGGTGGCTGGGAAGGGAATTCTAATGCTCTATATGATATTCATCCAAAGATATCATCACTTGACCATGCTTCAACAGAAAGTCCCTGTCAAAACTCACCACCCACACAAACTTCCATGAACCAAAGCCTCTCAAAGCTTGAGACCATGTTTGAAAAATATGAGAGGGAGGCACAGATATCCTGGAACGAGCAAGAGAATTCATTCAAAAACATAGAAGTGATGGTAAACCAAATGTTAAGTGCAAGGGAGAAAGTGGACGAGCAAGATGAGAAGGCTACTGTATCAAGTGAACTTTCAATGAAGAATGAGGTGGTTGAAAATAAAACTGCACTTGAGATGACAAGGGAACATGAAGACTCACAACTCTCACAAATTTCCCTGACCCAAAAACTCTCAACAATTGAATCTGTGATTGAAAAATATGAAGAGGAGATGAAGAAATGTTGGAAAGATCAACAAACCTCCTCAATGAAAAAGTTATTAAGTCAAATGTTGGGTGCAACGAAAGGAGTGGAGGAGCAAGAAAGTGAGGAAGTCATTCCAGAAAATTTACATGCAAGTGAGGCAGAGAAGTACATGAAGGAAGAGTTCATGGAACCACCAATTCAAAAGGCTCTGGATGAATACAAAACTCCAATAATCACACAGCAACCAAGTTTTGAATTCAAAGGAGTGAAGACAACTAGCAAAAGCATCAATCCTGTCCCTGATCCAGCAAGCAAGATCAATCAAGCCATTTGCAAAAGGAAGCTTGCTGAGGAAAGGCCAAGACAAGGGACACTAGCTGAATCTTCTCCCCCCTTAAGGTCATTCCTATTAACAAACTGGAAGAAGAGGAAGAAAGTGAACAACATGTCAACCGTAGGTATAATTTCTCTTCTCTGATTTGTTTTCATTCTTTGTTTTGTTTAAATTCAATAAATTGGCATATGGTTACATTCTAAGTTTGGCGTTGCCTTGCAACAAATTGTTTTCAATCTTTTTGGATGATTGCATCAAATCAAAAATGAAAGTGACACACCAAGATTCTAAGTTTGGTGTGCCACTTATTTTCTATGCAATTCATTCAAGCAACACTACTTGTCTGCATAATCATAATGCCTCTGCAGTTTTATTTTTCTCTTTTAATTTGACACTTTTTCATTCTACTTTCTTTAGTCATTTTTCTGTTTTTAAATGCTTTCATTTTAGTTTGCTTATTTACTGTGTTTGTTAATACATTACCAAGAGAGCTTTATTCATGACAGATTCTTGGCTTGGTGATTGTACTTAACAAATAACAGTTTCATTTGCTTAGTTTTAATTCAAATAAATTGACATATGATTGCATTCTAAGTTTGGTGTTGCTATGCAACAAAATTTGGTTCTAATTCTTACAAGATACTTGCATTAATTCCAAGTGAAAGTGTCACACTAAGTTTGGTGTGCCACTTATCTTTTATGCAATGTATTGTGCACACCTTCTTATCTATGCAATCAAAATGTCTCTGTCTCTTGTGCCTTGATTGTTATCTTTAATTTTGCTTGCTTAAAACACATGTGCTACTAATATTTCATTGTGTAAGACATTCATGATCTATCTTAGCCCTATAGCCATTGTTCGAATTGTTGCTTGAGGATGAGCAAGCATTCTGAGTTTGGCAAGGGAAAGAGGAAGAATAGAGGAAAAAGGACAACAATAATGAAGATGAACTACAAGGTTGTAGAGTTCCTTTTCTTCTCATTTGTTTCCAGCACTTAAATTGCATGATTGTCTTCATCTTCTCTGTTTACATGTGTGTATGAATAAAGCATAGCTTGAATCTTGATTTGTAACATGTTGATGTGACATTATGACTACCAACTAGAGTTTTGTGAGTTCAAAAGCAATAAAGCATCATGATCATAAACAAACAAGGAATTAAAGAAGAGTTTAGCATGTGCATACAAGTATTGGAAAACTAGTATGGTTAATTGTTGCTCAATTGCATTAGATTTTATTTAATTGAAGTTTTCATCTAGTACATTTTGTGAAATTTTTGGAAATCATGAAAACCTTGAAGGAGCAAATGCAATTAAAGGGCAAGAAAAGAAAAAGGGAAAGAATGAGAAAGCTGAAGGCTCTGAGTACCAATGACAATTAAATTGTTAAGTACTTATGGTGTTTATGTATCAAGCAAAAAGCTTGAAAACAAAACACTTAGAGTCAAGGTTAGGCTCAAGTGCAAATGCACTCCCTCAAAGCTCAAGGCTCTGAGCATCAATGATTAGAGAGTCAAGAAAAGAAACAAATGAACTTAATGAAGTCCTCTAATTCAAATGCTTGTGGTGCTTATGTATCAAGTGGTAATACTTGAAAATAAAGTATTTAGAGTCGTAGTTTTGTTATCAACTCATGGGGTAAAGCACCCAAAAGGAGAAGCTAATAAGAAAATGAAAAGCTTGTTTCAAGGAAGAAATATAAGAAAAAGATTTCATAAATTGAGCTAGATAGAAGCATCAATCATTTATATTTCTTTTGTGATTGTAGCATGCATAGAAAACTAGCCTACCAAGAACATTGAGTTGCTATTCTTCTTACCTTAGATTGTCAATCTCTATTGCATGATTCTTTTCTTGCTTGGGGACAAGCAAGGTTTAAGTTTAGTGTTGTGATGACATGTCATCATGTCATGTTTTTCTATGCTTTTTCATACAAGAAATTTGTGATTAGTGACTATATATTTCATTCTTTGGTGCTTAAATGTTATATTTCCTTGATCTTTTGGTTTTATAAATTTTGTAGGAAATAAGAAGAAAAAGAAGCAAAAGAGCACAAAATAAGCTAAAAAGAAGAAAAGAGGAATTTTGGGCACGCTTTGAAGATTGAGCACACTTTGGACCTTTAGGCAACGTTTTTAAAAGCGTGGCCCATGACCATGAAGCCATGGCATGCATTATTGCCTTATGCATGCATGAAATTAATAAAGCATGCATGCATTTAAATTGAATGAAAGCAACGTTAAAGCATTAGCCTTATTAATTAAAGCCATGCATTTCTAATGCAATTGGCAAATCAAAGCTTTATGCTAAGGCATTAATAAAAGCATGCATGAATGAAACATTCACTTAATAATGCCAATGAAATAAACGCTAAATGAATTGAAAGAAATGCATGCATTATTAAATAAAGCCAATGGCAGAATGCATGTTGCAAAAACGTTAATGCATTGGCTTTATTAATTAAAGTGAAACATGCATGCATTTAATTAATTAAAACCATCATGCATTGGCATTATTTGGAAACGAATGGAATAAAAGGAGAGCTCAGTTCATTAAACCAACTGAGCGCACAAGAGGAAAGCAAGACAAGGAAGAGCGCTCAGTTAAAACATTTAACTTTTTCGGGCCTCACCAAAATGAAAGCACAAAGAAAGGCGCTACTTCACACAAAATTTCACTTAGCAAGGCTCGAACTGTGTACATAAGGGAGCAAGGAGGAAGCGCTACTACTTTAGCAAGGATATTGGCCACAAAAGGTGCTCACCAGGATTCGAAGGTGGAGTTTATCTCAAAGGCACAAGGGCGCTCGGTTAAGTAAAGTAAATGAGCTTTATCGGGGTTGGCACGCCAAGGAGCTTGTCACGCGCACAACTTGGCACACCAAGTGCAAGAGGGAGAGCTCAGTTCACCGAATCAACAGAGCCGTTCCCTGGGAGTAGCACCCACAGTCCAAAATTCAATTAAAAATCAAATTGTATTCAATTCTTCACCAATTGAACCAAGGCCAACTGGACCCATCTCTCTTCTAATCCAAAGCAAGCAAAGCCCACATCATCACTCAAAGGCACAAGAACAAGTTAGAATAGGAATTTCATTTAAATTATAATTTGTTTTTAATTTCAATTTCATTTTGATTTCCACTTTGTAAAGCCTATATAAAGGCATAAATTTCATTTTAGAAAGGAGGCTAGCTCTAATAGAGAGTAGTAGTAGAGAGCTCACTTTTACATCTTAACTTGAATTGGAGAATTGAAGGAATTCTGTTTCAATTCTCACCTTGAATTCTCTCTTGTTCTTTTACTGCATAATTCAAATTTCATTTGCTGTTTTAAATCTTCTTCTTCTGCAACTTTAGCTTTTCTATTTTGGATCTTGAATTGAGGTTGAAGAGCTCCATTGATTCAAATTCTGAGAATCATCTTCCACTCTTCCTCTCAATTGATCTAAGGATTGGGTTTTAATCTTCTCTGCTATTTTTAAACCTCATTTTCTTCTGCAATATATTTTCTGACTGAGCAAAGGAGAATTGAGATCCAGATTTGCTTCCTGAGTTCATTGCTCTTCTTGGATCCTCAAATTCTCTTTTATATTTTACAATTGAGCTAAGTTTCTTTCTGTCTTATTCTTCAAGCAATTTTTCATTTCTGTTTGAATCTGCTACACTTACTTCATCTTTTACTTCTTTGCTTGATTGCACTTTTTCTTGTTGAAGTTTTAATTCCCAACACCCAATCCCTTTTACTTTTCATGCAATTTAATTATTCTGCAATTGTTCCAAGTGCTGCTTATTGCTTTCCTTTAAATTTCCTGCACCCAATCCCCTTTACATTTGATGCAATTTACATTTCTTGTCATTTAAGTTTCTGCAATTTACATTTCTTGCTCTTTAAGTTTCTGTCTAATTTACATTCTGCACTTTAAAATTCTCTTGTCATTTACTTTCTGCTGCATCAATTAACACAATTCAACCAATGTTAGATTGACTAAACTAATCACCCACTAAAGTTGCTTGATCCATCAATCTCTGTGGGATCGACCTCACTCTAAGTGAGTTTTACTACTTGATGCGACCCGGTATACTTGCCGGTGAGTTTTAGGTGTTGGAATTTGGTTCCAACCCATCAAGTTTTTTTAACTAACACACTAATTGTTATCATCAACAAGAAAGGAGCGCTCAGTTCACTTTCCCAACTGAGCTTTATCGGGCTCCCACTTAAAAAATGCAAGGAAAAGGCTCACAAAAGTGCTTCCACCAAGGCTCGAACTTGGAAACACAAAGCCCAAAGCAAGGCACTACAAAGGAAAGCTCAGTTCACTTTCCTAACCGAGCACTACTCCCCCATGCACTCCAACAATGTGACACGGGCAAGGATCAAAGGGGGTAGCAACAACGAAGGCTTGGTGCGCACAAATTGGCATGCCACAAGCAAATGGAGAGCTCAGTTCACTTAATCAACTGAGCCGTTCCCTGGGAGTAGCACCCATGGTCCAAAATTCAATTAAAAATCAAATTGGATTAAATTCTTCACCAATTGAACCAAGGCCAAATGGACCCATCTCCCTTCAAATCCAAAGCAAGCCAAGCCCACATCATTACTCAAAGGCACAAGAACAAGTTAGAATAGGAATTTCAATTAATTGTAATTTGTTTTTAATTTCATTTTTATTTTGTAAAGCCTATATAAGGCATCATTTTCATCTTTGTAAAAGGAGGCTAGCTCTACTAGAGAGCAATAGAGGTAAAATTGAGAGCTCTCTCTCTTAATTTTCCTTTTTGAGTTGAGATTGGAAAGGAGATCTGAGTTTTCTTTCTGATTGTTCTTGCTTTGGCACTCTTACTTTCTGTTTTGAATTTTGGATTGAGATTGAAGAAATTATGTTTCAATTATTGATCTAAAATTCATCTTGTTCCTCATCTGCATAATTCTAAGGATTGAGAATTAGTTTACTACTTTCATTTTCTTTTCTTCTGCAAGTTCACTCTCTACAATTTTTCATTTGAGCTTATTGTGCCTGATATACATTTCCCGCACAATTTATTTCCTCTGCAATTGTTCTAAGTTTTGATTCACTGTAATTTTGCTTCTCTGTTTATATTGCTTTCAATTTACTTTCAAGCAATTTAATTCTTAAGCACTTGTTCTGCATTTTACATTTCTGTTCATGACCTGATTTACTTTTCCTGCAAGTTTAATTCTCCTGCAATTGCTCTAAGCTTTGATCTATTGCTTTTTTTAATTTCCAGCACCCACTCCCCTTTACATTTAATGCAATTTACATTTCTTGTCATTTAAGTTTCAGCTAGTTTACTTTCTTGTTCTTTAAGTTACCTGCAATTTTACTTTCTGCAGCTTTAATATTCTTGTCAATTTACTTTCTATTGCATCAATTATCACTCACCAATGTTAGCTTGACTAAACTAATCACCCACTAAAGTTGCTTGATCCATCAATCCCTGTGGGATCGACCTCACTCTAAGTGAGTTTTACTACTTGATGCGACCCAGTACACTTGCCGGTGAGTTTTAGGTGTTTAGAAATCCGTTTTTCAAAATATCCATCAAGTTTTTGGTGCCGTTGCCGGGGATTGATTTAGATCAACAATGATTAAGTAGGTAGAAGTTTAGATCAAGAATTTTCTTTATTCTTGTTCTCTATTTTAAGTTGATAGCAAGGTGTTTGAGCTATTGCCTCACTAAGAAACTCTTTCTCTGTGACATAAATTTCAATTTTCATTGATGTTGCATTTTACAAAATACAAATGGAGTTCAACTCATCTTATAGTCAAACAAAATTTTATGGGCTATCACCCACCATCACCAATCTCTAATGGTGGCTGGGAATATCACCAAGAAAATACAAATTCTAAGCACTCCAATCCATGGAGATTCGCTTCAGAGACACAAGATGAGCAAGAAAACCATATGGGATATTTTCTTCCACTATAAAACGATGCTAGTCATGATTCTAATGGTGGCTGGGAAGGGAATTCTAATGCTCCATATGATATTCCTCCAAAGATATCATCACTTGACCATGCTTCAACAGAAAGCCCCTGTCAAAACTCACCACCCACACAAACTTCCATGAACCAAAGCCTCTCAAAGCTTGAGACCATGTTTGAAAAATATGAGAGGGAGGCACAGATATCCTGGAACGAGCAAGAGAATTCATTCAAAAATATAGAAGTGATAAACCAAATGTTAAGTGCAAGGGAGAAAGTGGAAGAGCAACATGAGGAGGCTACTGTATCAAGTGAACTTTCAATGAAGAATGAGGTGGTTGAAAATAAAACTGCACTTGAGATGACAAGGGAACATGAAGACTCACAACTCTCACAAATTTCCCTGACCCAAAAACTCTCAACAATTGAATCTGTGATTGAAAAATATGAAGAGGAGATGAAGAAATGTTGGAAAGATCAACAAACCTCCTCAATGAAAAAGCTATTAAGTCAAATGTTGGGTGCAACGAAAGGAGTGGAGGAGCAAGAAAGTGAGGAAGTCATTCCAGAAAATTTACACGCAAGTGAGGCAGAGAAGTACATGAAGGAAGAGTTCATGGAACCACCAATTCAAAAGGCTCTGGATGAATACAAAACTCCAATAATCACACAGCAACCAAGTTTTGAATTCAAAGGAGTGAAGACAACTAGCAAAAGCACCAATCCTATCCCTGATCCAGCAAGCAAGATTAATCAAGCCATTTGCAAAAGGAAGCTTGCTGAGGAAAGGCCAAGACAAGGGACACTAGCTGAATCTTCTCCCCCCTTAAGGTCATTCCTATTAAAAAATTGGAAGAAGAGGAAGAAAGTGAACAACATGTCAACCGTAGGTATAATTTCTCTTCTCTAATTTGTTTTCGTTCTTTGTTTTGTTTAAATTCAATAAATTGGAATATGCTTACATTCTAAGTTTAGTGTTGCCTTGCAACAAATTGTTTTCAATCTTTTTGGATGATTGCATCAAATCAAAAATGAAAGTGACACACCAAGATTCTAAGTTTGGTGTGCCACTTATTTTCTATGCAATTCATTCAAGCAACACTACTTGTCTGCATAATCATAATGCCTCTGCAGTTTTATTTTTCTCTTTTAATTTGACACTTTTTCATTCTACTTTCTTTAGTCATTTTTCTATTTTTAAATGCTTTCAATTTAGTTTGCTTATTTACTGTGTTTGTTAATACATTACCAAGAGAGCTTTATTCATGACAGATTCTTGGCTTGGTGATTATACTTAACAAATAACAGTTTCACTTGCTTAGTTTTAATTCAAATAAATTGACATATGATTGCATTCTAAGTTTGGTATTGCTATGAAACAAAATTTGGTTCCAATTTTTACAAGATACTTGCATTAATTCCAAGTGAAAGTGTCACACTAAGTTTGGTGTGCCACTTATTTTTTATGCAATGTATTGTGCACACCTTCTTATATATGCAATCAAAATGTCTCTGTCTCTTGTGCCTTGATTGTTATCTTTAATTTTGCTTGCTTAAAACACATGTGCTACTAACATTTCATTGTATAAGACATTCATGATCCATCTTAGCCCCATAGCCATTGTTCTAATTGTTTCTTGAGGATGAGCAAGCATTCTGAGTTTGGCAAGGGAAAGGGAAGAATAAGAGGAAAATGACAACAATAGAAAAGATGGACTACAAGGTTGTAAAGTTCCTTTTCCTCTCCTTTGTTTCCAGCACTTTATTTTGCATGATTGTCTTTATATTCTCTTTATGCATGTGTGGTATGAAAAAGCATAGCTTGAATATTGATTTGTAACATGTTGCCATGCCATTATGACTACCAACTTGAGTTTTGTAAAGCTTAAAGCAGTAAAGTATCATGATCATAAACAAACAAGGCATTAAAAAAGAGTTTAGCATGTGCATACAAGTATTGGAAAGCTAGTATGATTAATTGTTGCTCAATTGCATTGGATTTTATTTAATTAAAGTTTTCATCTAGGACATTTTGTGAAATCTTTTGAAATCATGAAAACCTTGAAGAAGAAATTGCAAATTAAAGCAAGAAAGAAAAAGGGAAAGAATGAGAAAGCTGAAGGCTCTGAGTACCAATGACAATTCAATTGTTAAGTACTTGTGGTGTTTATGTATCAAGCCAAATGCTTGAAAACAAAACACTTAGAGTCAAGGTTAGGCTCAAAGTACAAATGCACTCCCTCAAACCTCAAGGCTCTGAGCATCAATGATTAGAGAGCTAAAAAAAAACAAATGAGCTTAATGAAGTCCTCTAATTAAATGCTTGTGGTGCTTATGTATCAAGTGGTAATACTTGAAAACAAAACATTTAGAGTCGTAGCTTTGTTATCAACTCATGGGGCAAAGCACCCAAAAGGAGAAGCTAATAAGAAAATCAAAAGCTTGTTTCAAGGAAAAATTATAAGGAAAAGATTTCATAAATTGAGCTAGATAGAAGCATCAATCATTTACATTTCTTTTGTGATTGTAGCATGCTTAAAAAACTAGCCTACCATGAATATTAACTTGCTATTCTTCTTACCCTGGATTGTCAATCTCTATTGCATGATTCTTTTCTTGCTTGGGGACAAGCAAGGTTTAAGTTTGGTGTTGTGATGACATGTCACCATGTCATGTTTTTCTATGCTTTTTCATATAAGAAATTGATGATTTGTGCTTAAATATTGAATGCTTTTGTGCTTAAATGTTACATTTCTTTGATCTTTTGATTTGATAAATTTTGTAGGAAATAAGAAGAAAAAGAAGCAAAAAGCACAAAATAAGCTAAAAAGAAAAAAAAAGAGTTTTGGGCACACTTTGAAGTTGGAGCACACTTTGGAGCCTTAGGCCACGCTTTTAAAAGCATGGCCCATGACCAAATCAAGGAAGCTTCACAATCAGCACTCACAAAGCTCAGTTCACTAAGTGAACTTAGCTTTATCGTGAAAAATTCAGCATGGAAGCAAGAATTTTCGCTAAGTTAAACTTGGGTGTTCACAGCATGACCATGCCTGCTTCAAAGAGCCATAACTTGAGCTACAAATGTCCAATTGATGTGCTTCCAGTTGCATTGGAAAGCTAACATTTAGAGCTTTCCAATGATATATAGCAATCCATATTTTGCATGAAATTAAGGCATAAGTGAAAGGAATCTTTAAGGACCAAAAACAAGCAAAAATAGACCAAAGTGGCTTCACCAAGATTCGAAGGGGGAGACACAAGAAAAGCAAGGAAGGAGCGCTACACTTCTTGCAAGGAAAATAAGCAAAATGGCTCAGCAAGGATTCGAACGGGTTGGAACCGAATTCTAACACCTAAAACTCACCGGCAAGTATATCGGGTCGCATCAAGTAGTAAAACTCACTTAGAGTGAGGTCGATCCCACAGGGATTGATGGATCAAGCAACTTTAGTGGGTGATTAGTTTAGTCAAGCTAACATTGGTTGAATTGTGTTAATTGATGCAGTAGAAAGTAAATGACAAGAGAATTTTAAAGTGCAGAAAGTAAATTAGACAGAAACTTAAAGAGCAAGAAATGTAAATTGTAGAAACTTAAATGACAAGAAATGTAAATTGCATCAAATGTAAAGGGGATTGGGTGCAGGAAATTTAAAGGAAAGCAATAAGCAGCACTTGGAACAATTGCAGAATAATTAAATTGCATAAAAAGTAAAAAGGATTGGGTGCTGGGAATTAAAACTTCAACAAGAAAATGTAAAGTGCAATCAAGCAAAGAAGTAAAAGATGAAGTAAGTGTAGCAGATTCAAACAGAAATGAAAAATTGTTTGAAGAACAAAACAGAAATAAACTTAGCTCAATTGTAAATTATAAAAGAGAATTTGAGGATCCAAGAAGAGCAATGAACTCAGGAAGCAAATCTGGATCTCAATTCTCCTTTGCCCAGTCAGAAAATATATTGCAGAAGAAAATGAGGTTTAAAAATAGCAGATAATATTAAAACCCAATCCTTAGATCAATTGAGAGGAAGAGTGGAAGATGATTCTCAGAATTTGAATCAATGGAGCTCTTCAACCTCAATTCAAGATCCAAAACAGAAAAGCTAAAGTTGCAGAAGAAGAAGATTTAAAACAGCAAATGAAATTTGAATTATGCAGTAAAAGAACAAGAGAGAATTCAAGGTGAGAATTGAAATAGAATTCCTTCAATTCTCCAATTCAAGTTAAGATGTAAAAGTGAGCTCTCTACTACTACTCTCTATTAGAGCTAGCCTCCTTTCTAAAATGAAAATGATGCCTTTATATAGGCTTTACAAAGTGGAAATCAAAATCAAATTGAAATTAAAAACAAATTATAATTTAAATGAAATTCCTATTTGGTGCACGAAATTGTGATCTCTTGGTGCTCTAATCTCAATTCATAATTTATCACAACTTCGATACAACTAACCAGCAAGTGCACTGGGTCGTCCAAGTAATAAACCTTACGTGAGTAAGGGTCTATCCCACGGAGATTGTTGGTATGAAGCAAGCTATGGTCACCTTGTAAATCTTAGTCAGGTGGATAATAATTGATTATGGAGTTTTCGAAAATAATATAATAAAATAAGGATAGAAACACTTATGTAATTCATTGGTGAGAATTTCAGATAAGCGTGTAGAGATGCTTTCGTTCCTCTGAATCTCTGCTTTCCTGCTGTCTTCATCCAATCAGTCTTACTCCTTTCCATGGCTGGCTTTATGCAAGGGCATCACCGTTGTCAACGGTTACATCCCCTCCTCTTGTGAAAATGGTCCAAATGCTCTGTCACAGCACGGCTAATCATCTGAGGTTCCCGATCATGCTAGAATAGGATTCACCTTCCTTTTGCGTCTGTCACTACGCCCAGCAATCGCGAGTTTGAAGCTCGTCACAGTCATTCAATCCCAGATCCTACTCGGAATACCACAGACAAGGTTTAGACTTTCTGGATTCTCATGAATGCCGCCATCAATCTAGCTTACACCACGAAGATTCTGATTAAGAGATCTAAGAGATACTCATTCAATCTAAGCTAGAACGGAAGTGGTTGTCAGGCACGCATTCATAGGGAATGATGATGATTGTCACATTCATCACATTCAGGTTGAAGTGCGAATGAATATCTTAGAAGCGGAACAAGTTGAATTGAATAGAAAAACAGTAGTACTTTGCATTAATCTTTGAGGAATAGTAGAGCTCCACACCTTAATCTATGGAGTGTAGAAACTCTACCGTCAAAAATACATAAGTGATAATGGAGTTCATTAGTCTCGGCCCCAGAGGGGAACCGGAGTAACCAAGACTACGAATACAATGATAAAAAGTTCTATTTATAATAAACTAGTCACTAGGGTTTACAGAAGTAAGTAATTGATGCATAAATCCACTTCTGGGGCCTACTTAGTGTGTGCTTGGGCTGAGCTTGAATTCTACACATGGAGAGGTCATTCTTGGAGTTGAACGCCAGCTTTTGTGCCATTTTGGGCGTTGAACTCCACTTTGCAACTTGTTTCTGGCGCTGGACGCCAGAATTGGGCAGAGAGCTGGCGTTGAACGCCATTTTGCGTCGTATAAACTCGGTCAAAGTATGAACTATTATATATTGCTGGAAAGCCCTGGATGTCTACTTTCCAATGAAATTGGAAGCGCGTCATTTTGAGTTCTGTAGCTCCAGAAAATCCATTTTGAGTGCAGGGAGGTCAGAATCCAACAGCATCAGCAGTCCTTCTTCAACCTCTGAATCTGATTCTTGCTCAAGTCCCTCAATTTCAGCCAGAAAATACCTGAAATCACAGAAAAACACACAAACTCATAGTAAAGTCCAGAAATGTGAATTTAACATAAAAACTAATGAAAACATCCCTAAAAGTAACTAGATTCTACTAAAAACATACTAAAAACAATGCCAAAAAGCGTATAAATTATCCGCTCATCACAACACCAAACTTAAATTGTTGCTTGTCCCTAAGCAACTGAAAATCAAATAGGATAAAAAGAAGAGAATATACTATAAATTCCAAACTATCAATGAAACATAGCTCCAATCAGATGAGCGGAACTTGTAGCTTTTTGCCTCTTGAATAGTTTTGGCATTTCACTTTATCCATTGAAGTTCAGAATGATTGACTTCTATAGGAACTCAGAGTTTAGATAGTGTTATTGACTCTCCTAGTTTAGTATGATGATTCTTGAACACAGCTATTTTATGAGTCTTGGCCGTGGCCCTAAGCACTTTGTTTTCCAGTATTACCACCGGATACATAAATGCCACAGACTCATAATTGGGTGAACCTTTTCAGATTGTGACTCAGCTTTGCTAAAGTCCCCAATTAGAGGTGTCCAGGGTTCTTAAGCACACTCTTCTTTTGCTTTGGACCTTGACTTTAACCGCTCAGTCTCAAGTTTTCACTTGACACCTTCACGCCACAAGCACATGGTTAGGGACAGCTTGGTTTAGCCGCTTAGGCCAGGATTTTATTCCTTTAGGCCCTCCTATCCACTGATGCTCAAAGCCTTGGGATCCTTTTTATTTGCCCTTGCCTTTTGGTTTTAAGGTTTATTGGCTTTTTGCTCTTGCCTCTTGGTTTTAAGAGCTTTTGGCTTTTTCTGCTTGCTTTTTCTTTCTATTTTTTTTTTCACCTTTTTTTTTTCTGCAAGCTTTGTTCTTTGCTGCTTTTTCATGCTTCAAGAATCATTTTTTATGATTTTTCAGATTATCAAACAACATGTCTCCTTGTCATCATTCTTTCAAGAGCCAACATATTTAACATTCTTAAACAACAACTTCAAAAGACATATACACTGTTTAAGCATACATTCAGAAAACAAGAAGCATTGTCACCACATCAATATAATTAAACTAAGTTCAAGGATAAATTCAAAACTCATGTACTTCTTGTTCTTTTGAATTAAGACATTTTTCATTTAAGAGAGGTGATGGATTCATAGGACATTCATAACTTTAAGACAAAGTTACTAACTACTAATGATCATGTAATGAAGACACAAACATAGATAAGCACTTAACATAGAGAAAACGAAAAACAGAAGAAATAAGAACAAGGAATGAATCCACCTTAGTGATGGTGGCGTTTCCTTCTTGAGGAACCAATGATGTCCTTGAGCTCTTCTATGTCTCTTCCTTGTCTTTGTTGCTCCTCCCTCATTGCTTTTTGATCTTCTCTAATTTCATGAAGGATGATGGAGTGCTCTTGATGTTCCACCCTTAATTGTCCCATGTTGGAACTTAATTCTTCTAGGGTGGTGTTGAATTGCTCCCAATAGTTTTGTGGAGGAAAATGCATTTGAGGCATCTCCGGGATCTCATGGTGATGAGCTTCCTGCGCCTCTTGAGCTCCATGAATGGGCTCTCTTGCTTGCTCCATCTTTTTCTTAGTGATGGGCTTTTCTTCCTCAATGGGAATGTCTCCTTCTATGAAAGCTCCAGCTGAGTAACATAGATGGCAGATAAGATGAGGAAAAGCTAGCCTTGCCCCAGGAGAGGGCTTTTCAGCTATTTTGTAGAGTTCAAGGGAGATAACTTCATGAACCTCTACTTCTTCTCCAATCATGATGCTATGGATCATGATGGCCCGATCCACAATAACTTCAGATCGGTTGCTAGTGGGGATGATGGAGCGTTGGATGAACTCCAACCATCCTCTAGCCACAGGCTTGAGGTCCAATCTTCTTAGTTGAACCGGCTTGCCTTTGGAGTCAATCTTCCATTGAGCTCCTTCCACACATATGTCCATGAGGACTTGGTCCAACCTTTGATTAAAGTTGACCCTTCTAGTGTAGGGGCGTTCATCTCCTTGTATCATAGGCAAGTTAAACGCCAACCTCACATTTTCCAGACTAAAATCCAAGTATTTTCCCCGAACCATTGTAACATAGTTCTTTGGATCCGGGTTCTTACTTTGATCATGGTTCTTGGTGATCCATGCATTGGCATAGAACTCTTGAACCATTAGGATGCCGACTTGTTGGATGGGATTTGTTAGAACTTCCCAACCTCTTCTTTGAATTTCATGTCGGATCTCCGGATACTCATTTCTTTTGAGTTTGAAAGGGACCTCGGGGATCACCTTCTTCTTGGCCACAACATCATAGAAGTGGTCTTGATGAGCTTTGGAGATGAATCTTTCCATCTCCCATGACTCGGAGGTGGAAGCTTTTGTCTTCCCTTTTCCTTTTCTAGAGGATTCTCCGGTCTTAGGTGCCATCAATGGTAATGGAAAAACAAAAAGCTTATGCTTTTACCACACCAAACTTAGAATTTTGCTCGCCCTCGAGCAAGAAAAGAAAGAATAGATTAAGAAGAAGAAGAAAATATGGAGGAGAGGGGGTGGTGTATTCGGCCAAGAAGAGAAGAGAGGGTTGTGTTGTGTGAAAATGAGGAAGAATGGAGGGCTATATATAGGGAAGGGAGGGGGGGTAAGGTTTCGGCCATATAGGGTGGGTTTGGGTGGGAAATTGATTTTGAATTTTGAAGGTAGGTGGAGTTTATGAGGTAGGTTTATGGGGAAGAGTGGATGGATGTGAGTGGTGAAGAGGTGATGGGGAAGAGAGATTGAGGTGATTGGTGAAGGGTTTTAGGGAAGAGTGTTTATGGGATTGTGTGAAAGAGGGGTGAGAAGAAGTAAGTGGAGGTAGGTGGGGATCCTGTGGGGTCCACAGATCCTGAGGTGATCCTGTGGGGTCCAAAGATCCTGAGGTGTTCAAGGATTTACAACCTTGCACCCAATTAGGCATGCAAAATGCCCTTGCACACAACTCTGGGCGTTCAGCGCTAGATTGGTGCTTGTTCTGGGCGTTGAACGCCCATTTGTTGCCCATTTCTGGCGTTGAACGCCAGAACCATGCTTGTTCTGGGCGTTCAGCGCCAGCTCTTCTCCAGGGTGCATTTCTGGCGTGCAAACGCCCAGATGCTGCCCATTTCTGGTGTTCAGCGCCAGAACCATGCTCTATTCTGGCGTTGAACGCCCAAAACATGCTTCTTACTGGCGTTTAAACGCCAGTAAGGTCTTCCTCCAGGGTGTGATTTTTCTTCTGCTGTTTTTGATTCCATTTTCAATTTTTATATTTATTTTGTGACTCCACATGATCATGAACCTAATAAAACATGAAAAACAATGAAAATTAGATAAATAAACATTGGGTTGCCTCCCAACAAGCGCTTCTTTAATGTCAATAGCTTGACAGTGGGCTCTCATGGAGCCTCACAGATGTGCAGAGTTTTGTTGAGACCTCCCAACACCAAACTTAGAGTTTGGATATGGGGGTTTGACACCAAACTTAGAGTTTGGTTGTGGCCTCCCAACACCAAACTTAGAGTTTGACTGTGGGGGCTTTGATTGACTCTGCTTTGAGAGAAGCTTTTTCTGCTTCCTCTCCATGGATGCAGAGAGAGATCCTTGAGTTGTAAACACAAGGTTGTCCTTATTTAATTGAAGGATCAATTCTCCTCTGTCCACATCAATCACAGCTCTTGCTGTGGCTAGGAAAGGTCTTCCTAGGATGATGGATTCATCCTCTTCCTTTCCAGTATCTAGGACTATGAAATCAGCAGGGATGTAAAGGCCTTCAATCTTTACTAACACGTCCTCTACTTGTCCATAAGCCTGTTTTCTTGAATTGTCTGCCATCTCTAATGAGATTTTAGTGGCTTGCACCCCATAGATTTCCAGTTTCTCTATTATAGAGAGGAGCATGAGGTTTATCCCTAAACCAAGGTCACACAGAGCCTTAAAGATCATGGTGCCTATGGTACAAGGTATTATGAACTTTCCAGGATCCTGTTTCTTCTGAGGCAATGTCAGTTGATCCAGATCACTTAGTTCATTGGTGAACAAGGGAGGTTCATCTTCCCAAGTCTCAATACCATATAATTTGGCATTTAGCTTCATGATTGCACCAAGGAACTTGGCAGCTTGCTCTTCCGTAACATCCTCATTCTCTTCAGAAGAGGAATACTCATCAGAGCTCATGAATGGCATAAGGAGGTTCAATGGAATCTCTATGGTCTCTAGATGAGTCTCAGATTCCTTTGGTTCCTCAGAGGGAAGCTCCTTATTGATCACTGGACGTCCCAGGAGGTCTTCCTCCTTGGGATTCACGTCCTCTCCTTCCCTTACAGGTTCGGCCATGGTGCTTATGTCAATGGCCTTGCACTCTCCTTTTGGATTCTCTTCTGTATTGCTTGGGAGAGTACTAGGAGGGATTTCAGTGATCCTTTTACTTAGCTGGCCCACTTGTGCTTCCAAATTTCTAACGGAAGACCTTGTTTCATTCATGAAATTCACAGTGACCTTAGATAGATCAGAGACTAAATTTGCTAAGCTAGATGGATTCTGCTCAGAATTCTCTGTCTGTTGCTGAGTGGATGATGGAAAAAGCTTGCTATTGCTAAACCTGTTTCTTCCACCATTATCAAAGCCTTGTTGAGGCTTTTGATCCTTCCATGAGAGATTTGGGTGATTTTTCCATGATGGATTGTAGGTGTTTCCATATGGTTCACCCATGTATTTTAACTCTGCTATTGCAAGGTTCTCAGGATCATAAGCTTCTTCCTCAGAAGATGCCTCTTGAGTACTGTTGGATGCAGCTTGCATTCCATTCAGACTCTGAGAAATCATATTGACTTGCTGAGTCAATATTTTATTCTGAGCCAATATGGCATTCAGAGTATCAATTTCAAGAACTCCCTTCTTCATAGGCGTCCCATTACTCACAGGATTCCTCTCAGAAGTGTACATAAACTGGTTATTAGCAACCATGACAATGAGTTCTTGAGCTTCTGAAGGCGTTTTCTTTAGGTGAATGGATCTACCTGCAGAAGTATCCAATGACATCTTTGATTGCTCAGATAAACCATCATAGAATATATCCAGGATGGTCCATTCTGAAAGCATGTCAGAAGGACACTTTTTAGTCAGCTGCTTGTATCTTTCCCAAGCTTCATAGAGGGATTCACCTTCTTTCTGTCTGAAGGTTTGAACATCCACTCTAAGCTTGCTCAGCTTTTGAGGAGGAAAGAACTTGGCTAAGAAAGCCGTGACCAGCTTGTCCCAAGAGTTCAGGCTATCTCTGGGTTGAGAATCCAACCACACTCTAGCTCTGTCTCTTACAGTAAAAGGGAAAAGCATGAGCCTTTAGACTTCAGGATCTACTCCATTAGTCTTAACAGTATCACAGATCTGCAAGAATTCAGTTAAGAACTGAAAAGGATCTTCAGATGGAAGTCCATGAAACTTGCAGTTCTGCTGCATCAGAGAAACTAGCTGAGGTTTCAACTCAAAGTTTTTTGCTCCAATGGCAGGAATTGAGATGCTTCTTCCATGTAAATTGGAATTAGGTGCAATAAAGTCACCAAGCATCCTCCTTGCATTATTATTATTTTCGGCTGACATCTCCTCTTCCTGTTCGAAAATTTCTGAAAGGTTCTCTCTGGATTGTTGTAATTTAGCTTCTCTTAGTTTCCTCTTCAGAGTCCTTTCAGGTTCTGGATCTGCTTCAACAAGAATATTCTTGTCCTTGCTCCTGCTCATATGACAAAGAAGAGGGCACAGAAAAAATAATAATAATAATAATAATAGGGATCCTTTCTACCACAGTATAGAGGTCCCTGTGTGAGTGGAAGAAAAGAATGGATAATCCAAACACAAAGGTGATGATAGGAGCAGAGATGTGAGATGAAGAAGAGTGTTAGTAGATGAATAATTAAATAGAATAAGATGAGAGAGGGAGAGGATTTTCGAAAATTATTTTTAAAAAAAAGAGCTAGTGATTTTCGAAAATAGTTTTTGAAAAAGGTTAGTAATTTTCGAAAATTAAAATCAAAAATTAAAATAATTAGTTAATTAAAAAAAATTTTGAAAAAGGGAAAAGATATTTTCGAAAATTAGAGAGAGAGAGTTAGTTAGGTAGTTTTGAAAAAGATAAGAAACAAACAAAAAGTTGGTTAGTTAGTTGAAACAAATTTGAGAATCAATTTTGAAAAGATAAGAAGTTAGAAAAGATATTTTGAAATCAAATTTTTGAAAAAGGTAAGATAAGAAGATATTTTTGAAAAGATATGATTGAAATTAGTTTTGAAAAAGATCTGATTTTTAAAATCACAATTAATGACTTGATTCACAAGAAATCACAAGATATGATTCTAGAACTTAAAGTTTGAATCTTTCTTAACAAGTAAGTAACAAACTTGAAATTTTTGAATCAAAACATTAATTGTTATTGTTATTTTCGAAAATTTGAAATAAAAATAAGAAAAATGAAAAAGATTTGATTTTTTTGAAAAGGATTTTGAAAAAGATAAGATTTTTAAATTGAAAATTTGATTTGACTCATAAAAACAACTAGATTTTAAAAATTTTTGAAAAAGTCAACTCAAATTTTCGAATTTGATGAGAGAAAAAGGGAAAGATTTTTTTTATTTTTTTTGAATTTTTATGATGAGAGCGAAAAACAAGAAAAATGATGCAATGCATGAAAGTTATGGATCAAAACAATGAATGCATGCAAGAATGCTATGAATGTCAAGATGAACACCAAGAACACTATGAAGATCATGATGAACATCAAGAACACATTTTTGAAAAATTTATGCAAAGAAAACATGCAAGACACCAAACTTAGAAATCTTTCATGTTTAGACTCTATGAATGCAAGAATGCATATGAAAAACAAGAAAAGACACAAAACATGAAAACATCAAGATCAAACAAGAAGACTTACCAAGAACAACTTGAAGATCATGAAGAACACTATGAATGCATGAGTTTTTCGAAAAATGCAAGATGAGTATGCAATTGACACCAAACTTATAACATTACACAAGACTCAAACAAGAACACAAAATATTTTTTTTTATTTTTATGATTTTATGAATTTTTTTTTTTGTATTTTTATTTTATATTTTTCGAAAATCATTTGAAAAAGAAAAATAAGGATTCCAAAATTTTTAATATGAATTCCAGGAATCTTATGCTCTTTAGTCTAAAGCTCCAATCAAAGGGTCAGGCATGGCTTAATAGCCAGCCAAGCTTTAGTATGTAAATTACATCCATTGAGGTGATTAGTTGAAGACCAATCCCAAAGCAGTTTGGGTATGGCTTTACAGCCAGATAGGATTCAACAAGTTTCATGAAACACTAGAATTCATTCTTAAAAATTCTGAAGAAAAATATATTTTTGAAAACATTTTTATTTTTATTTTTATTTTTTTTTTTTTTTTGGAAACAAAGGAGAAATTTTTTGAAAGATTTTTTGAAAAATTTTTTTGAAAACCTTTTGAAAAGAAAACGAAAAGAAAGTTACCTAATCTGAGCAACAAGATGAACCGTCAGTTGTCCAAACTCGAACAATCCCCGGCAACGGCGCCAAAAACTTGGTGCACGAAATTGTGATCTCTTGGTGCTCTAATCTCAATACATAATTTATCACAACTTCGATACAACTAACCAGCAAGTGCACTGGGTCGTCCAAGTAATAAACTTTACGTGAGTAAGGGTCGATCCCACGGAGATTGTTGGTATGAAGCAAGCTATGGTCATCTTGTAAATCTCAGTCAGGCGGATAATAATTGATTATGGAGTTTTCGAAAATAATATAATAAAATAAGGATAGAAACACTTATGTAATTCATTGGTGAGAATTTCAGATAAGCGTGTAGAGATGCTTTCGTTCCTCTGAATCTCTGCTTTCCTGCTGTCTTCATCCAATCAGTCTTACTCCTTTCCATGGCTGGCTTTATGCAAGGGCATCACCGTTGTCAATGGTTACATCCCCTCCTCTTGTGAAAATGGTCCAAATGCTCTGTCACAGCACGGCTAATCATCTGAGGTTCCCGATCATGCTGGAATAGGATTCACCCTCCTTTTGCGTCTGTCACTACGCCCAGCAATCGCGAGTTTGAAGCTCGTCACAGTCATTCAATCCCAGAATCCTACTCGGAATACCACAGACAAGGTTTAGACTTTCCGGATTCTCATGAATGCCGCCATCAATCTAGCTTACACCACGAAGATTCTGATTAAGAGATCTAAGAGATACTCATTCAATCTAAGGTAGAACGGAAGTGGTTGTCAGGCACGCATTCATAGTGAATGATGATGATTGTCACGTTCATCACATTCAGGTTGAAGTGCGAATGAATATCTTAGAAACGGAACAAGTTGAATTGAATAGAAAAACAGTGGTACTTTGCATTAATCTTTGAGGAATAGCAGAGCTCCACACCTTAATCTATGGAGTGTAGAAACTCTACCGTCAAAAATACATAAGTGATAATGGATTTCATTGGTCTCGGTCCCAGAGGGGAACCGGAGTAACCAAGACTACGAATACAATGATAAAAAGTTCTATTTATAATAAACTAGTCACTAGGGTTTACAGAAGTAAGTAATTGATGCATAAATCCACTTCTGGGGCCCACTTGGTGTGTGCTTGGGCTGAGCTTGAAGTCTACACGTGGAGAGGTCATTCTTGGAGTTGAATGCCAGCTTTTGTGCCATTTTGGGCGTTGAACTCCACTTTGCAACTTGTTTCTGGCGCTGGACGCTAGAATTGGGCAGAGAGCTGGCGTTGAACGCCAGTTTGCGTCATCTAAACTCGGGCAAAGTATGGAATATTATATATTTCTGGAAATCCCTGGATGTCTACTTTCCAATGCAATTGGAAGCGCGCCATTTTGAGTTCTGTAGCTCCAGAAAATCTATTTTGAGTGCAGGGAGGTCAGAATCCAACAGCATCAGCAGTCCTTCTTCAACCTCTGAATCTGATTTTTGCTCAAATCCCTCAATTTCAGCCAGAAAATACCTGAAATCACAGAAAAACACACAAACTCAAAGTAAAGTCCAGAAATGTGAATTTAACATAAAAACTAATGAAAACATCCCTAAAAGTAACTAGATTCTACTAAAAACATACTAAAAGCAATGCCAAAAAGCGTATAAATTATCCGCTCATCACTATTCTAACTTGTTCTTGTGCCTTTGAGTGATGATGTGGGCTTTGCTTGCTTTGGATTAGAAGAGAGATGGGTCTAGTTGGCCTTGGTTCAATTGGTGAAGAATTGAAAACAATTTGATTTTTAATTGAATTTTGGACTGTGGGTGCTACTCCCAGGGAACGACTCAGTTGATTCAGTGAACTGAGCTCTCCCTCTTGCACTTGGTGTGCCAAGTTGTGCACGTGACAAGCTCCTTGGCGTGTGAAGAGAGAACTTTTTCGTGGTCTAGAATTCAGAATAAATCCTCGTTGTAGGTATAGCTTCTAAACCAACAAAAATCCTTTCTTACAAATGTTTTGGTTGTCACAAGTAACAAACCCCTAAATAAATTGATAACCGAAGTATTTAAACCTCGGGTCGTCTTCTCAAGGAATTGCAGGGAAGTATGTTTGATGTCCAGGCTCAAACAATCCCCGGCAACGTGAGCAACTTGGTGCTCTGATCTCAATACATAATTGTCACAACTTCGATACAACTAACCATCAAGTGCACTGGATCGTCCAAGTAATACCTTACGTGAGTAAGGGTCGAATCCCACGGAGATTGTTGGTATGAAGCAAGCTATGGTCACCTTGTAAATCTCAGTCAGGCGGATATAAAATAATTATGGAGTTTTCGAATAATAAATAATAGAATAGGGATAGAGATACTTATGTAAATCATTGGTAGAAATTTCAGATAAGCGAATGGAGATGCTTTTCGTTCCTCTGAACCTCTGCTTTCCTGCTATCTTCATCCAATCAGTCTCATTCCTTTCCATGGCTGGCTTTATGTGATACATCACCACTGTCAATGGCTACTTTCGGTCATCTCACGGGAAAATGATCCAATGCCCTGTCACGGCACGGCTAATCGTCTGGAGGCATCACCCTTGTCAATGGCTTCATCTTATCCTCTCAGTGAATAATATGCTCACGCACCCTGTCATGGCACGGCTATTCATCTGTCAGTTCTCGATCATGCTGGAATAGGATTTACTATCCTTTTGCGTCTGTCACTAACGCCCTGCAATCGCGAGTTCGGAGCTCGTCACAGTCATTCAATCATTGAATCCTACTCGGAATACCACAGACAAGGTTTAGACTTTCCGGATTCTCTTGAATGCCGCCATCATTCTAGCTTACGCCACGAAGATCCTGGTTAGGAGATCTAAGAGATACTCATTCTAGCTTAATTCATGTAGAACAGAAGTGTTTGTCAGGCACGCATTCATAAGGGAGAAGGATGATGAGCGTCACACATAATCATCACCTTCATCACGTTCTTGGGTGCGAATGGATATCTTAGAAGCGAAATAAGAAGAATTGAATAGAAAACAGTAGTACGTTGCATTAATCTTTGAGGAACAGCAGAGCTCCACACCTTAATCTATGGAGTGTAGAAACTCTACCGTATGAAAATACATAAGTGAAGGTCCAGGCATGGCCGAGATGGCCAGCCCCCTAAACGAGATCAATAGTCTCCTAAGATGAACAATGGAATAAAACTGAGACCAAAGATTGTCAAAAAGACGTCTAATACAATAGTAGGAGGTCCTATTTATAATAAACTAGTCACTAGGGTTTACATGAGTGAGTAATTGATGCATAAATCCACTTCCTGGGCCCACTTGGTGTGTGTTTGGGCTGAGCTTAAGTGTAGCACGTGCAGAGGCCATTTGTGGAGTTGAACGCCAGTTTCTGTGCCAGTTTGGGCGTTCAACTCTGGTTTTGGATCCTTTTCTGGCGCTGGACGCCAGATTTGGGCAGAAGGCTGGCGTTGAACGCCAGTTTACGTCGTCTATTCTTGGCCAGAGTATGGACTATTATATATTGCTGGACAGCTTTGGATGTCTACTTTCCAACGCAATTGGAAGCGCGCCATTTCGAGTTCTGTAGCTCTAGAAAATCCACTTTGAGTGCAGGGAGGTCAGAATCCAACAGCATCAGCAGTCCTTCTTCAACCTCTGAATCTGATTTCTGCTCAAGTCCCTCAATTTCAGTCAGAAAATACCTGAAATCACAGAAAAACACACAAACTCATAGTAAAGTCCAGAAATGTGAATTTAACACAAAATCTATTAAAAACATCCCTAAAAGTAACTAGATCCTACTAAAAATATACTAAAAACAATGTCAAAAAGCGTATAAATTGTCCGCTCATCACAACACCAAACTTAAATTGTTGCTTGTCCCCAAGCAACTGAAAATCAAAATAGGATAAAAAGAATAGAATATACTATAAATTCCAAACTATCAATGAAACAGAGCTTCAATCATATGAGCGGGACTTATAGCTTTTTGCCTCTTGAATAGTTTTGGCATCTCACTTTATCCATTGAGGTTCAGAATGATTGGCATCTATAGGAACTTCAGATTTCGAATAGTGTTATTGACTCTCTTAGTTCAGTATGATGATTCTTGAACACAGCTTCTTTATGAGTCTTGGCCGTGGCCCTAAGCATTTTGTTTTCCAGTATTACCACCGGATACATAAATGCCACAGACACATAATTGGGTGAACCTTTTCAGATTGTGACTCAGCTTTGCTAAAGTCCCCAATTAGAGGTGTCCAGGGTTCTTAAGCACACTCTTTTTTTTTTTTGCTTTGGACCTTGACTTTAACCGCTCAGTCTCAAGTTTTCACTTGACACTTACACGCCACAAGCACATGGTTAGGGACAGCTTGGTTTAGCCGCTTAGACCAGGATTTTATTCCTTTAGGCCCTCCTATCCACTGATGCTCAAAGCCTTGGGATCCTTTTTATTTGCCCTTGCCTTTTGGTTTTAAGGGTTATTGGCTTTTTGCTCTTGCCTCTTGGTTTTAAGAGCTTTTGGCTTTTTCTGCTTGCTTTTTCTTTCTATTTTTTTTTCGCCTATTTTTTTTTCTGCAAGCTTTGTTCTTTGCTGCTTTTTCTTGCTTTAAGAATCATTTTTTATGATTTTTCAGATTATCAAATAACATGTCTCCTAGTCATCATTCTTTCAAGAGCCAACATATTTAACATTCTTAAACAACAACTTCAAAAGACATATGCACTGTTCAAGCATACATTCAGAAAACAAGAAGCATTATCACCACATCAATATAATTAAACTAAGTTCAAGGATAAATTCAAAACTCATGTACTTCTTGTTCTTTTGAATTAAAACAGTTTTTATTTTAAGAGAGGTGATGGATTCATAGGACATTCATATCTTTAAGACATAGTTATTACTACTAATGATCATGTAATGAAGACACAAACATAGATAAGCACATAACATAGAAAACGAAAAACAGAGAAAGCAAGAACAAGGAATGAATCCACCTTAGTGATGGTGGTGTTTCCTTCTTGAGGAACCAATGATGTCCTTGAGCTCTTCTATGTCTCTTCCTTGTCTTTGTTGCTCCTCCCTCATTGCTTTTTGATCTTCTCTTATTTCATGGAGCATGATGGAGTGCTCTTGATGTTCCACCCTTAGTTGTCCCATATTGGAACTTAATTCTCCCAGGGAGGTGTTGATTTGCTCCCAATAATTTTGTGGAGGAAAGTGCATTTGAGGCATCTCAGGGATCTCATGGAAATGAGCTTCTTGCGCCTCTTGAGCTCCATGACTGGGCTCTCTTGCTTGCTCCATCTTTTTCTTAGTGATGGGCTTGTCCTCTTTGATGAGGATATCTCCCTCTATGTCAATCCCAGCCGAATTGCATAGGTGGCAGATGAGGTGAGGAAAGGCTAACCTTGCCATGGTGGAGGACTTGTCAGCCACCTTGTAGAGTTCTTGAGGTATAATCTCATGAACTTCCACCTCTTCTCCAATCATGATGCTATGGATCATGATGGCCCGGTCTATAGTAACTTCAGACCGGTTGCTAGTGGGAATGATTGAGCATTGAATAAACTCCAATCATCCTCTAGCTATAGGCTTGAGGTCCAATCTTCTTAGTTGAACCGGCTTGCCTTTGGAGTCAATCTTCCATTGAGCTCCTTCTACACATATGTCCATAAGGACTTGGTCCAACCTTTGATCAAAGTTGACTCTCCTTGTGTAGGGGCGTGCGTTCTCTTCCATGTATGGCAAGTTGAACGCCAACCTCACATTCTCCGGACTAAAATCTAAGTATTTCCCCCGAACCATTGTAACATAGTTCTTTGGATCCGGGTTCTTACTTTGATCATGGTTCTTGGTGATCCATGCATTGGCATAGAACTCTTGAACCATTAGGATGCCGACTTGTTGGATGGGATTTGTTAGAACTTCCCAACCTCTTCTTTGAATTTCCTGTCGGATCTCCGGATACTCATTTCTTTTGAGTTTAAAAGGGACCTCAGGGATCACCTTCTTCTTGGCCACAACATCATAGAAGTGGTCTTGATGGGCTTTGGAGATGAACCTTTCCATCTCCCATGACTCGGATGTGGAAGCTTTTATCTTCCCTTTCCCTCTTCTAGAGGATTCTCCGGTCTTGGGTGCCATCAATGGTAATGGAAAAACAAAAAAGCTATGCTTTTACCACACCAAACTTAGAATATTGCTCGCCCTCGAGCAATAAACAAAAGAATAGAAGAAGAAGAAGAAGAAATATGGAGAGGGAGAGGGAGATGTGGTTTCGGCTAAGGAGAGTGTAGAGGGGTGTGTTGTGTGAATTTGGTTAAGAATGGAGGTCTTTATATAGGGAATGGAGGGGGGTTAAGGTTCGGCCATATGGGTGGGTTTGGGTGGGAAATTGGTTTTGAATTTCGAAGGTAGGTAGAGTTTATGAGGTAGGTTTATTGGGAGGAGTGGGTGGATGTGAGTGGTGAAGAGGTGATGGGGAAGAGAGTTTGAGGTGATTGGTGAAGGGTTTTTGGGTAAGAGTGTTTATGGGGTTGTGTGAAAGAGAGTGGTGAGAAGAAGTGAGTGGAGGTAGGTGGGGATCCTGTGGGGTCCACAGATCCTGAGTGGATCCTGTGGGGTCCACAGATCCTGAGTGGATCCTATGGGGTCCACAGATCCTGAGGTGTTCAAGGATTTACATCCCTGCACCCATTAGGCATGTAAAAATGCCTTTGTATCCAACTCTGGGCGTTCAGCGCCAGGTTGGTGGCCATTTTGGGCGTTCAACGCCCATCTGTGTGCCATTTCTGGCATTGAACGCCAGAACCATGCCTGTTCTGGCGTTCAGCGCCCAGAAGCTGCCCATTTTGGGCGTTCAGCGCCAGAACCATGCTCTGTTCTGGCGCTGAACGCCAGACAGATGCTCCTCCAGGGTGTAATTTTTCTTTTGCTGTTTTTGATTCCGTTTTCAATTTTTATATTTATTTTGTGACTCCACATGATCATGAACCTAAGAAAACATGAAAAACAATAAAAATAAGAATTAGATAAACATTGGGTTGCCTCCTAACAAGCGCTTCTTTAATGTCAATAGCTTGACAGTGGGCTCTCATGGAGCCTCACAGATGTGCAGAGCTTTGTTGAGACTCTCCAACACCAAACTTAGAGTTTGGATATGGGAGTTCAACACCAAACTTAGAGTTTGGTTGTGGCCTCCCAACACCAAACTTAGAGTTTGACTGTGGGGGCTCTGGTTGACTCTGCTTGGAGAGAAGCTTTTTCTGCTTCCTCTCCATGGTTGCAGAGGGAGATCCTTGAGTTTTAAACACAAGGGAGTCCTCATTCCATTGAAGGAATATTTCACCTCTGTCAACATCAATCACAGCTCTTGCTGTGGCCAGGAAAGGTCTTCCTAGGATGATGGATTCATCCTCTTCCTTTCCAGTATCCAGGACTATGAAATCAGCAGGGATGTAAAGGCCTTCAACCTTTACTAATACATCTTCTACTTGTCCATAAGCCTGTTTTTTTTTTAGCTGTCTGCCATCTCTAGTAAGATTTTAGCAGCTTGCACCCCATAGATTCCTAGTTTCTCTATTACAGAGAGAGGCATGAGGTTTATTCCTGAACCAAGGTCACACAGAGCCTTAAAGATCATGGTGCCTATGGTACAGGGTATTATGAACTTTCCAGGATCCTGTCTCTTCTGAGGCAATGTCAGTTGATCCAGATCACTTAGTTCATTGATGAACAAGGGAGGTTCAACTTCCCAAGTATCAATGCCAAATAATTTGGCATTCAGCTTCATGATTGCACCAAGAAACTTGGCAGTTTGCTCTTCAGTAACATCCTCATTCTCTTCTGAAGAGGAATACTCATCAGAGCTCATGAAGGGTATAATGAGGTTCAATGGAATCTCTATGGTCTCTAGATGAGCCTCAGAGTCCTTTGGTTCCCCAGAGGGAAGCTCCTTATTGATCACTGGACGTCCCTGGAGGTATTCCTCCTTGGGATTCATGTCCTCTCCTCTCCTCACAGGTTCGACCATGGTGCTTATGTCAATGGCCTTGCACTCTCCTTTTGGATTCTCTTCTGTATTGCTTGGAGAGTACTAGGAGGGATTTCAGTGATCCTTTTACTCAGCTGGCCCACTTGTGCTTCCAGATTTCTAATGGAAGATCTTGTTTCATTCATGAAACTTACAGTGGCCTTAGATAGATCAGAGACTAGATTTGCTAAATTAGAAGCATTTTGTTCAGAGTTCTCTGTCTGTTGCTGAGTTGATGATGGAAAAGGCTTGCTATTGCTAAACCTGTTTCTTCCACCATTATTAAAGCCTTGTTGGGGCTTTTGATCCTTCCATGAGAAATTTGGATGATTTCTCCATGTTGAGTTATAGGTGTTTCCATAAGGTTCACCTAAGTAATTCACCTCTGCTATTGCAGGGTTCTCAGGATCATAGGCTTCTTCTTCAGAAGATGCCTCTTGAGTACTGTTGGATGCAGCTTGCATTCCATGCAGACTCTGAGAGATCATATTGACTTGCTGAGTCAATATTTTATTCTGAGCCAATATGGCATTCAGAGTATCAACTTCAAGAACTCCCTTCTTCATAGGCGTCCCATTATTCACAGGATTCCTTTCAGAAGTGTACATGAACTGGTTATTAGCAACCATGTCAATGAGTTCTTGAGCTTCTGCAGGTGTTTTCTTTAGGTGAATGGATCCACCTGCAGAAGTGTCCAGTGACATCTTTGATAGCTCAGATAAACCATCATAGAATATATCCAGGATGGTCCATTCTGAAAGCATGTCAGAAGGACACTTTTTGGTCAACTATTTGTATCTTTCCCAAGCTTCATAGAGGGATTCACCTTCTTTCTGTCTGAAGGTTTGAACATCAGCTCTAAGCTTGCTCAGCTTTTGAGGAGGAAAGTACTTGGCTAAGAAAGCCGTGACCAGCTTATCCCAAGAGTTCAGGCTGTCTTTGGGTTGAGAATCCAACCATAATCTAGCTCTGTCTCTTACAGCAAAAGGGAAATGCATGAGCCTGTAGACTTCAGGATCTACTCCATTAGTCTTAACAGTATCACATATCTGCAAGAATTCAGTTAAGAACTGAAAAGGATCTTCAGATGGAAGTCCATGAAACTTGCAGTTCTGCTGCATCAGAGAAACTAATTGAGGTTTCAGCTCAAAGTTGTTTGCTCCAATGGCAGGAATGGAGATGCTTCTTCCATGTAAATTGGAATTAGGTGCAGTAAAGTCACCAAGCGTCTTCCTTACATTATTATTATTTTCGGCTGCCATCTCCTTTTCCTGTTCGAAAATTTCTGAAAGGTTATCTCTGGATTGTTGTAATTTAGCTTCTCTTAATTTTTTCTTCAGAGTCCTTTCAGGTTCTGGATCAGCTTCAACAAGAATGCCTTTTTCTCTGTCCCTGCTCATAAGAAAGAGGAGAGAAAAAGAAAAGAAGAGGAATCCTCTATGTCACAGTAAAGAGGATCCTTATTGTTAGTAGAAGAAAAGAAGAAGAAATTCGAACACAGATAGAGGAGGGGGTTCGAATTTGGTGATGATGTGAGGAAGAGATGTTAGTAGATGAATAAATAAATAGAATAAGATGAGAGAGAAGGAGGGAATTTTCGAAAATTATTTTTGAAAAGGAGTTAGTGATTTTTGAAAATGGTTTTTTTTTTTGAAAAATGTTTAGTATTTTTTTTTTGAAAATTTTTTGAAATTAAAAATAAAAATAAGAATAATTAGTTAATAAAAAGAAATTTTTGAGAAAGAGAGAAGATATTTTCGAAAATTGAGAGAGAGAGTTAGTTAGGTGGTTTTGAAAAAGTTAAGAAACAAACAAAAAGTTAGTTAGTTAGTTGAAACAAATTTTGAAAAGATAAGAAGTTAGGAGGTTAGAAAAGATATTTTGAAAAGATATTTTTGAAAAAGATAAGATAAGAAGATATTTTTGAAAAGATATGATAGAAATTAGTTTTGAAAAAGATTTGATTTTTTAAAATCTCAATTAATGACTTGATTCATAAGAAATCACAAGATATGATTCTAGAACTTAAAGTTTGAATCTTTCTTAACAAGCAAGTAACAAACTTCCAAGTTTTGAATCAAAACATTAATTGATTATGTTATTTTCGAAAATTTGTGAAAAAATTAAGAAAAAGATTTTTGAAAAATATTTTTGGAATTTTCGACAAAAACCAAAAATTTTGAAAAAGATTTGATTTTTGAAAAAGATTTTGAAAAAGATAAGATTTTCAAATTGAAAATTTGATTTGACTCATAAGAAACAACTTGATTTTAAAACTTTTTGAAAAAGTCAATCCAAATTTTCGAATTTGATGAGAGAAAAAGGGAAAGATATTTTTTTTTATTTTTGAATTTTTATGAAAACATGAAAATTATGCAATGCATGAAATTTTTAGATCAAAACAATGAATGCATGTATGAATGATATGAATGTCAAGATGAACACCAAGAACACTTTGAATGTCAAGATGAACATCAAGAACATATTTTTGAAAAATTTTTTTATGCAAAGAAAACATGCAAGACACCAAACTTACAATTCTTTAATGCTTAGACACCAAGAATTCAAGAATGCATATGATAAACATGAAAAGACACAAAACAAAAAATCATCAAGATCAAACAAGAAGACTTACCAAGAACAACTTGAAGATCATGAAGAACACCATGAATGCATGATATTTTCGAAAAAAAATGCAAGATGCATATGCAAGTGATACCAAACTTATAATGTGACTCAAGACTCAAACAAGAAACAGAAAATATTTTTGATTTTTATGATTTTCTAATTTTTTTTGGATTTTTTTTTTTCGAAAATTTATTGAAAAGGGAAAATAAGGATTCCAAAATTTTTAATATGAATTCCAGGAATCTTGCATTCTTAGTCTAAAGCTTCAGTCCAGGAATTAGACATGGCTCACTAGCCAGCCAAGCTTTCAATGAAAGCTCCGGTCCAAAACACTAGACATGGCCAATGGCCAGCCAAGCTTCAGCAGGTGATTGAGGATCAGCAGCAGGTTGATTAGCAACAACTAGCTTGCTCTTGAAAACAAATTGCAAGCCTCAGTCCAAATAAATTTAGACATGGCTTTACAGCCGGCCAGGCTTCACATGCTTCATGAAACACTAGAATTCATTCTTAAAAATTTTGAATAAAATTTTGAAAACATTTTTATTTTTTTCGAAAACAGATGAAAAATTTTTTTGAAAATATTTTTGAAAAATTTTTGAAAAGAAAACAAAACGAAAAGAAAATTACCTAATCTGAGCAACAAAATGAACCGTCAGTTGTCCAAACTCAAACAATCCCCGGCAACGGCGCCAAAAACTTGGTGCACGAAATTGTGATGTCCAGGCTCAAACAATCCCCGGCAACGTGAGCAACTTGGTGCTCTGATCTCAATACATAATTATCACAACTTCGATACAACTAACCAGCAAGTGCACTGGATCGTCCAAGTAATACCTTACGTGAGTAAGGGTCGAATCCCACGGAGATTGTTGGTATGAAGCAAGCTATGGTCACCTTGTAAATCTCAGTCAGGCAGATATAAAATAATTATGGAGTTTTCGAATAATAAATAATAGAATAGGGATAGAGATACTTATGTAAATCATTGGTAGAAATTTCAGATAAGCGAATGGAGATGCTTTTCGTTCCTCTGAACCTCTGCTTTCCTGCTATCTTCATCCAATCAGTCTCATTCCTTTCCATGGTTGGCTTTATGTGATACATCACCACTGTCAATGGCTACTTTCGGTCATCTCACGGGAAAATGATCCAATGCCCTGTCACGGCACGGCTAATCGTTTGGAGGCATCACCCTTGTCAATGGCTTCATCTTATCCTCTCAGTGAATAATATGCTCACGCACCCTGTCACGGCACGACTATTCATCTGTCGGTTCTCGATCATGCTGGAATAGGATTTACTATCCTTTTGCGTCTGTCACTAACGCCCTGCAATCGCGAGTTCGGAGCTCGTCACAGTCATTCAATCATTGAATCCTACTCGGAATACCACAGACAAGGTTTAGACTTTCCGGATTCTCTTGAATGCCGCCATCATTCTAGCTTACGCCACGAAGATCCTGGTTAGGAGATCTAAGAGATACTCATTCTAGCTTAATTCATGTAGAACAGAAGTGTTTGTCAGGCACGCGTTCATAAGGGAGAAGGATGATGAGCGTCACACATAATCATCACCTTCATCACGTTCTTGGGTGCGAATGGATATCTTAGAAGCGAAATAAGAAGAATTGAATAGAAAACAGTAGTACGTTGCATTAATCTTTGAGGAACAGCAGAGCTCCACACCTTAATCTATGGAGTGTAGAAACTCTACCGTATGAAAATACATAAGTGAAGGTCCAGGCATGGCCGAGATGGCCAGCCCCGTAAACGAGATCAATAGTCTCCTAAGATGAACAATGGAATAAAACTGAGACCAAAGATTGTCAAAAAGACGTCTAATACAATAGTAGGAGGTCCTATTTATAATAAACTAGTCACTAGGGTTTACATGAGTGAGTAATTGATGCATAAATCCACTTCCTGGGCCCACTTGGTGTGTGTTTGGGCTGAGCTTAAGTGTAGCACGTGCAGAGGCCATTTGTGGAGTTGAACGCCAGTTTCTGTGCCAGTTTGGGCGTTCAACTCTGGTTTTGGATCCTTTTCTGGCGTTGGACGCCAGATTTGGGTAGAAGGCTGGCGTTGAACGCCAGTTTACGTCGTCTATTCTTGGCCAGAGTATGGACTATTATATATTGCTGGAAAGCCTTGGATGTCTACTTTCCAACGCAATTGGAAGCGCGCCATTTCGAGTTCTGTAGCTCCAGAAAATCCACTTTGAGTGCAGGGAGGTCAGAATCCAACAGCATCAGCAGTCCTTCTTCAACCTCTGAATCTGATTTCTGCTCAAGTCCCTCAATTTCAGCCAGAAAATACCTGAAATCACAGAAAAACACACAAACTCATAGTAAAGTCCAGAAATGTGAATTTAACACAAAATCTATTAAAAACATCCCTAAAAGTAACTAGATCCTACTAAAAACATACTAAAAACAATGTCAAAAAGCGTATAAATTGTCCGCTCATCAATGTTCTTATTATTGGTTATGAGTTTTGTTAATTGGGGGTTTTTAAAATGAGGGACAGGTAATTTAAATGACAACTAAAATAAATAAACAATAATAAAATCTCTTGGCAAGGTATAAGAACTGGAAGTCCTATCCTAGTTATCCTTCTCAATTGTGATGAGAATTGGATTTTTCTCCCACTTTGTTAACCTCTAACTATGAAGGTAAGTTAAGTGGATGAATTAATTTTTATTCCTCAGGTCCGAGTCTTTCCTTGGGAAATGCTAGAGTTAGTGGAACTCGAATTAATTCTTGAAGAATTCCAATTTTCAATCAACAATGAGTTTGATAACTCGTGAGTTACCAATTACTTGACCAAGACTAAGAGGAAGAAATTATCCAAATTAAATTAAAAGCATTCATAAATAGAATAAAACAATCATAAACTGAAAATACCTCAATTTGTATTAATAAAAGAAATTAAATCTAACAGGGATATTCATAAATTAAATTGGGAAAATAAAGTAACATTGAACCTGATAAAAAGAAACAATCCTGAAAGCAAGAGAAATCCTAATCCTAATCCAAAGAGAGGGGAGAGAACCTCTCTCTCTCTCTAAGAACTACATCTAAAACTAAAATTGTGAATTGTGAGCTTGTCCTCCTGAATGAATGGATTCCCCCACTTTATAGCCTCTAATCTGCATTTTCCGGGCAGAAAACTGGGTCGAAAACAGCCCAGAAATCGCTGGAGAAGAAATCTGCCAAGCTGATTTTTGTCACTGCGATGCGTCCGCGTGGAGGACGCATTCGCGTCGCCTAGCCTCAAAGCAAATATGACATATTTTATATCAAATCGAAGCCCCGGACGTTAGCTTTCCAACGCAACTAGAACCGCGTCATTTGAACTTCTGTAGCTCAAGTTATAGCCGTTTGAGTGCGAAGAGGTCAGGCTGGACAGCTTAGCAATTTCTCCAACTTCTTGTATTCCTTCCACTTTTGCATGCTTCCTTTCCATCCTCTGAGCCATTCCTGCCATGTAATCTCTGAAATCACTTAACACACATATCAAGGCATCTAATGATAATAAGAGAGGATTAAACATAGGTAACTCAAGGCCAAAGAAGCATGTTTTCAATCAAAGCACATAATTAGGAAGCAAATGTAAGACCATGCAAATAGTATAAGTGGGTAAAGATTTGATAAAAACTACTCAATTAAGCACAAGATAAACCATAAAATAGTGGTTTATCAACCTCCCCACACTTAAACATTAGCATGTCCTCATGCTAAGCTCAAGAGAAGCTATAAGAGAGTGAAGAGGAATGGTAGAATGTATGAAATGTAACCTATCTGTATAAATTCAACCAGATGCAAAATGTTTCTACCTACTTGGTTAAAAGTAAATAAGCTCTTCAAGACAAACATAAATCAGATTTCACTAATTCAAATCATACAATAAAAAGCAAATAAACTTGTAAGAAGATAGCTCGTGAAAGTAGTGAACATAGAATTAAGCACTGAACCCTTACTGGTAGTGTATATCACTCTAACTCTCAAGTGTCTAGGGTTAATCACTCTACTCTTCTCTAATCATACTTTCTAAACTTTGTTCTTCATCTAACCAATTAACAAAAATTTAATGTACCAATGCAAACATCATGAAGTCTTTTCAAGGTTGTAATGGGGCTAAGGTAAGGGTGAGGGTATATATATATAAGGCTAAGTGAGCTAACAAAGTGAATCCTTGATTAGTCTAAGATCTCACCTAACATATACATACTTTATATAATTTAAAAATACTTTACCTAGCTACCCAAATTTTTCCCACTTTTGTATTACATGCTCATGTATCAAACTTATTTTTGAATTTTGTCCCATGTGCATTGATTCTTTTTATTTTGCATTTGGGGTAATATTATTTTTCTTCCTTTTTTTTGTATCCCCTTATTTAATTACTTAATATTTTTTTTTCAATGCACATGGTAATTTAATTATTTTGATTTCACATGAGCATGCTTTCCAAATTTTCACATAACTTATTCGATTTAATTTCCTACTTTTTCATATCATCCCATGTTCCCATAAAATTCCCCACACTTAAATTGTACACAATATCTATCTTAAACTAACCAAGGATTCAACTTGGGATTTTTATTTTGTTTTTCTGCTTAAGGTTAGTAATGTGGTTATGAAATAGAAGGGGGTTAAAAAGTTCAAAGTGGCTAACAAGGGTGATGTAAAAGGTAGGCTTATTTGGGATAAGTGAGCTAATAACAAATAATGGCCTCAATCATATGCAAGCATGTAAATACACTAAATAATGGACATATAGAATGGAACAAAGCAAAGATTGCAATTATAGAGAAGAAAACACACAAGAATAAAAATTTATGGTTATATCATGTAACCATGTAAATAAGCTCAAAATCTCACAGGTTGTGTGTTCTTTGGCTCAAAAATCATGTTCCAAATACAACTTCAAACAAATTTAACACAAATTTTTCAATTTAAATTAGTGAAATTTTTCAAAAATAGGGTCTTAAAAAGAAACTTATTATTTTTCAACTAAGTAGTACTTAAATGCAAACAATCAACTACACATGCAATCTATTATGCAATGCAACAATGAACTAATAAAGAAAATAAAACATCGGTGTTGAGATAGAAGAGTAACTAACCCATGGAGATCGGTATTGACCTCCCCACACTTAAAGATTGCACCGTCCTCGGTGCATGCTGAGATGTGCAGGTGGACGGGTTGTTCCAACTGATGCTTTTCTTCAAGGATTGTGCGGATGGACTTGTTTGTCTCCTCTTTTAGAAGTTTCTCCCTTTTTCCGTCTTCGATGGCCAGCCTGAAAGAAGAGAAAAAGAAGAAAAGTAACACAAAAGATAGAAAATAAATAAAATATGGGTATTAATGCCAGATGATAAGGGTCTCATTTACATGGAAGCTTCAACATGTTCGTGAGAAAATAATAGAAGCACATGGCATATCAGTGGTGCAGAAATTGCAATAAAGGGGAGGAGTGTGGGTAATGAAAATATCAATATAAGTTCATGTCAATGCAAATGAAGTGCAAGTATCATAAAAGATTGGCATTGACAGATAATTAATATCATCCCACAGTATAAAACAAGTCACTAAGCACCAAAATAATTCAAGAAAAGATGCAACAGTTGAATAAGAACATTTAACACCAATGGTAAAATAATAAAATTAGAAAAGAAAAATAAAAATATGCACAAAATTAAAATACAATGAATAAAATATGCAAATAAATTAAGTAAAATAAAAAGAAAGATAAGAAGAATGAGAAGTGAAAGAAATAAAGTAAGAAAGAAAGAAGAAAAGATAGAAGAAATTAGGATTAGAAAAGAAAAGATAAGATAATTGGCACTGATCAGGATAAGTTGTGCGACGCGGGCGACGCGGACGCGTGGGGTACGCATTCGCGCGAATTGCGCTTATATGAATCGACGTGGACGCGTGACTCGTTTTGTGCTACTGGCGCGAGGGCAGCCTCACGCTCGCACAACTCTTTGTTCGAAACTCTTTTCGCCAAAATTTTGGGTGACGCGGTCGCATGGTTGACGCGATCACGTGAATGGCCTTTCTTTTAAAAATGTCACGAACCGTGGGGCACGCGGTCGCGTGATAGGGCTTGTGCTTCTAGCACGAGTCCAGCCCAGCTCCATCATAACTCTCTGCCATGCACCCCTTTACGTCGATTTTACAGAGCCACGCGTTCGCGTGTGTGACGCGGACGCGTGGGAGGCATATTTCCCACAGGACGCAGACGCGTCAGCGACGCGGTCGCGTGGATCAATTTGTGCCAAAGGCACGCCTCCAGCCACGCTCTCGCGTGACTCTCTGTTCACTTTTCTTTTCTCCTAATGCACGTGTGACGCGGACGCGTCAGCGACGCTGCCGCGTCACGTGCGTTTTTTTTTTTAATGCAGTATGCAGTGCTAATGCAAATGCTATGAATAGTCTTCAGGTTCAATAAAAATAATATAATATAAAAACAGACAAAATGAAATAAAACTGAAACAGGAACGAACATACCATGGTGGGTTGTCTCCCACCTAGCACTTTTAGTTAAAGTCCTTAAGTTGGACATTTGGTGAGCTCCTTGTTATGGTGGCTTGTGCTTGAACTCATCCAAGAATCCCCACCAGTGTTTGTGCTTCCAGTAACCTCCGGGATCCCAAACTAGGCGCAGAAAGCCTTCAAGTAAGTTGAAGCAAGTGACAAGGCCCCAAGAGTGTTGATTGCTAGACTAAATTCCGGGGTCCCAAACCTTGCTTTTGCACCCGTCTTCTTGTTGAGCAATATTGTTCCATCCGGGTGGCAGGAAATCTGAATTCTCACTAAGGCGGCCAAATAACTTCCTAGACCCATTCAGCTGAGCTTTACACCAACCCTTGCATTTAAACTTAAAGCTTTCAACCATAATGAACCTTGCAGGACAATTCTTACCACTGACCATCTTCCTCTTACTCTTAATGCCATAAAGAGCTCTAAGTTGACCATCCGTCTCCAGTAGCACATATTCAAGTGGAATTAGAAAGCTAAGGGATATGAATTTTACCCACTTTAATGTTGTGAAGGATGATGGCAACTTAGGGGGAGGTATTTCTAACGAATTTGCAAGCTCCACTCCCTTGTGCTCTTCTCTGACAACTTCCACCTCTTTGCAAGTTTCTTCAATATCAACTCCTTCCTCTTGGTAGCTTTCTTCTAATGCAATCTCTTCTTCACTGCTTTCCAAGGGCATGGGAGGTTGTGCTTCTTCTTCTTGAATCTCCATCTCTTGATCGACCTCTTCCAAGTCCTTAACCATGACATGCCTTGGAGGTTGTACACCCTCCTCAACATCAAATGCAACCGACTTGGAAGGTGTCTTGACTTTCCCATGGAGGTTCAGCATCTCCCAAGTCTTCAACCACTTCTTCCTCTTCAATAATTACTGCTTTGTCCAGTAGTTTTAATATAAAATCGTACTCATCCTTGATGATTTTCTTTCCATGACAGCTCCTTTCAACTATTCTTTCATCTTCAAGGGTCTCTCCTATCTCCACATTCTGGGCCTCCTCTTGCTCTAAGACAAAATCAGACTCCTCCTTGATGTCTTCCTTCACTGATTCTTCAACCACTCCTTCGACTTCAAGGGTCTTTACTACATTTACCTTTAGGGCCTCCTCTAGCTCCTTATGAAGTATAGATTCACGAAGATTATCCCTTCTCTCTTGTTCCATGTCAATAGCATCATTGGGATCATGTTGCTCTTGGATTGATGGATGTGGGTGCTCTTCCATGGATGGTGGTGATGGGATGGAGAGATCATTATGTGGTTGAAAAGGAAATGCACTAGAGCTTGAGGGTTGATTGTTGAAGGTATTTGGTGGTCCGATTTGGGTGACGAGAGCTTGTATAGTAGAGTTTAGATCGGTAAGTGCTTTCTCCATGGAGGTTTGGGGTGGATAGGAGGGTTCATTTGTTGGGAGAAAGGGTTCATGGTAGGAAGGTGGTTCATCTTGATAATGATAAGGAGATTGTATATATATGAGAGTAGTTGTGTTGGAATGGGGGTGGTTCTGTGTATGGTTCATTTGGCTCATAAGGTGGTTGGTATGGTGGATACGGGTTAGGGTCATATGGAGGTGAATGGTGGAAAGAGGCTTGTGAGTATGGTGGTCCAAAGTCATGTTGAGGAAAGGGTTCATAGGCATATGGTGGTGGTTGTTGATAGTCCATTGGAGGTGGTTGTTGCCATGAGGGTTGATCAAATCCTTGCGGCTCCTCCCATCTTTGATTGTTCCAACCTTGATGCCTGTTCTTATTGTAATTTCTTCTTCCTACAACATAATTGTAACCAGACTCATAGCGAAAGGGGTGAGAGTTCATAGTAACAAATAAAAATTAAAAACAAAAATAAAAACAATTTTAAATTAAAAGGTTATTGAAATTTAAATTTTCAAATTTAAAATTTTGAAATTTTGAATTTTAAATTTTTGAAATTTGAATTTTGAAATTTGATTGTTTGAATTTTAAAATTTGAAATTTGAATTTTAAATTTTGAAATTTGGATTTTGAAGTTGAAGTTTGAAATTTGAAATTTGAATTTTTAAATTTTGAAATTTGAATTTTGTAAAAGTCAACAATATAGGATAAAGTTTTAAAAAAGATTTAAATTTTGAAAAGGTTTGATTTTTAAAATTTTAAATTTAAATTTTGAAATTTGAATTTTGGAATTTAAATATTGAAATTTTAAATTTGATTTTGAAATAAGATAAGATAAGATTTGAAAAAGATATGATTTTTGAAAAAGATTTGAATTTTGAAATTTAAAACTAAGATAAGATAAGATAAAAATTTTAAAATCAAAATCTGAATTTTTTTTTTATGAAAATTTCGTAAATTCAATAAAAATAAAGAGAAAAGATATTTTTGAATTAAATTAGGAAAGAGAAAAATAATAAAATGACACCAAACTTAAAATTTTTAGATCAAAACGAAGAAAACAACTAAGAACAACTTGAAGGTCAAGATAAACACGAATAACAAATTTTTGAAAAAAATTTTAATAACTAAATAAAAACCAATAACCTCTTAATTTATGAAAAATCAAAAATAAAAACAAAAATAAAAACAAATAAACAAGCAAAAAGTAAATATTTACAATAACCAATAATAAGGTAAACGTTTGTAATTCCCCGGAAACGGTGCCATTTTGAAGAGAGAACTTTTGCGTGGTCTAGAATTCAGAATAAATCCTCGTTGTAGGTATAGCTTCTAAACCAACAAAAATCCTTTCTTACAAACGTTTTGGTTGTCACAAGTAACAAACCCCTAAATAAATTGATAACCGAAGTATTTAAACCTCGGGTCGTCTTCTCAAGGAATTGCAGAGACGTATGTTCTTATTATTGGTTATGAGTTTTGTAAATTGGGGGTTTTTAAAATGAGGGACAGGTAATTTAAATGACAACTAAAATAAATTAACAATAATAAAATCTCTTGGCAAGGTATAAGAACTGGAAGCCCTATCCTAGTTATCCTTATCAATTGTGATGAGAATTTGATTTTTCTCCCACTTTGTTAACCTCTAACTATGAAGGTAAGTTAAGTGGATGAATTAATTTTTATTCCTCAGGTCCTAGTCTTTCCTTGGGAAAGGCTAGAGTTAGTAGAACTCGAATTAATTCTTGAAGAATTTCAATTTTCAATCAACAATGAGTTTGATAACTCGTGAGTTACCAATTACTTGACCAAGACCAAGAGAAAGAAAATATCCAAATTAAATTAAAAGCATTCATAAATAGAATAAAACAATCATAAACTGAAAATACCTCAATTTGTATTAATAAAAGAAATTAAATCTAACAGGGATATTCATAAATTAAATTGGGAAAATAAAGGAATATTGAACCTGATAAAAAGAAACAATCCTGAAAGCAAGAGAAATCTTAATCTTAATCCGAAGAGAGAGGAGAGAACCTCTCTCTCTAAGAACTACATCTAAAACTAAAATTGTGAATTGTGAGCTTGTCCTCCTGAATGAATAGATTCTTCCACTTTATAGCCTCTAATCTGTGTTTTTCGGGCCGAAAACTGGGTCGAAAACAGCCCAAAAATCGCTGGAGAAGAAATCTGCCACGCTGATTTTCGTCACTGCGTCGCGTCCGCGTGGAGCACGCATTCGCATTGCCTAGCATCAAGGCAACTACAATATATGATATATCAAATCAAATCCCCGGACGTTAGCTTTCCAACGCAACTGGAACCGCGTCGTTTGGACCTCTGTAGCTCAAGTTATAGCCGTTTGAGTGCGAAGAGGTCAGGCTGGACAGCTTAGCAATTTCTCCAACTTCTTGTATTCCTTCCACTTTTACATGCTTCCTTTCCATCCTCTGAGCCATTCCTGCCATGTAATCTCTGAAATCACTTAACACACATATCAAGGCATCTAATGGTAATAAGAGAGGATTAAACATAGGGAACTCAAGAACAAAGAAGCATGTTTTCAATCAAAGCACATAATTAGGAAGGCAAATGTAAAACCATGCAAATAGTATGAAAAAGTGGGTAAATAGTTGATAAAAACTACTCAATTGAGCACAAGATAAACCATAAAATAGTGGTTTATCAGCGTGCCAACCCCAATAAAGCTCAGTTACTTTACTTAACCGAGCGCCCTTGTGCCTTTGAGATGAACTCCACCTTCGAATCATGGTGAGCATCTTTTGTGGCCAATTTCCTTGCTAAAGTAGTAGCGCTTCCTCCTTGCTCCCTTATGTACATAGTTCGAGCCTTGCTGAGTGAAATTTTGTGTGAAGTAGCGCCTTTCTTTGTGGTTTCATTTTGGTGAGGCCTGAAAAAGTAAAATGTTTTAACTGAGCGCTTTTCCTTGCCTTGCTTTTCTCTTGTGCGCTCAGTTGGTTTAATGAACTGAGCTCTCCTTTTATTCCATTCGTTTCCAAATAATGCCAATGCATGATGGTTTTAATTAATTAAATGCATGCATGTTTCACTTTAATTAATAAAGCCAATGCATTAACGTTTTTGCAACATGCATTCTGCCATTGGCTTTATTTAATAATGCATGCATTTCCTTCAATACATTTAGCGTTTATTTCATTGGCATTATTAAGTGAATGTTTCATTCATGCATGCTTTTATTAATGCCTTAGCAAAAAGCTTTGATTTGCCAATTGCATTAGAAATGCATGGCTTTAATTAATAAGGCTAATGCTTTAACGTTGCTTTCATTCAATTTAAATGCATGCATGCTTTATTAATTTCATGCATGCATAAGGCATTAATGCATGCCATGGCTTCATGGTCATGGGCCACGCTTTTAAAAGCGTGGCCTAAACTTCCAAAGTGTGCTCAATCTTCAAAGCGTGCCTAAAATTCCTCTTTTCTTCTTTTTAGCTTATTTTGTGCTTTTTTGCTTCTTTTTCTTCTTATTTCCTACAAAATTTATAAAATCAAAAGATCAAGAAAATATAACATTTAAGCACCAAAGAATACAATATATAAGCACTAATCACAAATTTCTTGTATGAAAAAGTATAGAAAAACATGACATGATGACATGTCATCACAACACCAAACTTAAACCTTGCTTGTCCCCAAGCAAGAAAAGAATCATGCAATAGAGATTGACAATCCAAGGTAAGAAGAATAGCAACTCAATGTTCTTGGTAGGCTAGTTTTCTATGCATGCTACAATCACAAAAGAAATATAAATGATTGATGCTTCTATCTAGCTCAATTTATGAAATCTTTTTCTTATATTTCTTCCTTGAAACAAGCTTTTCATTTTCTTATTAGCTTCTCCTTTTGGGTGCTTTGCCCCATGAGTTGATAACAAAACTACGACTCTAAATGCTTTGTTTTCAAGTATTACCACTTGATACATAAGCACCACAAGCATTTGAATTAGAGGACTTCATTAAGTTCATTTGTTTCTTTTCTTGACTCTCTAATCATTGATGCTCAGAGCCTTGAGCTTTGAGGGAGTGCATTTGCACTTGAGCCTAACCTTGACTCTAAGTGTTTTGTTTTCAAGCTTTTTGCTTGATACATAAACACCACAAGTATTTAACAATTTAATTGTCATTGGTACTCAGAGCCTTCAGCTTTCTCATTCTTTCCCTTTTTCTTTTCTTGCATTAATTGTATTTGCTTCTTCAAGGTTTTCATGATTTTCAAAAGATTTCACAAAATGTACTAGACGAAAACTTTAATTAAATAAAATCCAATGTAATTGAGCAACAATTAATCATACTAGCTTTCCAATACTTGTATGCACATGCTAATTTCCTCTTTAATTCCTTATTTTTTATGATCATGATGCTTTATTGCTTTTGAATTCACAAAACTCAAGTTGGTAGTCATAATGTCACAGCAACATGTTACAAATCAAGATTCAAGCTATGCTTTATTCATACACACATGTAAACAGAGAAGATGAAGACAATCATGCAATTTAAGTGCTGGAAACGAATGAGAAGAAAAGGAACTCTACAACCTTGTAGCTCATCTTCATTATTGTTGTCCTTTTTCCTCTATTCTTCCTCTTTCCCTTGCCAAACTCAGAATGCTTGCTCTTCCTCAAGCAACAATTAGAACAATGGCTATGGGGCTAAGATGGATCATGAATGTCTTACACAATGAAATGTTAGCAATACATGTGTTTTAAGTAAGCAAAATTAAGGATAACAATCAAGGCACAGAGAAACAGGAACATTGTGATTGTAAGCATAAGAAGGTTTGCACAATACTTTGCATAAAGAATAAGTGGCACACCAAACTTAGTGTGACACTTTCACTTGGAGTTGATGCAAGTATTTAGTAGATATTGGAACCAAATTTTTGTTGCATAGCAACACTAAACTTTGAATGCAATCACATGTCAATTTTATTTGAAACAAGACTAAATGAAACTATTGTATGTTAAATATAATCACCAAGCAAAGAATCTGTCATGAATAAGGATCTCTTGGTAATGTATTAATAAAAACAGTTAATAAACAAACTAAATGAAAACATTTAAAAACAGAAAAATGACTAAAGCAAGTAGAATGAAAAAGTGTCAAATTAAAAGAGAAAAATAAAACTGCAGAGGCATTGTGATTATGCAGACAAGTAGTGTTGCTTGAATGAATTGCATAGAAAATAAGTGGCACACCAAACTTAGAATCTTGCTGTGTCACTTTCATTTTTGATTTGATGCAATCATCCAAAAAGATTGAAAGCAATGTGTTGCATGGCAACACCAAACTTAGAATGTAACCATATGCCAATTTATTGAATTTAAACAAAGCAAAGAAAGAAATGTACCTATGGTGTACCTGTTCTTTGTAACGCCCTAACTACCAAAGCTCACGCTTCCGGCTGCGTGACTCTGATAGCTCGGACATTACGACGACACTTATACTATTTAATACTAAAATATGAGCCTATTTAAAACTTTAAACCGTAATACCGCTCCCAAAAATACTTTCGTTCGATAACGTACATCCATACATTCAATACACTTACAACAACTCACAAAGAGTACATCCATATATATACACATATATATAAATAATATTACAAGCATTACCCAATACAATTCCTATCCCTCTTATAGAATATATCAAGATAAAGGCGAGGGTATAATAAATAATAATCTAAAGCAATACAGAGCTTTTCAACAACAACAAAATAAACTCTTCGTGACTTCTGCGCCCATATCCTAAAAGGGGAAAAATGTAGGGGGGTGAGAACATCATCCTCGAAAGGGTTCTCAGTAGAGGGTTTTTGGGAATTACTGTAATAGGATACGTGAAGATAAACCGTACCAGTGATTAATAACCGTCTTATGCCTCTTTTCAAAAACAACAATTTACAATAAAAGAGGAATCGAAAATCTTTTCTGAAAGAGGAACAGTTCAATTCTCAAAAAAACTCAAAAACCTTTCAAAACGGTTTATCTATGCTGAACCAAAATAGCCTTTCATATTTTATTCCAAACCAGAAACACAAAACCGAAATCAACCATCGGTTCATCTCATTCCAACCACGGCTCTAGGCCCAAAGAATCCAACCATCAACCAATCACCACAGTCCAACAGAGTCCCAGTAGCAAACACAAATAGGAAGATCCAAGCACAAACAAACAGTTATTGCAAATAGAACAATTAGCAATTAATCACATAGGCAAACCAAGTATAATATGCACACCCAAACAATATCACATAGATGCATATGATGCATGCCTGTCCCTAGTGGCTGATGATATCATCTGTCGGTTATAGAGCCAACCCGACAAGTCCTGGTAGCTAACCATGGACAGAAACACCCATCGCAGAGCAAGTAGGTTTGAGCTACAACCCCATTGCTACTACCCGCTCAACCCAGAGCCAGTGGAATAACCACTACTGTGGCTACTACCCAGGCGGGTGCTTAAAAGCTCAACCTGGAGCGAGTGGAATCACCACTACTACCGCTACTACCCAGGCGTCACAGTCTCTGACCTGGAGCAAGTGGGACGAACCACAACCCTTGCTACTACCCAGGAATCTCAAGCATATATTCATTCAGTCCCAGTCATGGATCAACATCCATCTCAGCCATCCGGCTTAAATTCATAATTCATAGTCGGCCATACGGCCCATAACTCATTCGGCAATCAGCCATGAATCAATATCATACACAGCCATTCTGGCTCACGGTTCAATCCAGAACCAGCCAATGTTCATAATCATACACAGCCATTCTGGCCCATAACAAAACAGCACTTCCACCATTCAACATCATTAAACTCATAAAATCGGCATTTAAGCCATAAATCACTTTTTCTCAATTCATTTCACTTTGAAATCAAGTTTCAACTCTTTTCAGTCTTGGCTTTAAAGATCTCATTTCTCAAATCATCTCAGGCTCATAAGCCAAATTTACTCAAAGTAAGTTCCCTTTTTAAAACAAAGCCGCTCTCGGCATCCTCTTTCCAAAACTTCCAAAACCATGGAAAGTTAAAGATTCAATTTGGGAACATTCAAAATCACCCATCCCACAATGAGATTTTATAACAAAGTTTCTCGGCAGAGTCCCAAGTCTTTAGGGGAGAATAACATAACTCATTTCGCCAAGTTCATTTAAATTCATTAAAAACCTTGGCTTCCTTATTTGAGCAATAAAATAGGATCTAAGTCAAACCGAGTCATATAATCTTTCACTTCTTCAAATCCGTTTCCTTTACTTAGGCAAAACCAACTTCAACCCCCATGATAAATTCTAGAACGTTTCAACGACTCAAAATTATTTTAGTCTTGCAAGAATTTAGAATTCAAAGAGTACTTAAAACCTTTCTCAAAACATTTTAAAATGAAACTTGTCAATAGACATTCAGGTTCTTTCAAAGTCATTGAAACCCTCAAGTCAAATTCAAAGGCATAGCCATTGTCACAATTAAAACAGCTTTAAAACATAAGTTTCATCTAAATAACTTTCTCCCAAAAGAGATACAATACTTTTCTTAAGAAGCAAGACTAAATCACAATTTCCTCTTTAATAATTCATTTCAAAAGCATGAATCATCCTTTTCTTGATAATTCAAATAAAATAGTAGGAGTCTTTAACTCATCATTTTTCCCGACAACCTTTCAATAAAGACTCGGATTTTATAGAAATTTTGGCAGCACCTCCCCTAAAACTTGGACTTTGCCACCCGGTTCGGGTCCCAACTAAACCGTTTCACAATCCTTTTCAACAGCCCAAAATCCAAAAATCAGTCCAAGGTAAGCCAAAATCCAACAGCCATCTCAATTCCATATTTCAAGAAAATCGTTTCAAAATCAAATCAATATCAACCGATTTAACTCATTTCCACAGCTTTAAAGAAACGGTTCAATAACAAATCTTTTGTCCAAAACCAAGTCAATTAAAGTAAACTAGGCTGAATTCAAAAGTGCATTCGACATTTCACATCATCAAACTAATTAACTCAATTCAGATCAATCCTCAACGGATTAAACTCAGATTTCAAACCTTTAAAGAATCAACTTCAAAACATTGCATCTCACAAAAACACACAACAATCCAGCCAAGCAAACATTCATAATCATTTGAGACAATCAATAATACATAAGGCTGATACCATCACCAAATACGAAATTGTCTCACAATAGTATCCATATGTAATAATTCCAACATATAAAATATAGTTTTCGGAAAGCGCCCCTACCTCAAAACGCAAATTCCATAACCCAAACGCGTCACAGGAACATTCTCTCTTAACCCGAAATTACCAGCAGCTTGAATCACGACTTCACTCACTTTTGCAGTGACCATAGCAACTCTATTCGCAACACGTAACAACCAAGATTAACTCTCATAACAACAAATGCTACAACATCTTAACGTTTAACAGGATAGCGACTAAAAGGGTTACCGGAACATAAACGCTTGCCGCAAATAAGAAGTGATTGAACCATGAAGCGGCAGCCTTGGTAGTGATTCCGGCAGTGGCAACTTGCAGCAACTCCTAGCACAACAGCCGTATCACGCCAACTGAAACCAACACGCAGTGACTACGGTATCCTTGGAATTCAAAAAGGACAGAATCCCCAAATAAAACCCTTACTGGCAACTTTTTCCGGTGACAGCAGAAGTAGCCAGAAGCTCCGGCGGTGGTCCCGGTGGCCTCAGAACTCTGGCGACAGCGGTGACTGGATGCAGCTCCTCCAGCCCGCGTCTTCCTCTCTCCCAGCGGCGCTCGGTCTCAACCTTCCTCTCCTACGCGACGCGGCGGCGACCAGCGCAGCTTGTGGCTCCACGACGACTCCCTCTCTCCCAACGTCGCTCACTCACGGCGGATCAGGGAAGCAGAAACGAAGCTCCATCAATGGTGCCTTGGACCACATGTATCTAGGCAGCGGTGACTGCAACCACCGAAACGGCGTTCACGGCCTGGCAGCGGCAGAAAGGGCAGTAGAGATGGTGACGGATCTGAGGCAGGGAGGCACGGCTGCACGAACAGAACCTTCCCTCTGCCGATCTCCCTCTCTCATCAAGCTTCTCTCTCCTTTGAATCTTGCCGGTGGTTGCCCTGGGAGCTCGACGACGGCGATGGCATACGGCGGCACAGCGGGTCGCGCTCCTCGCATGCGCTCTCCCTCTCTCTGCCCTATCTCTTCTCCACCATGGGTGTGCGTTTGTTCGATGTGTGTGGGTTGATGAAATCTGAGGGTGAGGTTATGAGGGAAAGAATGTGGGTGACGGCGGTGACTAACGGCAAGGCATGGCAGGTTCCGCGTCGAGGTGGGGACTGCAGTGGCAAGGCACGGCTGGCCAGCGAGCTGCTTCCTCCCTTCTCTCCGTTTCCTGCTTCTGTTTCTTTCCTTTCATGGAAAAGGAAAAAGGAAACCGTGTGTGCTGCTGCTTTGGGGGAGAAAGGGAATTTCGACTGCAGCTGGGTGTGGGGGAAAAGAGAACCGGGTCGGGTAACGGGTCACTGGGTTAGGGTTTCATTATTTTGAAAATTAGGGTTAGGGTTACTTTTGTAATTTCACTTAAAAATAGGGATAATATAGTAATTGAAACCCAAATTAAATCCAACACTAATTGTATATAGAAAAATACCATTTACTCATCCATTTTACAAATTACTTTCAATAGAAGGTCCAAATCAAATAATTAGAAATAATATACTTAATTTCTTCATTTTCCAAAATAGCAGTATTAATATTTAAAATATTACTTATCTAATCCAAATCATATAAATTCCTTATTATTTCACAACTATCAACTTTATAATTCAAATATAGAAAATAATCCAATAATTATAAAATTGGATAATAATCATAACTCGTCTCAAATTCAATAAATCACAACTTGCCTTAATTATCTTTAATAAAATAATTTCTGAAATTAAGGCTATAAATAACTATATGATTTGAGACTTGATCATAATAAGACTTTTCAACAGTTCTGGGTCTTACATTCTTCACTTTCTTCCTCTTCTTCCAATTTGTTAAGAGGAATGACCTCAAGGGGGAAGAGGTTTCAGCTATTGTCCCCTTTCTTGGTTTCCTCTCAGCAAGCTTTCTTTTGTACATGGCTTGATTGATCTTGCTTGCTGGATCAGGGACAGGATTGGTGCTCTTACTAGTTGCCTTCACTCCTTTGAATTCAAAACTTGGTTGCTGTGTGATTATTGGAGTTTTGTATTCATCCAGAGCCTTTTGAATTGATGGTTCCATGAACTCTTTCTTCATGTACTTCTTTGCCTCACTTGAGTGTACATTTTCTGGAATGACTTCCTCACTTTCTTGCTCCTCCACTCCTTCCTTTGCACCCAACATTTGACTTAATAGCTTTTTCATTGAGGAGGTTTGTTGATCTTTCCAACATTTCTTCATCTCCTCTTCATATTTTTCAATCACAGATTCAATTATTGAGAGTTTTTGGGTCAGGAAAGTTTGTGAGAGTTGTGAGTCTTCATCTTCCCTTGTCATCTCAAGTGGCTTTTGTGGTTGTAAAATCCTTGGCTCATATCCCTCATCCTTTATTGCAATTTCACTTGCAACAGGGACCTTTTGTTCTTGTTTTTCCACTTTCTCACTCACAAATTGGTCTTCATCCTCACTGTTTGATGGTTCTAAGTTCCCCCTTGTTTGCTCTAAGGGCCCATTCATCTTCTTGAAGATGATTTATTTCCAGGATTGGAATTGTGTGTATCTTTCCACGAGTTTTCTGTGTATTTCAATGGCTTGGCATTGGCTTTCTAAAGGTTCTTTGGACCATTGAAGGTAATCCTCATCTGCTGGTTCAAGAGATGAAGGTTGAGAGTAATTTTGGTGATATGGATGTGTTGTGGTAAAGTTGTGTTGAGGGGTGTGGAATGAGTTGTGTGATTGATGGGATGACTTGTATGGATTTTGGAGGAAACTTTGTGTTGAGGTATAATCAAGTGATGAAGAGCTTTCAAATGAGAAACTGGGACGTGAGGGTGGATGCTCTTTCATTCCTTGGTGATACTCCCAGCCACCATTAGAATAATGACTTGAATCATTTTGTGGTGGTGGGAAGTATCCCATATGATTCTCTTGCTCATCTTGTGTCTCTGAAGCAAATCTCCATGAATTGGAGTGCTCAGAATGTGTATTCTCTTGGTGATATTTCCAGCCACCATTAGAGATTGGTGATGGTGGGTGATATCCCATAAAATTTTGTTTGACCATAAGATGAGTTGAACTCTATTTGTATTTTGTAAACATCAATGAAATTTGAAATTCATGTCACAGAGAAAGAATTTCTTAGTGAGGCAATTGCTCAAACACCTTGCTATCAACTTAAAACAGAGAACAAAAATAAAGAAAATGCTTGATCTAGACTTCTCACCCACTAAATCATTGTTGATCTAATCAATCCCCGGCAACGGCGCCAAAAACTTGATGGGTTGGAACCGAATTCCAACACCTAAAACTCACCGGCAAGTATACCGGGTCGCATCAAGTAGTAAAACTCACTTAGAGTGAGGTCGATCCCACAGGGATTGATGGATCAAGCAACTTTAGTGGGTGATTAGTTTAGTCAAGCTAACATTGGTTGAATTGTGTTAATTGATGCCGCAGAAAGTAAATGACAAGAGAATTTTAAAGTGCAGAAAGTAAATTAGACAGAAACTTAAAGAGCAAGAAATGTAAATTGCAGAAACTTAAATGACAAGAAATGTAAATTGCATCAAATGTAAAGGGGATTGGGTGCAGGAAATTTAAAGGAAAGCAATAAGCAGCACTTGGAACAATTGCAGAATAATTAAATTGCATAAAAAGTAAAAGGGATTGGGTGCTGGGAATTAAAACTTCAACAAGAAAATGTAAAGTGCAATCAAGCAAAGAAGTAAAAGATGAAGTAAGTGTAGCAGATTCAAACAAAAATGAAAAATTGCTTGAAGAACAAGACAGAAAGAAACTTAGCTCAATTGTAAAATATAAAAGAGAATTTGAGGATCCAAGAAGAGCAATGAACTCAGGAAGTAAATCTGGATCTCAATTCTCCTTTGCTCAGTCAAAAAATATATTGCAGAAGAAAATGAGGTTTAAAAATAGCAGAGAAGATTAAAACCCAATCCTTAGATCAATTGAGAAGAAGAGTGGAAGATGATTCTCAGAATTTGAATCAATGGAGCTCTTCAACCTCAATTCAAGATCCAAAACAGAAAAGCTAAAGTTGCAGAAGAAGAAGATTTAAAACATCAAATGAAATTTGAATTATGCAGTAAAAGAACAAGAGAGAATTCAAGGTGAGAATTGAAACAGAATTCCTTCAATTCTCCAATTCAAGTTAAGATGTAAAAGTGAGCTCTCTACTACTACTCTCTATTAGAGCTAGCCTCCTTTCTAAAATGAAAATGATGCCTTTATATAGGCTTTACAAAGTAGAAATCAAAATGAAATTGAAATTAAAAACAAATTATAATTTAAATGAAATTCCTATTCTAACTTGTTCTTGTGCCTTTGAGTGATAATGTGGGCTTTGCTTGCTTTGGATTAGAAGAGAGATGGGTCCAGTTGGCCTTGGTTCAATTGGTGAAGAATTGAATCCAATTTGATTTTTAATTGAATTTTGGACTGTGGGTGCTACTCCCAGGGAACGGCTCAGTTGATTCAGTGAACTGAGCTCTCCCTCTTGCACTTGGTGTGCCAAGTTGTGCGCGTGACAAGCTCCTTGGTGTGCCAACCCCGATAAAGCTCAGTTACTTTACTTAACCGAGCGCCCTTGTGCCTTCGAGATGAACTCCACCTTCGAATCCTGGTGAGCACCTTTTGTGGCCAATTTCCTTGCTAAAGTAGTAGCGCTTCCTCCTTGCTCCCTTATGTACACAGTTCAAGCCTTGCTGAGTGAAATTTTGTGTGAAGTAATGCCTTTCTTTGTGCTTTCATTTTGGTAAGGCCCGGAAAAGTTAAATGTTTTAACTAAGCGCTCTTTCTTGCCTTGCTTTCCTCTTGTGCGCTCAGTTGGTTTAATGAACTGAGCTCTCCTTTTATTCCATTCGTTTCCAAATAATGCCAATGCATGATGGTTTTAATTAATTAAATGCATGCATGTTTCACTTTAATTAATAAAGCCAATGCATTAACGTTTTTGCAACATGCATTCTGCCATTGGCTTTATTTAATAATGCATGCATTTCCTTCAATTCATTTAGTGTTTATTTCATTGGCATTATTAAGTGAATGTTTCATTCATGCATGCTTTTATTAATGCCTTAGCATAAAGCTTTGATTTGCCAATTGCATTAGAAATGCATGGCTTTAATTAATAAGGCTAATGCTTTAACGTTGCTTTCATTCAATTTAAATGCGTGCCATGGCTTCATGGTCATGGGCCACGCTTTTAAAAGCGTGGCCTAAAGTTCTAAAGTGTGCTCAATCTTTAAAGCGTGTCCAAAATTTCTCTTTTCTTTTTTTTAGCTTATTTTGTACTCTTTTGCTTCTTTTTCTTCTTATTTCCTACAAAATTTATAAAATCAAAAGATCAAGAAAATATAACATTTAAGCACCAAAGAATAGGGGTGTTCGCGGTACGGTTTGGTTCGGTTTTGAAGGAAAAAGTCATCCGATCCGAACGCTTAATTTATGTGCGGTGCGGTTTGGATTGGATGAATATTTTTTGGAAATCCGATCCGATCCGATCCGATTACAAGCGGTTTGGATCCGTAGTTTTTTAAATACAAAATAATAACTTAATTTATAAAGTTATATAACCTGTCCAACAATCCATCATAATAATAAAACACAATTCAACGTAATAATAAAACAAAAATTCCATAAAACATTATAAATCAACAGGTCCAATTGTCCAACAATCCAACATATTCAACAAGTCTTGATAAAATAATAATTCTTGAGCATCAAAACAACTAAACAAGTCTCAACAACACAAAATTAAATAACATAGCAAAGTCTTAATAAAAACATAACATAAAAAACTCCAAACTGAAAGCTGAAGCACTGATCACTAATCAGATTCATCACCAGAGTCTTCTTCATCTATTAGTTGAGGAATTGGCTCAAGTTCTACAATAAAATGTAATAAAATAAATATTAGTAAGTTAAACATATTATCAAATAGTAAAGTTAATCACTATGTGAAGATAAAATAAAACATAATATTAAAGAACTACCTTTCTCAAGTTTTTCAAATTCTTCAAAAGACTCCTCAAGGTCAATTGGCAATGAATTGGCTCGAAACCAATTTTGTGCACAAATCAAAGCTTCAATAGTTTTTGGAGTAAGAGAGCTCCTTTAACATATTGAGTTGTTACCAACATACACATTACACAATAAAAAAATTACCTCAGGATATGAAGCTGACATTGTTGACCTTTGAATTGAAAGCTAAAAACAACCGAACAAATATAAAATCTGCAGAAGATAAAAAAATAGAATTCAATTTCAATCAACAAGAACAAAATACTTAATTTAATACAAAGTTTAACCAATTTTAATAACAAGAATAACAGTATAACAAGAACATAATAAAATTAAAACACAGTTTAACAAGTAAAAATTAAAACAAGTAAAAATTAAAGCAAGTAAAAATATACCTTGAACAGTTTAACACAGTTTAACACAGATTAACAAGTAAAAATTAAAATTAAACAAAATCTTAAAACAACAGAACAAAACAAAACAAACAAAAGCAAGTAAAAATATACCTTGAAGGCTTGAACAGTTTAACACAGCTTAACAAGTAAAAATTAAAATTAAACAAAATCTTAAAACAACAGAAAAAAACAAAATAAACAAAAGCAAGTAAAAATATACCTTGAAGAAGAGGCGACAGCGGCGCCACCGAGGGGAGAAGGCAGCAGTGGCATCACCGAGGAGAGGAGGCGGCAGCAGCGTCACTGAGAAGAGGAGGCGATGAAGGGCATCATTCAGAAGAGGAGCGGTGGACGGCGTCGGCGTGTGTCAGTGAGAGTGACTGAGAGTGAGTGATGCTGTGATGGTAAGAGTGAGTGATGCTGTGATGGTGAGAGTGAAGAACGAAGACTAAGAGAGTGAGAGAGGGCAGAGGGGTTTCTTTCTTTAGATTAGGGTTTCAAACATTTGGCCATTTGGAGGAGCGGCGCTACTGTGCTAGTGTGCTACGGTAAGTAAGGGTATTTATTTATTTATTTATTTATTTATTTATTTATTTATTTATTATTATTATTATTATTATTATTATTATTATTATTATTATTATTATTATTATTATTTGTAATATATGCGTTCGGTTCAGTTCGGTTCGGTTCGGTTTTGCATAGTGGAATTGCAAACCGAACCGAACCGCAATAAAACCGATCCAAAATCTAAAAAATATCCAAAATAGAGCGGTTTAATTCGGTTTTCGGTTTTCGGTTTGGATCGGTCCGATTTCGCGGTTTTTTTTTGGACAGGTTTGGATCTGAACACCCTACCAAAGAATGCAATATATAAGCACTAATCACAAATTTCTTGTATGAAAAAGCATAGAAAAACATGACATGATGACATGTCATCAATAGGCACAGCAGAACCCAGAGCCTTAATAAGAACTTCTCTAGCACTAGCCGATAGTAATGATCGCTTCCATTGATTAAGTTTCTTGGATACCTTATCTTCAATGTAGCTAAAGGTAGTGTGTTTTGATCTGTTCACAACTGCAGAAAGGCCTAAATATTTATCTTATGAACCAACGTGTGGAACCCACAGAATCTCTGCAATCTCATTCTTCATCTCCTCAAGCATGTTCTGGCTAAAGAAAACCGAGGATTTGTTCAGGTTAGTAACTTGACCACTAATCTCATTATACTCCTGAAGTAGTCGAAGTAGATTTTGACATGTTTGAACGTTGGCTCTTCCAAATAGAATAGAATCATCTGCAAAAAATAAGTGACTAATGGTAGGACACCTTCGGTTTAATCGTAGACCTGGAAACTCATGCTCTGTTCACTCTTGTGGAGCAGATGAGACAACCCCTTTGCAGAAATGAGAAACAGATAGGGAGAAAGAGAATCTCCCTGCCGAAGATCCTTAGTAGGCTTGAAGAAGCCGTGAGAGAACCCATCCACAAGAACTGAGTAGGAAATCGTAGTCACACACTCCTGCATCCAGCCAATCCGCTTCTAACAAAATCCCATCCTCTTGAGCATTTCCCAGACAAAACTCCACTCAACTCGGTCATAGGCTTTACTCATATCCAACTTCAATGCCATATCAAAATCACCCTGCCTCTTGTTCTTCAAATAGTGAATAAATTCATGGGCTATAAGTATATTATCATTGATCAACCTACCCTTAATAAATGCACTTTGATTCATACTGATGATTTTATCCATACAAAACTACATTATATGAACCAGAAGCTTTGAAATTACCATATAAAACACCGTACTCAGACTAATAGGTCGAATCTGAGTCATAGAATCAACACCTGTAATCTTCGGTATTAAACAAATTTGCGTGTGGTTCAGGGAGCGAAGCATTTTACCTCCAGAGAAAAAGCTAGCACATGCTTAAAAAATATCATTCTTGACAACCTCCCAATAGAATTGGAAAAACCTTGCTGTGAATCCATCCTCACATGGCGCTGAGAAAGGATTGAAAGAAAAAACAACTTTTTGAACCTCTTCCTCCGTGATGGGTCTAGTGAGTATGCGGTTCATTCTATCATCTACCTTCCTTTCCAAACCTTCTAGAGCACCTTCGGGGTTTTTAGGATTTGAAGTAAAAAAAAGCTTCTTAAAAAAGGATTCAGCTACCTCCCCTATACCTTCCGCATCAGTCCGATACAACCCGTTCTCGTCCTTCAGTTTCTCTAACCTGTTCTATCTATTCCGAGCATGAAACTTTGCATGGAAGAACTTTGTATTTTGGTCACCCCACCGTAACCATTCCACGCGGGACTTTTCTTTCCAATATCTCTCATCCTTCTCATAAGCATCTTGGAGATCATCTTCTAGATTTAAAATGAGGCGCTTATCTGCTACCTGACCTTTCTGTTTTTCAGCTTCCAATTTCTGATTAAACTCCACAATTAGCCTAGCCGAGTTATTATGATTGGTATGTTGCCATTCAACAAGTTTATTACGGCAGTTTTTCAATTTACTGAATAGAATGTACATTGGTGACCCTGAGAAATTTTGTTGCCAAGCTTCCTTGATAATGTTTTGGACCTCCTCCAACTCACACCACCTTTCTTGGAATCGGAAGCGTCGCTTCTGTTTTTGAACTTGCTGATCAGTCTGAATAATGATTGGACGGTGGTCAGAACCCATATCCTCTAAGTGTAGAGCCCTTGCATTAGGATACTCCGCCAACCATCTGTTAGAAACGAAGCATCTGCCTAGCCTCTCTCTTATTAGATTTTCCCCAAATTGTCTATTTGACCAAGTGAATTTGCGACCTTAATAGCCAATGTCTCTTAACCAGCCCGCATTAATGAAATCATTGGAACCTGTTACAGAACTTGCTGGTTTGTGCCTGCCTCCTTCTTTCTCATGCTGAGCCAAAATTGCATTGAAGTCTCCAATCAACAGATAATGTTCCCCAATGCCTTCAAGTCGCTGAAGAATTTTCAAATATTAGGCATTACGTTGCTGCTCTTCGCTGTGAAGGTGGACAGTAATAACTACCCACAATATGTTCCTCCCTTTATCTAGCCAATGAAAATGAATAAAGTAGCTTCCTGCATCAATAATTGTTACCTGAGCGTCAAAAGTCCATGCCAAGACTAATCCACCCGCCATACCTTGCGATTCCACGCAAAAATTTTCTTCAAATCCAAATCTTTTACACTGCCTCCTAACAAACAAAGAAGTAATTTTTGTCTCACATAAGCGAAGAGGTATTATAATATGAATTATTGATCTCACTAAAAAAGACAAAATAAATAAAAAACTAACTATAACTAATAGTAGAGTCATAAATAATAAAAATTTATAATTCAAAATAGTATTAAATAAAAGAATACTAAAAATACTAAAAAAATTATAAATAATATAATTTAATAAAATATATTTGATATATTATTCATATATTATTTCTGTTTTTTATATAAAGTATATTTTGTCAAATTTTTATGTTATTTTTAATTTAATAAATAAATAATTTTTTATTATAAAATTGATTAACAAGAGTCATCTAAATATCTAAAACAAAATGACAAGTTAATATAAAATTATTATTTGAATTTATGTCTTTTTTAATTTTTTTTACTAAAAATAATTTTGAATATAATCAAAACCAACATTTAATTTTTTACGATCCATTTTTATATAAAAATTGTCACACTTAAACTTATATAAAAATTGTCACACTTAAACTAGGATAATACTAACCCATTTTTAATCAAAATCAATTTTACAAAATTAATTTTATACATATTTTCGTTGATAAACTTTAATCAAAATACACAATCAATGAACCAATAGCGAAAACGATTCCACGACAGATTTCGATTTCTGAACCTTGGTCATCTTTTTTCATTTCCAGTGCAGTGCCTAGTTGGATTTTGTTATGCTGTATTGATTTAATTTGTAGTCCGTGAGACCGTGACCGTATAATAGAGTAGAAAAAGTTCAAGTTACAAAATAATAATAAACCAACCAATTATAAAATAATAATAAACCAACCAATAAAGCTAGATGAACAACTGTACAATCATTATTATTATACAACTAAAATTTGGAAAGCTTTCGTATAGGATTAATATAAACCAAATTGCATATTTCAAAGATTAAATATTATCATAACCTCATCCCATCCGTCACACAAGGTTATATTATCCTCTTCTTTATCAAGGTGCATGCATCTCTTATGTAGTGAAAAGAAAAGAGAGGGAAAGAGAAAGAGGACAAATGGATGAAAAACATATAATATGTGATCATCCAGATATTCATGTCTAGCTGCCTAAAAAGTGCAGGAACATAAATCCAAACTAGTGCATGAACATGCCCCACAATTGAGAAATAACCTGAGCTTAAAATTCAAAGCAGTGTATGAACATACCTCACCATAAAGTACATAAAGCATAGATTCAACTTAGTAGAATATTCATATATCAAGCTACATAATGCTTGCTAAAAGACATACATATAGAGCTTAATAATTGCATAAAAATTAGGTCATATCATATCATATACCTTAATCTCACTTCTCAATGGCTAGTATCATCTCTTGAGCCTAACACTCTTGCCATAGTAAGCATTGTACATATAAAATACAAAAAACACTGGACTTTATTATACACTTGCCTATGTAAGTGCCAAAATTTGGAGTCCCCTGTCCCCTGAAGATGAGAAATGTTTGAACGATGTAGATTTTCTAAACACGTTACTGATTCATCACTTTCTCAACAATGTATGCATTGAACGATCTGGACTAATGGGGAACACCAGCCGCCAGTGCAACAGGTATAAAAATAAGACCAAGGGAAAAGCTATGCTTTATTCATTGCAGGAAACCTTACTACTTATCAGTGACTTGAAGAAGTTTGAGGCAGCCTGAAAGAACCACCAGCATAAAGCATTTGGTAAACCGGCTTGATTCTCCAAGTCAGAATAATGCTCAAGATGATGCCAGCGGCACATACACCCGAAAGAACGAAAAAGGTCAACTGGAAGCAATTTGGACCCAAACATGAGGCACCGGAAGCAATGAGGCCCAGAGCTTCCTGCCTTGCCGTTTCGGTATCATATACATACCCTGCAAGAAGGGCTGAGAAAAGGAATGCTCCGAGTGGATTTCCTAGTGACATGACATTACCCAATACCCCGAAGTGCTTCAAACCGAAAAGCTCGGAAACTGTGGGGATCATCACAGAAACTTGCACACCATAGCAGACACCAAGAAGGGCAACGACAGGATAAAGGGTTCCGTTGACAGCATAGGCAAACAGCAGGTATACAACGAGCATAATTATCTGTGTGAATGTCAGCCAGGCTGTCCTTGGGATTGTTTTTGTCCTGGAAATTGGCAGAGACAGAATCTAATCATTCTCAGATATTATAATTTATTGGATCAATTAGATGCAGAGAAAGATGATAGTTCTTCAGTGCATAAATTCACTAATAACATTCAATTCCAAGACAGTCTAAACAATTGTGTTGGCTTTTTACAATCCATTAACAGGCCAGATTCACTGATTATTCATTTATTCCAAATATGTTCTAACATAGTCCAGTTAAATACGAAATGTTTATTCATTTATTCGTCTGTTCAAATTATCTCAATAGGGGTAGTTATCACAGCTTCAATCAGTTCCAGTCACCATGACTGATATCTTCAGATTGTAATACATGAGCTAAAATAATAAATAAAAAAATAAATAATCCTGAACTATTGGTTTTAACATAAAATAGATTCACTGACCTGACAAAATGTTCTGAAACAACTCCCCCACCAAGCCGTCCAACGAAATTACAAAAGCTGAAAATTGACAATAAGGTTGTGGTATCTTCCTCACCTTGTGCAATACCTATTTGGGCCAGATTATTCAGAACAGTTACCCCAGTGCCAACACCAACAAAGAACACGAAAAATAGTAGCCAGAAATCAGCCTTTATTACAGCCTCAGTAAACTTAAAATCTTCCCCACGTTTAGGCTTTCTCTTCTTCTGCTTTACAGCTCCCTCACCCAAAGCAAGAAGCATGGCCACCTCAGATGAATCATCTTGATCATAAAAACTTCCAAGGGTTCCAGCAGATGAGGATGCTAGCAGTGGTTCTGTTTTTCCATCATTTCCAGTGATAGAGTCGGAGGATCCAACTTGTCGATCAGGTGAGTCTGAATCAGATTCTCTCCTTGGACATATCGTCATCTTTAAAGGGATTGCAAGTGGAGCCATCAGAAGAAGAACCATCACAGCCACCAGAATATAAGAAAGTGTACCACTAAATGAAATAATGTTACCGAAAATTGTAGTTGCGAGAAGATATAAACCCAAGACCACACTAGAACACTGGATAAATAGAAAATGCCAATTGTCTGTGGCATCTTCAACAGAAGCCGGGGTACAAGGCCTAACAAGAAACATCATAATGCAGCACACAACAAGAATACCAATGGCAAGGAACAACACAAAGTGCGAGGAAGAATTATGAAGCACTATGCTGTAAATTTCAGTAAAAACTGCAGCACTAAGCCCTCCGTAGCCTTTCAAAATTCCAGAAACCTTGCCTCTGCTAACTGGGAAGTTTCTCATGTTGGTTACAAGCACGGATGTGGTTAACCATGCACTGCTGTTGGCAGCAATAACGAGGGCAGACCATAGCTACGACATGATACATGTGTAAATGATAATTAGTCCATCTCAGATCCAGTCAAAGCATACTAGATGTAAAATGCAACATGTAACTATTCACTAATCCACGTCCCACAAGGAAAATGTTTAAGAATGAAACAAAGAAAAACCTATTGTGTTCATTTGGTTGTTGGGAGTACAAATTATATTGATCTTGTTGAAATCAAGTCTACTTGATTCTCCTTCAAACCGTTGAATCTGATTCATATATTCCATTTATTTGTTCCATGAAATATTAATTTATGGTGAAAGAGCAGGGTACCTTAAGATAGTTTTAAGACTAGTTTAGAAATGAAGTGAAAGAGGAAACATAACAAGCTCATTAAACATAAGCGAAGGCAAAAAGAGAAAAAAATTTCAAATTTCATTTCTACAATCCAAGGGTTTTTGAGTTTTCAATAATAATAATAATAATAATAATAATAATAATAATAATAATAATAATAAGGGCATGATGATGAACAGATTTTCAATAAACAAGCAAAATACAACCACTACAGAAGCAAAACCCGGATCACACCTCAAAAGAAAATGAAAATGATTGTAGAAATACAAGATTCTAGAGGAAAAGTTAGTTAGGAAGCGGTTACCAGCAAGTAAGGGAGGGATTTAAGGGTTTGACTAAGGGCGAGCCAGATCAGTCCGTAACCGAGGAAGGAGGCGAGAGAACCAACGAGGAGGATGGCCCAAGGCGGGAACTTGTTGCAGGCGAGGCCAGGGAGCAAGCCGACATTCTCGCCGATGTCGTTGGCCACACCGAGCAATGTGAGCTGACGCTGGTTGAATCCAAGAACCGATTTCAGCGAGTGGGAGTAGAGAGGGAACGTGAACGTGTTCCCGGAGGCTATTTGGACCCACACAGAGGCTCCTAGGCTCACCCATGGCGGCCTTGTTCCTCCCTTCAGCGTCAACATTTTCTTCGATAAAAGCTTGCTCAGTGGTTGATTCTGGTTGTGCACTGCCTTGTCTTGTTTTGCAAGTTGTAAGAAAGAGTTGAGCAGAGCTAGTGCCTAAGATTTAGGCTTTATGTTGGTAGGTGTGTAATAAATCAATCAGTGAATAGTTTATTATGAGATGAGATTTTAATTATTCATTATTAATTATTAATGAGTTATATTGAGATTGTTGGGAGACTTAAGGCGATATGGTGGTGATTTCTGGTGTGGTATGGTGTGGGCGGCGTGTGAATCGTGTTCTCTCGACGATTGTCGTTTGCTATTTGAGATTCACTTCGCTGATGCGTCATCCAGAATTCCAGATGCTTCTAATGTGTTGCTGTCACTCACAATCATTAATCAGCGCTAAGTAAATAACACACTCAAGAACAATACCAAAAAAACAAAACAAAACAAAACACAAAAGGTCACTCTTAATTTGTACATGAATCTAGGTAAATTACCAACCAAAAATGTTTGGGGTCGTGAACAATTTATACATGGAAATGTTTCTGAGGTAATGTCTCAAGATGAGGCATGGGATGAAAATTAGAAGTATGGGTTTTATTTTATTGCATTTTGCAAGAAGCACAGCCATAAAACGGGTTTAGCCATCAAATTTTACCTGTTAACCTTAAATCATAATAAAAATAAATGAGCGTGTTTGGTATTTAACAAGAAACATTGTTACAGTAACTAAAATTTGATATTTTACCACAAACTACTTTTTTAGCGTTTTAATTCGAACTTTATACTCCTCATTTTAGTAAAATTATTTTTTTTTCCTAAAAATAAAAAATCATAACAAAAGCCCTTTTATTCTTCTCTCCTCACCTCTTTCTACTTGCTTGCCATGATTGTCCTATTTTAAATAAATATATTTTTTTAATAAATTTATTAATATATAATATTATTTTTTTTAAATATTTTATATTCATATAAATTTATAAAATTAAATCCAAAAATATAAAAAAATAAATTTAGATAAAACAAAAAATTATAAAGATAAAGTAATATTCTAATATTTGAGCTAATTATAAATATAAAATTTATTTAGCTAAAATAATATAATTTTGATAGGTAATAAAAAACAATAATTTTTAAGTAAAAAAAAATAGTTTTCAGTTAATCTTTTACTAAAAATAGATTATTTTATCATTTGTTGAATTTAAAAGAATTGAGGATAAGTTAAAAAAGAAAAAAAAAATCTTTTATTTACACTGTTTAATACTCAATACATATATTTGTGAATATTATATTCTTATTATATGTATTAGCGGCTCAACAGTCAGCCGCTTTTTTATTATTGTTAAGAGATTAATTTTCATAATTTTATTTTTAAAATTATAAATTTCATAAAATAATTTAAACATTAAGAATAAAAAAATTTAAAAATAAAAATAAAAATTTTATAAGTTATTTAACTTTTAGAATGTATAAAATTTATAAATTTAAATTAAATATGATATTAAACAAATTTATTATATTGTTATTATGTATAGTAAAATCAAAATAAATATTTAAAAATATTATTTACAATTTTTATCTTGTAACATTTAAATGTTATATGTCAATTTAATATCAATAAAAAATAATATTATCCAATATAAAAGAGATTAAAGATAAAAAAAAATTAACAAAATCAATTAACAAAGTTCTTATCTTCCTACATGTATTGTGTTATATGTCAATTTAAAATAAGAACTAACAAAAAAATTAAAAATATATTTAAAATGAATTAACAAAATATTCTTGGAGATTTTTAATTCTACCATTGATAGGTGCAGGTTTTTTACATCTTTTATATACCAATTATATGACAAATAAATAATATTAAATTAATTATTTTTTTTGTAATATAATTTCAAAAATTAATAAATGTCAAATCTAGTACTTTATATAATTAAATGTCAAATTTAATACTCTACATAATTAATAGTTTAGATAGTTTAAAAAATTAACATATTAATATTTTTAACGAACCAGTGCAAAATTTTTTGTATTTTTTATATATCTCAATCTAGTGACTTAGCCAATATGTAAAAAAAAAAATGATATTGTAGTAGACAAAATTAATAATTTACTTTAATTTTAGAGTAAATATTTATGTACTCAATTTTCAAATATAATAATCTACATAACCAATAATTTAAAAAATTAAAAAAATATTATTGCAAAGTAATTTAAAGAGAAAAAAGCAAGCCATAAATAATAATATCAATACATAAGGAATGCAAGTGTTGTGAGAAAGAAGTATTAAGTTGAAAGAATAAGACCAAATTAAAAATGAACCAAAGTGTCATTGGTTCTTTTTTACTAACATTTGGTTTGCATATTATAAACAACAAACAACTTGATAAATCCAAGTGTATAGTGTACCCAAAATAAAATTTTCGCCGAAGTTGGTTAAAAATAAGATTTTACCAAATTTGTCAAATCCTCAAAATACCAAAACCTTTCAAACCAAACCAATTTCATTGCATACTCTAGGTTGTTTTTCTTTCGTGCTATTTAGGATATCTGCTTGATATGCATAGTATGCTTGTTTGTGAGTATCTTTTTAGGATAATTGAAGCACTAAGCTTGAGATATTAAAACTGATTACCTTGATATCGATTGTTTGGTATAGACAGAATTCGAATGGCTACTCGTAGGCAAGGTCAATCACGTACTAAAAGAGAGAGTGAGGATAACCTATTAACTGATAACCATGCTAAATTCATGATGGCGATGACGAACTTCGCTAACACTATGCAAGCGAGCGCTACTGCAACGACTCAGGCTACGGAAAGAATATGGTAATCAACCAGAAATGGAAATAAAAGAGGAACTCGAAATAACATAGGTAGTGGTGTCCCAAAGACTTTAGCTGCTTTTCTGAAAGTTAACTGACGTGGCAGAAATTGGCGAATTAAGAATTGTTATGAGATATGCGTTGCAAGTATAGTTCTTAATCAACCAGAAATCCGCTTATCAATTTAGAAGGGTTGTCACAAAAATTAAAATTAAAATACTGGGAGTATGAATCTCAGGTCGTCTCCCAACGAATTGCAGAAAGGTGTGCTATTTTATTAATCAGATATTTTCAAAAAGAGTTTGAGTTGAATAAACAGGAAATTAGATTAGAGAAATTAAATAATTTAAATAAAAGCCTTGACTGTGAGTAGATTAGTTAGAAGCCATATTCTTGTTGAAGTACTCTCAAGATTAATTGATAATTGAAGGTTGTTTTGTTTAGTTATCCCTTACTAGGTAAGGGAAGGTCAAACAAGTTGGAATGCTGTTTCTCTTCACAAGTTCCAATCCGCTCAATTGAAAAGGATTAGTGTCAGTGACTAGAGAGCATCCCAACAATAAACCTAATTACAATTTTTCTTTTAAGCATCCCAACTCAAGGGTTCCTTTCAATCAACTCCCCATCAAGTTAGGGAACTACTCGCTCATTGTGAATGTAGAACTCATAACATAAGAAAGTGAATTAAAGGAAGACATGATAAATAAAACTCAAAGGAATCAATTAAAAATAAAAGTAATTCTTGTATTAATAAATTCTAAAATAATCTAATAATAAAATTAAGTAAATTAAAGGACATGGAAGAGTAAAGCCAAGTTAAGAAAACGAACTAGAATGACGAAGTCTTGATGAGGTAATAACTCTTCTCAATATCCCAATGCAAAAAGCAATAGAAATAAAATCCTAAGAACTATGAATGTAGAGAGAAAACCTAGAGGAGGAGTAAAACTAGATCTAAAACTAAAAACTGTGTAGAATGAATGTTGTTTTTGGTTTCTGCATGTTCTCTGGCTCTAGTCTGCTTTTCTGGACCAAAAACTAGGTCAAAACAGGGCCCAAAATCGCCCCCAGCGAATTCTGCAGATTATGCAAATCGCGCACGTCATGCGATCGCGTCATTCATGCGGACGCGTCATTCGGCGTTTTGCTTGCCACGCGGGTGCGTCGTCCACGCCTCCGCATCACTTGTGCTATTCCAATCCGCGCGGTTGCGTGAGCCATGCAGCCGCGTCACTGCGATTTCCTCTCTTTCGCGCGGTCGTGTGAGCCATGCGGCCGCGTCACTTCTCGCTGGTCATCAATTTCTTGTGTTCCTTCCATTTTTGCAAGCTTCCTTTCCAATCTCCAACTCATTCATGCCCTATAAAGCCTGAAACATTTAATACACAGATCAGGCATCGAATGGAATAAAGGAGAATTAAAATACGTAATTAAAAGTCTCTTAGGAAGCAAGTTTTCAATCATGTAATAATTTTAGGAAGGGAATATAAATGCATGTTAATCATATGAATAAGTGGGTAAAGATCATGATAAAACCACACAATTAAACACATTATAAACCATAAAATAGTGGTTTATCATTAACCCCCGACTTTCAAGGGAACAACAAACCTTACTGAAGCAGACAACTGATTCCAAGCTATGGAGTGTACGTTGCAAGCTCAGCATATTCCGGATAACCAATTCGTGAAGTTTGCGACATATTAATTAGTGGGTGAAGCTCAGCACTGGTGGCAAGGAGAGTGTCAATTGCTACAGCAATAGAATGTGGATATCCCATGGGCGCTATTCCAAACTATAGCTATCTAAAGACAAGATCTCCACTATCTCCGGATTCTCTTCTGGGTCCTCATCATCATCATCAGAAATTACTATGACCTCAGGGAAACTCCTAAGACTACTATCACTACTACTATCTATGTGTACAAGGTCGCCCACGAACACAGGTCCGTCCGCTGGTATGTGATCCAATCCCTCTACTGGAGGTCTTGACTGATTCCCTGAATGTGTACCTAACAAAGATGATACCATCAGCTCGGAGAGAAGGTCCCAATCAGGATAATGTGAAGGAACAAACTCTTCAACAAGCTCAAACTCAGGAACTACCTAGTCCACTGGCTATGCTGGAATAAGATGTCAAGGTCCATCTGGGAAAGGATGGTGGGATGCGTCTGGATGAAGCCACGATAGCGAAAACTCATACGATATGTCTGGGTCGAAGTACGGGGTGTCTATAGGATGCTGAAAAGGATGGTCACGTAACACGTATAAGCGTACTCGAGGCTCCGCAAATACTATATAGAAACTATGGAATACCGGATCCTCGTATATATAAGGATGTAGAAGCTCATAGAATAGAATCCCTGTCTCCATCGGAAGGAATAAAGGAAGGGGTAAGAACTGGAGAGTCCTTGGTAGGGTCGGGATAGTAAGTTAGGTTCATTTTATGTTATACTTATCCAACAACAACAACCACAGGATACATACAAACTTTAACAACCAAAGGCATATAGAAACAATAAATCAAGAAGCACATACACACAAATCATAGAAACATATAACAAAGAAATATGCGCAAACAAGTATGATACATGTCTATTCCTAGTATAGGTAATGAGCTCATCTGTCGGTTTTTACCCGTTCCCGACGCAACCCAGCAACCATTTGTTCGGGTATGGCTTCTAGTGGCATATCCTCTGTAAGAACCTCTGTCTTACAAGCGCTGCTCCTCTAGCTGAAATATGCCAAACATAACCTCTGTAAGTACTTACAGGCATTGTTCTCCCAGCTGAAGTATATAAGATTTTACCTCTAGAAGCTACTCTGGGTGCGCTTACCACTATATCTCTGCTGCACCTTTGGCAGCAGACAGACATTCAACAAGTTCTTATTGTGTCTCTTTTCTCTTTATAACTATCCTTTTAATTTCTTTCTTCCAACATCTCATATTATCTTCGCACTATTCCGTTGTCTTTTCCTAAATATTTTATGAAAAGGAAAAATTATACAATCCTAAGCTTAGATTGTATTTCAGAAAGCTTCCTTAGTATTTCAGTTTGGTGGTTGTCATACAAAGATACAGTTTGGTATTTTTTGTGATAAATAAATGTATTAATGTTGTGTGATGGCTGGACTGTGAATTTATACTTGAATTTGAGTTTTATTATGTTGAAAGTTGATGAAATAATTCGGTTACAAGAAATGTTAGAAAAATTGAACTGAACAACCATGATTAATGACGAATATAAGCTTAGTATCCCATCCATACTATTTTCTCAACAGTTTATGAATTGTTTTCATTTAATCTTCTGTTTTTGCTAATTTGATTTTACTGAAACCCTAATTTGCAATTGTCTAGTTAGAAAAATCGATTAATTCTCGTGTGCTCAGTCCGTTAATCCTCGTGAGAATGATAACTCACTCCCGTGGTATCACTTGATACGATTTGGTGCAATTGCCGAATTGTGAGTTTTATAAAAATCCGCATCAGGGAAGCACCGTCGACGATGAGGGACACGATCATGATGGAGCAGACAGGACCGATGGAGGTTGTTCAAGTGTTCAGCTACTTGCCCCGGTGCTAGTTGCAGCGGAGAGAATAAACGCCGGCGGCAAAGACAACATGTTAAAGAAAGAGAAAAGGGAAGACCAAGAAGGAAGAGAGCGAGGCTGCCTGTGAACTAGAGTCTCAAATTTAAAATTAGGATTTTTATTTTAATTTTGGATCTTAATTTAGATCTGGATCTTGATCCGGATCTGAGATTGATTAAATGTTTTGGATTAAAAAATCAAATTATAAAATAAATACAATTTAGTTGGACTTTTTTTTATTTAAAATTAATTTTTTTTTCAAATAGTTTGGTTTGGATTGGATTTAAAATCCAAAATTTAGATTTTTTTTTACACAGTCCTATCATAAATTAGTTTATGGACTCGTTATCAATTAACAAAATCTACGTAATTCATTCTTAACAAGCTACCACATACACTATTAAAAGATTTTCTTGTTTGTTTTTTTTTTTTAGAAAAAATATAAATAATGTTACTGGTTATTTTCTTCCACAAGAGAGAATTTTTTTTCCAATCCAGACTATATTATTGTGTATATATATAAGAAAAAGGAAGACATTACTGTTATTCACCATCAAGTTGCACTCAAGAAGAAGCAAAACAGAAAGAGTAAATGCTCAAAATTAGTCACTCAGATCTTAAGTAAGAATTTAGTCTTCTAAAATTTCATCTTGCATAAAACTCAATAGTTCACATAGTATGGGTCAAACGATGCCAAGATACAGAATGAGAGAGGGACTAACATGTGCACGTGAGTTAATTTGGAAAGATCAATTTGATTTCTTGGAAGTTTAGAGTCTTATTCATAAAATCCAAAAACCTAATTTAAGCATTTACTCGGAATAAAAAAAATACTCAAGTGGGTTTCAGATCCTCAAACATTGTAGGCCACAGTCCATAATCATCATCACAATCAGAGTCGCCTTTAGCCTTATTGTACGGACTATAACCCATTGGGCTATCAACCCTTTCATCAAGAGGCCTACTTAGCCTTGGACTCCTATTATCAACCATAGCTTTTCCATCAATAGGACCAGTACTAGAAAGTCTAGGACTCTTTAGTGTGCCCAAGAACCTCCCTTCAACCAAAGGCCTATGAGCCATTATTGGACTCCTATTTGCATACATCATTCTCTCATTCATCTTCCCATCAAGAGGACCAGACAACTTCAACACCTTCCCAGTTACCATTTTGTTATGCATTGTTCTTCCATCCAATGGCCCTGACAGTGCTATGGTCCTGCTTCGTTGCATACCTATATTGCACAAATACAAATACAAATACAAAGAATTGAATATAATGTAGTATAATATAACTATATCTTTTATGAAACAATCAGTTACAAATTTTAAATAAGTTCAAGCTAACATATAGTATTTGATTTTAAAAAACATATCATCCGTGTTACTTTTTAGTATACTCTTTAGTAACCTTTCTTCTTTTTTATAAGCATTTACTCTTTTAAAGTGTGCACATGAATTAAATATGATATATTATGATACTACATGTACACGGTAATGTTTTTTTTTTTCACGAAATTAGTTACATATTTAAGTGGTTTAAACTAGCAATGGTTTATTTTAGAGACATTAGTCCCTTAGAAAATAATTTAACAAATTAACCATTGACCTTTCAAAATATTTTTGAAATTTAAGAAACGAGTGCTCTTTTTTAAATATTAACATGGTATAAATATTAAATTTGTATACACTTTTAAAAGCAGATAGATTAATTTACTTTTTATTTTATGTGTTTAATTTTAATATATTAATGATATAAAACCTTTTACGTATTACATCAAAATTAAATTTTTTCTTTAATAAAAACTAATTTTTTTAATAGTCCCAAATTAGTACTAATTTGTCAAAAAAAATAAAAATATTGTTATAAAGTAATTTATCCAAGGCTAAATCGTTAAAAGACCAATTAGGTGTATGAGTCTGTTGTTTAAAAGAAAATGTTAGAAGACTAACGTTTTTAATTAAAAAATAATAGAAAATAAAGTAATATTAACACAAATATACAAAATAACTAATTAAAAAATATCAAACAGTTAACTTGTCTGTTATTTAAGTAAAATGAAGTATTTCTGTCGAAAAAACAAAAAAACAGTAAAATGAAGTATTTGTCATTCATGATGATAGCATACCCTTCTCTCCGTCAATATGCTTCCTCATCATTGACCCTCTGCACCTCCCATGGTACCAGTTTGGCTCCGGTGTTACCATTTCCTTTGTCTCCTCTGCTTCTTGTTCATTGAACACCTGTAATTTACTCAGGCACCTCTTTAGGCATCTCTTGATTGCGCCGGAGAGAGTCTTGGTAAGTGCCGTGGCAGCGCCACTACTACCATCCTCCTTCTTTGCGAGCTTGAGAATTTCGAGCCGATGTTTGGCGACCAAAATCCCCATGCTCTGGAGGAGCTCATGGTTGAAGTGGGTTGCATCTTCCAACTGAAGCTCGTTTCGCGCAAATGCTAGGCCGTATTCGTAGACGAGAGATGGCTCAAGACTTGTCCTGGATAGCCAGGAGAACCAGTCCATGGCTTATATTGTGATGGGGGATTATGTTGTGTTAGAATGATTATATAGTATGTATCTTTTAGGGTGTATATACTCCTAAACTTTGTGGTTGGTATTGGGATTTTATAAGGTATAGGTAAAGAGTTAAAGGCTTTTGAATCAATGCATAGAGGAAAATGGGATGGTGCCGCGCGATGATACTATATATACATTAAAACAACAATTAATATCAAGAAGATATTGTTGAAATACTATTTAATCTATAAAAGTCCACTGATATACCATAAAATATACTATGGAAAATTAACTTTTAGTTTGTCAATTTTAAAATTGAAGTTTATAATTGATGATTTATTAGAGTCTAAAATTTAAGAATAAAATAATTTTAAAAAATTAACTGTATTGACTGAAAAAAATTAGTTATCTAATATTACTCAATATAATATATCGTATAACTTAGTATAAACTAAAAGAAAAAATATAAAGAACTAATTTTATTTAATAAATACTAAGATTTAATTTATAATTTATCATTTAAAGTATAGAATTGTGAATTTATAATTTTAAAATTTAAAATTTTAGATAAATAGAATAATTTAAAAAAATTGATTAATATTAACTGAAAAAAACTAATTATTTAGCATTATTTAAACTTGTTCTTGTAGAGGTTGGCCCGTGTATAGCTCGTCCATCAGTGAATACTTGTAAGCTCTCCATCAAGAGATGAGTTATACGTCGACAAAGAGAGAACAAGGGGGGTAGGTACTTGTAAAAGATATTTCGACGCTCAAGTGAGTAAGTATTTAAGAGGTATAAGAATTCTATGATTATAGATTGTTAAACATGAAATAGAACTCATCATGTGTGTGTTTATAATAATTCTATGAATATAGAATGTAAGACATGAAAATATAACTTATCATGTGTTGTCTGTTTATAATAATTTTATGAATATAGAATGTAAGACATGAAAATAGAACTTATCATGTATTGTCTGTGTGTCTGTCTCGAGATATAGAAATTGGTGCCTTATATAGGCATAAAATTGATGAATGATATTTATGTTATGATCGTTTGGTCATTAAGATAGACATGATGGTCATTAAGTCGGTAATGAAGGTGTCGGTTACAAGAAAATAATTAATGATAGTTAACGCCAAGTTATAACTCATAATGCAAAATAAAGACCGAGTTATAAGGTGATAGATCACAGCCCCCAAGCTTTGTTGGCCGACCATATGATCTAGGCTATGCTTAGAAAATAAAATGAGTTACAACTCGCTTAAAAGATAAGTGAATAATGATATGGTGAGCCCCCTAGTTTAGTCGGGTTATTATGTCGGTACTTATTCAAAAAATAATTGAGTGATAAGAGTCATTCAATCAAGTTAATTGTTTGGGGATACTTTTCCACTTAAGAACAATTTTAGCATTTGATTGTATGTGAACTGAAAAGTTCAGAAATAGATATCCGTTGACGGAATCGATTGTATGATGATGAGCGGATAATTTATATCCTTTTTGGAATTGTTTTTACATAGTTTTTAATATGTTTTAGTTACTTTTTATTATATTTTTATTAGCTTTTATGCAAAAATCACAATTCTAGACTTTACTATGAGTTTGTGTATTTTTCTGTGATTTCAGGTATTTTCTGGCTGAAATTGAGGGACTTAAGTAAAAATATGATTCAGAGGCTGAAAAAGGACTGTAGATGCTGTTGGATTCTGACCCTCCTGCACTCGAAGTGGATTTTTTGGAGCTACAGAAGCCCAATTGGCATGCTCTCAATTGCGTTGGAAAGTAAACATCTTGGGCTTTCCATCAATATATAATAGTCCATACTTTGCTCGAGATTTGATGGCCCAAATTGGCGTCCAAACGCCCACCAAAGACCTTTTTGTGGCGTAAAACGGCAGAACTGGCACCAGAACTGGAATAAAACATCCAAACTAGCACCCAAGCTGGCGTTTAACTCCAAGAATGGCCTATGCACGTGAAAGCTTCAATGCTCAGCCCAAGCACATACTAAGTGGGCCTCGGAAGTGGATTTCTGCACTATCTGCACTTAGTTACTCATTTTCTGTAAACCTAAGTTACTAGTTTAGTATAAATAGCACTTTTTACTATTGTATTCGCATACTTTACCATCTAGCTTATGCCATTGTTCACGTTTGGAGCCTGGCCTCACGGCCATGCCTAGACCTCTTTTCACTTATATATTTTCTACGGTGGAGTTTCTACACCCCATAGATTAAGGTGTGGAGCTCTGCTGTTCTTCATGAATTAATGCAAGTACTATTGTTTTTCTTTCAATTCACGCCTACTTCTTCTCCAAGATATACTCTTGTACTTAATTCAGTTAAGTCAGAATGAAGGGGTGACCCGTGACAATCACCCACTATCTTCGTTACTCGCTTAGCCAAGATCCGCGTGCCTGACAACCACAAGCTGTCTACATGATATTCAACGTAGTCATTGGACGACAGCCAGAGTATATTCTCTTGGTCTCTAATTCACGATTTGCATCGTCTCTCCTGATAACAAAGCATCCAAATCCGTGATTAGAACCTTCGTGGTATAGGCTAGAACCAATTGGCAGCATTCCTGAGATCCGAAAAGTCTAAACCTTGTCTGTGGTATTCCGAGTAGGATTTGAGAAGGGATGACTGTGACGAGCTTCAAACCTGCGAATGTTAGGCGCAGTGACAGTGTGCAAAAGGATAGAGAGATCCTATTCCGACGCTAGCGGGAACCGACAGATAATTAGCTGTGTGGTATCTGTACCTGGTATTTTTCATCCGAGACGAGAAATTCGACAGTTGATTAGCCGTGCAGAGATCGTACCTGGTATTTTTCATCCGAGAGGATCATACAGCTTGCCATGGAAGGGAGCATGCATGATTGGAAGATGGCAATAGGAAAGCAGAGGTTCAGAAGCAACAAAGCATCTCCAAACGCTTATCTGAAATTTCCACCAGTGAATTACATAAGTAACGTTATCTTATTTTATGTTTTATTTTTCTTTTAATTATCAAAACCTCATAACCATTTGAATCTGCCTGACTAAGATTTACAAGATGACCATAGCTTGCTTCAAGCCGACAATCTCCGTGGGATCGACCCTTACTCACATAAGGTATTACTTGGACGACCCAGTACACACGCTGGTTAGTTGTGCGGAGTTGTGAAAAGTGTGAATCACAATTTCACATATCATATGATCCGAGGATATAATGGTTAATTGTCTTGGAAATTTTTTCGGCCCACAACTACTTATTGATAAATTTCTCGCTCAAAGCAATTAGTTATTGAATATTTACAATTTATATGAAAGTCTGACATGAATAAGATAAATTGAGAAAATGAATATGTAAAAAGTCGCAACATATTAAAAAAGTGCTAAAGAAATAACTAGTAAATAATGTTCATGCTTTTGATTTGATGTTATAGTTTATCAAATTTTAAGAATGAATTTTGAAAGAATTCAATAGATTTGCAGATATTGATTTGGAGTATAGACAGCAGAACATGTTCGACAAGTGTGACACATGGATAAGAATAGCTAATGCAAAGAATGAATCATGGTACTTTTGGATTTAAAATGACAATGATATATAGGGGGAGGTTTTATCAACACTCTCATGACAATAGATAAGAAAAATATAAGAGATGAGGCTATTGTGTAGTAGATGATCCCAAGAGCTGAAAACAAAAATTATAAGCGACTATATAACAAGTTTTGTACTCTTTCCACTTTTGGTCAAGAATAAAAAAGATAAAACATGGGAAGTAATTAAAGAGCATGAAATTAAAGAAATTTTGTAGGTGACATACATTGATTTATTTAAATTTTTAGGAGTTTGAGGTGCATATTTTTAGGTTTTGAATTATTGATAGAAAGTATAATAAATTAAAGATTAATGTCAATAGTTATTTCATTATTCTAAATGAATTGTTTGTAAAATCCTCAATGAATATTATTTGGCCTTATGAAATTGAGTTTTGATAGAGGTTGAGAAATAAAATAAAAAAATTAGAATACATAAATTGCTAAAATATATAAATGTTATTTGAAAATTGATTCAAGTATTTGAATATAATTCAAATTCTTTGAATTTATTTGGTGGAGCAGGAAATTAGTTTACCGGCTCCACGGTGGACGCCAATTGTTTTTGTAGAAGTTGGTCGGTGTATAGTTCGTTTATCGGTGAATACTTGTAAGTTCTCCGTCAAGATGAATTATATGTCGGCAAAGAGAAAATAAGGGTTGGGTACCTGCAAAAGACACACCGACGCTCAAGTTAGTAAGTGTTTAAGAGGTATAAGAATTCTATGATTATAAAATATTAAATATAAAATAGAACTTACCATGTATATGTTTATAATAATTCTATGAATATAGAATATAAGAAATGAAAATAGAACTTATCATGTATTGTTTGTTTATAATAATTCTATAAATATAGAATGTAAGACATGAAAATAGAACTTATTATGTATTATTTGTTTATCTATCTCAAAATATAGAAATAAGTGTCTTTTATAGGCATAAAATTGATGAATGATATTCATGTTATGATCGTTTGGTTATTAAGATAAAAATGATGGTCATTAAGTCGGTAATAAAGGTGTTAATTATAAGTAAAAAATGAATGATAATTAACGCTAAATTATAACTTATAATACACAATAAAAATCGAGTTATAACATGACGAATTAAAACTCACATTAAGTGTAGGTAATTAAATATTTTTGGTGCTCACAAATGGTAGTACAACGCGTATATTACAAAGGTTGAGGAGGGTATTGAGATTTTAAAAGGTACTGGTAAGGAGTTGAAGACTTTAGCATAAGGGCATAAATAGAGATGAGGATATGGCAGAATGGCTATAAGTACGAGCTATGAAGCGTAAATAAGTAAGGTTCGTAATTGTGATGGAACTATTTATCTCAAAATTTAAATTAATAAAAAAGATTATATTAATAGTTATATTTTTAATAAATTTTTAAAATAATTTTTTAAATTTATTTAATTTTTATATAGATATTTTTTTTATTTTATTTATGTTATTTTTTTATTTTAAAAATTTATTAAAGATTGAATTTTAAACTTTTCAGATATAAAATTTTAATATTATGTCATAAAATTATTTATTTTAAAAATTTAAACAAATAAAAAGAAACAACATTAATGACTATATCTATCACATCTCTAACATCGAGTGTGAATAAAGTTTGTGGTGGGTGTTGTAATTTATAGAAGGAGGTGAACTATCTTCTCCCTCCCTAATCCCTATGGAGCGTATGCATAAAGTTGGTGGGTGCCGACCAAGTTTGGTTTCGGAAACCTGTTGTTTCCTATTTATTTTACCTGTTTCCCGCCTTTTTAACGGGATTCGGACGGTAGCTGAGAAACCCCTTTTTTTTATTTTATTAATAATTTTTTTTAATATCTCTCAGAATTAATTCGCTATAAAATTCTATTTAAAAATATATTATTAATTAATAAATTAACTATGCGATACGAATTTCTGATAATTGTTTAAAACTTTAAATAGACGAATAAATTTATTATTTAACTAATCTGCTATATTGTACATAGTTGAGATTTGCAACCAAGAATAAAAACTTACGTGGAAAATTTTGACATCGTCGAAAAGATATAAGGCTGATAAGTTGTATTATTTGTACATTCAAAAATTGTCGGTCTATTATAATGAAATATATTAATGCTTGATTTTTTGTATATATAAAGACACGTAACCTGATTGTTTAGTGTTTTTTTTAATGTTTATAAAATAGCTTTGTTTAAAGATAAAAACAAGAATTATAATTTCTCAAATTTAATTAGTCAGACTTTTTATGTATAGAAAGTGAATAAAGATTAAGTGATCGGTTAAAAACAGTTTATTTATAATATAATTTGACTTTTCCCAAGGAAGAGGTTCCCTCTACTAGATTGAAATGGTCATATTATGTATTGTGAGTAAAACAAATTAAAATGGAGCAAGTCACCAATAAATAAAATAAAACAAAATGAAGCAAACATGATAAGAAACGCTCAGCCGTGTTTATGGTGGTTAACCGCTTAGAGGTGCCCAGGGCTCAAGAAAAAGGAAGCTGTTAAAAGCAAATAATCAATTTGGGCATGACCTGTTAATTCTCTCAATTTGTTTAAGTAATATATCCTAAAGTGTAATTTTTCATTATATATTTTTTAGAAGAATGTTAGGAGGCAGCAATTTTTAGGATTTATAACTATCAAATAGCTATCAATGAAGTTTAAGGACCAGAATTTGATAAAGTTGTTGGCTCCTAAACTTTTCCTATTTTTTAAGTAGAATATATGTGGAAAAAAAATTGTGTGATAAAATATTATATTTAATATTACTTTCATATATTGCTTAGTGCATGTTTTGGCGCTATTATTTTGTTAAAAAAAAGATTTTTTTTAATGAGAAAAGATCTTTTTTATTTTTTAACGTGTTTGGCAAATTTCTAGTAGTAAAAGTAAAAACACTAGTAAAATAAAAAAAAAAATTTTTGAGAAGCTGTAATTTACATATTTTTTTAAAAGATCTTTTTTCCTTAAAAAAAGGATGTTTTTCATGTAATAAATAAACAAAAAAGTACTTTTATATTGTTATACCCAAATATAATTGATTGATAAAAAGATCTTTTTACATGAGATATCCAAACATAAATTACTTTTACTTCTCTATAAAATTTTTAAAAAAAGATAAATCGAAAAAAGATCTTTTCTTAAAAACTCACCCAAACAAACCCTTAATGCCTATAAATAATCCCAATGACCCTCCTTTGAATGCTGAATCGCTACTTACCTGCCGCACCTTAAATATATATAGTAAAAACTAACAATGCATATAATAACAAAACAAAAAACCGGGAAAGCAAGGCCACGTGAATGTGAATAAGTTGCCATAACTCAAACAAATTGTTTAGTCAGTAACAGGGGCGGCCATTGATGGGGCTGTCAAATAAAATTTGGAGGCGCCTTCGCTGATGTTTCATAATTTTTAATAGAGGGTCAGTCTTGATTAATGGTGCCAAACTGCCAATTGAACAATGTAATTAGCCATACAAAGCAGATCAGAGGAAGTCATGTGTATTTCCCTGTCTATGTTCGTTTCCGTCTCATCGAAGAAAAATAAAAACAAAGACCATAATAATAATGAAAAGATTTACAGCTTAAGCAAATAATCATTGGCGCTTTTGGATTTTGTCTTGCTTGCAAGCGTGAATATACCTGTAGAAACTGGTGTTCTTTGTTACTAAAGAAGAACAAACCAGAATCGACAGAAGAATTGCCAGAAGAAGAAGAATATGAGGAGAACAGGAGCTGAGCAAACCTCTCCTTTTGTTATTATAAAATGATGACTACTTTTTCACTAACTAATTTCACTAATAATGTTCTAATGTAGCTGCTACATGAATACACTATGCGTCCGCATCTTTAATAGTTTTTTTTGCATTATTTTTTTTTCTTAGGTTTAATCATAGTTTCTTCTTTTAATCTTGATCCGTTACCTTATAATTTGGTCTTTATTTTGCATTGTAAATTATAATTCAGCGTTAACTATTATTCATTCTTTGCTTGTAACCGATACCTTCATTACTGACTTAATACCATCATTTCCATCTTAATGACCAAATGGTTATAACATAAATATCATTCATCAAATAGGCACCAATTTTTATATCTCAACAGACAATACATGATAAGTTATATTTCATATCTTACATTCTATATGCATAGATTTATTATAAACAAAACACATGATAAATTCTATTTCATGTCTTACATTCTATATTCATAGAATTATTATAAGGACACACACGTGATAAGTTATATTTCACGTCTAACATTCTATATTCATAGAATTATTATATGCCTCTTAAACACTTACTAACTTGAGTGTCGGAGTATCTTTTGCAGGTACCTATCTCCTTATTCTCTCATTGTCGACGTATACCTCATCTTGTCGGAGAGCTTACAAGTATTCACCGGCGGACGAGTAAAATAATTCTTACTCCCCTCAATTCATAAAACTTGATTTACATTCAAATTTTTTAACCAATCTCAACAATCTTGTTTAAGATTTTATTTAATGCCTCTTATTAAATTTTAATCTATCGTAACTTTTTATAAAGTATGTACTTTATACATTCGAATTACTTCACTTTTACGTAGCATAATATTTCACATCTCATAATCGATCAATAAACTAATCCGAGAACAAACTTGGCTTTCAATCAATCCGAGAACAAACTCGGTTTTCAATCAGTCCGAGCACAAACTCGCTTATCAATTTTGCTTACTTTTTCAAAGTTCTCTATTTACACAAATAAAATTATATATTTTATTCAACATACTTTTACATTTATATTTTGTGTAACTAATATTTACTAATTTATTAGTTATATTCAAAACTCAATATATGTTCTATACTTTATGCTCTTAAATTTTATGTTACTATTTGTTTAATGCAGAAAGTTAAGCAAAAAATAGTTACAAACATGCAAATTTGTTATTTTTGCACAAGGAATATACTTCATAGTTAAAAAAATTTATTATATCATTAAATGATTAATTATTTTATTACTTTATTAACAAGTTAATGCAGATTCAACGAAATACAGTTCAAATATTAACAAATAAAATTAAATAATTCACATTTGACATGTATGACATTCATATATGTTGTCTTCTTCTCTACAATTATCAACTTTCAAGGTATATTTTTTTACTTTGAACTATTTTACTTTTACAATATATATTATTCAATATATACTGCGACTTTGTACATATTCATTTTCTCAATTTATCTTATTCATGTCATACCTTCACTATAAATTGTAAATATTCAATAACTAATTGCTTTGAGCAAGAAATTCATCAATAAGTTGTTGTGGGCCGGAAAATTTCCAAGACAATTAACCATTATATCTTTGGATCATACAATTGATTTCGTCAATGGATATCTATTTCTGAACTTTTCAGTTCACATACAATCAAATGCTAAAATTGTTCTTAAGCGGAAAGTATCCCCCACACAACTATCTTGATTGAAAGACTCTTATCACTCAATTATTTTTTGATAAGTGCCGACATAATAACCCAAATAAGCTTGGGGGCTCACCATATCATTATTCACTTATCTTTTAACCGAGTTATAACTCATTTCATTTTCTAAGCTTAGCCTGGATCATATGATCGGCAAACAAAGCTTGGGGGCTATGATCCGTCACCTTATAACTCGGTCTTTATTGTGCATTATGAGTTATAACTCGGCGTTAACTATCATTCATTCTTTGCTTGTAATTGACACCTTCATTACCAACTTAATGACCATGATTTCCATCTTAATGACCAAACGGTCATAACATGAATATCATTCATCAAATTTATGCTTATAAAGGGCACCAATTTCTATATCTCAACAACAATGCATGATAAGTTATATTTCATGTCTTACATTCTATATTCATAGAAAATAAACAAAACACATGATAAATTCTATTTCATGTCTTACATTTTATATTCATAGAATTATTATAAGGACGCACACCCGATAAGTTCTATTTCACGTCTAAAATTCTATATTCATAGAATTATTATATGCCTCTTAAACACTTATTGACTTGAGTGTCGGAGTGTCTTTTGCAGGTACCTACTCCCTTGTTCTCTCATTACCGACATATACCTCATCTTGATGGAGAGCTTACAAGTATTTACCGGCGGATGAGTTATACATCGGCCAATCTCAACAAGAACAAATCTCATTATTTTAAGTATCTCTTACTACTAAGGTATATGCTATGTGTTTTCAGGGAAATTCAGGTATAAAGAGGTGAAAATCAAGTAGCAAAGAAGAGGATGACCAGAGAGCAAGCAAAACAGAAAGCGTGCGCACAGAATGCTTGCGCACAGATCAAATGCAATTCTTGTGGTGTGCGTACGCACCTCCTTGTGTGTACAAACAAGTCTTTATTTTCATTCTGAGTGGTGCGTATGCACGCGCTTGTGCGTACACACACATGCAAAAAATCAAGGAAGGTGTACCACGCATGAGCAAGGGTGCCATGCCCTAATACAACTTGGAGGAGGCGTGCAATGTGGGACAAGGCATGCCACGCCTTGGAGGAGAGCATGCCCTTGGATGCCAAATAAGCTAGCGTGCCACGCTTGGTGAAGGGCACGCAACGCCCAGGAAGAAAATGAGGCATGGCGTGCCACGCAGTGGAGGGGTGTGCTACGCCCATGAGAAGATCAAAGAAGGGCGTGCCACGCTGATGGAGAAGTGTCACGCCTTAGAGAAGAAAGCCAAGCCTTGGGAGCAAAATTTACGATGTTGTCAATCCTGACCTCTTCATATTTAAGTGATCATAACTTGAGCTAGAGAGGTCTAAATGTAGAAAGCTAACATCCAGAACTTCAAAATGATATGCAAATATCTATATTGGACGTTTAGTTTGGGCTGCTAATGGCGTCAGAAAGAAAAATGCTGCATGGCATGCCTGATGAATGGATTTTTGACGGTTTAGAATTCTCAAATGAATCCTTGTTGCAATATAGTTTCTAAACCAACACTAATCCTTTCATACAAAAATTTGTTTATCACTAAAACAAACCCCTAAATTTATAAACCGAAGTATGGAACCTCGGGTCATTCTCCCTAGGAATTGTGATAAAGTGTCTTGTTATTGGTTATGAGGTATGTTTGGGGTTTTTGAGATTTTAGACATGAAATGCAAATGGCAATGAAAATAAACTAACAACTATGAAAGCTCTTGGCAAGGTTATGAGAATTAAAAGTCCTATCCGAGTTATCCTCCTTAATTGTGATGAGAATTGTCTATTGCTACCACTTAATTAACCTCTAACCATGGAGGAAAGTCAAGTGGATGAATTAACTTGATTCCACAAGTCCTAGCCAACTCCCAAGGGAAAGACTAGCTTTAGTGGCATCCAAATCAATTAGCAACTTCTAATTATCAATCAACAAAGGAATTAGATAACTCAAGCGTCACTAATTACTCTACCTAGGCCAAGAGGAATAAAATCTATACTAAATCCAACCAAGCATTTCATCAAACACTTGGAAGGCACAAAGAAAAGCATAGGAAATTGACAACAAAATAGAATCTAACAACAATTATTACAAGGAATTATCAACAACAATAAAAAGAAGCACAATTATTATGAATTACCTCTAATTGAATTGAAAAAAAATGGAAGGAGCAAGAGTAGATCTACAATAAAGCATAGAAACAAAGTAAAAGAAATTACAAAAAAGAATAGAAGAGTGATGATTGCAACAACAAATAATTGAGAGGAAAGTAGATGAAAGCATGAATAAACCCTAGATCTAAGATTATTGACCTAAACCTACCTAATTCTAGAGAGAAGTGAGAGCTTCTCTCTCTAAAACTAACTATCTAATCCTAATATGTGTGAATGAGAAAAAGAATGAAAAGTTGTCATTTCCTTCATCCTTGGTCTTTTAAAGCACTTCTGGCGCCAAAGTTGTTGCAACTGGCCCCACAGCTTCTCAGAAATGCTGAGCACGTTTTCTATTTAAAAATCACGTGCGGCCATCGACGCGTATGCATACAGTGCGCATGCGCGTCCCTTGAGTTTTCGCAATCCACGGTGGAGTACAGTGCGCATGCGCGTGGATGAGATATCCAAATCTTTGGCTTTTTCATGTGTTTTCCATTTTGCATGCTTTCATCTTCACTCCTTTGATCCATTCCTAGCCTTTTCAATCTGAAATCACTATCAAACACATCAAGGCATCTAATGGATCAAAAGAAGATTAGAGTCATCAAATTAAAGATCTAAAAGCATGTTTTCACATTTAAGCATAAATGAGGGAGAATCACAAAACCATGCTATTTCATTGAATAAATGTGGGTAAAAAGGTAATAAAATCCCCTAAAATCAATACAAGATAAACCCTAAAAATGGAGTTTATCAACCTCCCACACTTAAACCAAGCATGTCCTCATGCTTAAACCAAGAATGAAGTAAAGGGTATGACATTTATTCAATGGAACTAAACTATATGCAACTATCTAAATGAAGGCAATTGCTTGGTCAAAATAAGTCAATCCCAAGAAGCATATATGCACAAGGGCTAAAGGTATTAACAACCAAGCAAAACCATAATTGAAGTGAGCGCTTAATATTTTTATAACTTGCATGAAGAGATTATTGTAGGTGAAAACATGTAATTGAGCAATCGAACCCTCACCAGATGTGTTTGCACTCTATTCGCTCAAGTGTTTAGGGTCGATTCACTCATTCTTGTAACACCTAACACCAAAGCTCACGCTTCCGGCTGCGCGACTCTGATAGCTCGGACATTACGACGACTCTTATACTATTTAATACTAAAATATGAGCCTGTTTAAAACTTTAAACCGTAATACCGCTCCCAAAAATACTTTCGTACGACAAAGTACATCCATAGATACCATACAACTTACAAAAACTCATGAAGAGTACATCCATATATATATATATAATAACATTACAAGCATTAACCAATACAATCCTATCCCTCTTGCAGATATATCAAGATAAAGGTGAGGGTATAATAAGTAATAATCTAAGCAATACAGAGCTTTTCAACAACAACTAAATAAACTCTTCGTGACTCTGCGCCATATCCTGAAAGGGAAAAATGTAGGGGGATGAGAACATCATCCTTGAAGGGTTCTCAGTAGAGGGTTTTTGGGAATTACTGTAATAGGATACTGAAGATAAACCGTACCAGTGATTAATAACCGTCTTATGCCTCTTTTCAAAAACAACAGTTTAAATAAAAGTAAAGTCGGAAATCTTTTCTGAAAGAGGAACATTCAATTCTCAAACTCAAAAGCCTTTCAAACGGTTTATCTATGCTGAAACCAATAGCTTTCATATTTTATTCCAAACCAGAAAACAAAACCGAAATCAACCATCGGTTCATCTCATTCCAACACGGCCCTAGGCCCAAACAATCCAACCATCAACCAATCACCACAGTCTAACAGAGTCCCAGTAGCAAAACACAAATAGGAAGATGCAAGCACAAACAAACAGTTATTGCAAGTAGAACAATTAGCAATTATTCACGTAGGCAAACCAAATATATATGCACACCCAAACAATGTCACATAGATTCATATGATGCATGCCTGTCCCTAGTGGCTGATGATATCATCTGTCGGTTATATAGCCAACCCGACACGTCCTGGTAGCTAACCATGGAGAGAAACACCCATCGCGGAGCAAGTAGGTTTGAGCTACAACCCCATTGCTACTACCCACTCAACCAGAGCCAGTGGAATAACCACTACTGCGGCTACTACCCAGGCGGGTGTTTAAAAGCTCAACCTGGAGCAAGTGAAATCACCACTACTACCGCTACTACTCAGGCGTCACAATCTCTGACCTGGAGCAAGTGGGACGAACCACAACTCTTGCTACTACCCAGGTATCTCAAGCATATATTCATTCAAGTCCCACATAGATCAACATCCATCTCAGCATCCGCTTAAATTCATAATTCATAGTCAGCCATACGGCCCATAACTCATTCGGCAATCAGCCATAAATCAATACATACACAGCCATTCGGCTACGGTTCAATCCAGAACCACAATATTCATAATCATACACAGCCATTCCGGCCCATAACAAAATAGCACTTCCACCATTCAACATCATTAAATTCATAAAACGGCATTTAAGTCACAAATCACTTTTCTCAAGCCATTTCACTTTGAAATCAAATTTTAACTCTTTTCAGCCTTGGCTTTAAAGATCTCATTTCTCAATCATCTCAGACTCATAAGCCACTTTTACTCAAGGTAAATTCCCCTTTTAAACCAGCCACTCTCGGCATCCTCTTTTCAAACTTTCATAACCATGGAAGTTAAAGATTCATTTGAAACATTCAAAATTATCCATCCAACAAGGGGATTTTATAACAAAAGTTCTTGGCAGAGACTCAAGTCTTTAGGGGAGTATATCATAACTCATTTGCCAAAATTCACTTAAAATCATTAACACCTTGGTTTCCTGATTTGAGTAATAAAATAGGATCTAAGCCAAACCGAGTCACATAATCCTTTACTTCTTTCAAAGCCCGTTTTCTTTACTTAGGCAAAACCAGCTTTAACCCCCATGATAAATTCTAAGCGTTTCAACTGTCAAAATTATTTTAGTCTTGCAAAATTTGAATCAAGAGTACTTAAAACCTTCTCAAACATTTCAAATGAAACTTGTCAATAGACATTCAGATTCTTTCAAAGTCATTGAAACTTCTTTAATTGAAACCCCTAAGTCAAATTCAAAGGCATTGCCCTTGTCACATTAAAACAGCTTTAAAACATAAGTTTCATCTAAATAACTTCTCCTGAAAGAGATACAATGCCTTCTTAAGAAGCAGACTAAATCACAATTTCCTCTTTAGTAATTCATTTTAAAAGCATGAATCATCCTTTCCTTGATAATTCAAATATAGTGAAGTCTTTACTCATCATTTTTTCAAACATTCAATAAGATCGATGTTAAGAAATTTCGGCAGCATCTCCTAAAACTGGACTTTGCCACCGCGGTTCGGGTCCCAACTAAACCGTTCCACAATCCTTTCAACAGTCCAGAATCCAAAATCAATTCAAAAATCAAGCTAAATCCAACAGTCGCCTGCATTGGCATATCTCAAGGAAAACCGTTTCAAAATCACACCAAATATCAAACCGAATTAACTCATTTCCAAAGCTTAAAGAAACGGTTCAGCAACAATCATTTATTAAACCATATCATTTAAAGCAAGCCAGACTGAATTCAGAGTGGATTTCTAATTTTTCCACATTCTCCAATAAAATTAACTCAAATCAATTTCTCAACGGTGTAAACTCGATCTCAAAGCTTCAAAAGAATCAACTTGAAAGTATTTTGTTTCAAAAGACCACACAACAATTCAACTAACAGACGTTCATAACTAACCAAGGCAAATCAAGGCATACATAAGGCCGATACAATCACCAAATAACACATTCACTCACATCAGTATCCCTATGTAATAATTCCAATATATTAAAATATAGTTTTTTGGAAAACGCCCCTACCTGTCAAAACGCAATTCCATAGCCAAAAGTCTCCGCAGAGTCCTCTCCGCCTCAACCCCAAAACCAACTGCAGCCAAGCAACTCGGCTCCACTTGCGTCTCAACAATCTCACATCTAATCGTAACACATAAATTAGGACTCGACCCACGTTACCAAAACTCATATTCATAACTAAGCACAAAAAGGTACTAACGTAAGGCTTTCGATAGAGTACTTACTAGATTAAGAAACAAAACAGCCGCAACTCCAATCGACTCGGCAACGGCTCGTTAATAAATTCTGATAATGGAGGCGGCCCGAATTCCTGATAATAGCAAGTTGTACACCACGCTTCATACTCTTTCGAAATCCAAAAAGGACAGAACCGCAATTAAAACCCTTACCGGCATACTTATTCTGGCGACGCAGAATACCAGTAGATCCGGCGGTGGTTCTGGTAGCCTAACAACTTCTACGGCAACCAATCCGACAAGAGACAACCCCGTTGACTGGTTGGGCAGCGGCAACTTCTGACGGCCATAGAAGCTCCGGCGGCCAGAACAATGGCACGGCCTCTCCCTCCTTCTTTCACGGTTCCCATGACAGCAACCACCCAGCTCCGGTGATGGCGCGCTCGCAGCAATAGGGCCCAGGCATGCCGCGATGTCACAAGGCAGCGTCCCTTCCTCACCAGCAGCAAAACCCACGGCGGTGACCATGGCGAGGCGACTTGGCCGGTCAGTGGCGGCAACGAGGATGCACAGCGGTGGCTGGTTCGCAGCAACAGCGCCCCTGGCGGCCAGCCTTCCAGCGTGACCTCTCCCCTTGAGTGCATCACAGTGGCGACAACCAGCGTGGACGCAGTGGTGACGATGGCGCGGCGGCTCCAAGCTCACGACCACCCTCACTCGCGAGCCAACCCCATGTCGATTCTGCTCTTTCTGGTGACGGCGCAACGGCGCGGTGGTGGCGGCGAACTCGTGACAGGCGCGACGCCCTCCCTCTCTCTGCCCGATCTCTTCTCCACCGTGTGTGTGTTTGTTCGGTGTGTGGGCTGACTAATGAAAACTGAGAGTGGGGGTATGAGAGGGGATGTGGGTAGCGGCGGTAACAAGCTTTCCTTCCATTACCAAGGGTGTGTGCTGCGCAGAAAGAGGATGAAGGAGGGCTGGTAACTGTGCAGCGTGAAGGAGAAATGTTTTTGGGGATAGGTGTGACAAAATTAGTGTTAGGGGCATTATGGTAATTTCACCTAAAATTGGGAATAATATAGTAATTGAAACCCAATTCAAACCCAACAATAATATCTATAAAAATACTATTTGCTCATCAATTGCACCACTTATTTTCAATAAAATGTCCAAATCAAATAATTAGGAATAATATAATTAAATCATTTATTTTTCCAAAGTAGCAGTACTAATATTTAAAATATTAATTATTTAATCCAAACCATACAGAAATCCTTATTATTTCACCACTATCAACTTTATAATCAAAATATAGAAAATAATCCAATAATTATAAAATTGGATAATAATCTCAATTTATTTCAAATTCAATAAATCAAAACTTGCTTTAATTATCCTTAAGAAAGTAAATTAAGGCTATAAATAACTATATGATTTGAGACTTGATCATAATAAGACTTTTCAAAAGTTCTGGGTCTTACATCCTACCCACCTTATAAAAATTTTCGCCCTCGAAAATTGATACAAAAGGAAAGAAATTTCATACACTTCATCCCTGAAAACATTTAAGGAAGAAGCAAAAATATCTCAAAAATATCTCAATACCGGTTTTCAAATACTGGGATTGTCGTATGCATAAGGATACAAAGGTAGGAGTGTGATTGCAAGGCAAACATTACAAGATAGGCTCAATGCACAAGGTCACATGAGCTCAAGGCTTTACAAAAACTTGAGGTGCCAAAATAGGGTACAAATCAAGATAGGCGTTCACAAAAACAAAGTGGTAATTAGTGTGGTAAAAGGCTGCAAGGCATGTTGGTATTTAAACAGCGGCATAACGTTCGCTGACAATTCTCGTTCCCACTTCAGAACTTCAATTTCCCAACTCTACCAATCATTTTACAACCTCATAACCAATCATAAGCCTAACAACCGCAAACCCGTCTGCAAGGAACAGAACACCCACAACTCTTAACGTTGTACACCTACCGCTTCAACTTCCGTATACACATATCACGTCTTAAAGGACTAACGCATCGTGTTACTACGTCTACAAGTCGCACGTGATATCAAAATAATTCTCGAGTCTACTTAGAAGGATACAAGATTCTAGAAAGGAGAGTCAAATGTCAAGGATAGTACTCATAGATTTTGAGAGAATGTATCCAATTCCAGATAAACAAGGGTGCTCAAGCAAAGAAGTTTTCTAGAAATAAATCGATTAACAACTCCAAAAATAACCCTTAGATCAAGGAAATTCATTGGATCAATAAGAAGAAAACTAGCGCATCAGTTTGAAAACAAACTCAAGCTAAGTCGAAGAAGTATGAGGTTTACAGAAAAGAATATCTCAGACCCAAGACAAAGCTCACAGAACTCAAGAGCATAATTAAAATACTTCTGAATACATTGTTCTTAAAAGAATCGAA